>NC_136064.1:33420749-34620749 GCF_964261635.1 Lissotriton helveticus | reverse complement strand
GCTTTATATGGGCGTCTAAGGGAACTAGAATATCGTGAAAAAAAATCAGAAGAAGAAAAGAACACGGTGGGATAGCTAGCCCTGATCTGTGGGAATATTATAGAGCCTTTTTCTTTAAAAACATGAGACCACTGTTGAGAGTTTACAATTACTATCCTGAATATCTTCAAGCAATGACTATGAAAGTTGACCATTTCTTATACAAATTCGGCCACCCAAAATTAAAAAAAAAAACATAAAATTGAAGGTCCTGAAGTACGCGGCCAGAGTATGGGCCCAGATTAGAGGGACTCTAAATATTTCATACTACAGCCCTATGCTCCTATATGGGACACCCCAGGTACCCCGGACTGCTTAAAAGATAGCTTGGCAAATCCGTTAAGAATAGCTAACATCGAGCACTGGGGTCAAATACTGAAGGGATCATCATTGATCACCTGGGAGAATCTTCAAACCATCACCAACTCTACCATTTCTAAATTCAAATATTATCAGATATCCAGCTGGGCAAATACTCTCACATATCAGGAAAAGGACACTGAAGAGCTAGAAAAAGAAATGCTGAAAGTCCTACCCATAAAGAAAGAGATAGCCAGATGGTATTGGGCCCTAATAACATCAGAAGATGAAAATGCTCAGATCGCAGAACCAATCTGGGGGAAGAACCTACAAATTCCAGACCTTGAGGGGATGTGGCTACAATCAATCGAGAAATGCTGGGCTACACTAAAATCAGCAGCTCTAAAAAGGAACCATATCTTCACGATTCATAGGGCCTATTGGACTGTCAAAATTTAAAGGTGCCCAAATCAGGAAATGTCCAAAATGTGGAGAAGAGAAAGCAGACGACATCCATATCTTTAAAGAGTGCCCATCCCTCAACGAGTTCTGGTCCAGTGTGGGTAAGACCCTAAGCTCAATTCTTCAGCAACAACTAACTGTAAGTACTACTCTTGTAATTTTTGGGATTGACTACATAGGAGTCGGTAAACTAACAAAAGAGCAAGAAAATCTGGTTTTTGTTTTGATTCTCCTCGCAAGAAGGGATATATGTATTAAATGGGTCGGTCCAGTACCCCCCACGGTTGGGGAATGGATGAGTTCAGCTTTGAAAGTAAACAAACTAGATAGAAGGGGAAAGCATACTAACAGGAACAAATTTTGGGAAATATGGGAAAATCATTATAATCCTAACTAGTGGTCGAGATGGAATTATGATCCTATGATTAAGCGATGGTAACTTCTGTTGATGAGTTTAATACTCATCGAGTAGTCAATGGTGGCTATCTCCCCCCAATAACGAAAAAAAAAAGAAAAGTTATTTATGTGAGGGCTTCAAAGGGGTCTCCTATGCAAATTGGATTGAATGGTAAACTCCCCTAGCCCACTCGTATTTGGGGGCAGTGCAGGTACACCAGTTGCAGAGGCTGAAACCCGATATTCCCAAAAAAACATAATATCGCAATATGAGGATAAAAAAAAAAAATAAATAATGAAATCAACACTGCCCGCTATTGACCTACCAAGTGGAAGCCGGGATTGGGATGAGAGAAAAGAGAAAGAAGTACCAGGACATCACCGATATGGTCTGCCGCTCGGGTGCTGATGTGTTCTGGTTTTGGGTTCCTAGGGTCTCAGGTTCAGGCTTAGGTCCGCAGCACACTGTGATATTCGGTAAATGGTGTTAAGTTAAGGTATATTACTGCACACTATTTAATTGTAAAGAAATAAACTAATTATTTATGATAATATATAAATGTAGTGCTCAATTGTCATTAATGTGCTTAGTTCTTAGGTGATTATAATGCAATCCACAAAAATATCAGTATTTGCAAGGCTCCTATCAATATGTATAGGATCTGCAAAATGAAAAAAACATTAGTTAATAATCACCACTTATTCCTAATCACAGCCACTGATTAGAAATATGTATAACACAATCTTTTTACAACACTGTCGCAAAAATAAAGACTGTCTGTTTTCACGAGTATTCCTCAAGGGTCAGTTAACAAGCAATACAACGCATTTCATAAACAGCGAACACGTGCTGCATAATTAAGTTCTGTCAACGAAATGTTTCATAAATAATGTTCCGACAACAGACACTTATAACCCCAGTCTCTATTGCTACTTGTATCTTAGCAAGAATTCAAGGTTCACTTTACAGAGTTAAAAAAGTAAATGAAATACCATTTTGTGCTAAACAAGAAATACGTCTTTCTTGTTTCATTGTTAAAACATGAAGATCTTAGAATAAAGGTTTGTTTTTACCTGACACGAAGAGGGAGGAAACCTGAACAAATAACCATTACTCTTTGTGCTGCGCATCTATTACAGGTTGCCAGGGAGCTGAAGATATGACGAAGACGTCGAGGGAGCTACTATCCAAATTAAGGTGTGGAAGAAGGCCATTGTGGTGTATAGAGCGAAGACGGCACCATTAGGAACCGGATGAGTCAGGTAAGTGTTCCACATCTGACGAGGCTAAGCATTGAGTCAGAGTGCTGAGCTTTAACTACTAATAAGTGGGAGTGCACAAAACATGTGCAAGTGACACCAAAGGCGGCACTTTCACATCATGGAATGGAGCACATTGTAGAAACATTACATCGGATGCTTGCACATGGGGGCAATCTGCACGTGCTCAATTGCCAACTGTTTCACTTGCCAACAGTTCAATAAATATTATAAAAGCACACACATGAGTCATAGTGTCAACCTTCCAATGCCACCAGGGGTTTACAAAGTTGTTGAAATACGTGACAAGCAAAAAAATACATCTTCATGCAATGATGTATCTCACAACATTCGGTTTTTATTACTGTCACCAGAGACTAAAGTTCTTGCATATACATATAATATGCACATTTGACAGCAAGAAGTTTCTTCTGACAGCAGGCTTAAAGCTGTATCATGTTGGTAATGGTCCAGACAACCAGCATGACAGCACCTCAGATGTTCAGGGGAGGTGACCCTCATGACAGTTTTACCCTCCAAAGGCCTCCTCACCAGGAGCGGTTTTGAGGGGGATTTGAGAGCATGTAATAGCCTTGTTAGACGGGGAGCATGGATGAAGTTTGAAGTTTATTTTATTATGCTTGATTAATTAAAACCATTACATACAAAAGATAACATTTATTGTGTTAAAATTGTTATATAATAAATGGTTTTACATCGTATTAAAATAACACAAATTATTAAAACATTCTGTACATTACCCATGCTCGTTGCTAATATTATTTTGACTATGGCTATTCTTGTTACGTTCCAGTCAGTTCATGTGATGATTAGTCTTTTTGCGGCTCATTCCCGTATTTTATTCTTTTTGGTTATATCGAGGAATTTAATTAGCCGGCAATTTAGCTGAACCAGATCGGGGTTCAAGCCTTGCATGTTCTGGCTCCGTACTGTTTAGAGTGCTGGCTTTAACAGGGTAACCCTTATATCTTTTAACGTATTGCAGATGCATATAACATGAATTGCGTCCTCAACACCGCTGCCGCATAAACTACACTGCTGGGCTCCTTCGTTTTTCTCCCAAGGCGGATTGTTTAAAGGGGCCGGCCCCCAGTCGGAGTCTTAGGAATTTTTCCTTAATGTTAATTTTTAATCCCATGTTCAGGTGAAACTTGGGTTTCAATTTGTTGTACGTATGTAGAACCATCCAGCCGTGTGATCGTTTAGCTAATGTTTTCTTGTCCTCAATTGCGGATAGTAAACAAGTTACTTTTTTCACCGTTTTTTTTAATGTTTGATGGTTTACCTGGATGTAAATGTAAATGTGCTGGACTTGTAAAGCGCACAGCTGCCCGTAAGCGTCCCGGCGCTTGCTTAGGGAACCCGTCCTGGTATTCCCCTATGAGAAACCCCAGCAGGGTGTCCACAAGGTGAAAGCCAGGCATCCCGCCGCGAGGGGCCGTAGTGGAGATTAAGCAAGCTATTGCCCAGAGTCGCAGAGTGTGACCCCGTGAGTTGAGTAGGCACCAGAGCGAGAATTGTGGCGGGGAATCGAACCCTGGTCCACAGTGGATCTCAGCTTCCAGGTCTGCCGCCTCTAACCACTGAGCCACGCTTCTCCTTTTCCTTGATGTTAATTTTTAATCCCATGTTCAGGTAAAACTTGGGTTTTAATTTGTTTTATGTATGTAGAACCATCCAGTCGTGTGATCGTTTGGCTAAAGTTTTCTTGTCCTCAATTGCGGATAGTAAACAAGTTACTTTTGTCACCGTTTTTTTGAATGTTAAATGGTTTACCTGGACGTCCCACAGCTCTCTTAAACCTAGATGTTTAATAGATTCCTCAAGGTAAACGCTTGCTGGTGATTTTCCTGGACGGGAAAGCTCCATCTAAAGTTGGTCGTTCTGGGTTCCCTTTTCATCGCCTTTAATTTTGTGCCAACATTTCACATATTCTCCCATGCGTTCAAGGGACTGTTTTTGGAGCCCAAATTCCAATCGTATTTGGGCCGGGGAGACCATTTTCGGGAGTTGGAAAAATGCGCGGTATGATATAGTTATTATATTATCAAGAGTTGTTGCATCTTTTCCCTTCAGCGCTTCACTCCCGTAAGTAATCGTTGGCTGGAGATTTGCTTGCAAGATCCTTAGTAGAGGGTCGAATGCCAGGCCCGGTAAAAGCTTCTTTAAGGGCTTTATGGCAAGGTACGTCGTTGCCCCCTTTCTCCGCAGGGCTTCTAATTGTGGTTTTGATGAATTGTTTTGGTCCAACATTACCCCTAGATATTTATTGCTTACTCCTTGTTCCAAGCGATGACCATCAAGGAACCAGCTCAGATGTTTCTTCTTGCGGTAATTTACTGCCATTATTTTTGTTTTGCTGTAGTTTATTTTTAATGCATTTTCTTGAGAGTATGTCTGAGTGACATTCAGTAGGTACTGGAGACCTATTGGGGTCCTGCTTATCGGAACTAAATCGTCCGCATAAAGCAGGTTTGACAGAGTAGAGTTCCCTATTTTGGTGCGTGAGCTGCACAGCTATTCAGCTTCACTGGTAAGTCCGCTACAAAGAGGTTGAATAGCATAGGGGCTAAAACGCAAGTCCTTTTGAGGTGGGAATTTTTTTTTATATTTGTCGACCGTCACCGAGCTTTATCCTGACCCATGTTTTGGTGTGTAAGTTCCTTAATTGAAGTAGGAGGTTTGAAGGAATCCCCCAGCCATCAAGTTTTTGCCAGAGTTTAATTTCGATCTACGTGATTGAATGCTGCCTCAAAGTCTATAAAGCAGAGGAAGAGCGTATATTTCCCGTTTAGCTGCGTCCATGAGGAGGGTCAGGGCCATTATGTTGGTTTTTGATCCTTGCCCTTTCCGAAATCCAGTTTGTGTTAATGGTATTATTTGATTCTTTTCAGCCCAGGTGGGTATATTGTTTAGGAGGAGTCCTGCAAAATATTTAGCCTCGATGTCGATCAGAGCTATTAGGCAATAGTTTTTCGGCTCAGCCTTTATTCCTTGTTTATAAATTGGGCTTATAATAGAACCTCTCCACAATTCTGGAATTGTGGAATTTCTAACTGCATACTTGAAAACAGGTTCAAGTGCGTTGCTCCAGTAGTCCGGGTCATTTTTAAACAGCATAGCTGGAATTCCATTAGGACCCGGGGCTCCTGCCAGTCGGCCCCTTGCTATTTGTTTCATTATCTGTTTGGTTGATTGGGTAGTGTACCCCTCTTTTAATCTCCAATCGGCATTAAGTGCTTGGGATTCTGTTGGTACTCGTTGTTCTTGGATTAATACTAATCTATTGTTATCCTCAGTAGGAGATTGGCAGTGTGGTACTGGCTCTTTTGCGTTGCTATTGCAGCTCACAGGCTCTAGACTTTTGGGGTGTAAAACTGTTTCTTCTTTATTATTAAAATGTTTAAAGAGGAACGCTGTCCAAATCTCTTCAGAGATGTGGGAGTTAATTCCGTGAATGTTTGGCCGATGTACTTTATTTACTGTTTGCCTACATTTTGTGCTGTTTTTCTGTTTAGCATCGTGATAAGGTTTAGCCCAAAATTCGTTGTTCACTGTCATTTTCCTGGCCCATCTTCTTCTCTTAAGAAGGGCCTTTGAGGCACATAGAGACTGCTGCTAATTTTGATTTCCAGGTGACCTCCGGAGTTGCTGTTTTCAGTTTCTTGGAGGCTGTGCTCGTTGCTATCAAATTCGGAGGGTCGTTTACGTTCTTTCGTTTTGGACCTTTGCTGATGGGAAATTTGTTGCCAAGTGCAACGGTGAATTTTTCCCACGTTTCCAACGGGTGGCCTAAGAGGTCATGTACTTCCTTAAGCACTTCTTTTGCTATTACTGCTACTGTTTCTATGTTTGTTGAATTGCACCTAATACGATGAAGGTTGGTTGTTCCTACTGTAACAATGGATTTTTCGGCCTCCTGAAATAATGTTGCTGTAGTATAAAGTGTCATTTCTTGTGGCATGTGGTCACTAAGTGTACTGTTCCCTATTTGAAATGAGGTTATCTTGTCGAACATAGATAGTATTGTAAAAGTGAAATCAAGGTAGGAGGATACTTTAGGAGAATGAAATGTGGGTGCCGGGGGGTTATCTTCCTTAAAGCGGCCGTTGACTGCCCTCAAATTGAGATGTTCTAGTTCTGAGAGTAGGTAGTTTGAGGTCTTTGATGGTTTTGTTACCGTTGTGCGGTCCTGGGTCGGGATGTCCCATATACCATTTAGATCCTGCTTGAGGTCATCTTCCTGGTTATTCCCTAAAAGATGCATATTAAAGTCTCCTGCCAAGATGACTTTGTCTGTGTCAGCCTCTTCTATAATTCTTACTTGCTTCTTTAGATGCTTGTAGTTTATGTTTAGGATGGAGGGAGATGTTTATCAAGATTACCTTTTGTGCTGTCTGATTGAAGAACGCGATACAAAAGGGGATGATGGACGGAACGTTTGAGCAAATCAAACACTCACCCCCAGTCAACTGATCTGGGTTTAATCCATCACCATTCTTTAGCCCACTCAGCCACCCCAGTTCAGACATGCATATGCAAATCAGTCTGACCCTGTGCCTCATGGGAACAGTCCAGCCCGAACTGCCAAGCCATGTCTTCCCTGGACCGGAAACAAGCATCCTGGGACCGGTTTCGGATTCATAATCCTCATCAGCCAGGCTATCTTGAATCCAGTGGCCAAGTGAGCAAGGGACTCACGTCTGAGCATACCCTGCCACACTTAGGGCGAACAAAGCGATACAAAAGGGGATGATGGATGGAGCGTTTGAGCAAATCAAACACTCACCCCCAGTCAACTGATCTGGGTTTAATCCATCACCATTCTTTAGCCCACTCAGCCACCCCAGTTCAGACATGGCCATATGCAAATCAGTCTGACCCTGTGCCTCATGGGAACAGTCCAGCCCGAACTGCCAAGCCATGTCTTCCCTGGCCTGGAAACAAGCATCCTGGGACCGGTTTCGGATTCATAATCCTCATCAGCCAGGCTATCTTGAATCCAATTCCCAAGTGAGCAAGGGACTCACGTCTGAGCATACCCTGCCACACTTAGGGCGAACAAAGCGATACAAAAGGGGATGATGGACAGAGTGTTTGAGCAAATCAAACACTCACCCCCAGTCAACTGATCTGGGTTTAATCCATTACCATTCTTTAGCCCACTCAGCCACCCCAGTTCAAACGTGGCCATATGCAAATCAGTCTGACCCTGTGCCTCATAGGAACAGTCCAGCCCGAACTGCCAAGCCATGTCTTCCCTGGACCGGAAACAAGCATCCTGGGACCGGTTTTGGATACATAATCCTCATCAGCCAGGCTATCTTGAATCCAGTGGCCAAGTGAGCAAGGGACTCACGCCTGAGCATACCCTGCCACACTTAGGGCGAACAAAGCGATACAAAAGGGGATGATGGACGGAGCGTTTGAGCAAATCAAACACTCACCCCCAGTCAACGGATCTGGGTTTAATCCATCACCATTCTTTAGCCCACTCAGCCACCCCAGTTCAGATATGGCCATATGCAAATCAGTCTGACCCTGTGCCTCACGGGAACAGTACAGCCCAAACTGCCAAGCCATGTCTTCCCTGGACCGGAAACAAGTATCCTGGGACCGGTTTCGGATTCATAATCCTCATCAGCCAGGCTATCTTGAATCCAGTGGCCAAGTGAGCAAGGGACTCACGTCTGAGCATACACTGCCACACTTAGGGCGAACAAAGCGATACAAAAGGGGGATGAAGGACGGAGCGTTTGAGCAAATCAAACACTCACCCCCAGTCAACTGATCTGGGTTTAATCCATCACCATTCTTTAGCCCAAGCAAGCCGGGCTGAAGACGGCTGGAATGCCAGAAACCGGTCCTCGGAAGCTTGTTTCCGGTCCAAGAAAGACATGGCTTGGCAGTTCGGGCTGGACTGTTCCCATGAGGCACAGGGTCAGACTGATTTGCATATAGCCATGTCAGAACTGGGGTGGCAGAGTGGGCTAAAGAACGGTGATTGATTAAACCCAGATCTTTTGACTGGGTGTGAGTGTTTGATTGATTCAGATGCTCCGTCCATCACCACCCCCTTTTGTACCGCGTCTGATTGAAGAACAGCGTGACCGTTGAAGCCTGAATACAGCTTGGGGCGGTGATATGTGTTTTTATAGGATGCATCTCACCAATTTTTGTTATAGAGGAGAGAAGGAGTAAACCTCCCGATCGGCGTCCGAATATGGAGTGTTTAATAGCAGAGGTAAAGCTAGAGCTGTTCCCCGTGGGTCGAAGGGTTTATCTTCCCAGGTCTCCTGGAGTAGTATAATGTCAAAAGTTTTGAGATAGTTCAAGAAGTCATGGTCGCTCAGCTTCGAATTTAAGCCGTTAATGTTCCAGATGCAGATTCTGACTTCGTTGAGGCCCAATCGGAGTGTTGGTGTTGGTAGCTTCCGGTGTCAATGGATGAATGATGCTGGTTCCCTTGATCATTCTGATGTATGGTAACCTTTCCAATCTATGAGATAATACAACCTCACATGTATACACTTGGTGACCAAAATATATTGAACTTCATACTCATAATGATCTCCTATAACAACAGGGGAGCATGATTGTCTTTACGTGTGTGTAGGTGATATTGTTTTTTATTCTGTGAGAGGCACTTAAAGGCTTGCCCTTGTATCTCTTGCAATAATGGTAAACGAGTAGATACAGAGGGCATAAGACATGGGTGAAATAGGAGGATTGCTGGAACAATGCGTGAATGATGACCTGTGAGGAAAAAAGGGGAACAGCCCGTAGCTGCATGAATATTGTTATTGTATGAAAATTCTACCAGGGGTACGGCCTGATCCCAGTGAGGGATTAGAGTGGATGTTAAAAATAGTAGGCTCTGATCTAGACTTTGATTGACCCTTTCTGTCTGTCCATCTGTTTGTGGGTGGAAGGCAGAGGAGATTGCAACTTCAATCCCTAGTGTTGCTCTAAGTGTTCCTGGGGTAATATTGATGTCCCCAGGAAAAGCTTGCTTGGTTTCCAAACCACTCCTAGAGCCTTCGTGTGTTTAATTGGGTTGGGGAGAGCATGGGCCCCTGTTGGTGGTTCCTATGGCTGCATTTGCAGCAGTGTAAAGATAGAAATAACACTGTGGGGCACATTTTACTAAACATAAAGCTTAATTGACAATGTTGATTAGTGATAGTGCAAAGTTTTATACTGCAATGAATAGTTGGGGAGAGGATATAGCCTTACGTCTAGAACGGTGTCGACCTTGAAACTGTGGAACAGTGTTCGAGTCTTGGCAACAAAGCTCAACATCCTCTTATTCTGGGCAAATCACTTAATCTCCCGGTGCCTTACAAAAATAACCATGTCCTTGTGGAACAAATTTGGTGCTCATGTAAAGCAATACCTGATATTTTCGGGTCTAGTTCGCGCTATATAAAACTCTAAAAAGATAAAATAATACATAGTATTGAATGTTGATACTATTCCCATTGATTTAAATGGTGTTGTAATGGTGTGTTATACATGTCTTCTGCTTTTGTTAATGTTTTGACACACTGAATAGACTACCCCTTTACATGGCAGTGCATGTAATGCAGGTGGGGGAGTTGTGTGTTTGAGGCTTGCTGGGGAAGTAAAATGTTCTAATGACATAACCAAATGTATTTCAATTCCCCTGATTGTCTATAGCGCTAATTAAGGTGTAGTCTTTAGTAATGTTTACATAATAAAATACTTTTTTTCTTTTTACAATAAAAAAACACTGAATGGACAATAATTTAATGAGTGTTTTTTGTTTCATGCCACCTCCCAGGAGTAGGCCTGGGACTGCTCGGCTTTGCTACCCCAGGAGATTCAAGTTCTACAAAGGAGTGCTTGGTTCCCAGTAAATTTTGTAATCATATTATTTTTTGCTATGTACTTACGGTCATATAACTATATTTGTAAGATTACACAATATACATTCCTTTTTACATGTATGGCCCATGAATTTTCAGAGACACACACAGTATCCACTCTAAAAAAGAAGCACCCTGATACAGATATTAAACCATTAACGTCCTAACCCCGTCCCCCAATTTTTGGATTTTTGGAATTTGACTCTGGGCACTTTGAAATCCCATTACCTTTCCCAGTGAATGTGATCTGCCTCCAAGCAGAAGGAAAAAATGGGTCAAAAATATTTGGTTTATTAATAATTTAAGAAAGACAACTGTAAGTTGGCACAGGAAATGCACCAATGGCATAAAAGTTAACTGTTGGACTTCTGAGTCCAATTAAGTTGTGACTGGAAAAACACGGTTCAGACCTACCATTGGAGCGAGCTTTCCTAGCTTAAGAGTAACAACAGAAACTGTTTTGTATGTACAAAAAGTTACCTTTGTACATTAAGTAACTTACCCTGGCATGTTCCTCGTCGGCCAAATGTCTATGGCTTAGTGCTTTGTATACAAAGGTACAACATCCTAAATATTAAAGATAGTATATTACTGCAGTAGCTACATACAAAGTGCTCTTTCCACTGTACAGGCTGATGTAGCTTTATTCCATGGACAGACCAGGGTGTAGGAAAATGGTGGAGTTTAAGTGCCTCAGAACCTGGTGCCTTCCGTTTTGAACAATAGTTTCTGGAATATTTTTGCAGGCACATAAATATGAATTGCTGCACAGGTTAAGTCTGAACTAATTAGTTCATTTTTGTCATCAATCACTTTTTAGTGTACAGGATGAAAGTGGCTGTGCACCACAGACTGATAAAAAAGCCAATGGGCATGGTAAAGACTAGGAAGAAGAATTATGATTGTGTGGGCCCAAGTGTAAAGAGGCTTAGGGGTGACCTTCTGTCCACCTGTACTGAGGAACTTGAAGTATTCTCTAAGTTTCAACTGCCTAGCCTCCTGTTTGGCCTTGGGAAAGTAAACAACTTAAGAACAGCTCTGTTCTTCTATGGAAGAACCACCTGCCCATTCATGAGTAGATTGTCCTGAACCCTGTGGGATTCCTAGCCGTCGAGATACATGGAACAGAGAATTTGTTCCTGGAGGCCTAGGGGCCATAGGAGAAACCAAGAGGTTTCATAGCACCTTCACAAAAGGGAGATTTTCTAACTTCTCTGGCATCTGAAGGCCAGGGAGAAGGGGCTGAGGCCACTGACATAGATACAACTCTAAATGGTATGAATTGGACATTAATCTACTCAGAGCATTTTCAAACAAAATAAGCATGCAATGTCATTGAGCTGTGACACAGATTCCGACCTTGCCATGCTGGATATTCAGAAAACCAAAAAAAGTCAGCAAAGCCTTCACAGTAGTTTTTTTTTTTTTTCTTTTTTTTTGTCCTCATATATGCCACCAGTTAATGACTGCTCTATAGTAGGCGCTCTTCAAGCCACTGTCACAAACTGTCCTTTCCAGCCCTCGTGTTTGTGGATAGCTGTGGAAGATTGCCCAGAGGAATGGTCGTTACCCGTCCAACTTCCTTTCAGATTGGTACTTGCTGCTAAGGAAGGACAGGACCACTTACCTCTGGCATAATCATTGGACTATTGTTACTTTTCGATCCAGGCATTCATTGCTGACCACAACCTGACAGCTTTATCACCCCCACATAAAATATCAAATTTACTCACCGCGACGATGTATTTAAGACACTCTGCAAATTTCGGGGGGGATACAGACTTCCATGCTTTGCAGATCTCTCTTCTGGCAATGGTCATTACATAGAAAATAAACTGTGATAAATTACTATTAAACACATAATCAGGTAATAGGCCGAAGAAAACCAATCTGGGTGTACATTGAATTGGGACCGACAGTACCTCTTCTAAGAATTTGCACAATTCTTCCCAAAAATTAGCTATGTTAGGACATTCAAGAAACATATGAATGTCATTTGCGCTCATTAGGTTACACCTAGGGCAAAAATATTGCGCCCCAGAGATCCTAGAGAGTTTCGCTGGAGTCCAATATACTCTGTGCAATGTGTATAAGTGATTTCTTCTTAGATTAGAAGGTTTGATTATCTTTTGGGATAATGAAAAAGAATCAATCCATAATTTCTCTACATCCTCGGCCATCTGAACTGTAGAGGGGTCCCATATTCTTGCAATCTCTATTTCCAAATTGTCTTTATTATTCAATAATATATTATACCATTGTGCCGTTTCCCTTTTCATTTCTCTAGGCTTACTAAATAGTTCTAGGAACGGTTCCTCATCATTTATGTCCCAGTTTTGACTACCCCACCAGGCCGATAGTTGATAAAACTTAAACCTTGTTAACGTCCCTCCAGTTATGCCCTCTAGAAATTCCCACTTTAAAGCTTTCGATTCATCGCATAAGTCCCCCCATTTCAGGAGGCCTGCTCTTTTTAAGGGGAGAGCCAATTGGTCCATTAAACATTCCGGGGTGCCTGGTGAGTCCCAAATTGGGGAGTATTGATGGTAATATTGAATACACAGCAACCTACACATCTGCGACCAATAGTATAAAGCAGCCTTTCGAACTTTCAGCCTGACTTTTTTGAAAAAAATTTTGTCACCAAATTTAAACAGAAAATAATCAGTACCAAACGGGAGATCCTGCAGCATTGCCTGGAATAGTAAACTATTTGAGGTAAAATCCAATTTATTAGCTAGTATCCTAAAGTTTTTAAGCTGGAAAGCATAACAGTAAAATAATAAATCGGGGAGAGCTAAACCACCTAATTTTAATCCTCTCCTTAGCTTCTTCCAGGCTATCCTTGGAGATTTTGTTGCCCAAATAAACGACCCTATTCTACCTTGCAAATTAAGAATATCTTTTCTACTGAAAACTAAGGGGATAGAATTAAACAAAAGCGTAACCTTGGGAAGAATGATCATTTTGACAAGATTCACTCTGCCATAGATGTTTAAAGGCAGAGTGTTCCACCTAGACAGAAGTTTTTTAATCTCCTTTATCACTGTTTCCCAGCTAACCTTCGGAGTGTCATCTATATTCTGGGTTAAATAAATACCTAAATATCTCATCTTACATTTGGCTTCTGGAATGGGGAGTAAGTTATTCCAACACATTACCTCGGTTTTCTCCTTGTTAATAGTATAACCTGAAATCGAGCCAAAACTCTCCGCAAGCATAAATAGCCTAGGAATTGCTACAAGGGGGTTTGAGGTATACAACAGAAGATCGTCTGCATATAGTGCTGTCCTAATTAATAATTCCCCAATTTTAAACGAAGAAATAATAGAATCATGCCTTAAAGAACAGACAAAAGGTTCAATGTAGATATCAAACAGCAGTGGAGACAAGGGGCATCCTTGCCTTGTTCCTCTGCCAACACTGAACCATTCTGACAATCCTCCATTGACCAGAATCTTGGCCCTGGGACCTCTGCATAAAGACACCACACTTTTGATATAAATTTCAGGAAAGCCAAATTTCTTCATCGTTGACCATAAATATTTCCAGTTTACTTGGTCAAAGGCTTTCGCAGCATCTATTGCGACTATGGCCAATGGTTTTTTATTTTGAACTGCATAGTCGATAGCTCCAATTGCCTGAAATGTGAGTTCATTTAATTGTCTGCCCGGGATAAATCCGCGTTGGTCCGGATGTATAATGGATTTAATCACCTTAGCGAGCCTGTTTGCCAGGATACCTGAATAAACTTTTGAGTCTGAATTCAGTAAGGATATGGGTCGGTATGATTCTATCCTTTGTGGGTCTTTGTTCGGCTTCGCAATTAATGAAATGGTTGCGTCCAGCCAAGAAGACGGGATTTGCTGACCTTGGATGAAGATTTCATTGAAAAGTTTACGCATTGGAGCAATAAATTCATCCAAATTATCCTTATAGATTTCTGTTGGGAGCCCATCCGGACCTGCAGCTTTCTTTCTTGCCATTTTCTCGACTTGAGATCTGATTTCCCCCTCGGTAATTTCTTTTCCGAAAAAAAATATTTCTTCGTTGCTCAAACAAGTTAAATTTCTCAGAATGTCTAGGTTTTCTATTTCCTCCGATGAAATATTCACTTTTTCACGATAAAGATCTTCATAGAAAGATCTGGCCTCCTCTTTAATATCTTCATCCTCAGATAGAACAGCGCCAGTTCCTCGTTGTATTAGAGTTTTAATGTTGTTTCTGGACCTGTCAGATCTAGCTTTCCAGGCAAGTAATGATCCACATTTCTCCCCATATTCAAAATTATGCAACTTGCTTACCTCCCACTTATCTCTTATTATTTTTTCAGAGTGTAATCTATGTTGAATTCGTAGGTCATCTAATTCTTTTTCCAACCTCAATATTTCAGTTCGATCATTAGAGGTGGCATAGAGAAGTTGCTGCTCTTTTATTTTAATTAAGTTGAGGTTGTCTACTTCTTTTCCTTTAATTAGCTTTCTATTCAAGGCCATTTGAGAACCGTATATACCTCTTAAAAAAGATTTAAGAGCGTCCCATATGATCTGGTTCGGGGCTGAATCATTATTAAATAGGAAGAACTCTCCTATACTTTTCTTAGTGCTAATATTGAAATCTGTTTTTAATAAAATAGTCCTGTCCAGAGTCCACCTGTATTCTGATGGGTTCCTTTTTTGCATGCTAATACATAACTTAACCACGGAGTGGTCTGATAATCCATTCGGAATATATGCAATAGAATGTATATCTGATAACATCGCTCTATCAAGCAAGAAATAATCTATCCTGGAGAATTGGTGTTTTTTTTGCTGTAGAACGAGTACTCTCTCTGGGAGCCATGTTTGATTCTCCAGACATCGCACAGCGCATACTCCTTAATAATATTATGTAGCATACAAATCGATTTTTTTGGGCTGTTGTATCTAGCCTTTGAAGTGCGGTCTAGATCTGCATCCAATAACAAGTTAAAGTCTCCCCCTAGCACTATAGGGATAGAAAATTGTAATAAATAGCTTGCTAGTTTATGAAGGAAACATGGATTATCTTCATTTGGGCCGTAATGAAAGTATAAAAGTTTAACAGTGCCCACTGATACCACTACCGCCAACCACCGCCCTGACTGATCTGTAGCCCAATCCTGGGCAACTATTCCTTTATTGGCACGAATAATGATTGCCACCCCTCTCGTAGTACCCGATTGTTTTGAGCAAAAAATTTCCTGAACCCACTTGTGTTTTGTAAAAATATCTCTACATTTATTTGCTTCCAAGTGAGTCTCCTGTAGAAGAATTAATGATGCTCCAGAATTTTCTAAGAAGTGAGAAACGTTGAATTGTTTCTTATAACTCCCTAATCCATTCACATTCCAGGAGAGGATTGTAGTTTGGCTAGCTTGAGTCATACTCTAATTTTAAATTTTGAATGTGGCTAATAGCAAAACGTAGTACCTTATAAAAATAATAATTATTAACAAAAGTAAAAAGCTTTTTTATGGTGCATGAGGACATTTTTTGTTTTTTTTTACCCCTTCCCCTGGAACACCCACCCACCCTCCCTATGGGGAACCCTTCCCTCCTAATTGGCAAAAATACGCCCTAAGAGGCCCTATTCCCTGATTGCCCTACCCTAAGAATAAAGAAAAACATATGTACAGGTCTCATTCCCCTATGTTACCTGTTTATTTCGTGCAAACTCTTAAAAAAAACTCTTAACTAAAGATGTGTAGTGGAAACATTATATATATTTTTTTATTTTTATATATTTTTTCCCCCCTTTTTTTTTTTTTTCTTTTTTATTCCTCTCTTTCCCTGTACTCCATTGCAAGCATACTCTACCCTCCGCTAAATGGTAGATTTTTGGGGAATAGAACATCTAAACTGTCTCTAATTATACTATTCCTCTTGAGCCTTCATTCTATCAAGAACAGCATCTACTTCCTCTGGAAATTGGCACGTGTACATTTTATTGTTCCACATAATTTTGAGAAGTGCTGGAAATTTCATCTGTACATTTGCCCCCATGGAACGTAATTCTGGCATTCTAGACCCTAACTCCCACTGCCTTTGAGCAGTTTTGCCGCCTATGTCAGATCTAATGTGATATGGGTTAGCTTGAAAGTGTAGGGAAGTGCGTGATAAACATCTATTCAGGATCAGTTCTTTCACACTGTATGTTTGGAAGTATACCAAAATCTTCCTGGGGGCCTTCCTGTCTGGGTGCAGCCTATATGGGTCTCTACGTACCCTCTGAATTTCTGCTTCTAGGTCGATATCCGGACGGTCCTTGAGAATATCTTCCCGTAATAATCTGCAAACAAAGCCTTTTATGTCCTCCACCTCGGCCCCTTCCGGAATTTTTAGAATCCTCAAATTGCTCCGGCGAGATTGGGTTTCCAATCTCTCTAGATCCATAGACAGAGATCGATTCTGGGCCTTCAAGGCTGTTATATCTTTCGAATTAATGTTTGAGGTCTCTGAGAGTGTTGAAACCTTCCCTTCCAACGTACTGGTTCTAATGCTGATACCATCGATTTTTGCCTCTAGTAGATCAAATCTATCATGCAAACGCTGTTGATTTTTTTCGGAAGTCTCAAATCTGCTTAGTAAATCTCCTCTTAAAGACTGCAGAAGAGATCCAAGGCTTTCACTGCCTCCACAAGCCCCTTCTTCCTCGATGTGGAGAGGTTGGGGTTCAGCATCCTGCGTGATACTTTCCGGCTGCTCACTTTCATGACTTAGTTCTTGATTAATGATCCTTGGAAAACTAACTGAGGGTTGTGCAGTTGCATCAATTACATCAATTGCTTTGGTTGTGGAGACTGCTTCAACTGTTACTTCTGACGTGTCAGCTGACTCCAAACCCCCATATTTATTACTCAAGGGGAAAGAAGCTAAAAGCGGGTAAACTGCTACCTGAGCCAGATTATTTAAACTCTGCTCCCTTTCGCCCCCTCCATCCATTCCGGTGCTGTCCGACTTGGAAGACAGTGCATGCTCCATTATCTTAAAGTAACTCTTGAGTGACAGGGTACCTCTAGGCAAATTAAATTTGGATTGTTTTAAATCTTTAGTCTTGCCCTTCTTCGCCCCCCCTTTTCTGCTTTGTTTGCCAGGTGAAATTGGCTCTGGACCCTTACTACTAGCCTCGACCAAGTCAGCAGTGTTTAGGACCCCCTTTATCTTAAGCTCCCTTCGAGAGCGAAGCTGGTATCTATTTTTGGTAGCACTCTTTTGTTCGCTGATAGTTATTCCCACCTTGGGAGGCTGTACAGGTGAATTCACTGAAACGAGTCCTTTCGCTGTGTCCCTCTTCCTGGAGGGGCTTACGTTTCCCAAAGCAAATTGCGGTGTTACAGGAGGACCCCTATCTGCATCCATACAAACTGTGGATTCCCAACAAGATACGGACACAGGGACGTATGAGTAGTACTCTCTGCTTACAACCCCTGTCAACCGATACCATAGGGCTGCTCTCTTGCGGAGCCCGATATTATTAGAGCTTACCCTGGGCTTTGCACGGACTGCAGTCAGCTCTGCCTGGGGTCGTATAATGCTACCACTGCATCCATTCTTGGTACGCTGAAGTCCTGCTCCTGATGTCGGCAGTAACGCTTCACCAGAGACCCGATACAGCTGACCGGTAACCGGCTCCCTGGCGTACCGCCGTTCATGAGTCCAAACTTGCTGTTCTCTCATCTGCCAAGTGATCCGCGTAGGTCCTAGAGCCCTCTTCTTCCTTCTCAATGCTCACTGCTCACTGCTCCACGCTCGAGGTTTCAGCGTTCTGCCTCTCCGCAGTCACTCTCGGACCATAGGCGCGGGGAAAAAGGTAAGAGGGAGAACTAAGTTGCCGTACATCCGAGAAGGAAAACAAAGTACGACTTCTCACTCACCTATACAGCCAGCATGGTCCACTATAAACCCGCTGTAAATCCGCTTAAACGTAGAGGGGAAGAGACCTGTAAAAAACTCGAACTAGGGCTTCAGGATCGGAGCCTCGCAGCAGCCGCTAGCCTGCCGCCGCCATGTTCCCCCGGCCCCCTGCCCCTGCCCCTGCTTTTTACACCACAATGCATGGCTTCAACTGGAGCCCAGACATGATGCATTTGAGACTGAGGGATCCTTGCTGGCTTCAGCATCCTGCCTTGCCACTCTGTGCTGCAGGTGTACTGTACACAGGGCTGAATGGCAAGTGGGTGCTAGGTTTCTATTGTCAACTGAGTTTCTTGCTGTGCTTGAATTTGGTTCCATAAAGCAACAAGCATTTACAATGCAATGGTCTCGTCTTTCTTAAAGTTAGAGCTATTGGCATTGCTCATGACATTATTTTTGTTTTTAAAACATATAAATAAATGGCATTGTCATTTACAATGCCAAGAGCTTAATCTCTCGCAAATGCGAGACCTTTTGCATTTGCACACACACGCACACACACAGAGCCACACACACACACAGAGCCACACACACACATAGAGAGCCACACACACAAAGAGAGAGCCACACACACACAGAGGCACACAGAGTCACACACACAGCACCACACAGTGCCACACACACACAGACAGAGCCACACACACAGCGCCACACACACACACACACAGAGCCACACACACAGCGCCATACACACAGCGCCACACACACACACACAGATCCACACATACAGAGAGCCACACACAGAGTCACACAGACAGAGAGCCACACACACAGAGAGCCACACATAGACACACACAAACAGACACACACACACAGACACAGAGAGCCACACACAGAGAGCCACACACAGACAGCCACACACACAGAGCCACACACAGAGCCACACATAGAGAGCTACACTTCCCTCAGTGTAGGTCAGCCACGCGCCCATCTCTGCCTAGTAACGCCCCAGGGAACAGAGGCAAGAAAAAAAACATTGCATTGTCATTTACAATGCCAATAGTTTAATCTCTCGCAAATGCCACACACAAACACACAGAACCACACACACAGAGCCACACACACACACAGAGCCATACACAGAGCTACACACAGAGCCACACACACACACACACAGTCATATGGCAGCAGCGCTTCGTTAAAGATGATTTTCTGCTTCCTGACAGTCTGGGGTAATCACTACAAGGCACCAGACAATCTTGAATCAACCCTCCTTACCCACACACTAACACACCTCACTACCCGCCCCATCATCACTCATTATCGAATTTTACAAAAACGGCTATTAACGAAAAGGGTGGAATGGCCCTCGTTCAGAATCTGGGTGATGTTGTAGGTATAAAAAAAAATGGATCACTGACATAATATCGAGGGACATAATATCGACTATCAAAAATATCGGCGACAAAATATCGACAGACAGAATATCGACTTTGTATCTACAAACAGGTAAGTACAAAAATATCGAGTAAAAAAATATAGTTTATAAAAATATCGACTTTATTAAAAACAATGTTAAATTGAATTAATATAAAAAATGAATTACTAAAATATACTTAAAAATACTTAAATTACCTTATAATAATTAAATAATTAATGAAAGTGTTTTAAAAAAAATGTACAATCATATTTGTTAAAACATATATATATATAGGATTTATACAGAACATCGTTTCAACTGTATAAAAAGCTCATTATTTCAGCCAAGAAGGACTACTTTGAGACACGCATGAATAATGCCATAAACATCCAGAAAGAGACCTTTCAAATTCTGAAGGAGCTAAGTAAGAAGGAGGAAAAGGTAGACATATTGATTAACTGTGACACCTTTCAGGGATATTTCCTTGGAAAAGTAGCGTCCATATTGTCAGACATCAAGAAAGACAACCCGGTCATACACATCTTGCCACTGTCCCCTTCACACTCCTCAACCCCTATCATTACTAGGTTTCCTGAAATCAATGCTACCTCCCTTAGACAGCTAGCAGCATCCACCAAGTCAGGTTCCCCTGCTGACCCCTGTCCACCCGATATTTTCCGATTAGCAATCCCGATCTTAGAGGACCAGATCTTAGACCTTTTGAACACCTCACTAGCTACTGGATCATTACCAACCACCTTCAAAGAGGCACGTGTCAAACCATTAATAAAAAAACCTGGAGCAGATCCAACTAGTCTAAAGAACTACAGGCCAATCTCTCAGCTGCCATTTTTATCAAAAGTACTAGAACAACATGTACTAAAATCCCTGTCATCCCTCCTGGAAACCCACCATCTTCTCCAGGAGCGGCAAGCTGGGTTTCGTGCCCACCATAGCACGGAACTAGTAATGCTGTCAGTACTAGATGAGCTCAGATGCATGGCCGACAGTAAAAAGCCAAGCGCCCTGATATTATTAGACCTATCAGCGGCGTTTGATACTGTCGACCATGCACTGCTCCTGGACAGACTAGCTAGGTCCGGGATAAGAGAACAAGCTCTCCAGTGGCTGACAGCCTTCTTATCAGGGAGGACACAGAGGATCCAGTTAGTAGATCAGGTCTCCGAAGTAGGTACCTTAGTTTGTGGAGTCCCGCAAGGGTCTGCGCTTTCTCCACTCTTATTCAACCTATACCTACAACCACTGATAGAATCCCTGGCACACATGGGCTGTAAAGTTTTTAATTATGCCGATGATACTCAACTACTGCTGAGTATCGACAATACCATATCGGCTCAGTCCTTAGCCCAAGATATATTACGGTTCACAGTGAACTGGATGTCGTCCAACCTATTGAAAATAAATCCAGATAAAACGGAGGTTCTTGTAGTTTCTACTTCTACCTCCCCCTGGAATGACTTATTCTGGCCACAAGAACTTGGACCTACCCCAAAACCGTGCTCTAATGTAAAGAGCCTCGGGATGAAAATCGACCAGGAATTATCAATGACTAACGAAGTGTCCGCTGTCGTTGGCTCATGCACTAATCTGATCAGGCAGCTACGTAAGCTTGCCCCTCTACTCTCAAGGAGCATGCTCCAAACCATCGTCTCAGCTACTATTGTGTCGAGAATTGATTACGGCAACGCACTATACCTAGGCCTCCCTAAAAATTCCATCAATCGTCTACAGGTCATCCTGAACGACGCAGCCCGTCTGATATTCGGAGTACCTAGGCGGACCCATGCCTCTCCTTTGCTTTATAGGCTGCACTGGCTCCCTATGAAACAAAGAGTGGAATTTAAGAGCATGTGCATCTGCCATAAAGCAATTCATGGTCAGGCGCCAGCCTACATAAAAGATAGGCTCAGAATCTATGAACCTAAGCGCGCCCTCAGATCCTCCGATTCCCTCCTGCTATCCTGCCCACGTTTCAAATTGGCAACAAAAGGAGGCAGAGCTTTTTCAGTTCAAGCTCCCACCATCTAGAATAAGCTACCGGAGGTGCTCCGTAGAGAGGCTAACCTTCTCAGGTTTAGAAAAACCCTGAAAACTCTGCTCTTCAAGGACGCATTTACATCCCCGTAGTCTAGTTAACATCTTTATCTCCACTTTGTTCTCTTGTTGCTGTACTTGTCAGAAGCGCTTTGAGACCTGTCGGTGAGTTGGCGCGATACAAAACTCAGTTACAAATATAGTAACATAATATATATAAATAATATCCAATATTATTACCGTAGGATAGCGGTAGTGTAAAAATTACTATTCCCACTCCAAAGAGTGCAACAGTAGGGAAAGCGTTGGATAGCGTAGGGGTAAAAATTACTATTCCCACTCCAGTGAGTGCAACAGTAGGGAAAGCGTTGGATAGCGTAGGGGTAAAAATTACTATTCCCCACTCCAGTGGGTGCAACATTAGGGAAAGCGTTGGATAGCGTAGAGGTAAAAATTACTATTCCCAATAGAAAGAGTGCAGCAGTAGGGACAGTGTTGGATAGTGTAGGGGTTGAAATTACTATTCCCACTCCAGTGGGTGCTACAGTAGGGAAAGCGTTGGATAGCGTAGGGGTAAAAATTACTATTCCCACTCCAGTGGGTGCAACAGTAGGGAAAGCGTTGGATAGCGTAGGAGTAAAAATTACTATTCCCACTCCAAAGAGTGCAACAGTAGGGAAAGCGTTGGATAGCGTAGGGGTTAAAATTACTATTCCCACTCCAAAGAGTGCAACAGTAGGGAAAGCGTTGGATAGCGTAGAGGTAAAAATTACTATTCCCACTCCAGTGGGTGCAACAGTAGGGAAAGTGTTGGATAGCGTAGGGGTAAAAATTACTATTCCCACTCCACTGGGTGCAACAGTAGGGAAAGCGTTGGATAGCGTAGAAGTGAAAATTACTATTCCCACTCCAAAGAGTGCAACAGTAGGGAAAGCGTTGGATAGCCTAGAGGTAAAAATTACTATTCCCACTCCAGTGGGTGCAACAGTAGGGAAAGCGTTGGATAGCGTAGAAGTAAAAATTACTATTCCCACTCCAAAGAGTGCAACAGTAGGGAAAGCGTTGGATAGCGTAGGGGTTAAAATTACTATTCCCACTCCAAAGAGTGCAACAGTAGGGAAAGCGTTGGATAGCGTAAAGGTCAAAATTACTATTCCCACTCCAAAGAGTGCAACAGTAGGGAAAGCGTTGGATAGCGTAGGGGTAAAAATTACTATTCCCACTCCAGTGAGTGCAACAGTAGGGAAAGCGTTGGATAGCGTAGGGGTAAAAATTACTATTCCCACTCCAGTGGGTGCAACAGTAGGGAAAGCGTTGGATAGCGTAGGGGTAAAAATTACTATTCCCACTCCAGTGAGTGCAACAGTAGGGAAAGCGTTGGATAGCGTAGGGGTAAAAATTACTATTCCCACTGCAAAGAGTGCAACAGTAGGGAAAGCGTTGGATAGCGTAGAGGTAAAAATTACTATTCCCACTCCAATGGGTGCAATAGTAGGGAAAGCATAGGATAGCGTAGGGGTAAAAATTACTATTCCCACTCCAAAGAGTGCAACAGTAGGGAAAGCGTTGGATAGCGTAAGGGTAAAAATGACTATTCTCACTACAAAGAGTGCAACAGTAGGGAAAGCTTTGGATAGCGTAGGGGTTAAAATTACTATTCCCACTCCAAAGAGTGCAACAGTAAGGAAAGCGTTGGATAGCGTAGGGGTAAAAATTACTATTCCCACTCCAGAGAGTGCAACAGTAGGGAAAGTAAATACTTCTTATATTATTTAAAAAAATATAAATTAATATCTATAAAAAATGAATTAAAAGTAATTACCAATTTAATATAATATAATAATTAATCAATTAAAATTACAAATTAGTTTTTACTATTAGTTACGTATTCCAATAAATTACAAATTAACAATTAATTAATTAACAATTAAAAATTAATTAACATATAATTCAAATTAAATACAATTAAAAAAAATATTTATTTAATTAATTATGAATAAATTACTTCACACCCTATTCCCCTATAAACTCACAACCCGCTACAGAAAATAAATTAGTAAAATTATCATAATAGCAATTAATCAATAAATAAAATTAATTGGCAATTAAAATTTAATTAATTACCCATACACATTAAGTAACAATTATTTCTAAAAAAATACCAATACATATTTTTACATATTTAATTAATTATACATAAATTACTTCCCACCCAATTCCCCTATAAACCCACAACCCGCTTCAGAAAATAAATTAGTAAAATTAACATATTTACCAATTAATCAATTAATTAAAATAAATTAATTGCCAATTAAAATGTAATTAATTACCAAATATAAATTAATTAACAATTAATTAAAAATTAATACCAATATATACATTTACATATTTAATTAAATATTATTCAATTACTTCCCACCCTATTCCCCTATAAACCCTCACCCCGCTACAGAATTAAATTACGCAAAAAATAAATAAACAAAATTCATTAATTAAAATTAATTATAACATAAATACACACTTTTCACACATATAATAACATAACAAACACTATAAAAAATGCCATATTATTAAAAATGCGATAATTTTAATAACCTATATTATATACTTCGATATTTTAACTTTCTATATTTTTAACATTCGATATTACATTACTTATTCTGTCCATTCGATATTTTGTCCAGCCTATATTTTGGACTCGTTATTATGTCCATTCGTTATTTTGTAGTCGATATTATGTCTGTTTACCCAAAAAAATACCGCAAACAGAGACTGGGACGACAATGGGTTGTGAATGATGGTTACAGTTTATCAGTTACTTCCTGTGCCTTTAATACACTCACGATACCAGCGGAGCAAAGTGTAAACAGCTAGGAAGACTGTGCCATCATTGAACTTGACCCATGTCTTCTTGCGCCTAACCACGGGCGGCTCCTGGTCTGTCTCAGAGCCAATCCAGTGCTTTGCGTCTGCCATCTTCATCCCCTGGCTGCAGCCGCTGCCCCAGACCCCGCTCTAGGGGAGCCTCTGCGCTCACCCCCCAGCCGGAGGGGAGGGCCACGACAATCCACCCGCACCGCACCAGGTCCCCCACTGGCACACGGCGCACAGAGTACCCTACAGGCCATAGAGCGGGCGGCGGCACGTGCGCTCCCGACACACACTAAACGCTAGCGGAGGCCCCTGGGCACGCTTATTAACCTATAGTTGTAAGACTTTAGTGAGGTAGTCGATGTGGCCGGAATTTCACAGCAAATACCCATGCCAGACTGGGCAGAGTAGAGTCAACAAACAGCCGGTGTCTTGTTGGAGTCAAAAAAACTGTTACGGTACCAGGAAATGTTTGTATTTGCATTTGCCTGACCCTTACATGAGGACTGCTTACGACAGCGCCTAAGGCAGTTCCCGTGTTCTATCTGAACAGAGTCTGCGCTGAGCCTGGATAATAATAATAATAAAGAATACAACTCGAAATGCCTGAGACCTTGTTCACTAAGCCCCGTCCTTTTCAGACTGGGGGGCGTGTTTTTGACTCAAAGAGAAAGAAACGAAAAAACACGCCCCTCAATCCGAAAAGGACGGGGCTTAGCTACAAAAAATGACGTCACAGAAACCTCTTCTCCAATGGCTGGCCGCCGTTTAGGGAGCCAGCCAATGGAGAAGAGGGGCGGGTTTAAGCCTCGCTACTCTGAGAAATGAGATCTCGCCAGCGAGACTGCGCATGCGCAGCCTACGCTAGCCGAGACCTAAAAACTACCTACTGCTTGTCTGGGTCCACAATGGTTTGTGTGTATGTCAAACCCAGGCAGGGTAATCCAATGACCGTCACCCTTCCCTAGATAGGGCACAGTAAGTAGTACTGAAAATTGGCAGCCTGAAGGTCGGCAAGCCGAAATGTCTAGAGTTTTCAACATTAGAACAAGCTGAGGCTTCCATCCCACCAATCTCTAAGTGATGGCTTCAGTTCCAAGGTAAAACATGTTACTGGTACAACATGCAAGACTTGCCTCACCCCTGCTCTTATGTGACTAGAATTTGCACCTAGTTCCAGGTCATCTGCAACCATTTTTTTTATTTTTTTTTATTTTTATTGAGATGATTCAAGTATTTAAAGTAATTACATTACATATATCATTGCATATATCAATTCATTAGACAGTCATTATACAAATAAGGATAAATATTCAGAATAAATAGATGCCTCATCAGTGATACAAAGATATTAAAATCAGGGTACTTAAAAGGGGATAATAAGGCAAGATTAAAAGAAAACACGAATATACATATGGACCAGACAATCTTATACATTTTTTCATCTTGTATATTCAGTGTCTAGATTCCCTCCATTTTCTAACTGGAGCCCATATATTCCTGCCTAATTCACGTTTTTTCTTCCCCTTCATCTGCAACCATTGACTTTAATTTCCACTTGGTTATTTGTTAACCCATTTTGCAGTAAAACTTTAAAAATTCATATTGCACAGTACGCTTTTAAACTTTATATAATTTTATCTTATTTAGTCTATTACCATTTTAAAAATGTTCCCAAAACGGATTGTTTTAGACTTGGACCTTTCTGCAGGGTCCTCTCAACCTTTTTGCCTTCTCCCCTCATATTTTGCTGAATTCGTTTTTGTTGGCCTCAGGACTCTTACTATTGCTAACAAGTGCTAAAGTGTGTGTGCTCTTTTCGTTATAAAAACATGCTTACAGGGGGGTTGTGTGGCTAGGTGCCCAAGAGGTATGGCGGCACATGGGTAGGCTCTCCGGTGTGCTCGGCGGACTCTGTGATACCAGGCAGCTTTTCATGCTGCAGGAGGCAAATGCAGACTCATGAAGACAACGGGAGCGTTTTGTTAACATTGGCAACTCCATAAACGTTGTCTGGGAAGATTTATCGATTGCAGTAAGTCTTCTCGCGCCTCCGTTTTGCCGCAGCCGCCATTTTGTTTTTCACGCAATTGCGCGTCTCTTCAGTAAACTGCAGTAAGTAAGCCTTAACTCTCACAACTACTCGCATGTCTCTTAAATGAGCCCAGAAATGAGACTTTAATGCTTACTTACGCTGGGAATGGGATTTCTTGAAGAAGTGTTTCACCAATTGATTTCTGCTGAGGCATTCACACTGCATTGTGAAGAGCATCCATGTTGTAATGAATAAAGAGTTACTATAACGTCTCCTCATAATGTTGCCATAAAAATATCAAAATTACAATATTTACATACATGTGCCCTCAGTATACCCAGGATTGGGGAATTCTTGTCTTTTACGCCGGAGCATCATTAAGCAACGCTGCATATCATTTGCTGAATACTGATATGCATATCTTCTGCAACGTGCAGTGCAACCACTACATACTTACTATTACGCTCCCACAGCACGTAGCTCTTATTAAATTCGCATTTTTCATTTAGAAAGAGGCATCACTGCGCTTCAACATTTGTACTGTTCAAATTAACAAAATTGCTCTTAGGCTTGCACATAGAAACCTCGTTTGTCTGTTGCTGAACTGTCTCTCTTTTCCATGGATGTGCATCATCTTACATAATTTTTGATCTTAGAGTGCTTTACCTTATGTACATTTGTTCAGAAGGGAGTGTTATGGATGTGATTTATGGGCAGAATAAAACTCCTCATCTATTAAACCAAAGCACATATTTATTAAGAATTCAAAGATATTCTCTGAGTTCTCCAGACTAGAGGACTTTTTTAGCGTCTTGTCCTCAGAGCTTGGAGAGTACAATGGATTACTCTTCTCTACCCCTAAAGAAATCTAACACCAAACGGCTAAAAAAGGATCCTCCCTCACCACCTTATCCAACTTCACCAGTATCTATGGAGCTACTGCTAGAGGAAATCAGAGCTCTCTGACCCTTTATGGAAGAGACAAGGGTCTCCTCAGTCGAACAAAGTGTTTCTTCCTTAAAAGAAACCTGCGTCAGTGTCTCTCAACTACACTCAAAAGTCTCATCGCTCCAACAACAAGCAGAAGACCTAGAGAATTGGAATAGGCGGAACAATTCCGTATTTATGGCCTGGGGGAGAACCTTTAAGGATCTGACTCACTCACTTTTTTCAAATCATTCCTCCACAAATTACTAAACATGCCAGAAGGTACGATGCTCAACATCCAAAGCGCTCATCGATTGGGCCGGGTTCCATCTCAAGCTTCAGCTTCACATTGACCAAAAGGGGTCATCTTATACTTTTTAGAGTATACGGATTTATTGAAAGTGTTATCAGTGGTCAAAGCTTCTCCAAGAATCACATGGTCAGGCTCATCTCTGTTCTTTGCACAGGACTATGCCAAGGCCACTGACAACCGACGTAGGGCTTTTCTAAATATGACAGCTGATCTACGTTCAATAGAGGATTGATACGGCCTTTTCCACCACAGCCTCTTCAAAGTTACCTACAACAACTGAACAACAACGTACTAAGATCCTCTGAATTACAAAGCTTCATAAACTCTTGTAAAACAACGGATATGGATTCTTCGGGTCCTTCTTCTTCATTTAACACTTGAGACTGTTTTTTCCTACAATTGAGCATCTCTAGGCTTTGTTTTCTTTTCATAATGTTTGATGTTCCATGATTTGATTTATCCAGTTTTGTAATTTTTGTTACATTTATTGGTATTAATAAGTTACAACATTTTCCGTACACTTGTTTATTGTCTTTGTTGGTTATTCCCGTTAACCTCCTTTCCAGCAACTTCTCCTAACTTCATTGTTTCTTGTCCCCACAGATTTTGTACCCTTGTCTCATAATATTGCACAAACTCTTACTAATGCAGAGATTGGTCCCATTTTATTGTCAGATCATGCCCCTGTCTCACTAAACATTGACATCTTACCTAAAGTTACAGGTCCTAGAAGATGGCATTTTAATAATGATCTTCTTTTAGATCCAAAGTTTACTGCTTCTTTTACTACCTTTATTGATGAGTTCTTTTATAAGAATCAAACTCAATCCATGGCTTTTTCCACTTCATGGGACGCATTAAAATCCTCAGCTACAGATTTCATAATTGGATTTGTTTTAAAAAAACAAAAAAATGCCCGTAAATTGACTAAGGACCTCCTTCAAGTTATTAAAAGACTGGGGCACTCTTACTACATCTCGCATTCGAAAGACTGTTTAACAGCCCTCATTAATGCCAAGATGCAATTTAACAAGAAATCCACAGAAGATGCCTCTTTATATTTGTTAAAATCTAGCGCAAAATTTGATGGAGGTAAAAATAAGGCCAATTACTTAAAAGTTAGACAGAAAAAACTAAATATTGAATCTATTTATGAAACAAACTCAGATTTAAAATACAAGGATGCTGATATTTTGAAAGAATGTTCTCTTTTGTTACAAAACATTATATGCTTCTGAAACACAACCTACTGATCACTCTCTAATGCACTTTTTCTCTAGTATCCAAAAACCTCAACATTCTCCTCCAGACCCTTCTTCCTTAGAATTAGACTTAACACAGCAAGAATTATTCAAAGCCTTCCAACAACTTAAAAATGACAAAGCACCAGGACCTGATGGTTTTACAGTCGAATTTTATCTACATTTTTCTAAACTTGTATTGCCCAAATTGCACTCCCTCACAGATTCTTTTAATACATTAATCGGTTCCTCAGGTTCATTCTCAGAAGCACATATATGCCTTATACCCAAAGAAGGTAAAGACTCTAAACACTGTAAAAATTATAGGCCTATATCCTTGGTTAATATTGATTACAAAATATTTGCCAAAGCATTAGCTATACGATTAGATTCCTATTTACCTGATTTACTGGGCAAAGAACAATCTAGATTTGTCAAAGGGCGATTCATAACGGATAATAAAAGACTCCTTTTTAAAGATGTATCTAAGTCTTCACATTTAAAACAATCCCTTGTAGCGATTGCATTGGCCGCTGAAAAGGCGTTCCGGAGAGTTGAATGGAACTATTTGTTTTATGCCCTCAAATGGTTTGGTTTTGGCCCTAAATTCGCATCATTAATTTCCCTCCTTTACTCTAACCCTGTGACAATGGTCTAGTATCTCAATTATTTGATTTAAGAAGAGGTGTGCGTCAAGGATGCTCATTATCCCCCTTTCTAATTAATTTGGCTTTGGAACCTTTCCTCTCTAAACTACCTCAGAACCCCAATATCCATGGTTTTCAAACATCAAATTCCCACATCAAACTTGCAGCATATGCCGATGATATTTTGCTTTTCATGTAGGGGTCGATTAGGATCGCGGACGGAAACGTGTACCGTCCGCCGTGGAAGGTGGCAAGATACTCCGGACCTGTCCGCGGAAAATCCGCAACAGCAATTAGGATAAAATATGCTAAAAACGCCGATCGCGGCGTACGGAGCACACCAATCCCCGTCCGCGGCGGTCGGAGTACACCTGAGTCCGCGGCAGGCGGACGGAACAGAAAGAACACCGACCGCCGCATACGCACATGACCGCGAATACATGCACTTCCCCCGCGATACCTGCGCAGTGTCCGTGTCCGCAATTAGGATAACTCCGCAAGTACCCCGGTAGTCACCGCCATCCACGTCCGCAGCGGTACCAATGCACCGAGAATCCGTGCTCTACAGCGGAACGCCAACACAAACAACATCCCTACTGTCAAACCAATGCCATACATTGCGACGGAAGTTATCACCAAACACACGAAAATGAACGACCACCCACCGAAAACATCCAAACCAATCACAACACACAATGATCCACCGCCAAGCACCACACAATGTACACCTGGCAACACACCCACCTAGCACCTGACTGCCAATAACCATTCAGACACGGCCAAGAAACACACAATAAAATAACTCCCACCCACTCCACAAATCCTCTGCATCACTGCATAGCTGCTAGCAGGATACACGACTTAACTGACAGCAAAGACATATATCATTCACATAACCCACACCCAAACACACCCACCACACAAAGACCCACCACACCATTCCTACACACCACACACCTGCACCTCCCCATTCACGCAAACCCACACCCCGAGCACCACACACCATGGCACCAAAAAAAAAACCAAAATTCACTGACACCGAGTTAAAGATTATGGTAGATGAGATAATCCGTGTCGAACCCCACTTATTCGGGGCCCTAGTGCAGCAGACCAGCATAGCCAGGAAAAACAGCATGTGGGACCGGATAGTCACCAGGGTGAATGCCTCCGGGAGCGTCCCGAGGACGAGGCAGGATATACAGAGGCGGTGGCATGATCTCAAGACCCGAGTGAAATCCATTCGAGCCAAGAACTATCTCCGGGCAAATCAAACAGGCGGTGGAACGCCCCCGGAGCCCTTACCCTACACCGAGTGGGAGGACAAGGTGATGACCATCATCCACCCTGAGACCCTTGATGGACTTGCTGAGGGAGAAGAGGCTGGTAAGTACAAACCAAGCACCACGAGCACAACTACATGGTGTGCCTCACACAACTGTGAAGACACATCTCCCAGACCCCAACCCATGCATGCAGTCCACATACTCACCAACGTCAAAACCACTCCAACAGGCCCCCATGTCCATAGGGATGGCGGTGGTGGTGGTGGGTGGTGGGTGTGAGGGGACGGAACTACAACTCCCAACAGGCCCCCATGTCCATAGGGATGGCGGTGGTGGTAGTGGGTGGTGGGTGTGAGGGGACGGAACTACAACTCCCAACAGGCCCCCATGTCCATAGGGATGGCGGTGGTGGTGGTGGGTGGTGGGTGTGAGGGGACGGAACTACAACTCCCAACAGGCCCCCATGTCCATAGGGATGGTGGTGGTGGGTGGTGGGTGTGAGGGGACGGAACTACAACTCCCAACATGCCCCCATTTCCATAGGGATGGCGGTGTTGGTGGTGGGTGGTGGGTGTGAGGGGACGGAACTACAACTCCCAACAGGCCCCCATGTCCATAGGGATGGCGGTGGTGGTGGTGGGTGTGAGGGGACGGAACTACAACTCCCAACAGGCCCCCATGTCCATAGGCATGGCGGTGGTGGTGGTGGGTGGGGTGAGTACCAGTGCAGACAGAATCGGCAACAAAATGAAAACAACCTGTCAAGTCCACATTACTCATCCTCACATTATCGTTTTGCAGGTCATCCTAATCTGACAGCTGGAACCAACACCCGCCCTCCAGACTCGCCACACACAGAAGTCTCAGGGGACGATTGGGCAGCCACCTCCGGGGCAGAGGATGATCCCGGCACAAGCAGGTAGCCAGGGCCATCTGGCTCCCAGGTCACACCTGCACCAACGACTACGGCCTCTGCCATTGTCACAACACCGGCCACTGTGACCTGCACAGCCACCACCAGCACCACCTCCACCACCACCACTACTACCACCACTTCTGCCCCTGCCACCCTGCCCAACCCACCGGCCAACGCCGTGCCAGCGCCATCCCAGCCACGCAGGGAGAGTGTGAGGCAAGGCAGAGATGCAAGGCCAGATCCGGCAGGCAGGAGCATAGGCCAAAGACGACATGAGGATACCAACACACACAATGCTGTGCAACAGTCATTGGAAGCACTGGCCAGGGTGGAGGAAAGCTATCAACGTGGTCAGGCACAGGCAGACCGGGCCCACCAGGACTTTGTTGACAACACTGCTATGTTGGGGGCCATTGAGAGGCGGCTTAGCCAACTAGTGGACATTTTTACCATGACAACCAACATGCGGATGCCATGTACATCCGCCAACACCACCCTCCCCACAACCCCACAAACAACGCCACCGCCACCGCCACCTGCGGCGGATGTGGTACCTGATGCGCCAGCGCACCCAGCTGACTCCGTACCGTCACAAAGACGGAGGGGCCGTCCGAGGCTGGAAGTGGGCGAGAGCAGTGTGGAAGCAGCTGGCACACGCTTCAAGAGGAACCGAAAATGACTATAACAGTACCTGAGCATGCCATTCACCCTGCCAACTATCCGGTCCCACCTGCCACAGGCCTGCTGCACTAGGCAGACACCACCCTATGTGGTGTCAGCACGGACATTTCATCTGCCATAACCTTCTACTCTCACTCCCCCACCCCTTCACTCATTTGTAAATATGCACCTACACCCATGCACCATTTGTAAATAAATGCCACTTACTCACTCAATCATGTGTTGCCTCCATGTTTATTCACATGAATGCATCAGAAACAGATGTTACTAGGTACAGGTATCCAACTGGTACAGAATCATGGCGCTGCGGGAGTGACCTAGGGAAAATAGAAACCGCAAAGACATGTCAGGAAACATGATCACACTCATCAGAACACACTGCAGTGCAACATTGAACAACCCACACGCATCACAACAGTAATGGATGAGACGACACACATCATGGAGACGTGCATTGACCAAAAATTAACACACACACACATGCATGCATCACATTGCAGAACACAGAGATGAAGCACACCACAATGCCACAACACCAGCACACATTCACAGGGCATACCCAAGCAGCACAAGAGGAGCACACTCACAATCAAGGGAAGTAGCGATCAATGATCTGGCGCCTCTGGTCCACACCTTCCTCCTCACCACTATCCTCATCAGTTGACATGGGTGGGTCGGGAGGGCGAGGAACTTGCAGTTCATCAGGGTCCAAGAGCAGTTCAATGTTATTGCGCACAGCCAGGTTGTGGAGCATGCAGCACGCGATCACGATCTTGCATACTTTGCCTGGTGAGTAAGGCAGGGCCCCTCCAGTCTTATCCAGGCATCGAAACCTAGACTTGAGCAGGCCAAATATTCGTTCTACCACTCGACGTGTCCTACCATGGAATTTGAATTTGAATTTAAAAACATTTATATAGCGCACATTTACCACGCGGTTTCTTGGCGCTTTTAGATTGCGAGAAGGCAGCAGGAGCGAGAAGGTTTTAAAGAACGTGGGCTCGGGAGAAAAGCAGGGTTTTGAGGCCTTTACGGAACTCAGTGTAAAGGGAAGTCATGCGAAGTTCCGTGGGGAGGGAGTTCCAAAACATAGGGGCAAGGACTGCAAATTTGGTTCCACCCGCCTTTTTCTTCCTAAACCGGTGAGTGGTGAGGAGTGCCTGATGGGTAGAACGGAGCTCTCTGCCCGGTACATAGGGTTTAACAGCGGAGCAGATAAACTCCGGGGCAGTGCCCATTTTAGCCTGGAAGGTAAGACAACCAAGCTTAAATAAGGCTCGCTCTCTCACTGGCAGCCAGTGCAGTGCCTGCAATAAAGGGGTGGAGCGGTGATATTTAGGCAGGCCGTGAATCAGGCGGGCAGCCTGGTTCTGCACTAGCTGCAGCCGGTGGATGGCATAGGCCGGAGCGCCATTATAGATGATATTGCCATAATCAAGGCGCGAAAGCACCATGGCCATCACTATGATCTTTAAGGCGGGTAGGGAGAAAAAGCGAGAGATCTTCCTAATAGTTCTGAGAGAAAAAAAACAAGAAGAAACAACCGAATTCACCTGTGAGTGAACAGAAAGTGAGGAATTAAGAAAGATACCAACGGTTTTGACCTTAGGAACAGGAAGCGGGGGAACACCGAGTGAAGATGGCCAGTGGGAAGGGGACCAGGGACTGCAACCACCTCCGGTCAAGACTAACTCCGTCTTGTCCGGATTGAGTTTGAGGTGGTTGCAGTTCATCCAATCTTGTATGAACAACATAACAGACTGGACATTCTGGGAGGATGAAGGGGAGTGAGAAAGGTTAAAGATTAGCTGGAGGTCATCGGCGTAGTTAAACACCGTGACCTCGAGCTGCTGTAACATAAAAATGAGGGGGTAGATGTATAAATTGAACAAAAGAGGGGAAAGTGAAGAACCTTGGGGGACCCCGCAAGCAACCTTACGAGGGGGGGCCCTGAAACCAGCTAGGTGGACCGCCTGAGCCCTGTCACTCAGGAAGGACTCAATCCAGGCGAGGGCAAGGCCCTCTATGCCCGCCGCCCTGACACGGGTAAGAAGAGTGGAGTGATCCACCGTGTCAAAAGCGGCGGACAGATCTAAAAGAATGAGGGCCTGTGGTAAGTTGGTATCAATGCCCTCGCATAGGTAGTCCATCACTGAGATCACCACCTTCTCCGTTGAATGGAGGGGGCGAAAGCCCGCCTGCCGAGGGGAGAAGCAGTGGTTGTTTTCCACATAGGCGCTCAGGGTGCAGGTTACATGGGTTTCCAGGACCTTGCCCAGGTAAGGCAAAAGAGAAATGGGGCGGTAGTTGGAAGGGGATGAGGGGTCGGCACCAGCTTTTTTTAGGATAGGAATGATAGCCGCAGATTTGTGGGCAGCGGGAACCGCTCCATTCCTGAGTGAATCGTTCAGAAGGGTAAGGGGGGGAATTGGACAGGCTAGGAAGATATCTCTCAAAATATAAGCAGGGGCAAAGTCCAGAGGGGAACCTGATTTCACCTTTTGGAGCAGAGGAGGGAGCGTGACTTTTGTCAGAAGGGGAATGGAAGTGAGTTTAGAGGTAGCAGTAGGAGGGGAAGGATTGATGAATGTGGGGGATGGAGGGGGGATGTTGGCCTTAATCTTTGCGACTTTATCAACGAAAAAATCGTTGAGCGAATCGCAGAGCGGTTGTGAGGGGGGGATCGAGGCCGTGACTCTGTTGGATGAGGCAAGCTCGTGTACCGTGGCGAAGATTTCTTTAGATTGTGACTCCGCAGACAGAATCCTGTTAGAATAAAACAGGGTCTTAGCATCTAGGATGCCTTGCTTGTAGACCTTAAGTACGGAAAGGTAGGCCTTTTTTAGGGCAGGGCAGTATGTTTTCCTCCATGCGCGCTCTGCTCTGCGCGCGGCCAACTTTTTCGCCTTAAGATCAGGAGTGAACCAACGGTTAGCAGCATGATTCCGCTTAACCGTGATCCGTCTTAATGGAGCAAAGTCATCGCCTGCGTGGGTAAGCCAGTTGTTAATGGTGTCCAGTTGGACCGGGGCGGCAAGGCCGATAAGATTGGGGCTAGAGTTGGCCAGGAAAGCGCACAGAGATGGCATGTCAGCTTTACCCCATTTTCTGACCCAGATGTTCTTAGGAAGCGGAAATTTGACAGCCGGGGCTAAGCCAAGGGAAAAGGAGATTAAAAAATGGTCAGACCAGGAACAGGGGGAAATGGTAAGTGGGGTGACAGGGATGTTCAGGGTCCAAACCTGATTGAGCGAGTGGCCAAGTGCGTGAGTAGGACTGTGGACATGAGAGGTGAAGTTGAGGCTGATCATAAGGTCAGTAAAGTCTTTAGAGGAAGGGCTTTCGGCAGGATCATTAGGCCAATAGTTCAGGTCACCTAAAACTAGCACTGACGAGTTGTTTACTACCAGTGTTGCGAGAGTGTCCTGAAGATTAGAAACGAAGGTGGGGGTGGGATGGGGGGGACGGTAGATGAGGACAACAGTTAGGGGGGTAGAGTGGGAACTAGAACGAATTATCAAGCAGTCGACTTCCGGAATGGGGGGGGAGGGAAGGATCTGAAAGTGGAGGTCAGTATGAGCTATCAGGGCCACTCCGCCGCCTCTCCTGCCCTCCGGTCGATCCGCTCGGATGGTAGAGTATGAGGGAGGTAGGGCAGCTAGGACATTGGGCAGGGAGTCGGCCTTGAACCAGGTCTCTGTTAAAAACAAGAGATCCGGTTTGTGGGTATCAATATAGTCAAATAGCTCATACTGGTGGCTGACTGCTGATCAGGTGTTGAGAAGCACGGCCGTGGTGTTAAAGGCCGAGGTGTGGGGAGCAGGTACAGAGGAAGGGATGGGAGAGACAGTGCGGGGCGGAGTGAGCAGGCCAGCTGTAGTGGCTGGGGGAGTAGGCGGAAGACTAGAAAGAAGACCCAGATGTTTCAGCCGATCGAAGGTAGACAGGCTGATAGTGCCAGGGGTCCAAAGTGACAGAAGACTGAGGGAAGAGTAGGACAGGGGGGGAGCATTAGGAAGTGCCCCTAGCCCCGGCCGGCCGCGGACGGGCGCAGACGGGCTGGACTCTGGCGTGACTCCGGCGCGTCTACGGCGCTCCCGCTGCGCTCGTCCGCTGCGCCGACACATGAGGGACGTTTAAATGGAGAAGCAGCGTGGGGGGAGTGGCGTGGGTGGGGTCGGGCGATCTAGCCCAAGCCAAGATGGCGGCCACGGCTGGTACAAGCCCGCGATAAAATTAGCTGCCAGCCAGCCCTCACAGCCCCTAAGAAGCAAGGTAAGTAATTAGTAGACCTGTTGATGTTCAGTACAGGTTAATAAATGCATTTACAAGCAAAATTAAAATTACAAGCGCGCCTCCGCTCTCGATCAGCGTAACACCGCGCAAAAGTTAAAAAGTATGGACGTAGCCCTCAGCTCCTGCTAGCAAGCCCTCTGCCACCGGGCTGCTCGCAATCGCTGGGACAACGCCGGAAGTGCTCCTAAATGGAGAAGCAGCGTGGGGGGAGTGGCGTGGGTGGGGTCGGGCGATCTAGCCCAAGCCAAGATGGCGGCCACGGCTGGTACAAGCCCGCGATAAAATTAGCTGCCAGCCAGCCCTCACAGCCCCTAAGAAGCAAGGTAAGTAATTAGTAGACCTGTTGATGTTCAGTACAGGTTAATAAATGCATTTACAAGCAAAATTAAAATTACAAGCGCGCCTTCGCTCTCGATCAGCGTAACACCGCGCAAAAGTTAAAAAGTATGGACGTAGCCCTCAGCTCCTGCTAGCAAGCCCACTGCCACCGGGCTGCTCGCAATCCATGGGCATCATTGTATCTCATTTCTCCAGCTGTAGTGGGATTGCGTATGGGACTGAGCAGCCAAGGCCTGTTTGGGTAAGCCGAGTCGCCTGTGTTGGTGGAAGAGAGAGAGAGAGAAACATCACAACCTGCATTGTGGGGCACACCATGCCACACAGATATCACTCCTGTCACCACAGCATACTCACCAACAAGCCACGCTTGTGCCGGACGCAGATTAGCCATCAGTTGGGGGACAATGCTGCTCCGCATGATGTGGGCGTCATGTGCAGAGCCAGGGAATCTTGCACACACATGTGAGATGATGTTGTCGGCCTGGCACACCACCTGCACGTTGAGGGAATGGAAGTGTTTCCGATTCCTATACACCTGCTCACGTGCCCGTGGTGCAATGATAGCGATATGCGTGCCATCAATGGAACCCACAACGTGTGGTATACGACCCAGTGCATAGAAGTCAGCTTTGACTGCTGCCAACTCCGCCGCCTGAGGGAAATGTATATAGTCATGCTTGTACAGCATCATGGCTGTCAGTACATCCCGGAGTACCGTGCTGAACATGGCCTGTGACATTCCCCCGGCATGTCAAACTGTGTACTGGAATGTGCCTGTTGCAAAGAAATGGAGTGCCGACATCACCTTTTGCGTGGGTGTCATGGAACCTGGATAGGTTCTTCGCGGCAGCAGGTGAGGAGACAATAGGGTCACAAGGTCCAACAATCGACGGCGATCCAGCCTGAATTTCGGGATCACCTCCTCGTCCACCATATCCTCCAGCACAGTGTATGGGCGATGGACATTTGGAGCCCTCCTGTGTGGGAGTAGATGGAATGGAAGTCAATTCACATACAACGCATGTGTGTGCAACTCACTCACATGTCAACGCCCTCTACCAACATGTAGTATCCAGTGTATGATTGTCATATGTGTGACTTCTCTGATTGTCAGGACAACATGGATTGACGTAGCAACAATGTGCATCCACTAGCAACATGATGTTTAGCAACATGTGCAATGCACAGTGTCTCACCTCAACATTACTGCCAACCAGACATGTGACATGACCCACATCTGTAGGCCCAACATCACATGCACACATGCAAGTACATGCACACATACTAAAATAAACCCCCCCCCCCCATTTCATGATGCACCAATGGCAACACCAATAATGGCGGCCATACGGACATCACATGCATGGGGACACAATAGGCAACACACATGTACAGTACACAACAGAACCCCCACCATAGTCATCATCTGACACATACCACTCACTGACAACTGATTCACAGGTGCCCATACATACGGGATCTACTGTGTAGATGTGAGGTACGACAAACTTGTGTAGGGTACTACCCGATGTGGACATGCAGACGTGATGGACACTTGTGGCTCACCGATGGCCATGGTATGGACACACATGGGATAGAGCATGACATGTGTAGCCACGCAATCACGCACACAACCGTCAGCAGGCAGCTGCAGACAATGGTACAAGGTGCATCATCAGCGAAGATTCAAACATTGACCCCGCCATGGCGGTGCACTGCTTCCGCTGTTTACGTCTGGGCATACGCGGCCCACCTTCGACAATCACATTGTCTGCACGTGCACAGACCGTCACGCTCACACACCGGCAAGTGCATGTGCAAGGTTCCGGGACGGATGGTCGATTTGCAACAATGTTGTATCACTGGCGCCAACATGGCGGGGCACGTGTTCGGCGGGGGACGTGCAGGCCAATACATCCATTAGCTGATGTCAATGCACATGGCAGGTCATGCCCCCCCTTACAGTGACATTGCATCATCCAGCCTTCACCGGCCGGCCGGCCGGCCCTGCCCTGCCCAGGACCGCCGTGCCGGCCATGCCAACCACCGCCGTTGCACGGCCCTTCCACTACCGCCGTGCCAGGCCCTGCCCAGGACCGCCGTGCCAGCCATGCCAACCACCGCCGTTGTACGGCCCTTCCACTACCGCCATGCCAGGCCCTGCCCAGGACCGCCGTGCCGGCCATGCCAACCACCGCCGTTGCACGGCCCTTCCACTACCGCCGTGCCAGGCCCTGCCCAGGACCGCCGTGCCGGCCATGCGAACCACCGCCGTATCACGGCACTTCCACTACCGCCGTGCCAGGCCCTGCCCAGGACCGCCGTGCTGGCCATGCCAACCACCGCCGTTGCATGGCCCGCCAGGGAACGCCGGTAGTGGAAGGGCCGTGCAACGGCGGTGGTTGGCATGGCCGGCACGGCGGTCCTGGGCAGGGCAGGGCCGGCCGGCCGGCCGGTGAAGGCTGGATGATGCAATGTCACTGTAAGGGGGGGCATGACATGCCATGTGCATTGACATCAGCTAATGGATGTGTTGGCCTGCACGTCCCCGGCCGAACACGTGCCCCGCCATGTTGGCGCCAGTGATACAACATTGTTGCAAATCGACCATCCGTCCCGGAACCTTGCACATGCACTTGCCGGTGTGTGAGCGTGACTGTCTGTGCACGTGCAGAAATGGGAGGTGCGAACAAGGGCGGCGTGTGCCCAATAGAATGTACCGTATGCTGTGCAGCGCAACACCAGGGCCAGTCATTGGCCCATTTCCAAACACGCTTCTAGGGCTGACCAATGGCTGTCGCCGTATGCCACTGACATGGCCACAGGGCCCTATAAATGTGTCATGTGCAATACCACACATTCCACGATGACCACCGACTGCTGCCTGTGACCATCACCTCCAACTGCTGCTGCGGAGCTGACCACCGACTGCTGCCTGTGACCATCACCTCCAACTGCTGCTGCGGAGCTGACCACCGACTGCTGCCTGTGACCATCACCTCCAACTGCTGCTGCGGAGCTGACCACCGACTGCTGACTGTGACCATCACCTCCAGCTGCTGCTGCGGAGCTGACCACCGACTGCCGCTCTAGTGCCCTATTCCGTGACCTTGCCATGTCGAGAGTCAAAGAGATCCGGTCTCGTCCCTTCACCGCCGCGGAGCTGGATGTCCTCGTGGACGGTGTGCTCCGCAACTACGGACGCCTGTACGGCGCACCCGGACAGGTGGTAAGTGCAGTGGGGGACAAGTTGGTGTGCATGAGGTGTACCATGACACCTGGGCTCTGGGATCTTGGCGGTGTGATGTGGGACCAACACATGATTCGCAATGTGCATGGCTGCTGAGAGTAACGTGTTGCCCCAATCTGTGTGACTGGCCAACTGTCCACTAACTTGCACCCTTTTGTCTCCCATCATGGTAGGTCAAGCTGCACCTTCGCAAGGACGTGTGGAGGAGCATTGCACGTGATGTACGAGCAGTGGGGGTGTCCAATAGACGACATACACACTGCCACAAACGCTGGGACGACATTTCCAGGCTGAGCAGGAAGGTATCGGAAGTGACACTAGGGATGATTCCAAGAACGGCACGACTGGCCCGACGCTCAATGACCCCTCTCATGCACCGTATCATAGCTGTGACGCATCCTGCCCTGTCCGAGCGGTTGCGTGTGGATGACCAGCAACGTGGCGGTAAGCATACTGTCAGTGAATGTTGCTTGTGAGTGCAATGCATGTTATGTTGGTCAGACACATTAGTGACTTCCGTGAATCGTGCGTCTCGTTGCAATGCCATGTTGGTGACATTGGCGCAGTTAAAAGTCACTTTCCGGTGCGGCATGTTGAGACGGCACTCGCTAAGCAGTTGAGTGTTGATGCACATGCTGTAGTGCTCCGTCACCCCATGGCAAGACTGGTGTGCAGATGTAGTTGCTCATGCCCTGTCTGCATGCTGTACATGTCGCACGGACAACGCCACTTATTTCGTGTGAGGATGACTGGTAGGGGTGGCCCGTGTGCAGGTTGGGGGATCGAAGTACATCGTCAGCAATGGCAATAGGGATTCCGTAACAGTACTGTACGTGAGTGTGGCCGTGACTTACACCTCTTTTCTGTGAATTTCAGCTTTGGCAGAGGACACTCAGCCACAGACCGAGGAGATGTTTGAAGCCAATGCATCCGGATCAGACGTCGGGCACACGCAGACTGACACAGAAGGGGGCAGCGCCGGAGAGGGGGACAGGACCGTCCCGGAGGACTCGCATGTGGAGACAACATCGTCAACATCTTCCGACAGTGTTGGTGAGTCAGCACTGTTGTCACAGACTGGGAGTGGGCAATCAACACCTTTGGTCGGGACACAGCACACAGGGCCCACCCTGCCGCCAACTGCACCATGTACTGTTCGTGCACGCAGGAGTAGGGGGAGCAGAGTAGCGTTCGGTGCCGGAACCGCTGCCCCGGCCTCCGTGAGCCAAAATGCTCTTTGTGCTGAGGCTGTTGATCTGCTGCGACAGCTGTGTGTGGGGCAGACCAATATGATTAATGCTTTCCAAGACCACGATAGGAAGTTGGGGCAGGTGGTAGCTTTCATGGAAGGTATGCATGGCGATCTGGCTGCTCTACACAGGACAGTGCAGTCATTGGGGAACAGTGTGTCGTCTGCCATTGTACAGTCGCAGGGACTGGGTGCAACTTCTGTTCCCCCATCTACAACACTGGATGTCTCAGGGGGGAGTCAATTGTCTGACCAGGACTCGAACACTGGTCATTGCACTAGAAGCAGCGTCAGCCAGCACGTCAAGTCTCGGAGGGCTCAGACACCATCCCCTAGGTCAGCTAAATCTGTTCACAGAGACACCGTCAGAGACAGTGGAGTACAGACACGTGATCCAATAGAGGGTTTGGGTTCAATGGCTACACATGCTGCACAGGCATCCCACACACAAGGTACTCCCAAGGCAAACCTTACTCCCAGTTCCATTGACACTACCTTGGACATGGACAGTGAGAAGAGGAAGGCACCTCATGAGAGCAGGGACACTCCCAGGGGCAGGGAGACTAGGAAGGAAGGAGCCACTCCCAAGGGCAGGGAGACTGGGAAGGAAGGAGCCACTCCCAAGGGCAGGGAGACTAGGAAGGAAGGAGCCACTCCCAAGGGCAGGGAGACTGGGAAGGAAGGAGCCACTCCCAAGGGCAGGGAGACAAGGAAGGAAGGAGCCACTCCCAAGGGCAGGGAGACTGGGAAGGAAGGAGCCACTCCCAAGGGCAGGGAGACTAGGAAGGAAGGAGCCACTCCCAAGGGCAGGGAGACTAGGAAGGAAGGAGCCACTCCCAAGGGCAGGGAGACTAGGAAGGAAGGAGCCACTCCCAAGGGCAGGGAGACTAGGAAGGAAGGAGCCACTCCCAAGGGCAGGGAGACTGGGAAGGAAGGAGCCACTCCCAAGGGCAGGGAGACTAGGAAGGAAGGAGCCACTCCCAAGGGCAGGGAGACTAGGAAGGAAGGAGACACTCCCAAGGGCAGAGACAAGGACAGTCACAAGACATACGCACCTAAGAAGAGCACGGACACTCCCAGGGGCAGGGACACACACAGGGAGAAGGTGTGTCCTGGGGATGTGTACACCAAAGACAAGTCTGCTGCCTGGGACAGGGCACCATCCAGGGAACAGGGAAGATCCACAGACATCATTCCTCCTACGGAAATAGGACATCCAAGGGCAAAGGCATCTCCCATGGACAGTGGTGCTGTCAAGGACAGGCATACATCACCCCTTGATGCACTGCGGTTGCTGTTTTCTGGGAAACGGAATACAGATGTCTCCGCAGTGGAGTCACCCCTTACCTCCACTCCCATCAGGGCCCGTCAGGAGAGGATGGAGGTTGACCCTGTAGTAGCATCCCCCATGCCACATTTTGCAGGCAGCCACACAGCAAACGACAAGCTGGCTCAAGCACGTCCCCAGAGAGCATTCCCCCGCCAGCAGATGCACCTCCCATGGTGGGTGATATTTCTACCCAGTCAGGCCCACTTGCCAGTCCTGTCCTGTCCAGGGTGCAGTCACATGTCACCAAGAAACGGAAACACACACCATTGACACATGCCCAACCCGATGTCTGCCAATTGCAACTATCCCCCGCTCCCAGAGCCACCCTGCCTCCTGGCCCATACAGCCCTGTGGCTCATCATTTCAGTGGTCCCAGTGGCGCCGCTGCAGTTGACTCGCATGTGTCAGGTAGTGGCACTGTGTCTGCTGTTTGCTGTCATGCATCATGTAGTGGCACTGTATCAGTTGTGCCTCATCCTGTATCAGGTGCTGGCAGTGTGTCTGGGTGTGTGGCGCATGTGTCGGTCACTCGGGCTGTGGCTGTGTCTCACACTCCTGTTTCAGGTGCTGGCAGTGTGTCTGGGTCTGTGGCGCATGTGTCGGTCACTCGGGCTGTGGCTGTGTCTCACACTCCTGTTTCAGGTGCTGGCAGTGTGTCTGGGTCTGTGGCGCATGTGTCGGTCACTCGGGCTGTGGCTGTGTCTCACACTCCTGTTTCAGGTGCTGGCAGTCTGTCTGGGTCTGTGGCCCATGTGTCGGTCACTCGGGCTGTGGCTGTGTCTCACACTCCTGTTTCAGGTGCTGGCAGTCTGTCTCGGTCTGTGGCCCATGTGTCGGTCACTCGGGCTGTGGCTGTGTCTCACACTCCTGTTTCAGGTGCTGGCAGTCTGTCTGGGTCTGTGGCTCACGTGTCAGTCACTACATCTGTGGCTGTGTGTCACACTACGGTTTCTGGTGCTGCCAGTCTGTCCGATGCGGGAACTTCACGCAATCCACCTGATAGTGTGATGTAAGGTGCTGTTGTCTTCACTCACATGTAATTGGACATGGTGTGTGAATTGTCCATTGTACACAGTCTTCCACTGCTGTGGACCTTGTTACGGGTTTTTGGTGATTCGTACTTGTGGTGCCTCAGATACTGCTGTATGCCCTGTGATGTACCTGCTCTGGTGTCCACACTGCCCTGTTGCTGTTCTCATACTGCTGTATGCCCTGTGATGTACTGCCTCTGATGTACCTGCTCTGGTGTCCACACTGCCCTGTTGCTGTTCTCATACTGCTGTATGCCCTGTGATGTACTGCCTCTGATGTACCTGCTCTGGTGTCCACACTGCCCTGTTGCTGTTCTCATACTGCTGTATGCCCTGTGATGTACCTGCTCTGGTGTCCACACTGCCCTGTTGCTGTTCTCATACTGCTGTATGCCCTGTGATGTACTGCCTCTGATGTACCTGCTCTGGTGTCCACACTGCCCTGTTGCTGTTCTCATACTGCTGTATGCCCTGTGATGTACCTGCTCTGGTGTCCACACTGCCCTGTTGCTGTTCTCATACTGCTGTATGCCCTGTGATGTACTGCCTCTGATGTACCTGCTCTGGTGTCCACACTGCCCTGTTGCTGTTCTCATACTGCTGTATGCCCTGTGATGTACTGCCTCTGATGTACCTGCTCTGGTGTCCACACTGCCCTGTTGGTGTTCTCATACCGCTGTATGACCTGTGATGTGCTGCCTCTGATGGACCTGTGCCTTGCCAAGGACTGTTGGTGCACTTAGCCCCTCTCATGTGCTGCCTCTGATGGACCTGTGCCTTGCCAAGGACTGTTGGTGAACTTAGCCCCTCTCATGTGCTGCCTCTGATGGACCTGTGCCTTGCCAAGGACTGTTGGTGCACTTAGCCCCTCTCATGTGCTGCCTCTGCTGGCCCTGTGCCTTGCCAAGGACTGTTGGTGCACTTAGCCCCTCTCATGTGCTGCCTCTGATGGCCCTGTGCCTTGCCAAGGACTGTTGGTGCACTTAGCCCCTCTCATGTGCTGCCTCTGATGGACCTGCTCTGGTGTCCACACTGCCCTGTTGCTTTTCTCATGCTGCTGTATGCCCTGTGATGTACTGCCTCTGATGTACCTGCTCTGGTGTCCACACTGCCCATGCTCGAGCCTACACTGTGATGTTACCCCGATTATGTGTAAATAAAGTTGTCATTCATGTGTCGTGGGTTGTCGGAGTCATTCTTGCGTGTGTGATGCTGGTGTGTATTTGTTTTTCCTTCAAGGCAGTGTGTTCGGATAAATGTCTCTCCCCCCTACCTAGGTCACGACTCTTGCAGGTGCTGCCGTCCACACGACTCAGTGGTTTCCGGTACATGTGACTCCCCCCTACCTGGGTGACGACCCTTGCAGGTGGTGCCCTCCACAAGAATCAGTCGTTTCCGCTACATGCCACTCCCCCCTACCTGGGTGACGAGCCTTGCAGGTGGTGCCCTCCACACGTATCAGTCGTTTCCGCTACATGTCACTCCCCCCTCTCTACGTCACGTCCCTTGCAGGTACTCCTCACCAGGCAGCAAAATGTTTGTAGCCTACCTGCGTCGTCCTCGATGGTGGGCCAAGACTAGGACGTGGTGGATCGCGTAGAGTATCGGGTATGCGTGTAGTGCAGGGTCCATGTCGGCGAGCGGCTCGTGGTGGGTATGGTCGCTGTGGTGAATCCGCTGTGTTCAGGCAGGTTGTTTTTCCGCGGCGCTTTTATGTGTATTTTCCGCTATCTTGATTTGGTGGACGGGCGTAGACGTCAGTCCGTACGGCGGCGTATCTGGATTTTGACCTCTATTTGCTATCCTGATCTGGCGGACGGAGTGTCCGCGACGGGCGGACGGAGAATAGGCATGTTCCGCATACTCCGGTGCTGCGGAGGCACTTCCGTCCGCCATCCTAATGACCCCCTAAGTGATTCAATCCCTGCCTTTCTAGCAGAAGTACATGAGTACTCCAATATTTCTGGATACAAATTGAATAACGACTAATGCGAGATCCTACCCTTAACGAAATACACTTTTAAATCAGATTTTAGTTCCTCCAGTTTCACATGGAGTCCTAATCCCATTAATTATCTAGGTTTACATGTTACCTCTTCAATTTCAGATATGGTATCACTTTTCATGAATAAATGTATACAAAAGATCTTGGACCTAACCACCCAATGGCATCCTCTCTACTTATCATGGTGGGGCCGTCTTGACACTATAAAGATGATGTCACCAATAATCATATATACTATTTCTAATATCCCGGTCCCTATTCCTACTAAATTTTTTAAGAGGGTCAATTCCATTCTTTCTTCCTTCTTATGGAATAACAAAAAACTCAAATGTCTCTACTTAAATTAATACACCCCAAGACAGAAGGTGGAGTTTTCCCGATTTTCCGGCATATCAGAAAGCATTCCTTTTACGTCGAGCCTCCCTTTGGTTGTGTGATCCCAAAGATGATTGTCCTTTATAGACCACAATTGAACGTCTTTTTCTGTCCCCCTTTTCCTTTGATGAATACCTTTCCTTTTCATGTAAACCACAAGCCTTATCCACTCCCATAATGAAACTAATATCTAAACTCCTGCTATCTTCTTCCCCCATTCCTCATAGCACCGTAGATTCCTTCCTTAACTCTACAATTTGGCACAACAAATATCTACTTAGTAGAAATAAACCATTCTATTGGAAGACTTGGCGTCAGAGAGGATTAATTTGGATACATCAGTTATTCTCACAGTTGGATTTTATGCCTTTCTCCTTACTAAGTCAATCATTCAGTTTACCTACCTCATTCACCCACAAATACCTTTTGATTAAGAAGGCTGTGATAGATACATACACCCAGTTGTCTGCCACACCTACTTCTTCCACTATTTCTAACTCCGCTTCACAACTTCAAACCTTATTAAAAATTACAACTAAAGCTTCTATCATTCACAGTTTTCTACATAGTACTGGTACTATTCGGCAGAAATCCAAAATAGTAGAGACGTGGGAACGGGACTTCGCATTATCCTGGCCAGTGTCCTTATGGAATAACATATGGATCAAAATTCGCAAGTCGTCCAGAGCAGCTAATATAATGCAGACCCTTTTTTTTGTTTATAACCGACTTTTTTTTACACCGAGCCATTTAAGCAAAAAATTCGGGACTGTACCAGATGCTTGTTGGACATGTTTCTCTCCAAATGCAGATTTATTTCATATGTTATTTGCTTGTCCTACTGTACATAATTTCTGGAAACAAGTGTGGTCCCAAATCAATTACATTTTTTGAACTAAACTTTCTTTCTCTTATACTCATGTTTTTTTAGGAAGTCTCTCATCTTGTTGGAAAAATGTTACGATTGATGTTAAAATTATCGATTTGTTATTGGCAGTCGCGTTTCAGCAAATTACAGCAAATTGGAAAGACTTTTCTAAAATCTCTTATAGAGCATGGTGGTATAATGTTTGCCATAATCACAGGTTGGACACCTCTTTTGTACACCCTATACACAAGGCAACAAAACAACTGGATTTATGGTTACCTGTTACAATGTATCTTGACATATGTGCCTCTTGATCTTTCCAGTTGCAGCCAACTCAACAAGAAGTCTCAAAACCCCCTTGAACCCTCTAAACGTTCTTAAAATATTTGCTATCCCATTATTTTCCATGATTATATAAATAATTTACTCTTTTTACTTTTACTTTTGAGCCCGATTCATACAATTTTATTGAAGTAATTTTCTTAAGTGATTTCTCTTGTATGATTTGCACTTGATATTGTGAACTTTGTATCGACACTCCTGTTTCTATTAATACAACTTTTCTGAACTTAAAAAAACATGCTTACAGGTCCCGAGTAAAGTGGTCCTACATGTACCAGGGTCTGTAAATAAAATCCTACCAGCGGTCCCGCAGCACTTACTGTGTCATCCAATTAAGTAACCTTTATAAACATTTCTCTAGTCTGCCATTACAGCCTACATGCAATTTTAAAAAGCCAGAAAGACTTGGAAATATCGACCTTTTGGCAAGCATAAAATCCCCTTTATATTACATATAAGTCACCCCTAGTGTCGTAGGCCACTCACCTGAACTCCAGGTGGTTCCACTTAGGCGAAGATATTCCCAGAATCCCTATGAAAGTTCACTGTGTTGCAGTGGAATCAACACTGCCTGCTCATGAACTTCCACGGGGAAGGAGGGATGGGATGAGAGAAAAGAGATGACACTGATCTGGTATGTCGCGCTGGTGCTGATACGTTCTGGTTTTGGGTTGCTAGGGTCTCAGGATCAGGTCCGCACTACAATGTGATGTTGGGTAAACGATGTTTAGTTAGGGTATATTACGGCACACCATTTATCTAAAAGAAATGCACTTATTACTTTCAGTTATATAAATATAAAACCCATTTGTCATTAATATGCTTAGTAATTCGGTGATTGTAAGGCGTACCACAACATTTTCAGAAATGTACAAGGTTACTAAAGGAGGACAAGGCTCTCAATATGTATAGGATCTGCAAATTGGGAAAAAAAAAACAGTGGTTTATAATGACCACTTCTTCTTAATCACAGCCACAGATTAGATATATGTATAACACCATCTTTGTACAGCACTATACCAAAAATCAAGACTGCCTGTTTTAACGGGTACTTCCACAATAAACAGTTACCTAGCAATATGAACGGTTTCAAAAACAGAACAGAATAGAATAATGATTTGTTTTTACCTGACACGAAGCGTGAGGAAACATGTGCATATGACCTCAACTGTTTGTTCTTTGCATTCATTACAGGTTGCCACAGAGCTGAAGATCCGACATGGAAGTTCAGGGAACCATAGTCCAAATTGCAGACTGGAAGAAGGCCGACATGGAACAGAGAGAAGACGACATCGCCTAGAAAAGAATGAGTCAAGTAAGTTTTCCACATCTGAAGAGGCTGAGCGTTTAAATACTGAAGTGGGAGTGCACAGTACACATGCAAGTGACTCCAACACTGGCACGTTGACATCATGGAACGCTGCACGTTGTAGAAGCATTCCATTGGGTGCATGCACACGGGAGCAATCTGCATGTGCACACTTGCCAACAGTTTTACGTGCCAAAAGTTTGTTAAATAGTACAAAAGCACACACATGAATCATAATATCAATCTACCACTGCGGCCAGGGATATGCAAAGTTGTGAAAATGTGTGACAAGCAGAAAATATGTCTTTATACAATGATGTATCTCACAAAGTTTGGTGTATATTACTTTCACCGGGAAATACTTTTCTTGCATATGTACATATGATATCCATTTGACAGTGATAGGTTTCTTTTGACAGCAGGCTTAAAGCGGTACCATATTGTAATGGTCCTGACAAACCAGAATGACAGCACCAGAGATGTTGAGGGGAGGTAACGCCCATGACAGTTCACCCCCCAAAGGCCGCCTCAGCGTGAGTGGTTTGTAAGGGTTGAGAGCATGAAAGCGCCTTGTAAGATGGGGAGCATCGATAAAAGATGCTGGTTCCAAGGATCTTTCATTTGGATGGTACCCTTACCCATCTATTACATAATATAACCTCACGTGGATATGCTTCCCGTCCAAAATAAGTTGATCTTCATACTCATAGTGAACTTCTACAACTACAGGAGGAGGAGGACTGTCTTTACATGTGAGTGGGTGATATGGTTTGAGTAGGGATACATGAAAGACTGGATATATAGTATAATCTTCAGGTAAATGCAAATGAACTGTGAGCGTGTTGATTTATCTTCAGAAAGTGAAAGGGGAGTGAACATTGGTTGTAACGTTCTACGTCCATCAAGACAGATGTTTCTGGTGGATGGCCACATCATGTCTCCTTATTTATATCATGGTTCTGGGGTCCTATGTTTATCCGCCTATCTTTCAGTGCTTGTTTTTTTCTGTGTGAGGCACTTACAGGCTTGCTCTTGTATCTCTTGTAATTGTTGTAAACGAATACAGTCGGGGTGCATAAGACTTGGGTGAATTGGGAGGATTCCTGGGAAAGTACGAAGATGATGACCTGTGGAAAAATAAAAAGTGGAACAACCTACACCTGCATTTGTATTGGTTTTGTATACAAATTCTACCAGGGGTATGCCCTGATCCAGTGTGTGATTAAAGTGGATGTTAAACATCGTAAGCTCTGCTCTAGACTTTGATTGACCTTTTATGTTGGTTGGTCCATTCATGGGTGCAAGGCAGATGGGAGAACAAATTCAATCCCTAGTGAGGAGCATATGGTCTTCTAGAATTTAGATGTAAATTGTGTGTTACGGTGACATATTACTTTGCTAGGAAAGCCATGTAGCCATACGATTTGTGCTAAAAATATGTCACTAAATTCCACAGCTGTGGGCCATTTTTTTAAAGTGACAAAATGGCCCATTTTGGACAATAGATCAACAACCACCAGCTGAGTGGTGTTTTTATTGGATTCTGGTACATTTGTAATAGAATCCACCCTGATTGTATGCCATGGAAGTGGAGGGATTGGTAAGGGTTGCAAGAGTCTGTCAGGGTCTATATGCAGTGTTTTGTTACAGGCACAGAGAGGGCATGCATTAACATAAGTTTGTGCATCCTTAAAAATTGTATCTTACCAAATAGAAGAATGAAACTACCTCGATTTATATCTGACTTCTTAAAATGATTGTTTTATATATGTGTATTTTTATCTATAGAATGATAATGTATTATTGGATTATGTGTATGCTTTTATGATTTAAAATGTTCAAAATCGAATAAAGCTCATTTTGATTGATTGATTGATTGTATCTTACCAAAAATTCCTGAAACAGTTTTCAAGAGTATTTTGAATACCAGGATTGCCTGCTAGTGCCGTGTCATTGTGCCATTGAAAGATTTGTCTCCTAATTTTTCTTGTGGTATAAACATTCTATCTTTATTAAAAAGATAACCTTCCCTAAAGCTATTTTATGGATTCAGCACCAAATCCTGGTAGTTAATAATGTGTGAAGCATCTTTAACATCTAGCAGAAATGTGTATTTTCATTAAAAACATGCTTACAGCCAATTTTCACATTTAATTTACTTATAAGTCCCTAGTAAAGTGGTACCACATATACCCATGATCTGTAAATTAAATGCTACTAGTGGGCCTGCAGCACTTATTGTGCCATCCTCTTAAGTAACAATTTGCACAAGTGTCCCTATAGGAATTATTTACACAGAATTCAATTAATTTTCATATTGCCACCATAGTGGTCAATTATTAACCAGAAGCAAGGAAAACAGATTTAAACTGTTTTTTATTCTAAGTATTTTAAATTTCTTCTTTTGTACTTTTTTCTTTTTTCATATACAAGACTAAAAATATGGCAACACAAATACTACAATATTGACAGGCGAAATTCTCATTAGTATAAGGCAACTTTTGTTAAACACATGGAAAAGTGAATATCATGTGAACAATGGTACTTATCACAGTACAATTCTTACAGCCTTGTACACTTCAATCCCACATATGGAAGGTTTGGAGGCAGCAGAGTGGATGCTGTTGAGACATGAGTATGAGGAGGGGCATAACATTTTTTTGTTAGAGTTACTGCAATTTTGCTTATATCATGGGTACTTTGAATGGCAGAACTGTTCCTTTCTACAAAAGACGGGTACCTCAATGGGGTTTACCGGGGCACCTACATATGCCAATATGTGCATGTCCAAATTTGAAGAGGAGCACATACTACGGAATGAAAATTGGCAGCAGCATCTAGCTCTATACCTGAGGTATATCGATGATATACTAGTTGTATGGAAGGGTCCAGAAGAAAAGTTAAGAGCACAACTCCATGAATTGAATAACTGTCATGCTTTTATCAAATTCACTCACACCATTAGTTCAGAACAAATAAGCTATCTAGACATTATGATCCAAAGAAAGGAGAATACACTAGTGACAAGTGTATTCAAGAAGCCAACAGACAGAAATAATGCCTTACATTTTGGTAGCTTTCATCCAGAATCACTGAAAAGACACCTACCACTGTCACAATTCATCAGGGCAAGAAGGATTTGTTCAGATGAAAAGCAAGGGTTTGAGACTATCACTAGAATGCGCACAGAGTATCAGACAAGGGGGTATCCAGATAATATCCTTGAACAAGCTGAGATTAGAGCAAAAACCATGCCTAGATCTGCGATGTTGGAAAAAAGAGAAAGGAGTGAAAACAAGAGGGAAGTCTATGTGCTAAAATTTTCCACAGCCACAGCGGCCATAAAAAAATGTGTAAAAAAGCGTTGGGAAATGATTGAGCAAGAACCTGACTTTAAGCAGGTATTTTTGGATAAACCTCTTTTTGCACACTCAAGGTCCAAGAACATCAAGGAATTTCTTAAGGTTCGTAAACTAGGAAAATCAGACGTAGGTCAGAAAGGTATGAGAAAGTGTTTAAATTGTGGGCATTGTGGAAATGTATTGGTGGGTAATTCTTTTTCTCACCCTCAAACAGGCAAAAACATTACCCTGAAACACACGTCAGATTGTAATTCGAGTGTTTTAATATATGCAATCAAATGCCCATGTGGTTTGGTCTATGTTGGACGTACCAGCAGGAAGGTGAAGGTTCGGATGACCGAACATAAAAGCATGATACGTACTAAAAACATGAAATCATGTTTAGCTGCACATTGGCAGGAGAAGGGACATTCAATACCGCAATTGAAATTCACAGTATTAGAACGATTGGTGGAACAACCACATGTTGACATAAACAGAATGTTGGCACAAAGAGAAACATATTGGATTAAGTCCCTCAGGACGCTGACACCCTATGGGCTCAATGATAAGATTGAAATGATCTGTTTTTTGTAAATAATGCAATATGTGGCTGTACTTAATATGCTTGTCCGTACATGTGATGTAGGTGGTATTTACAATTACGCTCACAAAACCTCACGCTTTTTTGTTTAGAATTTTTTTGTTATGAGATTTTTTACGTTATGATAATTTATTGCTATGAATATCGAGTTATGTAATCATGGGCAGTGAGAGTATATTCTTTTTTAGAACCATGAGTTTAGTTTTATTGATGCTCTTGCAATTGAAAGTATTAACTCGCCTTGTATGCGAGTAAATAGACACGGGGGCCATTTTGGATAGGTTGAAGGCATTGGCAGTCCGTTTTTGATGTCCATAGCGGTATGACGTCAGACGCCATATTTTGGTGTCTCGGCAAGAGGGTCCAGTATAGCGGGAAAACGGTAGGAGAGAATCGTGTATAGAACAGTGCGGAGCGATCAGAAATAGATTGAGGTAAGATGACGGCAATCTTTGGGAGCTACAGGCTTAGCAATAATGTAACCCGTGTAGATATTAAGGAGTATTCTCCTTACCTGTGTTACAGATTACGATATCGACTTGAGTGAAATACAGCCTGAGTGCCTTATTAGCGTCGCAGTGATTCAAAGTTCGGGTCTTCATGACCAAGTGAGTACTGGTTTGTGTTGACACAATGAGGAAGGAAGTAATACATGCCAAATACTAAGGGCAGTATTCTGTGTGTTTTTTAACAGAAGAGTAACATGAACCCCGATGGTGGTTAACCGTTTTTTGCTTGATTAGCCCAACAAAGGTAGGAATTGGTAGTTTTAGGTGGCACATATGATAATGGCTTGCTTTGTTATTTTTGGCATGTTAGTCTGGCTAGTTTATGAGCGAGCACGAGGTGGTGGTGACTTTGGGTTGCACTGTTTGGTTTTGGATTTTTAATTTCATTTTCTATTTAGATGGTGATAGGTGAATTTTTGTGAGCATGACTTTGAATACACATCAGATGTATAACATCACATGAGGAGATCTTCTGGTTATATTAGTGTAAAATTATGAAACCATTGCATGTATGATTGTAAATAGAGTACGCATTGGATATATACATGAAAAAGAATTTTTGTTATTTATAGTGCATTCCCCTGACGAAGGTGCATACCGAAATGCATTGGGATATGTCATCATTTGTTGACTTTTGGAGAGTTGCGTGAAGAATATATTATCGCATTCATTGATGAACAAGAAGAATAAATCATCTTTGAAGAAAAGAAATACGATTATTGTTTCATAAGTATTTACTTTGAAAGGGTTAAGGCTCTCACATTTGAACAAAAAACTGTGAATATATTCAGTTTTGAACTTGTGAAGTTTGGATAAAACAGAGGCTGTTTAATTTATGATGTTTATGCTGAATTGTACATATGGATGAATAATACAAAAATATCAATCACGTCATAGTGAACGAGTGTATAGTGCTTCCCATACCACGGGCTGCTGTGGATACTTTCTACTTATCACAGTACAGTCATTTAGCAATCAAATGATGATATAGAAAATAAACAAAACGTTGCAAAGCGTCGACGTTTCGGTCCTTTGTTGGTTAAACAATGTAAATGTAAATGTACATGTATTTATATAGCGCAAATCACCGACACGGTATCTAAGCGCTTGCTTAGGGAACCCGTCCTGGTATTCCCCTGTGAGATACCCCGGCAGGGTATCCACAAGGTGAAAGCCAGGCATCCCGCCGCGAGGGGCCGTAGTGGAGATTAAGCAAGCTATTGCCCAGAGTCGCAGAGTGAGACCCCGTGAGTCGAGTAGGCACCGGAGCGAGAATTGTCGAGTCCGTTGAATTTTTGAGCCCGAGACCCGCCGAGGCGGGGAATCGAACCCTGGTCCACGGCCGATCTCAGCTTCCGGGTCTGCCGCCTCTAACCACTGAGCCACGCTTCTAAACAATCCATAGGACCATCTTCAGGACCAGGCGCTGCACATATTAATCTAAAAACAAATACATATAAATATATATATATACATAACCTTGCCAAAAGGGTATCGTCCACTCACTCCAAAGGAAAACACCTCAACCGTGACACTTAGATAGTCCACCAGTACCAAAAACCACCACCATTGCCATGGCACCACCGTGCACACACTCTATTACAAACCAAAAGACAAAAAATATAGAAAGCACAAAGCTTACCCAGGACCTCCAGCCGGAAGTCATAAGGTCATGTGCTGCATTAACCTAATGTCTGAAACAAGGGGGAACAAACCCACTATCAATATCGCATCAGATGTAAATGTAAAAGACTGCCTAAGGAATGCGAAGTAACACCCCTTGCATCATTACACCTACCTACAGAAGCAGTAAATAACTCCAGTAGTCTCGTCTTTCAAATGAAGAATTCGGGCGTTAGTCTAGGGAAGCACACGTCACCTACAAATCGAGAAACTGCATCAGTATAGCTGTCGATAGTCTTAACAGTACTCAAAAAGTACTATATATCCCTGAATTCCTAGCTCCAACTTACTTAATAACGTGAAGCAAGCACCACCGTTGCTCGCCGATCCGTATCCGCATTCAAGCCAAGCCTCGAAACGGTAACGTGTATATGCGTCCAACACGTGATGACGTAACACATTCTAGGGAGCCATCTTGGTACAGTGTGAAGCCATAGGGGTCAGTATCCACTGCTCTGACAAATGCACGTAAACAACAATGCGCCACCATAAGAGAGCCAGTAAAAACAAAGCCAGTAAAAACAAAAACAGACATGGACCGAGGCAGTGACATATTGGGGTCAAAACTGACAAACCTGTAATCACACACCTGGTAAGATCGAAAAATATCAGTAGAGCGGGCAAACAGGTGAAGATGTCACATCAACCTATTTTTATCAAGCAAATTATTGACACGCTAAACGATGTCATCTTCGCAACCCTTAAAAACTGAGATCCAAAATAGTGGACATCTAGGGCCATTAATGACTCACAAGGTGGCCACAGCGTGCCATTCAATAAGCAAATTCAAACCCCTATCCACAGTGTCACAGGTCCAGATCCACTTATTTTCCTTTAGAGTAAGCAAGCGATCTACATTCCGGCAACGTTTAGTACCTTTAATTACTTCAATCACAAACCAATGCATTTCAGTAGGCAGATGTAGCTTTTGTTGATAGTGTTCTACTAACGGGGCAGTTGTGACATTACATCTTATTCGTGACTGATGCTGTAACCCCCTTTTCTTAACTTGCTGGGTGGTTTTACCAATATACGATAACATGCAAGGACATTGTATACAATATATAACGTTCTTAGTGTTACAATTTGATTGGTGCTTTAGTTTGATGTTTTTGCCATTCACAGTACAAACTTTGAGTGTCTTGGTCGTCGCACACGCTGCACAGGAACCACAGGGGAAATGCCCAACCACCGGTGGTAACCCCCATTGGGACTGTATCGTCATAGGCGCTGGTTCATTATAAGCCCTCACTAGAGAATCTCTCAAATTTCTACCTCTTTTGAAGGCAAAGCGTGGTTGCTCAAAATGGGGTCCAACTTTACAGATCAAATGCCAATTGTTTTTTATGATAATCTTAATTTGATGGGATTCGGAGCCAAACGTAGTAACGCATGTGAGAGGTCTTGTATGTAGCTCGGACCCAGAAGCCCCTGCGCTCTGCCGCGTCCCCTGTTAGCGCCAGGAGGCGCTCAAAAGCAGCATTACCACGGTCGAGTGGTGGGAAACCACTTCATTTGCCAAACTTGCCGGATTGCTAACCTGTCCTTGCTGACTGCCTGGGGAGAGTCGTGCCTCACGAGAACCATCTGCCGCTTGTCTCCCGCCGCCCTCCGCTCTTCTGTCATCAGAGCAGGGCTGCCGAGAGGAGACGAGCGTGGACCGAACTACAGTCCCCAGAAGCCCCTGCGCTCTGCCGCGTCCCCTGTTAGCACCAGGAGGCGCTGAAAAGCAGCATTACCACGGTCGAGTGGTGGGAAACCACTTCATTTGCCAAACTTGCCGGATTGCTAACCTGTCCTTGCTGACTGCCTGGGGAGAGTCGTGCCTCACGAGAACCATCTGCCGCTTGTCTCCCGCCGCCCTCCGCTCTTCTGTCATCAGAGCAGGGCTGCCGAGAGGAGACGAGCGTGGACCGAACTACAGTCCCCAGAAGCCCCTGCGCTCTGCCGCGTCCCCTGTTAGCGCCAGGAGGCGCTCAAAAGCAGCATTACTACGGTCGAGTGGTGGGAAACCACTTCATTTGCCAAACTTGCCGGATTGCTAACCTGTCCTTGCTGACTGCCTGGGGAGAGTCGTGCCTCACGAGAACCATCTGCCGCTTGTCTCCCGCCGCCCTCCGCTCTTCTGTCATCAGTGCAGGGCTGCCGAGAGGAGACGAGCGTGGACCGAACTACAGTCCCCAGAAGCCCCTGCGCTCTGCCGTGTCCCCTGTTAGCGCCAGGAGGCGCTCAAAAGCAGCATTACCACGGTCGAGTGGTGGGAAACCACTTCATTTGCCAAACTTGCTGGATTGCTAACCTGTCCTTGCTGACTGCCTGGGGAGAGTCGTGCCTCAAGAGAACCATCTGCCGCTTGTCTCCCGCCGCCCTCCGCTCTTCTGTCATCAGAGCAGGGCTGCCGAGAGGAGACGAGCGTGGACCGAACTACAGTCCCCAGAAGCCCCTGCGCTCTGCCGCGTCCCCTGTTAGCGCCAGGAGGCGCTCAAAAGCAGCATTACCACGGTCGAGTGGTGGGAAACCACTTCATTTGCCAAACTTGCCGGATTGCTAACCTGTCCTTGCTGACTGCCTGGGGAGAGTCGTGCCTCACGAGAACCATCTGCCGCTTGTCTCCCGCCGCCCTCCGCTCTTCTGTCATCAGAGCAGGGCTGCCGAGAAGAGACGAGCGTGGACCGAACTACAGTCCCCAGAAGCCCCTGCGCTCTGCCGCGTCCCATGTTAGCGCCAGGAGGCGCTCAAAAGCAGCATTACCACGGTCGAGTGGTGGGAAACCACTTCATTTGCCAAACTTGCCGGATTGCTAACCTGTCCTTGCTGACTGCCTGGGGAGAGTCGTGCCTCACGAGAACCATCTGCTGCTTGTCTCCCGCCGCCTTCCGCTCTTCTGTCATCAGAGCAGGGCTGCCGAGAGGAGACGAGCGTGGACCGAACTACAGTCCCCAGAAGCCCCTGCGCTCTGCTGCGTCCCCTGTTAGCGCCAGGAGGCGCTCAAAAGCAGCATTACCACGGTCGAGTGGTGGGAAACCACTTCATTTGCCAAACTTGCCGGATTGCTAACCTGTCCTTGCTGACTGCCTGGGGAGAGTCGTGCCTCACTAGAACCATCTGCCGCTTGTCTCCCGCCGCCCTCCGCTCTTCTGTCATCAGAGCAGGGCTGCCGAGAGGAGACGAGCGTGGACCGAACTACAGTCCCCAGAAGCCCCTGCGCTCTGCCGCGTCCCCTGTTAGCGCCAGGAGGCGCTCAAAAGCAGCATTACCACGGTCGAGTGGTGGGAAACCACTTCATTTGCCAAACTTGCCGGATTGCTAACCTGTCCTTGCTGACTGCCTGGGGAGAGTCGTGCCTCACGAGAACCATCTGCCGCTTGTCTCCCGCCGCCCTCCGCTCTTCTGTCATCAGAGCAGGGCTGCCGAGAGGAGACGAGCGTGGACCGAACTACAGTCCCCAGAAGCCGCTGCGCTCTGCCGCGTCCCCTGTTAGCGCCAGGAGGCGCTCAAAAGCAGCATTATCACGGTCGAGTGGTGGGAAACCACTTCATTTGCCAAACTTGCCGGATTGCTAACCTGTCCTTGCTGACTGCCTGGGGAGAGTCGTGCCTCACGAGAACCATCTGCCGCTTGTCTCCCGCCGCCCTCCGCTCTTCTGTCATCAGAGCAGGGCTGCCGAGAGGAGACGAGCGTGGACCGAACTACAGTCCCCAGAAGCCCCTGCGCTCTGCCGCGTCCCCTGTTAGCGCCAGGAGGCGCTCAAAAGCAGCATTACCACGGTCGAGTGGTGGGAAACCACTTCATTTGCCAAACTTGCCGGATTGCTAACCTGTCCTTGCTGACTGCCTGGGGAGAGTCGTGCCTCACGAGAACCATCTGCCGCTTGTCTCCCGCCGCCCTCCGCTCTTCTGTCATCAGAGCAGGGCTGCCGAGAGGAGACGAGCGTGGACCGAACTACAGTCCCCAGAAGCCCCTGTGCTCTGCCGCGTCCCCTGTTAGCGCCAGGAGGCGCTCAAAAGCAGCATCACCACCGTCTCGCGGGACGCCGGGCGAAGCCCGGGCCAAGGGCGGGCCCGTTTAAGCCCGTTCAAGACCGGGTAAGACTGGACTGGGCCACTCCATTGACACTTTGCCGTCGTTATCATTAAGTGGATATTCATCTGACATCTTACTGTTGTGTTCCACAAAAATATCGTCGTAACGTATTCTATTGTTTATTGATATAGCAAGTATGTCACCCAGGACCACCAGAAGCACCAAACCATCCCATGCTGCCCAGAAAACAGGCTCCATCGACCAGTTTATTGCGAAAGCTAATGACGCAATTAATCAAGGTGTACTATTGTTAGAAAGGAGGGTTTCCCAAGACCTTGCTACAGCCAAGCGATCCTCTTTGGGATTACTGGCCGCAGCCAAAACCCCCCTACGTAACCCAGATCCCGGCGCTCTATTAGTTACCAACATGGCCCCGGGAACGGTGGACCTATCAGTGACTATAGATCTGTCCGCCACGCAATTATCACTTCCTTCTCCTTCTCGATCAGCCCTATCACTCGAGAGAACTCCACCCCTCTTTACGATTCCTACTCAGGAGGATTCTCCCTCACCCAATACTAGGGGGCAGAGGGAAGGGGTGATTCCAAAAAATAGAAAGGAATGCAAAAGGAAAAATCATTCACCTCAAGTCATCACCCATACTCAATTTATGGTCCAACCTTCCACAGCCGATCAAGTTGTTAGCCACTTATCGCCACTTCGACAACAGGTGATTGCTACCTCGGCTGATATTATAAATCTCCCAACCAATATTAACAATCCCTTCACTAGTAGTAATATGGGTAATGGGCAAGTCACATGCACTGACGACTCGCATTCATTGGCCTCGCTAGAGTCATTAATCAAACTACACTTGAAACCTATTGAACTAGCGTTACACAATATAGAAAAATCACTAGCATCATTACTATCTGTTTCAAACTCTAAGAAGAACCCAATACCAATTTCTACCCTTCCAGTGGCCCAAATCCCAATAACAACGCGCGTAAACGAGAATAAAGCAGGGTCCTCTACAACTCTTCATTCCCTCCAACAGCATAAGCCTGTAACTACCACAGCGCAGGCGAAACAAAAAACTACGATTTTGAATACGCAACAAACGCTACCCCCAATAGCTGCAAAAGGGAGCGTTGCTAATCCACCTCCATTAGTACAATCATTGTCTTCAGTGCCAACAAATCTGCATTCTTATGCAACGAATTCACTAAGGACACCTGCCACAAAAAATGCAGCTTATAATACCAAACAACACGGTCGCCGCCCAGCACACCTCCCGCCAGATGCAACCCCATATGTTATCATCATGACCGGGGTTCCTGAGCTGCATCTAAATTCAGAGGAACCAGGATGGTCCTTAAAAAACAAAGTTCTACACTGGCTATCAACCAACAGGCCCCTTCCCCCCTACGCTAACAACAGAGTCACGTCTGTCCGCAGGGTTCCCTGGGTGGGAAAGGAGCCAAAGACAATTCCCGGGGACTGTGTCATAATTACTTTTGAAGACCCCCAAACGGTCGAATATATTTCCTCAATTGGGGGCTCTCAAACATCCCTGGAAGGAATAGATACTAAAAGATTGTCTTTCTTCTATCCCCCAGCTAAAGGCTATGTTTCAGGTCCAGAGTGGAACTGGACACAGGTAGGGACTTGGAACAGAAAACCAGATTGGGTTCCATGGGCGGGCTATGGAGGCGGAGATAAGAGGCCATCTCACGATTGGAGAGGTATCCCCATGTATAATAGATTCGATTGCCTTGAGATGGTGGACTGAACACCATCGGTTAACATCCAGGTAAAAAAAAAACCTCCTATTTTAGGTCTTCCATCATCTATACCATTTACACCTCCATCTCCCTTAAATTCACTCCCTAGACTGGCGATACCCCCTCCCTCTGTAGAGCTCAAGGTCCTAAATGACATACATCCACAACAAAATGTGAAGGTTTTGCAACAATGTGATACTGTAGACAACCATTCTCCCGCCCACACACTGTCCCAAACAAGAACATCAGTTCCCAAATGCACAATAGCATCATCTTTGCAGGTATCCGTACTATTTTGGAACGTAGCTGGACTTCGATCCAAGATCAAGTTTGAACCATGGTTGAAATTTGTTACCACTCACCAGATAATTTGTTTGCAAGAGACTTGGACAATTACCCCACTCCACATACAGGGTTACAAAACATTCCACTCCCCAGCGAGTCCATCCACCCATGGCAGACACATGGGCGGTCTAGCAATATATGTTTCAAATAATCTGCAAGCTAGGAATATTTCCATTCTTCAGTTCACTCGAAATTACCAAACACTTTTGGTTTCTTTTAATAATGGTACATCATATTGTTTTATTAATTTTTATAATAATTTGCCTATTGTAGAATGTGTAAAAATAGTTACAGGTCTTTCTTTGTTTATAAAAGAACAACGTTTAAAGAAATTATCACCTGTCTGTAATTTAGTATGGGGAGGGGACTTTAATGTCCCACTATGCCAAACACATAAAAATGGCACTTGCGGTATTCTAGACGAACAAGATAGCCCAATGACTCATTTTGCCCATTCTCACGTAGGTGATTGTTTTAATGATAGCATTGCGACTTTAGAACTGTTATATGCTAACAAACTTGTAGATCCCCCCGTGGAATTTAAACCTACTTTCCACGGTAGGGACTGTTTCAGCACGATAGATTTTATTTTGTGTTCATACTTTTTTTTTTTTTTTTAAGTTTGAAGTTTATTAAGGCATAAAGAAGAAAAGACAGTACATGAAGAATTTCTCACTTTATCACAGGTTCAGGAATTTCAGGTGATCACTTCCCAAACAGCATTACTTTTAATTTAATCTCCACCGACTCCAACCCCATAAGGATGAGTCAATTAACTCAGAAATCCTTGACCATGGACAGAACTAACGGTTTCTCCGTGAAATGGTCAAAAATTGACCCCATAATAACCACCACTAAGGTCATATCAAAAGCATCCGAATGGATTAACAACTGTTTGTCGGTAGACTCTACCCCCGAGCAAATCATTTTTAGCTTTAGGGAAATTCTAAAAATAATTCAGGTCGAATTACTTCGCAACCACAAACCTGATAATCAATTAACACCAAGATGGTTTAACACCGCATGCCGGAAAGCGTTGCACGCATTAAAAAAAGCTCTCCATAACCAAGCCAGAACCAAAAGTGAGGTAGCTAAACTCAGATCTGAGTACAAACAGGCCCGAAATAACTGCAAAAAAGAATACAAGAAAAAACTGTGGGCCCAATTACACGAGAGTTCAAGAAATAAGGACAGCTCTCAATTTTGGCAGGTTATTAAATCCCCTTTTTTGGCCGCCGAAAATTCTCACCAACATCTGGATGTGGCTGTGACCGCAGACGAGTGGGTGACTCACTTTTCGAAGATCTTTAGTGATCCCCCCTCGGACTGCCCCAGTCAAGCTGAACCATTAGCCGATAACCCCAAGGTGGAGATATATCCAATTGATCTGCATTTTTCTCTTAGCGAGATTAGGCACGCATTAACTACCTCTAAAATTGGAAAGGCCCCTGGCCCTGATGGCGTCCCCCTCGATATATTTGTCGCCAATATTGACTTATGGTCCCCAATAGTCACCCAGCTGATGGCGGCAATCTTAAAAACTGGCCTTTTGGATTCTTGGTCATCCTCCATCCTTCTCCCAATTTTTTAAAAGGGGGATAGAAATAACCCAGCCTGCTATAGACCCATCTCCCTCCTGGATTCACTGGGGAAAGTCGCGGGTCGCCTCATCCTGGAAAGCCTCCAGGATTGGGCGACAGACAAGAACATCATCACCGACCTCCAGTATGGATTCCGGGAGGGACTGGGGACTGTGGAACAGGCCTTAAACCTTACCCTCTTGATAGGAAAATACGCGAAAGTTAAACGGGGCAACTTATTTTTGGTCTACATCGATCTCAGTGCGGCGTTTGACTGCGTGATCCACGCCAGGTTATGGGCCATATTGGAAGAAGTGGGTGTTGACCCTCCACTAATTAAGTTCTTGCGTGAGCTGTACTCCGATGCTTCCGCTTGCGTGAGGTACGGGATGGGAGGTGAACTGTCATCTTCATTCCCTATTACAAGGGGAGTCAGACAGGGTTGTGTCCTGGCACCCTTCTTGTTCAACCTCTACACTAACGGGCTGGAAACAGCCATGCTAGAGGGGTGCCAGGACCTACCCACCATCAACCGCTGCCCTATCCCGGCATTATTATACGCTGACGACTCTGTTATACTTGCCAGAACCCTGGTGCAGCTCCAAAAACAACTCGATAAATATTGCAAGTACATGTTATCATTGGATCTAAAAGTGAACAAAAGCAAGACCTTTGTCATGAATACGGGCCCAAAGGTAAAAAATTCTAAACATCTACATATCGATCACACTAAATTGGAACGAACCAGGGAATATCCATATCTTGGTATTTTAATAGATGATCAGCTAACTTGGAAAAGGGCGCTGGCAAGTAGGAAACTACTCTTCCAGAGAGCGACCTCGGACCTTGTCTCCTTTTCTAGTAAACTGGGTAAACCGGCTCCACCTGAACTGATTAAGATTTATGAATCAAAGTGCCAGAGTATCGCTACTTACGGATCAGGTGTTTGGGGCCATATAAATACCGAAGATCTCCAAAAAATACAAAACCACTTTACAAAATATCTTCTGGCACTTCCACAGAGTGCGCCAACATACGGTTGCCATATCGAACTGGGTATTGACTTTATATCGGATATCATCAAATGTCAACCAGTTCTTTTATGGCACCGCATATGGACTAAGCCACAATGTCACCTAACCCGCGCATTAATCTCTGACTGTTTGAAAATGTCGGCCTGGAAACGAATTCCATGGTTAACATATGTTGCCAACTTTCTGAAGGATTTTAATTTTTTCCATTACTTCACTGAGCCATCCACCATGGATCCAATAAGCAGAAAATCATTGAAACAACTATGCTTAAACCACCTTAGAGAACTACGTTTAACCACCAAAGTACATAAACCAACAAATACTCATGTATTGATGGTCCAAACGTCCCTAGGAATACAGCCTTATCTTATTTCCTATACATCGAACCATGAGAAATTCCTATTAACCAGGTTTCGTTTTAATTTGTTTTTCCGCCTTGTTTCCTTTCCAACAGTGTTAAATTGGTCACACGATTTAATAAACTGTCCATGCGATCACGTCTCTCCCCAAACGACCATCCACGTTATTTTATTTTGTCGCTACTATGTACAAGCGCGTAAACGCTGGATCATTCCACTGTTACGTCAAATGGGGTTGAGAACGTGTCGCCCAGCCATGCTAGCACTTCAACAATTGGATTCCCAATATATGGCAAAAAATGTAGCAATGTTCTTGAAATCATGTTTAAAGGTCCGTAACGCCATGGAGATATCGTCTAACTGAATCCTTTTTATTTGAACCAATTTTTTGTACCATATTACAACAATGTGCTTTTATGTATATGTATTTATTTTGTCTACGATGTACTTTTTATGATTATCAAATTGATTAATCGAATAAAAGTTTTTGACTTGACTTGACTACAGGTAGCCAGGTAGATGGATATCAAAGTCCAGGGAGCTCTTGTCTGAATTGCAGACTGGAAGAAGGCCATTGTGGAGCAGAGAGAAGACTATGCCGTTAGGCACTGGAAGAGTCAGGTGAGTTTTCGCAACTGTCAAGGCTTAGCATTGAGTTAGAGAGGCTGAGCGCTTTAACCTCTTGGCCGCGGCGGTAATTCCGCCGTGGCGCTAGGGGGGAGGTCGAGCCGCGCTGCACCGCCATGCTTGTGACGCAACCACTCTGTCACGAGCCGTGGTGGCGCTGTGGTTATGACGGAATGGTTCCGTCTCGGCCCGGCCCGCCTAATAGAACGCTCAGCGCAGGCGCGAAATCAGCGCCACGCATGCGTGGCGGCCGGGCTGTGACGGAACCATTACGTCACCAGCACAGCACCACCGTGGCTCGTGACAGAATGGTTCCGTCACGAGCATGTAAGGGGTTAAATACTGATAAGCGTAATGGCACAACACATGTGCAAGTTACTCTGATGGTGGCAAATATTTGTTCCATTGGGTGCATTCACAGGGGGGCATTCTGCTCGTGCTCACATGCCAACAGTATTACGTGCCAACAGTTCGATACATAGTACAAATGTGCACACATACATCATAGTGTTAACCTACCACTGCCACCAGGGATTTGCAAAGTTGTGAAAATATGTGAGAAGCAAAAAATGATCTTTTATACAATTACATTTCTCACAAAGTTTGGTTTATATTACTGTCAGCAGGGACTACTGTTCATATACATACATTAAATATGCACATTTGACATCAAGATGTTTCTTGTGACAGCAGGCTTACAGGTGTTTCACATTGGTATTGGTCTTGACAAACCAGCATGATAGTAGCTCAGATTCTGATGGGAGGTGACTCCCATGACACCTAGGGATGGCGCTAAATAGCCCATAGAGCAGGATGCATTGTATTTAAAAAGGTGGATAAGTACCTTTTAAGTTTTACATGTACTGGTATTAGAAAACTCACACATTCGGTTTTCACTACTGTGAGTCCTACATCTCCCATAGAATAACATTGAAGTACCATATTACAATTAATAAGTGACATGGTTTGCTTGGGAGCAGGGATAAATGTAATCTTTGGTGTTTGAGGAATTATAATTTAAAACCCCTTTTTGATTTTAAAGTCAGATTTTATGTCACAATTCAGAAAATGCCACTTTCAGAAAGTTTGCATTTCTTCTCTTAGTCATTTGGTGCCTGCAGGCTGCTTCCTGGGTCACATGACGAGAATGTAGTTTGCAGTTGGCCTTTGTGTATTCTTCTCCAACAGCCACACAATACAGAGTCTGGGTGTTGGCAAAATGGGGGAGCAGAGCTGTGCACAGCCCCACTTGAACTTCAAAGACTCTCCTGTCCACTAGCCTATTGTGCCTGCAGACAGGCTGGGAACAGGGCAGGGAGGCAGAAAATTCCAGACAGTTTTGTAGGGGAAAACCAGAGTGACTTCAAAGGCTAGTTGACTAGCTTCGTTATCAGAGCCTTAGGGACAGAAAAGACTCAATCCGTCTCGAAACTGCACCAGGACTCAGCATGAGTGAATTCCTGACCCTCCAAGTGGTGCCCTTTCTGTCCTGGACCTTTAACTCTACTAAGAAGTAGAGTTAAAGGTGCTGTAGCACCCAAACTGAATGTTCTAGCAAATCTGGTGTGAGGCCCGGCAAAGCAACACTGCCCAGACCGCACACCAAGGGCATAAGGTGTGTCTGAGCCCTGCACCTTACAGGGAAGCAGCATTATGACCCGGGGGCCCAAGGGCTGAACCTGCTGCTCCTGAGTCCCAATTCTCTGGGTGGAAGAGACTTTTTCAGCATTGCAACAGTGGGAGTGGATCTGCGACACAGACTTCCCTCTCTCTCTCTCTCTCTCTCTCTCTCTCATTCTCTTTTCTTTCAAGTGAACCATTGGAGAGCCATCCCAAAATTCCTGGCTGCTGAAGATCCACCTCATGATGATTTTAATCGCCAGCCCCAAGTTTTGTACTTGGTGGAGGCTCCAGGGGTGCGTGGTATGTCATAGATGATGGGGGTCACGGGGGAGCTTCCTTTTTAGGATAGCTGGTGTAGTTGGTGGTTTCTTGGCATTTTTTGGATCTCGTCAGTTCCATGTGCACCTGACTACTTTTAGTCTAGTTGGTTTGGTTTGTCTGAATCTGTAAGTGCAGTCTGCTTAACAGGAGGATGGCTTATCTCTGTTGGTTACGGCAGGCTGTTCATAAGGCCCAGGTCACATGTTCGATCCTTCCACAAGCCATTGCTTCAGTTTGACAATTTTATTGCTTTGCTTTGTTGCTGTCCAGTGCCTTAGTTTCAAGGGTGACTTTATTAATCCCCTAAGTTCTCCTAATTTTCTGATGTCCTTTACTTTATTGGTGGGGTTATAGCATAAGGTGTACAGGCTTTCCCCGGTCAGGAGCACATATTGATGGTACCTTTTGAATTGTAGGCTAAAGGCCATTAATCAGGAGGCTCTGTGTTCACTCAGTGGGGTTCAGTGATTATTTGATTAGCAAGGGGCTTGTTTTGGTAACAATTTGGAACTTGGGGGATGGGTATTGTTTGTTTCTGGGAGTATGCATGTGGTACTCATAATTAAGGTCTTCAACTTTTGCTTTGGTTAGCCCTCCTCTGTGTCGTGTAGCTGCCCTCCTCCAGCCCTGCCGACTGTTGATTTGTGGATGCTGCCCTTGCTCCTGTGGGCATTTGATGCTCATTGAGCTGCAGTAGCATTGTGCTGGGAGAGCATATGTCAGAATAGCCACTCACCTGAAATTCAGGCAGTTCCACTTGGGTGAGGACAGTCCCTGAAATCCCTATGTTTTAAGTTGAGCACCTGACTAAAACACGGAAGGCACAAGGGCCCGAAGGGCACGAAAGGTAGGTCTAATGGCCGATCACATGAATATGGTCATGTATTCGGATTTCTTTCTGCGACTGGCGTGGCCAGTGGCCGTGGCTCACACAAGGGGGGGGGCGATTAGGGTGGGGGGAGTTGGGGGGAGGGGTGGGAGGGGTGGGCAGGGCCACAGGAGGCACGCACAGGTACTAAATACATACACATATGAACCTTCATGATTATTTCTGTTTCACTTTTACAAATATGTTTAGGAAACTTAAAATGGGCAGTGGTATATCCTTTAGATGGCTAGGTTAGATCCATTACGAATTGTCTCAGTCAACTTCTGCGGCTTGAATGACGCATTAAAAAGACAAAAGGTCTTGCGAACACTTGGGGGGAGCATCATATGCTTACAGGAAACCCATGTAGAACAGTCCCAAAAACATCTACTAAATACATTAGGGTTTAGAGTAGTGGGTGCTACCACACAAGGAGCCAAAACAAAGGGAGTAGGAATTTTAACTGACAGAAGACTCGCTATCTGTAATCCACGTACCAAATCAGATTCACTAGGGAGGTGGGCCATTACCCAGATTCAACTCCCTAATAAATTTTCCTTCACCCTTTGTTCATTATACGGGAGCAATGCTGATGATCCTGGGATCATTAACCAAGTCTCCAGCGAATTAGCACACTGGTCCACCCCGATAGTGTTATGTGGGGACTTTAACATACACTTACCCGGCGATTGGGCTACTAATACTACCTGGAGATACTCACAGTAGACATTTTTTCGTATTTGTCAAAATTAGGAAAAAGCAGATCTTTAAATTACTGAGGTTCCAACAGACAAGAGGCGGTAAGCCACAACAGAGGTCCCTAGTCCATAGGGGAGAGGAGTTGGCCTAACGGCTAGGGCGCTCGACCTCGGACCTGGAGGAACTGGGTTCGAGTCTCGGTAACGACGCCAAAACCTCCTGTGATTCTGGGCAAATCATAATCTCCCCGTGCCTAAAATGAAAGTAACTGGAAAATGTAACGTAACTGGAAAAATATGTAAAGCGCTCTGATACCTGATTCGGTTCGGGTCTAGTTCGCGCTATATAAAACTCTGCAAAAAAAAAAAAGAAAAAAACAAAGGGAAGGAAGCCCCAAGTCTTTCAAGCCCTAACTAACCTTATTCAGACTCATGGACTGATAGATAGCTGGGCGAGTAAAAACCCTGTGCAAACCGGGTATACATTCTACTCGGCCCCGCATCAAGTTCTGGTTAGACTGGATTATTTTTTTGTATCTGCATCACTGGCCAACAGCTTTACTATAGACATTGCACCCCGCTTTATGTCCGACCATAATCCTCACATTTTCACTATAAGGGAGTTTGGGCAACCTAGAGAGGCTTCTAAATGGAGCTTTGGGAAAGCTTTATTGTACAACTCTAGCTATGTCAATCATATGCAAGGATGGATCCAGGAGTTCCTGGAGATAAACATCGGCTCCGCTTCCCAAATGATAGTCTGGGACACCTTAAAGGCAGGGATTAGAAGCGAGACTCTCAGGTTCTCCGTCCAGCAAAATAAAGCGGAAAAAAATCAGGTCAAGGTCCTCCAAGAAAAATTAAGAAATATGGAAACAAAACTAATTCAAGCAATCCATGGAGGACTAGACTGTCAGCCAGTCCAACAAGAAGCAGTTTTGGCCAAGGCGGAAATAGGGGCAGTGTTTATGGAAAAAATCACGGCTAAATGGGCAGCGGCAAGGGAAAAGACCTACGAGTGTAGTGACAACATTGGGCATCATTTAGCCTTCAGGACGAGACAACAAACTACCTCCAGTGAAATTCATACAATCAGACTTTCCTCAGGTATAGAGGTTACTGATCCTAGCCTTATTCGGCATGGGTTTCAGGAGTTCTATGCCAAACTATATAAGGAAGAAAGCTGCTTCAAGGCCGAGGTATTAGACAGAGAGATCCTTAGTTATTTCAGTGAGATCGAACTAAGCAAACTTAGCTTAGAAGATATCCAGCTTCTCGACCTTACCCTTACATGGGAAGAAATCTTGGATGCTCTCTCCAGTCTCCCTGATGGAAAGGCTTCTGGCCCTGACGGCATCCCTGTTGAATTCTTTAAAATCTTTGCCGCCCTGACGGCATCCCTGTTAAATTCTTTAAAATCTTTGCCAATCAAATCAAGGCCATATTTACAGAGGTAATTACAGCCTCTCCCCCAGCCTCCTGGTCCAGTGCTAGAATTTCCATCTTTCCAAAAAAGGGTAAATCTCCACTAGACATGAGTTCTTATAGACCAATAACAATCATCAACTGCGATTCTAAAGTATTCTCTAAGGTATTAGCCTCCAGAATATCCCGAGTAGTTGAACCCCTTGTCTCAGAGTGGCAACATGGTTTCATACTCAAGAAGGGGACCTCCGAACACGTCAGGAGAGTTATTACTCTGTTTGATGCTGCCCAAGTAGCCGAAGACCCGATGTCACTTATATTACTCGACGCCGAAAAGGCCTTTGATCGGGTCTCATGGCGATTCCTTTGGAGGGTAATGGACAGTATGGGGTTCGGGGGCAGGCTTGTGCAGGCGATACAGGCACTCTATTACAATCCAACTGCTAGTGTCACCATAAATGGACAATTGACGGAGCCCTTTAAAATCTTACGAGGCACCAGACAGGGCTGCCCCTGTTCTCCGTTACTGTTTGCTCTCTATTTAGATCCCCTGATCAAGCAAATAGAGAACAATCATAACATCTCTCCAGTAACATATTTCCAAAACAGCTGTAAAATCTTGGCTTACGCTGACCATCTTGCCATCGCCACTCCAGATCCTGCCAATTCCATACTGGCACTAGAAGATGAGGCCCACAAGTTTGGGAGACTGTCTGGCTAAGCCCTTAGCAAGAATTAAACGCAGATCCTAGTAAATAATAAAATCATCTGGACTGACGTCAGAGTGGTGCCAAAGTCCAAATACCTGGGCGTACTGGTCTCACCCAGGCTGGAGGGAATAGTCACAGCTAATTTGGCTCCCCTTGCTGTCCAGACAAAAAACGCATTAAAACAAATAGATCATTTACACCTAACGCTGGTCGGCAGGTGTAATGTCATCAAAATGACTTATTTTCCTAAGTTATTGTATTTTTTTTCGCTGTATACCCCTTTAGTTCAGCAAAAAAGATCTTCTTAAATTTCAACAAATCTTCACCCAATTTATTTGGGAGTATTATCCGCCCAGACGTGCACTAAAACATCTTACGTAGCCGAAAGACAGAGGGGGATGGGCTTTTCCCAACATCACCATATACTACTGGGCTGCAGTCCTACAATATAGTTCAGTTCTACTAAGAGAACCCACCTATGGAGCTGGACCGTCTTTACCCTCACCCTATCGATCCCTACTAGGGGATCAACACTGGGGCTGTTTAATCCGTGAAACAACTTATGGATACTACAATCGAGTAAAACTTAAGACGCTAATGAACTCCTATAAAGTTTTTCGTCATGTCCGGAGAATCCTGGGAATTGGTAGATTTAACTTCTACTCCCCTATAACCAACAACAATAACTTACCGGCTATATTTAGCTCATCCTACATGTCTGAATTGTATAGAGCAGGGATAGTAAAATTAGAGGATCTCATAACAGTTAGGGGGATTGAACCCTTCTCGACTTTACAGACCAAATTCATACTAAAGAGTCAAGATCTATTTAAATACATGGCCATTCATGACTACCTCTCTAGGAAAGTGGGAGGAGTCAGTGGATTTTCTGAGGTTGAATTTATGAACACTCTCCGTAAGATCACTACTCCTCGCATCGGAGGTATCTATCAAATATTAAATAAGGAAACCCCAGATGACTTATAATCTATTGCTACCAAGTGGCATATTAAACTCAATTCCCCTCAAAGTGTTTTTTACAACTCCTTGCGGTTATCACAACAAATCCTAATTTCTGCCAAATTACAGGCACAACATTTTAAAACTATATTTTTTCTTTATATGACTCCTAGCAAAATCATCAAATGGGGATCCGGGGAGAGGCACATTATGCCCTCGTTGTTCTGAGGTAGGGGCGGATTCAATACACATATTTGCAACATGCCCAACTATTGACTCCACCCTACTCAGAATACAGAACTTACTTTGTGAAATAACAAACCAACCCATCTTCTTAAACCCTACGAGCATTCTTCTGGGAACACAATCTGATTCTCCAAGAAAAAAGGAGGAAGGGTTGATTTTTATAGCAATGGCAGTTTGGAGGATCTGCGTCTCCTCCGGATGGCTAGATTCTGGGTCTCCCTCCTACGCACAATGGTTGGCCAGATTAGTTATATATCATCTAGAAAAATCTGTATACTCCAAGAAAGGACGAAGGAAAAGGAGGATTGGGCTTGAGATATGGGGGCATTCTCCAAGTGGATTGAGCAACAGGGGCCGGGGCAACAAGAGACATAGTAGGGTCATAAGAATCCCACAATACCTTCTATCAATTAGGTACATATTTTCTGTTACTATATTCTTTATTTCAGCTTCACTTTGTTGTCTTTAGGTACCTGTGCCACTGGTTTTTTAATGGATTTGAGGGGTGGGGGGAGCGAGGGGGGGTCTTGAATTCTCATTCTTTCATTGACTTGTCAAAATATTGTTTTTGTGAAAAACTAATAAAACTTTTTTTTAATAAAAATGAAATTCAGGCGGTTCCACTTGGGTGAGGACAGTCCCTGAAATCCCTATGAAAGACCGCAGAGCCATATGATCTTGAAACATAAAACTCCAGTGATCTCCCAAGGGGAAGGGGGTATGGGATGAGAGAAAAGAAAGATAAACAAAACAGGAATGCCAGCAGCTTCTGTCTGATCAGTTGGGTGTTCAGGATATTCTCCCTGGTAGTGAGTGTTATGTGGTGAATTCTGGTGCTGGCCCATGATATCAACAAAGGTATTAGTTTTATCATCTGATTACTCACTACAAGGAAAGATTGTTAAGAATAATGAGTTTTTGCTTTCCTGGACCTTTTGAACTACAACATCTGTATTATACTTTAACAATCAGTTGAAACAGTTACCTTAACAGTTACCTTAACAAGTCAGGCAGCCAACGTTAATTGTCAGAAGAAACATCTATATTGTAGGCTGCTGGAAGTATGTACACGAAAGATCTATAAACAACATAATAACACACATTAGACACCTTTAGTTTTCTATTTTGAATATGTTATGGGCAAGGAATATTGTTGACAAAAAATCAATACTCACTTTCATAACATATGTTCAAGGTTTCAGATACAGTATTCAACTTGAAATGAACCGGAACAGGAAGATCACAGACTTAAATAATGGTATTAAGTGCTGTCCAAAATATTTCTGTAGTGCCTTTTTAATACTATAGCACTTTACTAACAATTCAACTGGTTCTTAACTGAATGTACAAATGCCTTGTTCGATTCAGTACGAGAATGTAGTCTATTGCAAAAAAACAAATTGCCAATAAAGTTTTGTCTTAAGGAGTTATTTCAAGCATTGCCATGATTATCATTGTCATTGTCAATAGAAGGATTGTTTTTACTGTGATTCTCTTTTTTTCTTTCTAGGAGTCAACAGGAGAGCAGATTGCCGCAGTGATAACACACCTCTTACAAGACCTATGTTGGTGTCAGCTGGAGTCTTTTCCGGGGGCCAATGTCTGCAGCTGGAGCGTCACAGGAAGAACAGGGCTACGTCGGGGTACACAGAGATTTCAGGTAAGTGAGATTGAATCGCATGGATGAGGCTAAGCGAATGCCTGACAAATGTTTGTGCTTTAAATAAGATGAATGCAAAAACAACCGTTTATGGACAGAATGCAGAACAATGTCATACATTGACCCCAGTACAGAGATCTGGGCCTAAATCCATAATTTGTTTGCTCACCATGGCATTCCAGTTTGAACCCAGCCATATGCAAATCAGTCTTGACCCTGTGCCCCATGGGAACAGTCCAGCCCGAACTGCCAAGCCAGGTCCTCCCTGGACTGGAAACAAGCATCCTAGGACCAGTTTCGGGCTTTCAGCCCTCATCAACCAGGATAGCTTGTTTCCAGTGGCATGGAGAGCACAGGACTCACGTCTGAGAATACACGTCCCACTCAGCACACTGAGCCACTGGAATCAAGCTATCCTGGCAGAAGAGGGGTGAAACCCTGAAACTGGTCCTAGGATGCTTGTTTCTGGTCCAGGGAGGGCTTGACTTGGCAGTTTGGGCTGGACTATTCCCATAAGGCTTAGGTTCAAGACTGATTTGCACATGGCCAGGTCTAAACTGGGGTGGCATGTTGAGCAAAAGAATGTTGGATTTAACCCAGATCTCCTGACTGGGGGTGAATGTTTTGATTTGTTCTGCATTCCGTCCATCAATTGTGTGTCTTTTACTTTCGCGGCCTAAGTGCGGCAGGTATGCCCAGAAGTGGGTCCTGGTCTCACTGTGCCACTGGAATCAAGCTTTCCAGGCAGAAGAGGGGTGAAACCCTGAAACCAGTAGTAGGATGCTTGTTTCCAGTCCAGGGAGGACCTGCTTCGGCAGTTCGGGCTGGACTGTTCCCATGAGGCACAGGGTCAAGACTGATTTGCATATGGCCATGTCTAAACTGGGGTGGTATGGTGAGCAAAAGAATAATGGATTTAACCCAGATCTCTTGACTGGGGTTGAATGTTTTGATTTATTCTGCATTCCGTCCATCAATTGTGTGTCTTTTGCTTTCTCGCACTAAGTGAGCCAGGTATGCCCAGACGTGGGTCCTGGGATCACTGAGCCACAGGAATCAAACTATCCTGGCTGTAGAGGGGTGAAGCCACAAAACCGTTCCCAGAATGCTTGTTTCCGGTCCAGGGAGGACCTGGCTTGGTGGTTCAGGCTGGACTGATCCCATGAGCCACAGGGTCAAGACTGATGTGCATATGGCCAGTTCTAAACTGGGGTGGAATGGTGAGCAAAAGAATGATGGATTGAACCCAGATCTTTTGACTGGAGGTGAATGTTTTGATTTGTTCTGCATTCCGTCCATCAATGGTGTGTCTTTTGCTTTCTTGCCCTAAGTGCGCCAGGTAAGCCCAGACATGGGTCCTGGGCTCACTGTGCCCCTGGAATCAAGCTATTCCAGCTGAAGTTGGCTGAAACCCTGAAACCGGTCCTAGGATGCTTGTTTCCAGTCCAGGGAGGACCTGGCTTGGCAGTTCAGGCTGGACTGTTCCCATGAGGCACAGGGTCAAGACTGATTTGCATATGGCCCGTTCTAAACTGGGGTGGCATGGTTAGGAAAAGAATGATGGATTTTTTCCCGGTCTCTTTACTGGGGTGAATGTTTTGATTTGTTCTGCACTCCGTCAATTAATTGTGTGTCTTTTGCTTTCTCACCCTAAGTCCGCCAGGTATGCCCAGACGTGGGTCCTGGGCTAACTGTGCCACTGAAATCAAGCTACCCTACCTGAAGAGGGGTCAAACCCCAAAACAGGTCCTAGCATGCTTGTTTCCGGTCCAGGGAGAACCTGGCTTGGCAGTTCGGGCTGGGTTCTTCCCATGAGGCAGAGGGTCAAGACTGATTTGCATATAGCCAGGTCTAAACTTGGGTGGCATGGTGAGCAAATGAATGATGGATTTAACCCATATCTTTTGACTGGAGGTGAATGTTTTGATTTGTTCTGCATTCCGTCCCTTAATTGTGTGCCTTTTGCTTTCTCGCCCTAAGTGCACCAGGTATGCCCAGACGTGGGTCCTGGGCTCACTGTACCTCTGGAGTCAAGCTATCCTGGCTGAAGAGGGGTGAAACCCCAAAACCGGTCCTAGGATGATTTGTTCCAGTTCAGGAAGGACCTGGCTGGCAGTTCGGGCTGGACTGTTCCCATGAGGCACAGGTTCAAGACTGATTTGCACATGGCCAGGTCTAAACTGTGTGGGATGGTGAGTAAAAGAATGATGGATCTAACCTATATCTCTGGACTGGGAGTGAATGTTTTGATTTGTTCAGCATTCCGTCCATCAATTGTTATCTTTTGCTTTCTGGCCTTATATAAGCCAAAGACACTTTTTAGAAAGGTTGCGCTGTAGATGGGGATGAGGCATGTTCCTCATTTGACTACACATGCAGGAATGGAGGCATTTGTCAACTGTCACCTGCACAAGGGAGATGGTTTCTTATTTAAATACACATGAAGGTTTTTACACGTATTAATACTTTGTTCAATTGCTTCCTTTTTTCACATGTGCACAGAAATGAAATGTGCACAGAAATTAAATGTATATAGTGTTTAAAAAGATACACAAACATGATTTACCAATGCCAGTTTTACCAAGTACAATAGAAAAGTAAAGTAAAGTAAAGTACATTTTTTATTGTATATGGTTAATAAAAACCTTTACAAAAAAGGAGAACATTTCAAAGAACTTATTCCACAAAATAAATAAGATTGCATCTGCTGACTGATGGCCATTTCAAAGAAAAAAAAGTCTATCTTTCATTATCTAGCTTCAAAGTCTTTTGTTTCACTAAGACTTTGTGTTTTGTCCCATTAGTCACCTCTTTTCGTTTTTCATCAATAGGAGGCTCACTTTCTGAAAAAAACGGGTGGCCCTGCAGGCTGTCTGCAGCTGTTCGCTGTTCAATACTATCATGACTGCCGGCCGACATGTTCTGATTTGGAAAAGGCGAAATATTTCGAGGAGATCATACCGTTTCAGGTTGCTAAGAGCGGGACAGACGCACAGGACGTGGATCAGGGATTCTTCAGAAAGACCGCAGAGTCTGCACAATGATGTTGGCCATGTTTGCCGCCATGCCGGTATCTGATCTTTTGTGGTATAGGTTCCCAGCCGCAGTCGTAATAGCATTTGTTTTGCGTAGATGGTGTTATGTAATTAACTAGATACGGTTGCGGAATGGTTCTGTCGTACGTAGCCAGTACCATCCATCCGTGTTTTTTCTTGGCCAATGTTGCTTTGTCGATAATCCTGGATTTATGTTTCGCCGCACCATTGGCTGCTTTTTTGAAGGCCGCGAAGGTATGTTCATTGTTCCACGTTTGTTGCATGTCAAGATTTTCCAACGCTTCTTCCAGTGTTTTTTTCCATGTCTTTTTTCCTTTGATTTGATTGTTGATTTCAGTCCAACAATGACCCATCAGCGTGTCCTCTTGTGCTGCTCTTAGTTTCCAGCACGTTTTTATTATGGCGGCTTGTCTTGCATGATGCTGGTTAAGTAACCCGAATTCAAGGCGTACCTGCGCCTGTTATGCGAACAGCGGAATTTGGTAGAGGTATTTGAACAGCGCTGACTGTTGGAGGTTCAGGAAATTTGCATCTTTGCCTCTGTATAGGTCGGAGCCGTATGTGAGGGAGGGTAAAATTGGACATGTTAATTTTGTTTTTAGTATGTTTCGGGCAAACCGCAATTTGATTGCCTGAGATTTTCTATACAAGGTGTGTTCTTTTAATGACCATCTTGAATCAACAAGTACTCCCAGATACTTATAGGTGGTACATTGCTCTATGTTGTTTCCCGCGATGTGCCATCTGAATGTTTGCTGCCTTTGGTGAGAGGCGAAGCAAACCACTTTTGTTTTTTTATAGTTAAATTGCAGCCCATGCGTGCAAGTATATTTGTGCAACCTTGTTATAGCGCGTTGGAGACCCAACAGGGTCTGGCTGCACAGGACTATGTCGTCAGCATACTGCATACTCCATATTTTGTGTGGGGCTAGATTTGGTGGGTCGCTTTGAATCTCTGAGATGCTCTTGTCAAGGTCCGCAGTGAAGATGTTGAAGAGCGTGGGGGCTAATACGCATCCCTGCTTGAGGCCAATTCGGGTGGGGATTTTTGGTATTGTCCTGTCCCCATTACCGAGTTTTATCTTGACCCAGGTGGATGAGTATAGATTTATAATGACCCGTAACAACTTTGGAGGGGTACCCCAGTTGGCCATCTTTTCCCATAGTATCTCCCTTGGCACTGTGTCGAACGCCGCTTTTAGGTCAACAAAACAGGTGTACAGTTTTGTTGATTTGGCCTTTGCTCTGTCGACAAGAAGGTTGAGCACTGTCAGATTGCATGACGTGTTGGTTCCAGGCCTGAACCCTGTTTGGGTGATTGGGAGGATGTTGTTGCGGCTGATCCAGTCTTCCAGCGCAATCAAGAGATTTGATGCATATGCCTTGGCCTCTACGTCAATAAGCACGATCAGTCTGTAGTTCGCTGGATCTGTGCGCGCTCCTGCTTTGAAGATTGGGTGCAAACTACTCCCTCTCCATGAGGAGGGAATGCTTCCTGATTGGAATGCGTGATTGTACAATGGGGTAAGATATTCTGCCCAGAACGAGTGATCTTGTTTGAAGAGCCCATTGGGCAAGCCATTCGGGCCTGGGGCACCTTTTGGCCTCAATTTGTTCAGGATCCGTTTGGACTTGGCATTTCGTGATCCAGGTTGCATCAAAGGTTTGATCTTCTTCGTGCTTTTCAGTCAGCGGGAAGGTGAGTGGATGTTCATTCCTTACTTGCGCGTCGGTCATTTGAGTCTGCTCTAGATGGTATATCCAGTCTTCCTGTAGTATATTTGCATTAAAAACGAGGGCTGCTCCATTGGCTACTTTGTTGATTTCTGCCCAGAATTTCCTGTTGTTTTTGGATGTGCTGGCTTCTATTAATTGTTGCCAGATTTCTGTTTGATGTTTTTTCTTTAAAGTCCATACTGCTTTTTTGTATATTTGCCTTAGATTATGTATTTGCTGCTTAATGTCGTCACCCCTCTTAGGGTCTTTCCCTTTGAGTTTTCTGAGTTCCTGATTGAATAACCTTTTTTTGCTCCCTATTGAACCCGAGTGAGCTTGTTGTGACTAACAGGGTTTTCTTTTCGACAGCGGTCATTTTTTCCCAGTTTTCTTGGTATGCTAATGTTTTTTTTTCCTCATCTTCTACCGACATTAGTTTCACATGAGCCATGATTTCACCTACATTCTTTCCGTTCCATGCTAATCGCTTAAGATTATAAAGGGTCGGGGTTACCATCAGGTCTTTTGTTGCTGGGGCCATTGAGAGTTGGAATATGAGCTCTATTGCTTGTAGACTGTGATCGCTCTCCAGTTTGTGGATTATTCTGTAGGTAACTACTATTTGGAATACCTCGGAGTCCACCATGGTGTAATCCAGAATTGATTGGGCCTTTTTGACAATTCTGGTCGAGGAGGCCGGCTGATCCTACGGGAATCGGCCATTCAAAGTGATCAGTCCGATATCGGCTAACATTTGGGCACACATCTGGCCGTGTTTGTCTTTTTTCCGATGGTTTGTTATTGTTGGAGGTATTGTTTTCCCGTACCGCTTGGTACGTTGGATGTAATGGCGGGGTCTCTTTCTCTTTTTCCAGTTCAGGAAGGACCAGGCTTGGCAGTTCGGGCTGGACTGTTCCCATGAGGCACAGGGTCAAGACTGATTTGCATATGGCCAGGTCTAAACTGTGTGGCATGGTGAGTAAAAGAATGATGGATCTAACCCAAATCTCTGGACTGGGAGTGAATGTTTTGATTTGTTCTGCATTCCGTCCATCAATTGTGTATCTTTTGCTTTCTCGCCTTATATAAGCCAAAGACACTTGTTAGAAAGGTTGCGCTGTAGATGGGGATGTTCCTCATTTGACTACACATGCAGGAATGGAGGCATTTGTCAACTGTCACCTGCACAAGGGAGATGGTTTCTTATTTAAATAAACATGAAGGGTTTTACACGTATTAATACTTTGTTCAATTACTTTGTTCAATTGCTTCCTTTTTTCACATGTGCACAGAAATGAAATGTGCACAGAAATTAAATGTATATTGTTTAAAAAGGTACACAAACATGATTTACCAATACCAGTTTTACCAAGTACAATAGTGATTTACTGACATATATGCAGTCAAATATTTACACACATTGAATAACTTCTTGTACTAATGCGGATACCCTTGCATGACAGCAAAAATGAGCAGCATGTGAGGTAACACTAATGAAAGTGGTGTGTTACTCATAACAGCAGACCAGCAGCCTAAGGTGAGTGGCTGTTTAGCTCCAGGTCAGATTCTCTGTTACAACTGACTTTGCTCTTTTGGGTACTCTAGGGTTTTGTTGCCACAATGCCTGCCAAGGCCGGTAGAGTGGGAAAAAGGAAGGGAAGTGACCCGGAGTTGGCCCAGCTGTTAAAGGTGGTCCTATCTAGGCTGAGTGAGGGAGAGGACTCAGGCTACTCAGCATCCAAGCTGGAACCTGAGCATGTACCAGAGCAAGCGGTGCATGAGTGCGTGAGGTGCTCCAATTTCCCTACTAGTGAGGCCTTCCCTCCAGGGAAGAGGATTGCCAAGAAGCAGTCAGCCAAACTACAGAATACAGTGGGATCCACTGGTTCCAGGGCTTGTGGAGGTCCCTGAGCAAGTCTGCAACTGAGGCACAAGACAGTACACAACTTTCTTACCCTTACCACCTATCGTCCCCTCTGCACCCACTGATGCCAAGCAGGCTCTGCCAGGTTCAGATGCGATTCTCTCTGTACTAGCCGATATTAGATAGTCATTGAAGCTGTTGTCAGAGCAGAAAGCCGGCGTATCTTCAGAACCACTTGGAGTAGTCCCTTGTTCACAGTCACGGGGGGTCAATATTGCGCCTGGGTGGAGTTCGAGCAGTTCTGCTCTGTGGAACCTCGTGAACTGGCTAAAAAGCTCTGCTTCGCGGAGTTCCAGAGTTTTGCTGGGAGCCCGTTCGCTTTCCTATGTGCAACACAGAATGCATCCTCCTATTGCAAATTGCTTCCGAATGTCACTACATGGTTCTCATGTGCACCCTTGTATTGGAAATCACATGTGAACTGCAACACGTGGTAAGCTTGGGAGTGGCAATCTTCTTTTTCTACTGTCTGTTATGGTGCTGGTCCTAATTTCTTTTCCCTCTTTAATCTTTTCAATCCACCCCCTAAAAAACGTATCTACCCCTCATTGGTATTTAATATATTAGTGTGTTTCTTTGTGGACTTGTTTTTTTTAAAAATGTTTGGGGGGTTTTATGACTTTTTGTATTTCGTCATTTTTTCTCTTTTGTCCCGATTTTTTCTTTAACTAACCACACTGGGTGGATATCTAATACCATGAATAGGACCTGCTTGACCTGTTAGTCATAGAGATTCTGGGGCTTAGTGAGTATACTAATTATTTGGTGTGTTTGTATTCTACAATGATATCATATTTTTTCCTAATAGCATGCTGCTCACACTCAGAGGTAAGTTACGTTTAGTTTATTTTGTAATATTATATTATGTGATTCAGTTTCTAGTTTCAGTTAGGCAAGTGATCAGCGCCGCTTAATTCTACTCTTCATTTGATGCTCGCTTTAGCTGAATAATAAGGAAGAAATTGCAGACTGTCCTCCTGTCACTATATTAAATCAGTGATATCATTGAGTAGTGCATTCTCTCTATGGCTTTGTTTATGTAACTCATGCAGTTCCCAGCTATTTCACAGCAATGTGTAGCATGCATCTATGCATTGAAAAAAGTTGGACTGCGTTGCACCATTTTAGGGGGGGTTCAGAAATGAGAATAACATCAAAGTTCATACACTGCAATTAATTAGTTCCAAATGTAGTTTTTGGAAAGGAAATTTTGATTAGGGTTTTCGGAATATTATGGACAACCCAATGATAGTGGATAGACTTGCAGCTAGTACAATAGATGATCTGTTTTAGAGAAGTAGAATGTGACTGTATTTGCCTGTCATAATAATTTTGTGGAGATTAACTGAATCACTAATCTATTTTTATTTATCTTCTTCATTTCTTATATCAGCACCCAAGGGCAAGAAGAGTCACATTGAGGAGACAGGTCGGGGAGCAGCAGGTCAGCAGGAGGTGCCGACCACCAGCACCGCTCCTAAGTGCACTGCTTAGCCTCGTAAGACCTATCAATTAATATTATTATTTCCTCAATGTTAGATTTTACGAATGTTGTGGGTTTAGGGAAGAATCTAATGCTGTTGGAATGTTGGTGCTGGGTACCAAGGTGGGAGTTGCTGCCTGGAGGCTGGTGTTGCTGATGGGAAAAAAAGTTTCTCTGACACCCTAACCTGCCGTCTTCCTTCCACATGGCGACGAGGACGGGATAGAAACCCACTCAGGCAAATCACAATGGATTATATATTTTTGTCATTCCTATTATCCCTTCATTATCTTTTTCCCTTATATTACAAGTTTTTCTTTTTGGTAGCTGACTTTTTCTGGTATCTGGTCACTAATTCACTTATCTTCTGCTTAGTTGGTAATCTTTCCCTCTTTCCTATAAAAGCTTGTGATATTGGTAAAGAAAGACTAAGATTAACAGATTTCTGTTTTCTACTGTATATTGTGAAGATTGCAAGTTCAAGTATGCTAGTATTATAAATAATTTTCACCATGTATGTTTGTTGAGTAGGCTTTCTTTTTTGTGCTCATGCTAGAAGTTGAGTTTCCTGAGAGAGAGGCCATTTGTCTTTCTTTTTCCTGCTCATGCTCTAACAGTTGAGTTCATGAGAGAGTGGCCATGGTCATGCACCCCCCCAATGTTGTGTTTTCTTTCATTCATTTATACAGTATAAGAGCAGTTTTCCATGAAAAAAGTGTGAGGTCCCACCCCCATTGCATTTGCCAACCAACACAATATGTATTTCATGTACCATTATTCCACCCCTGGCTTGTCTAACATTATGAACCAATCAAGTGCCGAGAGTGATATTTTTGTTAGTAGATACTGCAGTGCTAACTGATCTGTAATGATGTATTGCGGTTGTATTTTTGAATGAATAAATGAAGGGGTGGCATATCTGACATCTAAAATATGTACCATGGTTTATTCTAGCCACACACACCACTGGTGATGATGGCTCCAGTGCTGCCGCAGAAGGAGAGGCAATTGGAGGGTGAGATGCGGCAGCAGGGAGGGGCACTGGTAAGTCACATAATTGCTTGACTATTCGCCATTACTATTATTATTGGGTGTAGTTTGCAGAGTTTTGCTATACTGAACTCCGGTAAGTTATAAAAAAAACTCAGTGAAGTTCCACAAGTGGCAGAGTGTAGTGCGAACTGCTGTTCGCGCTGCTCTTCCTGCTGCTCGGGTAAAAATTCTAACCAAGCGTCAGCTTACACATGTGAACTTACAGTTCGTGCGCGCGTTGAGAAAAAACACCTCTGCACTACGAAAAGCAGAGTTTTCTGCACTTGACAAGCTCCACCGACCTCAGAGTGCAGAAAACTCTGCAAACTCCACAAACAGAGCAGCCTACTATTATACGAACTAGCTATACCAGAGCATTGTCAACTTGTGACCTTGAACCCCCCAGTTTTACCAGCAGTAGCGACGATTGAGTTAGTATGGCCTCTTCAATCTGCAACTCATCAAAATGCTCACATAATGAGCGTTGATGACTTTAGGGAAAAGTGAAACAACAGAAGGTTAAAAAAAAGGAAAATGGTATATAAGTGAATGGGTGGGTGGGTGAAAGAGTGTTTGGATGGGTTGAGGGACGGATGGGCGATTAGAAGAAAGAGTGTATACAAACTTTATTGTTCGATTAATTAAAATCATTACAATATAAATCGAGTGACATAAATAAATACATTCAATAGAAGTGATAAAACGTCCTAGCCAGATGGAGAGCAAGAGATGTTCAGTGTCCAGGTCAGCCGGCTAAGATATTGGAGTACTTCTTGGTGCAGTGGGCAAGGGGCTATTTAGTAGAAACATGAGATGGATTGTCATTTTCCTTCCTGGGGCCCGAGTAGGGAAATTGCTTTGTGCAAGAAGGAGGACTTGTGCAAATGGTTGTTTTACTCAGTGGAAAGGCCTGATTTGCTTTAATCCAGGACTGTGGTTGGTGTGACTTGGAGGTAACTTCAAATAGTTCATAAGGCCCGAGTAGGGAAAGTGCTTTGTGCTAGAAGGAGGACTTGTGCAAATGGTTGTTTTACTCAGTGGGAAAGCCTGGTTTGGCTTAATCCAGGACTGTGGTTGGTATGACTTGGAGGTAGCTTCAACCTCGTCCTCATGAGGAGCAGTTGTTCAAGGCTGACAAGTTTCTTCTGGCTGGAAAAATGACTTAATAATACATTTTATTATTGGTAAATTAAAAACCTTACAATATAAAAACATGCATCGTGATCATAAAATAATGAGAGATTTTTTTTTTTTGGAGTAACATTTTGTTTAAAATTCTACTTAGTTTCTTAACTGGTGTTGTAAGTGTCGCGAACCAAGTTTGAATCAGCAATTTGTTCATAGTCAAAAAGGCGCTGGTGTATCCAGTAATAAGGTTTCCCTCGGCTCTAACAGGACAGGGGTGGCAGCCCTGATAACTTCCAACTGGCTTAGTGCTTTGGTTACTAATTTTGTTAGCCAAAGTACGATGATTAGAATAAAGAGTGGATATTGAATGTATGAATAATGGATTGGAAATTTTGGTGAAAGACTGTATAAAGATAGTAAAGCTTAATCATGGTGGATATAAGTGAATTAGAATGAAAGGATAAATAAATATATGGATTGTTTGGATGAATAAGCAAGGTAGCTCTTCTCAAGGAGACAGGCATTCTTCTCAACCTCTTCAGTTACTTTGTTTATTTATGGTTATCAATGCGTTAGTTCAAAGTGGGGAATATTTATTAGTTTTGTTTTACAGCATCCCGAGTAAAGTGGTCCTGCATGTACCCAGGGTCTGTAAATCAAATCCTACCAGTGGTCCTGCAGCACTTACTGTGTCATCCAATTAACTAACCTTTCTAAACATTTCTCCAGTCTGCCATTACAGCCTACATGCAATTTTAAAATGCCAGTAAGACTTGGAAATATCGACCTTTTGGCAAGCATAAAATCCCCTTTTTATCACATATAAGTCACCCCTAGTATCGTAGGCCACTCACCTGAACTCCAGGTGATTCCACTTGGGCGAAGATATTCCCAGAATCCCTATGAAAGTTCACTGTGTTGCAGTGGAATCAACACTGCCTGCTCATGAACTTCCACGGGGAAGGAGGGATGGGATGAGAGAAAAGAGATGACACTGATCTGGTATGTCGCGCTGGTGCTGATACGTTCTGGTTTTGGGTTGCTAGGGTCTCAGGCTCAGGTCCGCACTACAATGTGATGTTGGGTAAACGATGTTTAGTTAGGGTATATTATGGCACACCATTTATCTAAAAGAAATGCACTAATTACTTTCAGTTATATAAATATAAAACCCAATTGTCATTAATATGATTAGTAATTCGGTGATTATAATGCATACCACAACATTTTCAGAAATGTACAAGGTTCCTAAAGGAGTACAAGGCTGTCAATATGTATAGGATCTGCAAATTGGGAAAAAACCAGTGGTTTATAATGACCACTTCTTCTTAATCACAGCCACGGATTAGATATATGTATAACACAATCTTTGTACAGCACTATACCAAAATCGAGACTGCCTGTTTTAACGGGTACTTCCACAATGAACAGTTACCTAGCAATACAAACGGTTTCAAAAGCAGAACAGAATAGAATAATGATTTGTTTTTACCTGACACGAAGCGGGAGGAAACATGTGCATATGACCTCAACTGTTTATTCTGTCCATCTATTACAGGTTGCCAGAGAGCTGAAGCTCCGACATGGAAGTTCAGGGAACGTAGTCCAAATTGCAGACTGGAAGAAGGCCGACAAGGAGCAGAGAGAAGACGACACCGCCTGGAAACGAATGAGTCAAGTAAGTGTTCCACATCTGAAGAGAATAACCATAGAGTGCTGAGCCTTTAAATACTGATGAGTGGGAGTGCACAGTACAAATGCAAGTGACTCCAACACTGGCACGTTGACATCATTGAACGCTGCACGTTGTAGAAGCATTCCACTGGGTGCATGCACATGGGAGCAAACTGCATGTTCACACTTGCCAACAGTTTCACGTGTCAAAAGTTTGTTAAATAGTACAAAAGCACACACATGAATCATAATATCAATCTACCACTGCCACCAGGGATATGCAAAGTTGTGAAAATGTGTGACAAGCAAAACATATGTCTTTATACAATGATGTATCTCACAAAGTTTGGTATATATTACCGTCACCAGGAAATACTTTTCTTGCATGTATACATATGATATCCATTTGACAGCGAGAGGTTTCTTTTGACAGCAGGCTTAAAGCGGTACCATATTGTAATGGTCCTGACAAACCAGAATGACAGCACCAGAGATGGCCGGCTGGACAACAACGCACACAACTGCAAGGAACTCTTCAACATCGTGAAAGAGCTCTCCAACCCCAACGCCGGAAACAACGACATCACCCCGTCGCAAGACCTCTGCAACTCCCTCGCGTCCTACTTCCACAACAAGATCACGGACATACACAACAGCTTCAACAACCAACCAACGCAAGCCACAACCGCAACGACGCCACCCACCACCACCCTCCGCACCTGGACCCCGATCAGCACCGAAGACACCATCCGCACCATGAACTCCATCCATTCCGGATCTCCGACTGACCCCTGCCCTCACCACGTCTTCAACAAAGCCGACGCTGTCCTCGCACCCCACCTGCGGGACATCATCAACACCTCCTTCGACTCCGCCACCTTCCCTGAGAGCTGGAAGCACGCCGAACTCAGCGCTCTCCTCAAGAAACCCACAGCAGACCCCACCGACCTCAAGAACTACCGTCCCATCTCGCTCCTCCCGTTCCCGGCCAAAGTCATCGAGAAGACAGTCAACAAACAGCTGGCCGCCTTCCTCGAGACGAATGGATCCCTCGACCCATCACAGTCCGGCTTCCGAGCGAACCACAGCACCGAGACCGCCCTCATCGCCGCCACCGACGACCTTCGAACTCTGATGGACAACGGAGAAACAGCGGCCCTCATCCTCCTGGACCTCTCCGCGGCTTTCGACACTGTCTGCCACCGCACCCTAGTACAACGCCTCAGCAACATCGGAATCCAGGAGAAGGCACTGGACTGGATCACCTCCTTCCTCGACGGAAGAACACAAAGAGTCCGCCTACCACCGTACAAGTCAGAGGCCACCAAAGTCATCTGCGGCGTACCCCAAGGATCCTCGCTGAGCCCAACCCTCTTCAACGTCTACATGAGCCCCCTCGCGGCCATCGCACGCCAACACAACCTGAACATCATCTCCTACGCCGACGACACCCAGCTGATCCTCTCCCTGACCAACGACCCCGCCACCGCCAGAGCCAACCTGCACGAAGGGATGAGAGACGTAGCCGAATGGATGACGACCAGCCGCCTGAAACTGAACTCAGACAAGACGGAGGTCCTCATCCTGGGCTCCACGCCCTCCGCCTGGGACGACTCCTGGTGGCCCCCCGCCCTGGGCACCGCACCCAAACCGACGGACCACGCACGCAACCTGGGCTTCATCCTGGACTCCTCCCTCTCCATGACCAGACAAGTCAACGCCGTCTCCTCGTCATGCTTCAACATCCTGCGCATGCTACGTAAGATCTTCCGGTGGATCCCCACCGAGACGAGGAAGACGGTCACCCAAGCCCTCGTCACCAGCCGACTGGACTACGGCAACGCCTTCTACGCCGGAACCACTGCCAAACTCCAGAAGAGACTCCAGCGGATCCAGAACGCCTCGGCGAGACTCATCCTCGACATCCCCCGACGCAGCCACATCTCCGGACACCTGAGAGATCTGCACTGGCTCCCGGTCAACAAGAGAATCACCTTCCGGCTCCTCACCCACGCGCACAAAGCCCTACACGACCAAGGCCCGAGCTACCTCAACAACCGGATCAACTTCTACACTCCCAAGCGCCTCCTCAGATCAACCAACCACGCCCTCGCCGCCGTCCCCCGCATCCGAAGAGCGACAACAGGAGGAAGATCCTTCTCCTACCTGGCCGCCAAGACCTGGAACTCACTTCCGACCAATCTGCGCCTGACCCAAGACCACCTCTCCTTCAGGAAGAAGCTCAAGACCTGGCTGTTCGAGCAGTAGCGGCACCCCCCCCCTCCCAGCGCCTTGAGACCCTACGGGTGAGTAGTGCGCTCTACAAATGACCTGATTGATTGATTGATTGATTGATTGATTGATTGAGGTAACGCCCATGACAGTTCTTCCCCCAAAGACCGCCTCAGCTTGAGTGGTTTGTATGGGTTGAGAGCATGAAAGCGCCTTGTTAGATGGGGAGCATGGATAAAAGATGCTGGTTCCAAGGATCTTTCATTTGGATGGTAACCTTACCCATCTATTACATGTTATAACTTCACGTGGATATGCTTCCCGTCCAAAATAAATTGATCTTCATACTCATAGTGAACTTCTACAACTACAGGAGGAGGAGGATTGTCTTTACATGTGATTGGGTGATATGGTTTGAGTAGGGATACATGAAAGACTGGATATATAGTATAATCTTCAGGTAAATGCAAATGAACTGTGAGCATGTTGATTTATCTTCAGAAAGTGAAAGGGGAGTGAACCTTGGTTGTAACGTTCTACGTCCATCAAGACAGATGTTTCTGGTGGATAGCCACATCATGTCTCCTTATTTATATCAAGGTTCTGGGGTCCTATGTTTATCCGCCTATCTTTCAGTGATTGTTTTATTCTGTGTGAGGCACTTACAGGCTTGCTCTTGTATCTCTTGTAATTGTTGTAAACAAATAAAGTCGGGGTGCATAAGACTTGGGTGAATTGGGAGGATTCCTGGGAAAGTACGTAGATGATAACCTGTGTTAGATTTGTATAAAAATTCTACCAGGGGTATGCCCTGATCCAGTGAGTGATTAGAGTGGATGTTAAACATCGTACGCTCTGCTCTAGACTTTGATTGACCCTTTATGTTGGTCGGTCCATTCATGGGTGCAAGGCAGATAAGAGAACAAATTCAATCCCTAGTGAGGAGCATAGGGTCTTCGAGAATTTAGATGTAAATTGTGGGTTAGGGTGACATATTGCTTTGCTAGGAAAGCCATGTAGCCATACGATTTGTGCAAAAAATATGTCACTAAATTCCAGAGCTGGGGGTCATTTTGTTTAAAGCGACAAAATGGCCCATTTTGGACAATAGATCAACAACCACCAGCTGAGTGGTGTTTGTATTGGATTCTGGTACATTTGTAATAGAATCCACCCTGATTGTATGCCATGGAAGTGGAGGGATTGGTAAGGGTTGCAAGAGTCTGTCAGGGTCTATATGCAGTGTTTTGTTACAGGCACAGACAGGGCATGCATTAACATAAGCTTGTGCATCCTTAAAAATTGTATCTTACCAAAAATTCCTGAAACAGTTTTCAAGAGTATTTGGAATACCAGGATGGCCTGCTAGTGCCGTATCATTGTGCCATTGAAATATTTGCTCTCATAATTTTTCTTGTGGTATAAACATTCTATCTTTATGAAAAAGATAACCTTCCCTAAAGCTATTTTATGGATTCAGCACCAAATCCTGGTACTTAATGATTTGTGAAGCATCTTTAACATCTAGCAGAAAGGTGTATTTGCATTAAAAACGTTCTTACAGCCAATTTTCACATTTAATTTACTTATAAGTCCCTAGTAAAGCGGTACCACATGTACCCATGATCTGTAAATTAGTTGCCACTAGTGGGCCTGCAGCACTTATTGTGCCATCCACTTAAGTAGCCTTTTTCAACAAGTCTCACGTCTGCCATTACAGCCTATATGCAGTTTTAAACTGCCAGTATGACTTGGCAAATTCAACCTTTTGCTAAGCTTAAAACCAGGTGGTTCAAATTTGGTGAGGATATTCCCAGAATCCCTATGGGAATTTACTAGGCATTAATGAAATCAACACTGCCCGCTATTGACCTACCAAGTGGAAGCCAAGATTGGGATGAGAGAAAAGAGAAAGAAGTACCAGGACATCACCGATCTGGTCTGCCGCTCGGGTGCTGATGTGTTCTGGTTTTGGGTTCCTAGGGTCTCAGGTTCAGGCTCAGGTCCACAGCACACAGTGATGTTCGGTAAATGGTGTTAAGTTAAAGTATATTACTGCACTGTATTTATCTGTAAAGAAATAAACTAATTATGTTTGATAATATATAAATATAATGCTCAATTGTCATTAATGTGCTTAGTTCTTAGGTGATTATAATGCATACCACAAAAATATCAGTAATTTGCAAGGCTCCTATCAATATGTATAGGATCTGCAAAATGAAAAAAACATTGGTTAATAATCACCACTTCTTCCTAATCACAGCCACTGATTTGAAATATGTATAACACAATCATTTTACAAAACTGTCGCAAAAATCAAGACTGTCCGTTTTCACGAGTATTCCGCAATGGTCAGTTAACAAGCAATACAACGCATTTCATAAACAGCGAACACGTGCTGTATAATTAAGTTCTGTCAACGAAATGTTTCATAAATAATGCTCCGCCAACAGACACTTATAACCCCAGTCTCTATTGCTACTTGTATCCAAGCAATAATGTGTAGTTCACTTTACAGAGTTAAAAAAGTAAATGAAATACCAGTTTGTGCTAAACAAGAAATACGTCTTTCTTGTTTCGTTGTTAAATCATGAAGATTCTAGAATAAAGGTTTGTTTTTACCTGACACGAAGAGGGAGGAAACCTGAACAAATAACCATTAATCTTTATGCTGCGCATCTATTACAGGTTGCCAGGGAGCTGAAGATGCGACGCAGACGTCGAGGGAGCTATCATCCAAATTAAGGTGTGGAAGAAGGCCATTGTGGTGTATAGAGAGAAGCCGGCACCATTAGGAACCGAATGAGTCAGGTAAGTGTTCCACATCTGACGAGGCTAAGCATTGAGTCAGAGTGCTGAGCTTTTAACTACTGATATGTGGGAGTGCACAAAACATGTGCAAGTGACACCAAAGGCGGCACTTTCACATCATGGAATGCAGCACATTGTAGAAACATTACATCGGATGCTTGCACATGGGGGCAATCTGCACGTGCTCAATTGCCAACTGTTTCACTTGCCAACAGTTCAATAAATATTACAAAAGCACAAACATGAGTCATAGTGTCAACCTACTAATGCCACCAGGGGTTTGCAAAGTTGTTGAAATACATGACAAGCAAAAAATACGTCTTCATACAATGATGTATCTCACAACATTCAGTTTTTATTACTGTCACCAGAGACTAAAGTTCTTGTATAGACATATAATATGCACATTTGACAGTGAGAAGTGTCTTCTGACAGCAGGCTTAAAGCTGTATCATATAGGTAATGATCCAGACAAACCAGCATGACAGCACCTCAGATGTTCAGGGGAGGTGACGCTCATGACAGTTTTACCCTCCAAAGTCCTCCTCACCAGGAGTGGTTTAGAGGGATTGAGAGCATGTAATAGCCTTGTAAGACGCGGAGCATGGATGAAAGATGCTGGTTCCCTTGATCATTCTGATGCATTGTAACCTGTCCAATCTATTAGATAATACAACCTAACATGTATACACTTGGTGTCCAAAATATATTGAACTTCATACTCATATTGATCTCCCACAACAACATGGGAGGATGATTGTCTTTACGTGTGTGTAGGTGATATTGTTTTTTATTCTGTGTGAGGCACTTGCAGGCTTGCGCTTATATCTCATGCAATAATGTTAAACGAGTAGATACAGAGGGCATAAGACTTGGGTGAAATAGGAGGATTGCTGGAACAATGCTTGGATGATGTGAGAAAAAAAGGGGAACAGCCAGTAGCTGAATGTATATTGTTAATGTATGAAAATTCTACAAGGGGTACGGCCTGATCCCGGTGAGGGATTAGAGTGGATGTTAAAAATAGTAGGCTCTGATCTAGACTTTGCTTGACCCTTTCTGTCCACCCATCTGTTTGTGGGTGGAAGGCAGAGGAGATTGCAACTTCAATCCCTAGTGTTGAGCAAAGGGTCTTCCAGAATTTAGAAGTCAATTTTGGGTCACAATCAGATTTTTTTTGCTAGGAAGGCCATGTAGCCATACAATGTGTGTTGAAAAGATGCCACTAAATTTCACAGCTGTGGGTAATTTCTTTGAAGAGGTGAAATGGTCCATTTAGGACAATAGATCAACCACCAGTAGAGATGTATCTTTATTGGATTCTGGTAGATTTGTAGTAAAATCAACACTGAACCTATGCGAGGGAAGTGAAGGGGTTGGTACGGGTTAAGGGAGTCCAGCAGGGTCTGTATGCAGTGTTTTGTTATGGGCATAGACAGGGCATTCATTAACATAAGCTTGCACATCCTTATGAACTGTGTCCTACCAAAAATTCCATAAACAGTTTTCAAGAGTACTGAATACCAGGATGGCATGCTAGTGCCGTGTCATGGTGCCACAGTAAGATTTGCTGTAGTAATTTCTCTTGCCGTATAAACATTCTATCTTTATGAAAAAGAAAACCTTTGCTAATGCTGTTTTCTAGATTCTGCACCCAATCATGGGGTATAATACTTTGTGAAGACTTTTTAATATCTAGCAGAAAGGTGTCATTCCGTTAAAAAAATACTAAAAGCCAATTGGCACATTTACTTTATTTATACGTCCCTGTTAAAATGGTACTACATGTACCCAGGGCCTGTAAATTAAATGCTACTAGTGGGCCTGCAGTACTTATTGTGCCATCCACTTCAGTAGCCTTTTTCAACATGTTTGAGGTCTGCCATTACAGCCTACATGTAGTTTTAAACTGCCTGTACGACTTTGCAAAATCAACTATTTGCCAAGCATAAAAATCCCTTTTTAGTAAATATAATAGACTCCTAGTGTCATAGGCCACTCACCTAAACCCCAGGTGGTTCTGATTTAGCAAGGCTATTCCCGGACTCCCTATGGGAGTTCACTAGGCGATAATGGAATCAGCACTGCCCACTAGTGACTTATATTTACTAAAAAGCACTTTATTCTAGCCACACACACCACCAGTGATCACGGCTCCAGTGCTGCTGCAGATGGAGAGGCAGTTGGAGGGTGAGAAGCGGCAGCAGGGAGGGGCACTAGTAAGTCACATAACTGCTTGCCTATTGACCATTACTATTTTAATTGGGTGTAGTTTGCAGAGTTTTGCTATACTGAGCTCCGGTAAGTTACAAGTGGCAGAGTGTAGTGCGAACTGCTGTTCGCGCTGCTCTTCCTGCTGCTCGGGTAAAAATTCTAACCGAGCGTCAGCTTACACATGTGAACTTACAGTTCGTGACCGCGGGTTGAGAAAAAACACCTCTGCACTACGCAAAGCAGAGTTTTCTGCACTCGACAAGCTCCACAGACCTCAGAGTGCAGAAAACTCTGCAAACTCCACAAACAGAGCAGCCTACTATTATACGAAGTAGCTATACCAGAGCATTGTCAACTTGTGACCTTGAACCCCCCAGTTTTACCAGCAGCAGCGACAATTGAGTTAGTATGGCCTCTTTGATCTGCAACTCATCAAAATGCTCACATAATGAGCGTTGATGACTTTAGGGAAAAGTGAAACAACAGAAGGTTAAAAAAAAGGAAAATGATATATGAGTGAATGGGTGGGTGGGTGAAAGAGTGTTTGGATGGGTTGAGGGATGGATGGGCGATTAGAAGAAAGAGTGTATACAAACTTTATTGTTTGATTAATTAAAATCATTACAATATAAATCGAGTGACATAAATAAATATATTCAATAGACGTGATAAAACGTCCTAGCCAGATGGGGAGCAAGAGATGTTCAGTGTCCAGGTTTGCCGGCTAAGATATTGGAGTACTTCCTGGTGCAGTGGGCAAGGGGCTATTTAGTAGAAACATGAGATGGATTGTCATTTTCCCTCTTGGGGCCCGAGTAGGGAAATTGCTTTTTGCAAGAAGGCGGACTTGTGCAAATGGTTGTTTTACTCAGTGGGAAGGCCTGATTTGCTTTAATCCAGGACTGTGGTTGGTGTGACTTGGAGGTAACTTCAAATAGTTCATAAGGCCCGAGTAGGACTTGGAGGTAGCTTCAACCTCGTCCCCATGAGGAGCAGTTGTTCAAGGCTGACAAGTTTCTTCTGGCTGGAAGAATGACTTAATAATACATTTTATTATTGGTAAATTAAAAAACGTAAAATATAAAAACATGCATCGTGATCATAAAATAATGAGAGTTTTTTTTTTGGAGTAACATTTTGTTTAAAACTCTATTTAGTTTCTTAACTGGTGTTGTAAGTGTCGCGAACCAAGTTTGAATCAGCAATTTGTTGATAGCCAAAAAGGCGTTGGTGTATCCAGTAATAAGGTTTCCCTCGGCTCTAACAGGACAGGGGTGGCAGCCCTGATTTCTTCCAACTGGCTTAGTGCTTTGATTACTAATTTTGTTAGCCAAAGTACGATGATTAGAAGAAAGAGTGGATATTGAATGTATGAATAATGGATTGGAAATTTTGGTGAAAGACTGTATAAAGATAGTAAAGCTTAATCATGGTGGATATAAGTGAATTAGAATGAAAGGATAAATAAATATTTGGATTGTTTGGATGAATAAGCAGGGTAGCTCTTCTCAAGGAGACAGGCATTCTTCTCAACCTCTTCAGTTACTTTGTTTATTTATGGTTATCAATGCGTTAGTTCAAAGTGGGGAATATTTATTAGTTTTGTTTTACAGCTCCCGAGTAAAGTGGTCCTGCATGTACCCAGAGTCTGTAAATCAAATCCTACCAGTGGTCCTGCAGCACTTACTGTGTCATCCAATTAACTAACCTTTCTAAACATTTCTCCAGTCTGCCATTACAGCCTACATGCAATTTTAAAATGCCAGTAGGACTTGGAAATATCGACCCTTTGGCAAGCATAAAATCCCCTTTTTATTACATACAAGTCACCCCTAGTGTCGTAGGCCACTCACCTGAACTCCAGGTGATTCCACATATTCCCAGAATCCCTATGAAAGTTCACTGTGTTGCAGTGGAATCAACACTGCCTGCTCATGAACTTCCACGGGGAAGGAGGGATGGGATGAGAGAAAAGTAGGGCTAGGCGTAGTTTGCGTAGTGCCACTACGCACACCACGCAAAAATGGGGAAAACGGGGGCGCGTCCTGAGGGTCCGTGTGCCCGGGACAGGGGTCCCTTGTGCCTGGGCAGACTCCCTGATCTCCCCTCCCTGGTTGGAGCCCGGGAGCCCTGCAGCCCCGGAGCCCCAGAGCCCTGCAGCCCCCGGGGCCCTGCAGCTCCCGAGCCCTGGAGCCCCGGAGGCCTGCAGCCCCGGAGCCCTGCAGTCCCCGGAGCCCTGCAGCCCCCGGAGCCCTGCAGTCCCCGAGCCCCGGAGCCCTGCAGCCCTGCAGCCCCGGAGCCCGGCAGTCCCCGAGCCCCGAATCCCCCGAGCCCTGCAGGCCCGGAGCCCTGCAAGGGCAGGCTGGAGCCCTCCCGTAGCGGCTCGGGCAGGCAAATTGGCGTAATTCGCCCTTCTCGCCTCGGTCATCTGGTCGCGACCAATGCTTTCCTATAGGGCGACTAGATGGCCGGGCTTCCCTGGAAGTCCAGATGAGGTGCCATTCGCCTCCCGGATCTCAGGCAGGGCTCCAGGAGGTCGGGCACGTTTGCGCCCTGAGCCCCCTCTGTCACCTTGAGTGCACGGATTACAAGAAAGGGGGGTAATTTTCCTCCGGATTACTAGGGGCAAGGGTATGCCCGGACACCCTCCCAGGAGGGTGGTTCCCTGCCAGGGACCAGATGGGCTGTGTTCCCGGGCAACACCTCCCAGGCATCCGGGGGTCCCTCCTCCAGCTCGCGGCGTGGGAAAGTACCCGGGAAGGGCTCCATGGGTCCTGGGCCCTGCAACCCCGGAGCTCTGCAGCCCCCGGAGCCCTGCAGCCCCCGAGCCCTTGAGCCCTGGACCCCTGGAGCCTCGGAGCCCTGCAGCCCCCGAGCCTCGGAGCACTGGAGCCATTGAGCCCTGGAGCCCTGGAGCCTCGGAGCCCTGGAGCCCTGGAGCCCTGGAGCCCTGGAGCTCTGGAGCCCTGGAGACTCAGAGCCCTGGAGCCTCAGAGCCCTGGAACCTCAGAGCCCTGCAGCCCCGGAGCCCTCCCACGGAGGCTCGGGGCAGGCAGATTGGCGTCATTTCGGTCCCGGCCATCTGGTCGCCCCTCTCCCCTCGGCCATCTGGTCGCCCGCAATGCTTTCCTATGGGGCCACCAGATGGCCGGGCTTTCCTGGAAGTCCCGATGAGGTGCCATTCGCCTCCCGGATCCCAGCCAGGGCTCCAGGAGGTCGGGCACGTTCGCGCCTAGGGTCCCCTGAGCCGTGCGGTGCGCACTTGTTCCCAGAAAGAGGGGTAGCCTTCCTCCGGATTATTAGGGACCCCTCCCGGTCGGGCGGTTCCCTGCCGGGGACCAGATGGGCTGTGTTCCCGGGCAACACCTCCCAGGCCCTGCAGCCCCCGAGCCCTGCAGCCCCCGAGCCCTGCAGCCCCTGGAGCCCTGCAGCCCCGGAGCCCCAGAGCCCTGCAGCCCGGGAGCCCCGGAGCCCTGGAGCCCTGGAGCCCTGGAGCCTCAGAGCCCTGGAGCCTCAGAGCCCTGGAGCCTCAGAGCCCTGCAGCCCCAGAGCCCTCCCACGGAGGCTCGGGGCAGGCAGATTGGCATCATTTCGGTCCCGGCCATCTGGTCGCCCCTCTCCCCTCGGCCATCTGGTCGCCCGCAACGCTTTCCTATGGTGCGACCAGATGGCCGAACTTCCCTGGAAGTCCCGATGAGGTGCCATTTGCCTCCCGGATCCCAGCGAGGGCTCCAGGAGGTCGGGTACTTTCACGCCTTGGGTCCCCTCTGTCACCTCGCGTGCACAGATTACAAGAAAGGGGGGTAATTTCCCTCCGGATTTCTAGGGACAGTGTACTCCCAGACACCCCTCCAAGGCTGTGGTTCTCTGCCAGGGGGACCAGATGGACTATGCCTGGGTAACACCTCCCTAGGCCACCCGGGGCTTCCTTCCTCCAGGCCAACGGCATGGCAAATTGCCCAGGACGGGCTCCATGGCTCTTGGGCAGTCGTCCCCCCGGGCGTCCGGGACTCCATCCAGGCTGACGGCATGGCAGAGTGCCCGGGTCGGGCTCTCATGGTTTTCACGGTGGTCCTCCCCTGGGTGTCGGGGGGGCGCCAGGCCAACGGCGTGGAAAAGTGCCCAGGACGGGCTCCATGCGTCCCGGGCATTCGTCCCCCGGGTGTCCGGGGCTCCATCCAGGCTGACGGCATGGCAGAGTGCCCGGGTCGGGCTCCATGGTTTTCACGGTGGTCCTCCCCTGTCGTAAATTGGCAGTGACTAGGTTAGCATTTAGCTCAGCTACACGAACTTCTGTGTTTAACTTGACCATACTTGCGGGGGCCATTTTGTATATCCTGGCTTCCATTCGTATGAACATGCGGCCTCGTGGTCTGCATGCCCTTTTGTCTTTCTCTGTACCAATGACCATTTAACTTGCCCGGCACCAGGCTATTTTTAGCACTGGTCAAGCTCACGCATGCGTACTCGAACATTTAGATTAATGAGCAGTCACCTCTTAGGAATGTTCTCCAAAACTGACCAGTGGTACTAAAACTCCTCCCACATGTTGGCTGTGTTCCAAAAATGCCCTTATATGTACTTAAACTGTGCAAAAGTATACCACCTACCTTTTTATTGCTGTCAAACTTGTATAAAAGAGGTAGCACACCGATGTTTGGTGTGATACTTCTTGCATTACCGAAGGGTGCTGTAGGAATGTACCACCACCCCATGGGGTCCTAATAAACTTGTCTTTTGCATTTTCAGTTTCCGTGCCAACTTCTATTCTATGGTGTTCGAGAGTTTTTGCAGAGTATGTAGATTTGACGAAACCCAATACCACAAATTGGCGGCCACGAAGGGACTCATCGGCGACTCGGATGCCCGAAGGAGTGGTCGCGACGAGAATACCATGAATAGGACCTGCTTGACCTGTTAGTCATAGAGATTCTGGGGCTTAGTGAGTATACTAATTATTTGGTGTGTTTGTATTCTACAATGATATCATATTTTTTCCTAATAGCATGCTGCTCACACTCAGAGGTAAGTTACGTTTAGTTTATTTTGTAATATTATATTATGTGATTCAGTTTCTAGTTTCAGTTAGGCAAGTGATCAGCGCCGCTTAATTCTACTCATCATTTGATGCTCGCTTTGGCTGAATAATAAGGAAGAAATTGCAGACTGTCCTCCTGTCACTATATTAAATCAGTGATATCATTGAGTAGTGCATTCTCTCTATGGCTTTGTTTATGTAACTCATGCAGTTCCCATCTATTTCACAGCAATGTGTAGCATGCATCTATGCATTGAAAAAAGTTGGACTGCGTTGCACCATTTTAGGGGGGGTTCAGAAATGAGAATAACATCAAAGTTCATACACTGCAATTAATTAGTTCCAAATGTAGTTTTTGGAAAGGAAATTTTGATTAGGGTTTTCGGAATATTATGGGCAACCCAATGATAGTGGATAGACTTGCAGCTAGTACAATAGATGATCTGTTTTAGAGAAGTAGAATGTGACTGTATTTGCCTGTCATAATAATTTTGTGGAGATTAACTGAATCACTAATCTATTTTTATTTATCTTCTTCATTTCTTATATCAGCACCCAAGGGCAAGAAGAGTCACATTGAGGAGACAGGTCGGGGAGCAGCAGGTCAGCAGGAAGTGCCGACCACCAGCACCGCTCCTAAGTGCACTGCTTAGCCTCGTAAGACCTATCAATTAATATTATTATTTCCTCAATGTTAGATTTTACGAATGTTGTGGGTTTAGGGAAGAATCTAATGCTGTTGGAATGTTGGTGCTGGGTACCAAGGTGGGAGTTGCTGCCTGGAGGCTGGTGTTGCTGATGGGAAAAAAAGTTTCTCTGACACCCTAACCTGCCGTCTTCCTTCCACATGGCGACGAGGACGGGATAGAAACCCACTCAGGCAAATCACAATGGATTATATATTTTTGTCATTCCTAGTATCCCTTCATTATCTTTTTCCCTTATATTACAAGTTTTTCTTTTTGGTAGCTGACTTTTTCTGGTCTCTGGTCACTAATTCACTTATCTTCTGCTTAGTTGGTAATCTTTCCCTCTTTCCTATAAAAGCTTGTGATATTGGTAAAGAAAGACTAAGATTAACAGATTTCTGTTTTCTACTGTATATTGTGAAGATTGCAAGTTCAAGTATGCTAGTATTATAAATAATTTTCACCATGTATGTTTGTTGAGTAGGCTTTCTTTTTTGTGCTCATGCTAGAAGTTGAGTTTCCTGAGAGAGAGGCCATTTGTCTTTCTTTTTCCTGCTCATGCTCTAACAGTTGAGTTCATGAGAGAGTGGCCATGGTCATGCACCCCCCCAATGTTGTGTTTTCTTTCATTCATTTATACAGTATAAGAGCAGTTTTCCATGAAAAAAGTGTGAGGTCCCACCCCCATTGCATTTGCCAACCAACACAATATGTCTTTCATGTACCATTATTCCACCCCTGGCTTGTCTAACATTATGAACCAATCAAGTGCCGAGAGTGATATTTTTGTTAGTAGATACTGCAGTGCTAACTGATCTGTAATGATGTATTGCGGTTGTATTTTTGAATGAATAAATGAAGGGGTGGCATATCTGACATCTAAAATATGTACCATGGTTTATTCTAGCCACACACACCACTGGTGATGATGGCTCCAGTGCTGCCGCAGAAGGAGAGGCAGTTGGAGGGTGAGAAGCGGTGGCAGGGAGGGGCACTGGTAAGTCACATAATTGCTTGACTATTGACCATTACTATTATTATTGGGTGTAGTTTGCAGAGTTTTGCTATACTGAACTCCGGTAAGTTATAAAAAAAACTCAGTGAAGTTCCACAAGTGGCAGAGTGTAGTGCGAACTGCTGTTCGCGCTGCTCTTCCTGCTGCTCGGGTAAAAATTCTAACCGAGCGTCAGCTTACACATATGAACTTACAGTTTGTGCGCGCGTTGAGAAAAAACACCTCTGCACTACGCAAAGCAGAGTTTTCTGCACTTGACAAGCTCCACAGACCTCAGAGTGCAGAAAACTCTGCAAACTCCACAAACAGAGCAGCCTACTATTATACGAACTAGCTATACCAGAGCATTGTCAACTTGTGACCTTGAACCCCCCAGTTTTACCAGCAGCAGCGACGATTGAGTTAGTATGGCCTCTTCGATCTGCAACTCATCAAAATGCTCACATAATGAGCGTTGATGACTTTAGGGAAAAGTGAAACAACAGAAGGTTAAAAAAAAGGAAAATGGTATATGAGTGAATGGGTGGGTGGGTGAAAGAGTGTTTGGATGGGTTGAGGGACGGATGGGCGATTAGAAGAAATAGTGTATACAAACTTTATTGTTTGATTAATTAAAATCATTACAATATAAATCGAGTGACATAAATAAATACATTCAATAGAAGTGATAAAACGTCCTAGCCAGATGGGGAGCAAGAGATGTTCAGTGTCCAGGTCAGCCGGCTAAGATATTGGAGTACTTCTTGGTGCAGTGGGCAAGGGGCTATTTAGTAGAAACATGAGATGGATTGTCATTTTCCCTCCTGGGGCCCGAGTAGGGAAATTGCTTTGTGCAAGAAGGAGGACTTGTGCAAATGGTTGTTTTACTCAGTGGGAAGGCCTGATTTGCTTTAATCCAGGACTGTGGTTGGTGTGACTTGGAGGTAACTTCAAATAGTTCATAAGGCCCGAGTAGGGAAAGTGCTTTGTGCTAGAAGGAGGACTTGTGCAAATAGTTGTTTTACTCAGTGGGAAAGCCTGGTTTGGCTTAATCCAGGACTGTGGTTGGTATGACTTGGAGGTAGCTTCAACCTCGTCCTCATGAGGAGCAGTTGTTCAAGGCTGACAAGTTTCTTCTGGCTGGAAAAATGACTTAATAATACATTTTATTATTGGTAAATTAAAAACCTTACAATATAAAAACATGCATCATGATCATAAAATAATGAGAGATTTTTTTTTTTGGGAGTAACATTTTGTTTAAAATTCTACTTAGTTTCTTAACTGGTGTTGTAAGTGTCGCGAACCAAGTTTGAATCAGCAATTTGTTCATAGTCAAAAAGGCGCTGGTGTATCCAGTAATAAGGTTTCCCTCGGCTCTAACAGGACAGGGGTGGCAGCCCTGATAACTTCCAACTGGCTTAGTGCTTTGGTTACTAATTTTGTTAGCCAAAGTACGATGATTAGAATAAAGAGTGGATATTGAATGTATGAATAATGGATTGGAAATTTTGGTGAAAGACTGTATAAAGATAGTAAAGCTTAATCATAATAAGTGAATTAGAATGAAAGGATAAATAAATATATGGATTGTTTGGATGAATAAGCAAGGTAGCTCTTCTCAAGGAGACAGGCATTCTTCTCAACCTCTTCAGTTACTTTGTTTATTTATGGTTATCAATGCGTTAGTTCAAAGTGGGGAATATTTATTAGTTTTGTTTTACAGCATCCCGAGTAAAGTGGTCCTGCATGTACCCAGGGTCTGTAAATCAAATCCTACCAGTGGTCCTGCAGCACTTACTGTGTCATCCAATTAACTAACCTTTCTAAACATTTCTCCAGTCTGCCATTACAGCCTACATGCAATTTTAAAATGCCAGTAAGACTTTGAAATATCGACCTTTTGGCAAGCATAAAATCCCCTTTTTATCACATATAAGTCACCCCTAGTATCGTAGGCCACTCACCTGAACTCCAGGTGATTCCACTTGGGCGAAGATATTCCCAGAATCCCTATGAAAGTTCACTGTATTGCAGTGGAATCAACACTGCCTGCACATGAACTTCCACGGGGAAGGTGGGATGGGATGAGAGAAAAGAGATGACACTGATCTGGTATGTCGCGCTGGTGCTGATACGTTCTGGTTTTGGGTTGCTAGGGTCTCAGGCTCAGGTCCGCACTACAATGTGATGTTGGGTAAACGATGTTTAGTTAGGGTATATTACGGCACACCATTTATCTAAAAGAAATGCACTAATTACTTTCAGTTATATAAATATAAAACCCAATTGTCATTAATATGATTAGTAATTCGGTGATTATAATGCATACCACAACATTTTCAGAAATGTACAAGGTTCCTAAAGGAGTACAAGGCTGTCAATATGTATAGGATCTGCAAATTGGGAAAAAACCAGTGGTTTATAATGACCACTTCTTCTTAATCACAGCCACGGATTAGATATATGTATAACACAATCTTTGTACAGCACTATACCAAAATCGAGACTGCCTGTTTTAACGGGTACTTCCACAATGAACAGTCACCTAGCAATACAAACAGTTTCAAAAGCAGAACAGAATAGAATAATGATTTGTTTTTACCTGACACGAAGCGGGAGGAAACATGTGCATATGACCTCAACTGTTTATTCTGTCCATCTATTACAGGTTGCCAGAGAGCTGAAGCTCCGACATGGAAGTTCAGGGAACGTAGTCCAAATTGCAGACTGGAAGAAGGCCGACAAGGAGCAGAGAGAAGACGACACCGCCTGGAAACGAATGAGTCAAGTAAATGTTCCACATCTGAAGAGAATAACCATAGAGTGCTGAGCCTTTAAATACTGATAAGTGGGAGTGCACAGTACAAATGCAAGTGACTCCAACACTGGCACGTTGACATCATTGAACGCTGCACGTTGTAGAAGCATTCCACTGGGTGCATGCACATGGGAGCAAACTGCATGTTCACACTTGCCAACAGTTTCACGTGTCAAAAGTTTGTTAAATAGTACAAAAGCACACACATGAATCATAATATCAATCTACCACTGCCACCAGGGATATGCAACGTTGTGAAAATGTGTGACAAGCAAAAAATATGTCTTTATACAATGATGTATCTCACAAAGTTTGGTATATATTACCGTCACCAGGAAATACTTTTCTTGCATGTATACATATGATATCCATTTGACAGCGAGAGGTTTCTTTTGACAGCAGGCTTAAAGCGGTACCATATTGTAATGGTACTGACAAACCAGAATGACAGCACCAGAGATGTTGAGGGGAGGTAACGCCCATGACAGTTCTCCCCCCAAAGACCGCCTCAGCGTGAGTGGTTTGTATGGGTTGAGAGCATGAAAGCGCCATGTTAGATGGGGAGCATGGATAAAAGATGCTGGTTCCAAGGATCTTTCATTTGGATGGTAACCTTACCCATCTATTACATGTTATAACTTCACGTGGATATGCTTCCCGTCCAAAATAAGTTGATCTTCATACTCATAGTGAACTTCTACAACTACAGGAGGAGGAGGATTGTCTTTACATGTGATTGGGTGATATGGTATGAGTAGGGATACATGAAAGACTGGATATATAGGATAATCTTCAGGTAAATGCAAATGAACTGTGAGCATGTTGATTTATCTTCAGAAAGTGAAAGGGGAGTTAACCTTGGTTGTAACGTTCTACGTCCATCAAGACAGATGTTTCTGGTGGATAGCCACATCATGTCTCCTTATTTATATCAAGGTTCTGAGGTCCTATAACCATATAACCATATAAAGACTATTTTTGTGTGCTCGGAAGATCAAAGTCCTATGTTTATCCGCCTATCTTTCAGTGGTTGTTTTATTCTGTGTGAGGCACTTACAGGCTTGCTCTTGTATCTCTTGTCATTGTTGTAAACAAATAAAGTCGGGGTGCATAAGACTTGGGTGAATTGGGAGGATTCCTGGGAAAGTACGTAGATGATAACCTGTGATTTGTATAAAAATTCTACCAGGGGTATGCCCTGATCCAGTGAGTGATTAGAGTGGATGTTAAACATCGTACGCTCTGCTCTAGACTTTGATTGACCCTTTATGTTGGTCGGTCCATTCATGGGTGCAAGGCAGATAAGAGAACAAATTCAATCCCTAGTGAGGAGCATAGGGTCTTCGAGAATTTAGATGTAAATTGTGGGTTAGGGTGACATATTGCTTTGCTAGGAAAGCCATGTAGCCATATGATTTGTGCAAAAAATATGTCACTAAATTCCAGAGCTGGGGGTCATTTTTTTTAAAGCGACAAAATGGCCCATTTTGGACAATAGATCAACAACCACCAGCTGAGTGGTGTTTGTATTGGATTCTGGTACATTTGTAATAGAATCCACCCTGATTGTATGCCATGGAAGTGGAGGGATTGGTAAGGGTTGCAAGAGTCTGTCAGGGTCTATATGCAGTGTTTTGTTACAGGCACAGACAGGGCATGCATTAACATAAGCTTGTGCATCCTTAAAAATTGTATCTTACCAAAAATTCCTGAAACAGTTTTCAAGAGTATTTGGAATACCAGGATGGCCTGCTAGTGCCGTGTCATTGTGCCATTGAAATATTTGCTCTCATAATTTTTCTTGTGGTATAAACATTCTATCTTTATGAAAAAGATAACCTTCCCTAAAGCTATTTTATGGATTCAGCACCAAATCCTGGTACTTAATGATTTGTGAAGCATCTTTAACATCTAGCAGAAAGGTGTATTTGCATTAAAAACGTTCTTACAGCCAATTTTCACATTTAATTTACTTATAAGTCCCTAGTAAAGCGGTACCACATGTACCCATGATCTGTAAATTAGTTGCCACTAGTGGGCCTGCAGCACTTATTGTGCCATCCACTTAAGTAGCCTTTTTCAACAAGTCTCACGTCTGCCATTACAGCCTATATGCAGTTTTAAACTGCCAGTATGACTTGGCAAATTCAACCTTTTGCTAAGCTTAAAACCAGGTGGTTCAAATTTGGTGAGGATATTCCCAGAATCCCTATGGGAATTTACTAGGCAATAATGAAATCAACACTGCCCGCTATTGACCTACCAAGTGGAAGCCGGGATTGGGATGAGAGAAAAGAGAAAGAAGTACCAGGACATCACCGATCTGGTCTGCCGCTCGGGTGCTGATGTGTTCTGGTTTTGGGTTCCTAGGGTCTCAGGTTCAGGCTCAGGTCCACAGCACACAGTGATGTTCGGTAAATGGTGTTAAGTTAAGGTATATTACTGCACACTATTTATCAGTAAAGAAATAAACTAATTATGTTTGATAATATATAAATATAATGCTCAATTGTCATTAATGTGCTTAGTTCTTAGGTGATTATAATGCATACCACAAAAATATCAGTAATTTGCAAGGCTCCTATCAATATGTATAGGATCTGCAAAATGAAAAAAACATTGGTTAATAATCACCACTTCTTCCTAATCACAGCCACTGATTTGAAATATGTATAACACAATCATTTTACAAAACTGTCGCAAAAATCAAGACTGTCCGTTTTCACGAGTATTCCGCAATGGTCAGTTAACAAGCAATACAACGCATTTCATAAACAGCGAACACGTGCTGCATAATTAAGTTCTGTCAACGAAATGTTTCATAAATAATGCTCCGCCAACAGACACTTATAACCCCAGTCTCTATTGCTACTTGTATCCAAGCAATAATGTGTAGTTCACTTTACAGAGTTAAAAAAGTAAATGAAATACCAGTTTGGGCTAAACAAGAAATACGTCTTTCTTGTTTCGTTGTTAAATCATGAAGATTCTAGAATAAAGGTTTGTTTTTACCTGACACGAAGAGGGAGGAAACCTGAACAAATAACCATTAATCTTTATGCTGCGCATCTATTACAGGTTGCCAGGGAGCTGAAGATGCGACGCAGACGTCGAGGGAGCTATCATCCAAATTAAGGTGTGGAAGAAGGCCATTGTGGTGTATAGAGAGAAGCCGGCACCATTAGGAACCGAATGAGTCAGGTAAGTGTTCCACATCTGACGAGGCTAAGCATTGAGTCAGAGTGCTGAGCTTTTAACTACTGATATGTGGGAGTGCACAAAACATGTGCAAGTGACACCAAAGGCGGCACTTTCACATCATGGAATGCAGCACATTGTAGAAACATTACATCGGATGCTTGCACATGGGGGCAATCTGCACGTGCTCAATTGCCAACTGTTTCACTTGCCAACAGTTCAATAAATATTACAAAAGCACAAACATGAGTCATAGTGTCAACCTACTAATGCCACCAGGGGTTTGAAAAGTTGTTGAAATACCTGACAAGCAAAAAATACGTCTTCATACAATGATGTATCTCACAACATTCAGTTTTTATTACTGTCACCAGAGACTAAAGTTCTTGTATAGACATATAATATGCACATTTGACAGTGAGAAGTGTCTTCTGACAGCAGGCTTAAAGCTGTATCATATAGGTAATGATCCAGACAAACCAGCATGACAGCACCTCAGATGTTCAGGGGAGGTGACGCTCATGACAGTTTTACCCTCCAAAGTCCTCCTCACCAGGAGTGGTTTAGAGGGATTGAGAGCATGTAATAGCCTTGTAAGACGCGGAGCATGGATGAAAGATGCTGGTTCCCTTGATCATTCTGATGCATTGTAACCTGTCCAATCTATTAGATAATACAACCTAACATGTATACACTTGGTGTCCAAAATATATTGAACTTCATACTCATATTGATCTCCCACAACAACATGGGAGGATGATTGTCTTTACGTGTGTGTAGGTGATATTGTTTTTTATTCTGTGTGAGGCACTTGCAGGCTTGCGCTTATATCTCATGCAATAATGTTAAACGAGTAGATACAGAGGGCATAAGACTTGGGTGAAATAGGAGGATTGCTGGAACAATGCTTGGATGATGTGAGAAAAAAAGGGGAACAGCCAGTAGCTGAATGTATATTGTTAATGTATGAAAATTCTACAAGGGGTACGGCCTGATCCCGGTGAGGGATTAGAGTGGATGTTAAAAATAGTAGGCTCTGATCTAGACTTTGCTTGACCCTTTCTGTCCACCCATCTGTTTGTGGGTGGAAGGCAGAGGAGATTGCAACTTCAATCCCTAGTGTTGAGCAAAGGGTCTTCCAGAATTTAGAAGTCAATTTTGGGTCACAATCAGATTTTTTTTGCTAGGAAGGCCATGTAGCCATACAATGTGTGTTGAAAAGATGCCACTAAATTTCACAGCTGTGGGTAATTTCTTTGAAGAGGTGAAATGGTCCATTTAGGACAATAGATCAACCACCAGTAGAGATGTATCTTTATTGGATTCTGGTAGATTTGTAGTAAAATCAACACTGAACCTATGCGAGGGAAGTGAAGGGGTTGGTACGGGTTAAGGGAGTCCAGCAAGGTCTGTATGCAGTGTTTTGTTATGGGCATAGACAGGGCATTCATTAACATAAGCTTGCACATCCTTATGAACTGTGTCCTACCAAAAATTCCATAAACAGTTTTCAAGAGTACTGAATACCAGGATGGCATGCTAGTGCCGTGTCATGGTGCCACAGTAAGATTTGCTGTAGTAATTTCTCTTGCCGTATAAACATTCTATCTTTATGAAAAAGAAAACCTTTGCTAATGCTGTTTTCTAGATTCTGCACCCAATCATGGGGTATAATACTTTGTGAAGACTTTTTAATATCTAGCAGAAAGGTGTCATTCCGTTAAAAAAATACTAAAAGCCAATTGGCACATTTACTTTATTTATACGTCCCTGTTAAAATGGTACTACATGTACCCAGGGCCTGTAAATTAAATGCTACTAGTGGGCCTGCAGTACTTATTGTGCCATCCACTTCAGTAGCCTTTTTCAACATGTTTGAGGTCTGCCATTACAGCCTACATGTAGTTTTAAACTGCCTGTACGACTTTGCAAAATCAACTATTTGCCAAGCATAAAAATCCCTTTTTAGTAAATATAATAGACTCCTAGTGTCATAGGCCACTCACCTAAACCCCAGGTGGTTCTGATTTAGCAAGGCTATTCCCGGACTCCCTATGGGAGTTCACTAGGCGATAATGGAATCAGCACTGCCCACTAGTGACTTATATTTACTAAAAAGCACTTTATTCTAGCCACACACACCACCAGTGATCACGGCTCCAGTGCTGCTGCAGATGGAGAGGCAGTTGGAGGGTGAGAAGCGGCAGCAGGGAGGGGCACTAGTAAGTCACATAACTGCTTGCCTATTGACCATTACTATTTTAATTGGGTGTAGTTTGCAGAGTTTTGCTATACTGAGCTCCGGTAAGTTATAAAAAAAACTCAGCAAAGTTCCACAAGTGGCAGAGTGTAGTGCGAACTGCTGTTCGCGCTGCTCTTCCTGCTGCTCGGGTAAAAATTCTAACCGAGCGTCAGCTTACACATGTGAACTTACAGTTCGTGACCGCGGGTTGAGAAAAAACACCTCTGCACTACGCAAAGCAGAGTTTTCTGCACTCGACAAGCTCCACAGACCTCAGAGTGCAGAAAACTCTGCAAACTCCACAAACAGAGCAGCCTACTATTATACGAAGTAGCTATACCAGAGCATTGTCAACTTGTGACCTTGAACCCCCCAGTTTTACCAGCAGCAGCGACAATTGAGTTAGTATGGCCTCTTCGATCTGCAACTCATCAAAATGCTCACATAATGAGCGTTGATGACTTTAGGGAAAAGTGAAACAACAGAAGGTTAAAAAAAAGGAAAATGATATATGAGTGAATGGGTGGGTGGGTGAAAGAGTGTTTGGATGGGTTGAGGGATGGATGGGCGATTAGAAGAAAGAGTGTATACAAACTTTATTGTTTGATTAATTAAAATCATTACAATATAAATCGAGTGACATAAATAAATATATTCAATAGACGTGATAAAACGTCCTAGCCAGATGGGGAGCAAGAGATGTTCAGTGTCCAGGTTTGCCGGCTAAGATATTGGAGTACTTCTTGGTGCAGTGGGCAAGGGGCTATTTAGTAGAAACATGAGATGGATTGTCATTTTCCCTCCTGGGGCCCGAGTAGGGAAATTGCTTTTTGCAAGAAGGCGGACTTGTGCAAATGGTTGTTTTACTCAGTGGGAAGGCCTGATTTGCTTTAATCCAGGACTGTGGTTGGTGTGACTTGGAGGTAACTTCAAATAGTTCATAAGGCCCGAGTAGGACTTGGAGGTAGCTTCAACCTCGTCCCCATGAGGAGCAGTTGTTCAAGGCTGACAAGTTTCTTCTGGCTGGAAGAATGACTTAATAATACATTTTATTATTGGTAAATTAAAAAACTTAAAATATAAAAACATGCATCGTGATCATAAAATAATGAGATGTTTTTTTTTGGAGTAACATTTTGTTTAAAACTCTATTTAGTTTCTTAACTGGTGTTGTAAGTGTCGCGAACCAAGTTTGAATCAGCAATTTGTTGATAGCCAAAAAGGCGTTGGTGTATCCAGTAATAAGGTTTCCCTCGGCTCTAACAGGACAGGGGTGGCAGCCCTGATTTCTTCCAACTGGCTTAGTGCTTTGATTACTAATTTTGTTAGCCAAAGTACGATGATTAGAAGAAAGAGTGGATATTGAATGTATGAATAATGGATTGGAAATTTTGGTGAAAGACTGTATAAAGATAGTAAAGCTTAATCATGGTGGATATAAGTGAATTAGAATGAAAGGATAAATAAATATTTGGATTGTTTGGATGAATAAGCAGGGTAGCTCTTCTCAAGGAGACAGGCATTCTTCTCAACCTCTTCAGTTACTTTGTTTATTTATGGTTATCAATGCGTTAGTTCAAAGTGGGGAATATTTATTAGTTTTGTTTTACAGCTCCCGAGTAAAGTGGTCCTGCATGTACCCAGAGTCTGTAAATTAAATCCTACCAGTGGTCCTGCAGCACTTACTGTGTCATCCAATTAACTAACCTTTCTAAACATTTCTCCAGTCTGCCATTACAGCCTACATGCAATTTTAAAATGCCAGTAGGACTTGGAAATATCGACCCTTTGGCAAGCATAAAATCCCCTTTTTATTACATACAAGTCACCCCTAGTGTCGTAGGCCACTCACCTGAACTCCAGGTTATTCCACATATTCCCAGAATCCCTATGAAAGTTCACTGTGTTGCAGTGGAATCAACACTGCCTGCTCATGAACTTCCACGGGGAAGGAGGGATGGGATGAGAGAAAAGTAGGGCTAGGCGTAGTTTGCGTAGTGCCACTACGCACACCACGCAAAAATGGGGAAAACGGGGGCGCGTCCTGAGGGTCCGTGTGCCCGGGACAGGGGTCCCTTGTGCCTGGGCAGACTCCCTGATCTCCCCTCCCTGGTTGGAGCCCGGGAGCCCTGCAGCCCCGGAGCCCCAGAGCCCTGCAGCCCCCGGGGCCCTGCAGCTCCCGAGCCCTGGAGCCCCGGAGGCCTGCAGCCCCGGAGCCCTGCAGTCCCCGGAGCCCTGCAGCCCCCGGAGCCCTGCAGTCCCCGAGCCCCGGAGCCCTGCAGCCCTGCAGCCCCGGAGCCCGGCAGTCCCCGAGCCCCGAATCCCCCGAGCCCTGCAGGCCCGGAGCCCTGCAAGGGCAGGCTGGAGCCCTCCCGTAGCGGCTCGGGCAGGCAAATTGGCGTAATTCGCCCTTCTCGCCTCGGTCATCTGGTCGCGACCAATGCTTTCCTATAGGGCGACTAGATGGCCGGGCTTCCCTGGAAGTCCAGATGAGGTGCCATTCGCCTCCCGGATCTCAGGCAGGGCTCCAGGAGGTCGGGCACGTTTGCGCCCTGAGCCCCCTCTGTCACCTTGAGTGCACGGATTACAAGAAAGGGGGGTAATTTTCCTCCGGATTACTAGGGGCAAGGGTATGCCCGGACACCCTCCCAGGAGGGTGGTTCCCTGCCAGGGACCAGATGGGCTGTGTTCCCGGGCAACACCTCCCAGGCATCCGGGGGTCCCTCCTCCAGCTCGCGGCGTGGGAAAGTACCTGGGAAGGGCTCCATGGGTCCTGGGCCCTGCAACCCCGGAGCTCTGCAGCCCCCGGAGCCCTGCAGCCCCCGAGCCCTTGAGCCCTGGACCCCTGGAGCCTCGGAGCCCTGCAGCCCCCGAGCCTCGGAGCACTGGAGCCATTGAGCCCTGGAGCCCTGGAGCCTCGGAGCCCTGGAGCCCTGGAGCCCTGGAGCCCTGGAGCTCTGGAGCCCTGGAGACTCAGAGCCCTGGAGCCTCAGAGCCCTGGAACCTCAGAGCCCTGCAGCCCCGGAGCCCTCCCACGGAGGCTCGGGGCAGGCAGATTGGCGTCATTTCGGTCCCGGCCATCTGGTCGCCCCTCTCCCCTCGGCCATCTGGTCGCCCGCAATGCTTTCCTATGGGGCCACCAGATGGCCGGGCTTTCCTGGAAGTCCCGATGAGGTGCCATTCGCCTCCCGGATCCCAGCCAGGGCTCCAGGAGGTCGGGCACGTTCGCGCCTAGGGTCCCCTGAGCCGTGCGGTGCGCACTTGTTCCCAGAAAGAGGGGTAGCCTTCCTCCGGATTATTAGGGACCCCTCCCGGTCGGGCGGTTCCCTGCCGGGGACCAGATGGGCTGTGTTCCCGGGCAACACCTCCCAGGCCCTGCAGCCCCCGAGCCCTGCAGCCCCTGGAGCCCTGCAGCCCCGGAGCCCCAGAGCCCTGCAGCCCGGGAGCCCCAGAGCCCTGGAGCCCTGGAGCCCTGGAGCCTCAGAGCCCTGGAGCCTCAGAGCCCTGGAGCCTCAGAGCCCTGCAGCCCCAGAGCCCTCCCACGGAGGCTCGGGGCAGGCAGATTGGCATCATTTCGGTCCCGGCCATCTGGTCGCCCCTCTCCCCTCGGCCATCTGGTCGCCCGCAACGCTTTCCTATGGTGCGACCAGATGGCCGAACTTCCCTGGAAGTCCCGATGAGGTGCCATTTGCCTCCCGGATCCCAGCGAGGGCTCCAGGAGGTCGGGTACTTTCACGCCTTGGGTCCCCTCTGTCACCTCGCGTGCACAGATTACAAGAAAGGGGGGTAATTTCCCTCCGGATTTCTAGGGACAGTGTACTCCCAGACACCCCTCCAAGGCTGTGGTTCTCTGCCAGGGGGACCAGATGGACTATGCCTGGGTAACACCTCCCTAGGCCACCCGGGGCTTCCTTCCTCCAGGCCAACGGCATGGCAAATTGCCCAGGACGGGCTCCATGGCTCTTGGGCAGTCGTCCCCCCGGGCGTCCGGGACTCCATCCAGGCTGACGGCATGGCAGAGTGCCCGGGTCGGGCTCTCATGGTTTTCACGGTGGTCCTCCCCTGGGTGTCGGGGGGGCGCCAGGCCAACGGCGTGGAAAAGTGCCCAGGACGGGCTCCATGCGTCCCGGGCATTCGTCCCCCGGGTGTCCGGGGCTCCATCCAGGCTGACGGCATGGCAGAGTGCCCGGGTCGGGCTCCATGGTTTTCACGGTGGTCCTCCCCTGTCGTAAATTGGCAGTGACTAGGTTAGCATTTAGCTCAGCTACACGAACTTCTGTGTTTAACTTGACCATACTTGCGGGGGCCATTTTGTATATCCTGGCTTCCATTCGTATGAACATGCGGCCTCGTGGTCAGCATGCCCTTTTGTCTTTCTCTGTACCAATGACCATTTAACTTGCCCGGCACCAGGCTATTTTTAGCACTGGTCAAGCTCACGCATGCGTACTCGAACATTTAGATTAATGAGCAGTCACCTCTTAGGAATGTTCTCCAAAACTGACCAGTGGTACTAAAACTCCTCCCACATGTTGGCTGTGTTCCAAAAATGCCCTTATATGTACTTAAACTGTGCAAAAGTATACCACCTACCTTTTTATTGCTGTCAAACTTGTATAAAAGAGGTAGCACACCGATGTTTGGTGTGATACTTCTTGCATTACCGAAGGGTGCTGTAGGAATGTACCACCACCCCATGGGGTCCTAATAAACTTGTCTTTTGCATTTTCAGTTTCCGTGCCAACTTCTATTCTATGGTGTTCGAGAGTTTTTGCAGAGTATGTAGATTTGACGAAACCCAATACCACAAATTGGCGGCCACGAAGGGACTCATCGGCGACTCGGATGCCCGAAGGAGTGGTCGCGACGAGAATACCATGAATAGGACCTGCTTGACCTGTTAGTCATAGAGATTCTGGGGCTTAGTGAGTATACTAATTATTTGGTGTGTTTGTATTCTACAATGATATCATATTTTTTCCTAATAGCATGCTGCTCACACTCAGAGGTAAGTTACGTTTAGTTTATTTTGTAATATTATATTATGTGATTCAGTTTCTAGTTTCAGTTAGGCAAGTGATCAGCGCCGCTTAATTCTACTCATCATTTGATGCTCGCTTTGGCTGAATAATAAGGAAGAAATTGCAGACTGTCCTCCTGTCACTATATTAAATCAGTGATATCATTGAGTAGTGCATTCTCTCTATGGCTTTGTTTATGTAACTCATGCAGTTCCCATCTATTTCACAGCAATGTGTAGCATGCATCTATGCATTGAAAAAAGTTGGACTGCGTTGCACCATTTTAGGGGGGGTTCAGAAATGAGAATAACATCAAAGTTCATACACTGCAATTAATTAGTTCCAAATGTAGTTTTTGGAAAGGAAATTTTGATTAGGGTTTTCGGAATATTATGGGCAACTCAATGATAGTGGATAGACTTGCAGCTAGTACAATAGATGATCTGTTTTAGAGAAGTAGAATGTGACTGTATTTGCCTGTCATAATAATTTTGTGGAGATTAACTGAATCACTAATCTATTTTTATTTATCTTCTTCATTTCTTATATCAGCACCCAAGGGCAAGAAGAGTCACATTGAGGAGACAGGTCGGGGAGCAGCAGGTCAGCAGGAGGTGCCGACCACCAGCACCGCTCCTAAGTGCACTGCTTAGCCTCGTAAGACCTATCAATTAATATTATTATTTCCTCAATGTTAGATTTTACGAATGTTGTGGGTTTAGGGAAGAATCTAATGCTGTTGGAATGTTGGTGCTGGGTACCAAGGTGGGAGTTGCTGCCTGGAGGCTGGTGTTGCTGATGGGAAAAAAAGTTTCTCTGACACCCTAACCTGCCGTCTTCCTTCCACATGGCGACGAGGACGGGATAGAAACCCACTCAGGCAAATCACAATGGATTATATATTTTTGTCATTCCTAGTATCCCTTCATTATCTTTTTCCCTTATATTACAAGTTTTTCTTTTTGGTAGCTGACTTTTTCTGGTCTCTGGTCACTAATTCACTTATCTTCTGCTTAGTTGGTAATCTTTCCCTCTTTCCTATAAAAGCTTGTGATATTGGTAAAGAAAGACTAAGATTAACAGATTTCTGTTTTCTACTGTATATTGTGAAGATTGCAAGTTCAAGTATGCTAGTATTATAAATAATTTTCACCATGTATGTTTGTTGAGTAGGCTTTCTTTTTTGTGCTCATGCTAGAAGTTGAGTTTCCTGAGAGAGAGGCCATTTGTCTTTCTTTTTCCTGCTCATGCTCTAACAGTTGAGTTCATGAGAGAGTGGCCATGGTCATGCACCCCCCCAATGTTGTGTTTTCTTTCATTCATTTATACAGTATAAGAGCAGTTTTCCATGAAAAAAGTGTGAGGTCCCACCCCCATTGCATTTGCCAACCAACACAATATGTCTTTCATGTACCATTATTCCACCCCTGGCTTGTCTAACATTATGAACCAATCAAGTGCCGAGAGTGATATTTTTGTTAGTAGATACTGCAGTGCTAACTGATCTGTAATGATGTATTGCGGTTGTATTTTTGAATGAATAAATGAAGGGGTGGCATATCTGACATCTAAAATATTTACCATGGTTTATTCTAGCCACACACACCACTGGTGATGATGGCTCCAGTGCTGCCGCAGAAGGAGAGGCAGTTGGAGGGTGAGAAGCGGCGGCAGGGAGGGGCACTGGTAAGTCACATAATTGCTTGACTATTGACCATTACTATTATTATTGGGTGTAGTTTGCAGAGTTTTGCTATACTGAACTCCGGTAAGTTATAAAAAAAACTCAGTGAAGTTCCACAAGTGGCAGAGTGTAGTGCGAACTGCTGTTCGCGCTGCTCTTCCTGCTGCTCGGGTAAAAATTCTAACCGAGCGTCAGCTTACACATATGAACTTACAGTTTGTGCGCGCGTTGAGAAAAAACACCTCTGCACTACGCAAAGCAGAGTTTTCTGCACTTGACAAGCTCCACAGACCTCAGAGTGCAGAAAACTCTGCAAACTCCACAAACAGAGCAGCCTACTATTATACGAACTAGCTATACCAGAGCATTGTCAACTTGTGACCTTGAACCCCCCAGTTTTACCAGCAGCAGCGACGATTGAGTTAGTATGGCCTCTTCGATCTGCAACTCATCAAAATGCTCACATAATGAGCGTTGATGACTTTAGGGAAAAGTGAAACAACAGAAGGTTAAAAAAAAGGAAAATGGTATATGAGTGAATGGGTGGGTGGGTGAAAGAGTGTTTGGATGGGTTGAGGGACGGATGGGCGATTAGAAGAAATAGTGTATACAAACTTTATTGTTTGATTAATTAAAATCATTACAATATAAATCGAGTGACATAAATAAATACATTCAATAGAAGTGATAAAACGTCCTAGCCAGATGGGGAGCAAGAGATGTTCAGTGTCCAGGTCAGCCGGCTAAGATATTGGAGTACTTCTTGGTGCAGTGGGCAAGGGGCTATTTAGTAGAAACATGAGATGGATTGTCATTTTCCCTCCTGGGGCCCGAGTAGGGAAATTGCTTTGTGCAAGAAGGAGGACTTGTGCAAATGGTTGTTTTACTCAGTGGGAAGGCCTGATTTGCTTTAATCCAGGACTGTGGTTGGTGTGACTTGGAGGTAACTTCAAATAGTTCATAAGGCCCGAGTAGGGAAAGTGCTTTGTGCTAGAAGGAGGACTTGTGCAAATAGTTGTTTTACTCAGTGGGAAAGCCTGGTTTGGCTTAATCCAGGACTGTGGTTGGTATGACTTGGAGGTAGCTTCAACCTCGTCCTCATGAGGAGCAGTTGTTCAAGGCTGACAAGTTTCTTCTGGCTGGAAAAATGACTTAATAATACATTTTATTATTGGTAAATTAAAAACCTTACAATATAAAAACATGCATCATGATCATAAAATAATGAGAGATTTTTTTTTTTGGGAGTAACATTTTGTTTAAAATTCTACTTAGTTTCTTAACTGGTGTTGTAAGTGTCGCGAACCAAGTTTGAATCAGCAATTTGTTCATAGTCAAAAAGGCGCTGGTGTATCCAGTAATAAGGTTTCCCTCGGCTCTAACAGGACAGGGGTGGCAGCCCTGATAACTTCCAACTGGCTTAGTGCTTTGGTTACTAATTTTGTTAGCCAAAGTACGATGATTAGAATAAAGAGTGGATATTGAATGTATGAATAATGGATTGGAAATTTTGGTGAAAGACTGTATAAAGATAGTAAAGCTTAATCATAATAAGTGAATTAGAATGAAAGGATAAATAAATATATGGATTGTTTGGATGAATAAGCAAGGTAGCTCTTCTCAAGGAGACAGGCATTCTTCTCAACCTCTTCAGTTACTTTGTTTATTTATGATTATCAATGCGTTAGTTCAAAGTGGGGAATATTTATTAGTTTTGTTTTACAGCATCCCGAGTAAAGTGGTCCTGCATGTACCCAGGGTCTGTAAATCAAATCCTACCAGTGGTCCTGCAGCACTTACTGTGTCATCCAATTAACTAACCTTTCTAAACATTTCTCCAGTCTGCCATTACAGCCTACATGCAATTTTAAAATGCCAGTAAGACTTTGAAATATCGACCTTTTGGCAAGCATAAAATCCCCTTTTTATCACATATAAGTCACCCCTAGTATCGTAGGCCACTCACCTGAACTCCAGGTGATTCCACTTGGGCGAAGATATTCCCAGAATCCCTATGAAAGTTCACTGTATTGCAGTGGAATCAACACTGCCTGCTCATGAACTTCCACGGGGAAGGAGGGATGGGATGAGAGAAAAGAGATGACACTGATCTGGTATGTCGCGCTGGTGCTGATACGTTCTGGTTTTGGGTTGCTAGGGTCTCAGGCTCAGGTCCGCACTACAATGTGATGTTGGGTAAACGATGTTTAGTTAGGGTATATTACGGCACACCATTTATCTAAAAGAAATGCACTAATTACTTTCAGTTATATAAATATAAAACCCAATTGTCATTAATATGATTAGTAATTCGGTGATTATAATGCATACCACAACATTTTCAGAAATGTACAAGGTTCCTAAAGGAGTACAAGGCTGTCAATATGTATAGGATCTGCAAATTGGGAAAAAACCAGTGGTTTATAATGACCACTTCTTCTTAATCACAGCCACGGATTAGATATATGTATAACACAATCTTTGTACAGCACTATACCAAAATCGAGACTGCCTGTTTTAACGGGTACTTCCACAATGAACAGTCACCTAGCAATACAAACAGTTTCAAAAGCAGAACAGAATAGAATAATGATTTGTTTTTACCTGACACGAAGCGGGAGGAAACATGTGCATATGACCTCAACTGTTTATTCTGTCCATCTATTACAGGTTGCCAGAGAGCTGAAGCTCCGACATGGAAGTTCAGGGAACGTAGTCCAAATTGCAGACTGGAAGAAGGCCGACAAGGAGCAGAGAGAAGACGACACCGCCTGGAAACGAATGAGTCAAGTAAATGTTCCACATCTGAAGAGAATAACCATAGAGTGCTGAGCCTTTAAATACTGATAAGTGGGAGTGCACAGTACAAATGCAAGTGACTCCAACACTGGCACGTTGACATCATTGAACGCTGCACGTTGTAGAAGCATTCCACTGGGTGCATGCACATGGGAGCAAACTGCATGTTCACACTTGCCAACAGTTTCACGTGTCAAAAGTTTGTTAAATAGTACAAAAGCACACACATGAATCATAATATCAATCTACCACTGCCACCAGGGATATGCAACGTTGTGAAAATGTGTGACAAGCAAAAAATATGTCTTTATACAATGATGTATCTCACAAAGTTTGGTATATATTACCGTCACCAGGAAATACTTTTCTTGCATGTATACATATGATATCCATTTGACAGCGAGAGGTTTCTTTTGACAGCAGGCTTAAAGCGGTACCATATTGTAATGGTACTGACAAACCAGAATGACAGCACCAGAGATGTTGAGGGGAGGTAACGCCCATGACAGTTCTCCCCCCAAAGACCGCCTCAGCGTGAGTGGTTTGTATGGGTTGAGAGCATGAAAGCGCCATGTTAGATGGGGAGCATGGATAAAAGATGCTGGTTCCAAGGATCTTTCATTTGGATGGTAACCTTACCCATCTATTACATGTTATAACTTCACGTGGATATGCTTCCCGTCCAAAATAAGTTGATCTTCATACTCATAGTGAACTTCTACAACTACAGGAGGAGGAGGATTGTCTTTACATGTGATTGGGTGATATGGTATGAGTAGGGATACATGAAAGACTGGATATATAGGATAATCTTCAGGTAAATGCAAATGAACTGTGAGCATGTTGATTTATCTTCAGAAAGTGAAAGGGGAGTTAACCTTGGTTGTAACGTTCTACGTCCATCAAGACAGATGTTTCTGGTGGATAGCCACATCATGTCTCCTTATTTATATCAAGGTTCTGAGGTCCTATGTTTATCCGCCTATCTTTCAGTGGTTGTTTTATTCTGTGTGAGGCACTTACAGGCTTGCTCTTGTATCTCTTGTCATTGTTGTAAACAAATAAAGTCGGGGTGCATAAGACTTGGGTGAATTGGGAGGATTCCTGGGAAAGTACGTAGATGATAACCTGTGATTTGTATAAAAATTCTACCAGGGGTATGCCCTGATCCAGTGAGTGATTAGAGTGGATGTTAAACATCGTACGCTCTGCTCTAGACTTTGATTGACCCTTTATGTTGGTCGGTCCATTCATGGGTGCAAGGCAGATAAGAGAACAAATTCAATCCCTAGTGAGGAGCATAGGGTCTTCGAGAATTTAGATGTAAATTGTGGGTTAGGGTGACATATTGCTTTGCTAGGAAAGCCATGTAGCCATATGATTTGTGCAAAAAATATGTCACTAAATTCCAGAGCTGGGGGTCATTTTTTTTTAAAGCGACAAAATGGCCCATTTTGGACAATAGATCAACAACCACCAGCTGAGTGGTGTTTGTATTGGATTCTGGTACATTTGTAATAGAATCCACCCTGATTGTATGCCATGGAAGTGGAGGGATTGGTAAGGGTTGCAAGAGTCTGTCAGGGTCTATATGCAGTGTTTTGTTACAGGCACAGACAGGGCATGCATTAAAATAAGCTTGTGCATCCTTAAAAATTGTATCTTACCAAAAATTCCTGAAACAGTTTTCAAGAGTATTTGGAATACCAGGATGGCCTGCTAGTGCCGTATCATTGTGCCATTGAAATATTTGCTCTCATAATTTTTCTTGTGGTATAAACATTCTATCTTTATGAAAAAGATAACCTTCCCTAAAGCTATTTTATGGATTCAGCACCAAATCCTGGGGCCTTATTTATGAAGGCCTTGCGCCGCCGGTGCGTCACTTTTAAAATGGGAAAAAGTGACGCACCGGTAGCGCAAGGCCTTCATAAATAAGGCCCCTGGTACTTAATGATTTGTGAAGCATCTTTAACATCTAGCAGAAAGGTGTATTTTCATTAAAAACGTTCTTACAGCCAATTTTCACATTTAATGTACTTATAAGTCCCTAGTAAAGTGGTACCACATGTACCCATGATCTGTAAATTAAATGCTACTAGTGGGCCTGCAGCAATTATTGTGCCATCCACTTAAGTTGCCTTTTTCAACAAGTCTCACGTCTGCCATTACAGACTATATGCAGTTTTAAACTGCCAGTATGACTTGGCAAAATCAACCTTTTGCTAAGCTTAAAACTTCCTTTCTATATAACATATAAGTCACCCCTAATGTCATATGCCGCTCACCTAAACCCCAGGTGGTTCAAAGTTGGTGAGGATATTCCCAGAATCCCAATGGAAATTTACTAGGCAATAATGAAATCAACACTGCCCGCTATTGACCTACCAAGTGGAAGCCGGGATTGGGATGAGAGAAAAGAGAAAGAAGTACCAGGACATCGCCGATCTGGTCTGCCGCTCGGGTGCTGATGTGTTCTGGTTTTGAGTTCCTAGGGTCTCAGGTTCAGGCTCAAGTCCACAGCACACTGTGATGTTCGGTAAATGGTGTTAAGTTAAGGTATATTACTGCACTCTATTTATCTGTAAAGAAATAAACTAATTATGTTTGATAATATATAAATATAATGCTCAATTGTCATAAATGTGCTTAGTTCTTAGGTGATTATAATGCATACCACAAAAATATCAGTATTTTGCAAGGCTCCTATCAATATGTATAGGATCTGCAAAATGAAAAAAAAATTGGTTAATAATCACCACTTCTTCCTAATCACAGCCACTGATTTGAAATATGTATAACACAATCTTTTTACATCACTGTCGCAAAAATCAAGACTGTCCGTTTTCACGAGTATTCCTCAATGGTCAGTTAACAAGCAATACTAAGCATTTCATAAACAGCGAACACGTGCTGCATAATTAAGTTCTGTCAACGAAATGCTTCATAAATAATGCTCCGCCAACAGACACTTATAACCCCAGTCTCTATTGCTACTTGTATCCAAGCAATAATGTGTAGTTCACTTTACAGAGTTAAAAAAGTAAATCAAATACCAGTTTATGCAAAACAAGAAATACGTCTTTCTTGTTTCTTTGTTAAATCATGAATATTCTAGAATAAAGGTTTGTTTTTACCTGACACGAAGCGGGAGGAAACATGAACACATAACCATTACTCTTTGTGCTGCGCATCTATTACAGGTTGCCAGGGAGCTGAAGATGCGACGCACACGTCGTGGGAGCTATCGTCTAAATTAAGGTGTGGAAGAAGGCCATTGTGGTGTATAGAGAGAAGACGGCACCATTAGGAACCGGATGAGTCAGGTAAGTGTTCCACATGTGATGAGGCTAAGCATTGAGTCAGAGTGCTGAGCTTTAACTACTGATAAGTGGGAGTGCACAAAACATGTGCAAGTGACACCAAAGGCGGCACTTTCACATCATGGAATGCAGCACATTGTAGAAACATTACATCGGATGCTTGCACATGGGGGCAATCTGTACGTGCTCACTTGCCAACTGTTTCACTTGCCAACAGTTCAATAAATATTACAAAAGCACACACATGAGTCATAGTGTCAACTTACCAATGCTACCAGGGGTTTGCAAAATTGTTGAAATACGTGACAAGCAAAAAAATACGTCTTCATACAATGATGTATCTCACAACATTCGGTTTTTATTACTGTCACCAGAGACTAAAGTTCTTGTATATACATATAATATGCACATTTGACAGTGAGAAGTTTCTTCTGACTGCAGGCTTAAAGGTGTATTATATAGGTAATGGTCCAGACAAACCAGCATGACAGCACCTCAGATGTTCAGGGGAGTTAACGCTCATGACACTTTTACCCTCCAAAGTCCTCCTTACCAGGAGTGGTTTAGAGGGATTTAGAGCATGTAATAGCCTTGTAAGACGCGGAGCGTGGATGAAAGATGCTGGTTCCCTTGATCATTCTGATGCATTGTAACCTGTCCAATCTATTAGATAATACAACCTCACATGTATACACTTGGTGTCCAAAATATATTGAACTTCATACTCATATTGATCTCCCACAACAACAGGGGAGGAGGATTGTCTTTACGTGTGTGTAGGTTATATTGTTTTTTATTCTGTGTGAGGCACTTGCAGGCTTGCGCTTGTATCTCTTGCAATAATGGTAAACGAGTAGATACAGAGGGCATAAGACTTGGGTGAAATAGGAGGATTGCTGGAACAATGCGTGGATGATGGCCTGTGAGGAAAAAAGGGGAACAGCCCGTAGCTGCATGTATATTGTTAATGTATGAAAATTCTACAAGGGGTACGGCCTGATCCCAGTGAGGGATTAGAGTGGATGTTAAAAATAGTAGGCTCTGATCTAGACTTTGCTTGACCCTTTCTGTCTGCCCATCTGTTTGTGGGTGGAAGGCAGAGGAGATTGCAAATTCAATCCCTAGTGTTGAGCAAAGGGTCTTCCAGAATTTAGAAGTCAATTTTGGGTCACAATCAGTTATGTTTTTGCTAGGAAGGCCATGTGGCCATACAATTTGTGTTGAAAAGATGCCACTAAATTTCACAGCTGTGAGTAATTTCTTTGAAGAGATGAAATGGTCCATTTAGGACAATAGATCAACCACCAGTAGAGTGGTATCTTTATTGGATTCTGGTAGATTTGTAATAAAATCAAAACTGAACCTATGTGATGGAAGTGAAGGGATTAGTACGGGTTAAGGGAGTCCAGCAGGGTCTGTATGCAGTGTTTTGTTATGGGCATAGACAGGGCATGCATTAACATAAGCTTGCACATCATTATGAACTGGGTCCTACCAAAAATTCCATAAACAGTTTTCAAGAGTACTGAATACCAGGATGGCATGCTAGTGTCGTGTCATGGTGCCTCTGTAAGATTTGTTGTAGTAATTTCTCTTGCGGTATAAACATTCTATCTTTATGAAAAAGAAAACCTTTGCTAATGCTGTTTTCTAGATTCTGCACCCAATCCTGGGGTATAATACTTTGTGAAGACTTTTTAACATCTAGCAGAAAGGTTTCATTCTGTTAAAAAGATACTAAAAGCCAATTGGTACATTTACTTTGTTTATACGTCCCTGTCAAAATGGTACTACATGTACCCAGGGCCTGTAAATTAAATGCTACTAGTGGGCCTGCAGTACTTATTGTGCCATCCACCTAAGTAGCCTTTCTCAACATGTTTCAGGTCTGCCATTACAGCCTACATGTAGTTTTAAACTGCCTGTATGACTTTGCAAAATCAACTATTTGCCAGGCATAAAAATCCCGTTTTAGTAAATATAAGTCACTCCTAGTGTCATAGGCCACTCACCTAAACCCCAGGTGGTTCTGATTTAGCAAGGCTATTCCCGGACTCCCTATGGGAGTTCACTAGGCGAGAATGGAATCAGCACTGCCCACTAGTGACCTACTAAGGGGAAGGGGAGATGGGATGAGAGAAAAGAGAAAGAAGTACTAGGACGTCACTGATCTGGTCTGCTGCTCTAGCGCCGATGGATTCTGGTACCAGGTTTCTATGGTCTTGGGTCCTAGATTCAGGCTCATGTCCGCACAACACTGTGATGTTGGCTAAAAGTTGTTAAGTTAGGGTATATTACTGCACATTATTCATCTGTAAAGAAATACACTAGTTAGTTTTGGTAATATATGAATATAATGCTCAATTACCATTAATATGCTTAGTAATTAGGCGATCATAATGCATACCACAAAATTGTCAGGAATTTACAAGGTTACTAAAGAAGCGCAAAACTGTGAATATGTAGAGGAGCAGCAAATTGAAAAAAAAACATTGTTTAATAATGACCACTTCTTCCTAATCACAGCACTGATTAGAAATATGAATGACTCAATCTATGTACAGCACTGTACCAAGAATCAAGACTTTCTGTTTTCACAAGTACCTCAGCAATGGCCAATTAACAAGCAATACAAATCGTTTCATAAACAGCAAGCATGTGCTGCATAACACAGTTCTGCAAACAAATATTTCATAAATAATGTTTTGCCAACAGGCACTTAAAAACCCAGTCTCTGTTGCTACTTGTATCCAAGCATGAATTTGTATTTCACTTTACAGAATCAGAAAAGTAAATGAAATACCAGTTTGTGTTAAACAAGAAATATGTCTTTCTTGTTTCATTGTTAAATCATGAAGATTCTAGAACAATGGTTTGTTTTTACCTGATTTAAAACAGGAGGAAACATAAACAAATGACTTCAATTGATTGTGCTGCGCGTATACTAAAGGTAGCCAGGTAGCTGAAGATGGATATGAAAGTCCAGGGAGCTGTTGTCTGAATTGCAGACTGGAAGAAGGCCATTGTGGAGCAGAGAGAAGACTATTCCGTTAGGCACTGGAAGAGTCAGGTGAGTTTTCGCAACTGTCAAGGCTTAGCATGGAGTTAGAGAGGCTGAGTGTTTTAACCCCTTGGCCGCGGCGGTAATTCCACTGTGGTGCTAGGAGGGAGGTCGAGCCGCGCTGAGCCGCCATGCTCGTGACGCAACCATTCTGTCACGTGCCGCGGTGGCGCTGTGCTTATGATGGAATGGTTCCGTCACGGCCCCGCCCGCCTAATAGAACGATCAGCGCAGGTGCGAAATCAGCGCTGCGCAGGCGTGGTGGCCAGGCTGTGACGGAACCATTCCATCACCAGCACAGCACCACCATGGCTCGTGACAGAATGGTTCCGTCATGAGCATGTAAGGGGTTAAATACTGATAAGCGTAAGGGCACAACACATGTGCAAGTGACTCTGATGGTGGCAAATTGATATCATGGTACTTTGAACGTTGTATATTTGTTCCATTGGGTGCATTCACAGGGGGGCATTCTGCACGTGCTCACATGCCAACAGTTTTACGTGCCCACAGTTCAATCCATAGTAAAAATGCGCACACATACATCATAGTGTTAACCTACCACTGCCACCAGGGATTTGCAAAGTTGTGAAAATATGTGAGAAGCAAAAAATTATCTTTTATACAATTACATTTCTCACAAAGTTTGGTTTATATTACTGTCAGCAGGGACTACTGTTCATGTATATACATTTAATATGCACATTTGACATCAAGATGTTTCTTGTGACAGCAGGCTTACAGGTGTTTCACATTGGTGTTGGTCTTGACAAACCATCATGATAGTAGCTCAGATTCTGATGGGAGGTGACTCCCATGACACCTACGGTAGGCTCTAAATAGCCCATTGAGCAGGATGCATTGTATTTAAAAAGGTGGATAAGTACCTTTTAAGTTTTACATGTACTGGTATTAGAAAACTCACACATTCGGTTTTCACTACTGTGAGTCCTACATCTCCCATAGAATAACATTGAAGTACCATATTACAATTAATAAGTGACATGGTTTGCTTGGGAGCAGGGATAAATGTCATCTTTGGTGTTTGAGGAATTGTAATTTAAAACCCCTTTTATGTCACAATTCAGAAAATGCCACTTTCAGAAAGTTTGCATTTCTTCTCTTAGTCATTTGGAGCCTGCAGCCTGCTTCCTGGGTCACATGACTAGAATGTAGTGTGCAGTTGGCCTTTGTGTATTCTTCTCCAACAGCCACACAATACAGAGTCTGGGTGTTGGCAAGATGGGGGAGCAGAGATGTGCAAAGCCCCACTTGAACTTCAAAGACTCTCCTGTCCACTAGCCTATTGTGCCTGCAGACAGGCTGGGAACAGGGCAGGGAGGCAGAAAATTCCAGACAGTTTTGTAGGGGAAAACTCCAAGAGTTTCATCTATTTCAAAGTGGGCACGGCTATTAGACCCACTCTTCAGTTCATTTCTAGACCTGCAGAAGGGCTCTTAAAAGACTGACCTGCTGTCTATGGACTGCTGTGTATTTCAGTGGACTGCCCTGATGCATTAAAAAGGCTGCTCTGCTGCCTGAATCCTCTTTATTGCCCTCAGAGAACTGTTCTCCTGTTTGAGAACTGTTTATTTGCTTGCACCCAAGACTACCAGAGTGACTTCAAGGGCTAGTTGACTAGCTTCGTTATCAGAGCCTTAGGGACAGAAAAGACTCAAGCCATCTCGAAACTGCACCAGGACTCAGCCTGAGTGAATTCCTGACCCTCCAAGTGGTGCCATTTCCATCCTGGACCCTAAGATGTAGAGTTAAAGGTGCTTTGGCACCCAAACTGAATGTTCTAGCAAATCTGGTGTGAGGCCCTGCAAAGCAACACTGCCCAGACCGCACACCAAGGGCATAAGGTGTGTCTGAGCCCTGCACCTTACAGGGACGCAGCATTATGACCAGGGGGCCCATGGGCTGAACCTGCTGCACCTGAGTCCCAATTCTCTGGGTAGAAGAGACTTGCAACAGTGGGAGTGGATCTGCGACACAGACTGCCCTCTTTCTCTCTCTCTCGCTCTCTCTCTCATTCTCTTTTCTTTCAGGTAAACCATTGGAGAACCATCCCATATTTCATGGCTGCTGAAGAACCACCTCATGATGACTTTACTCGCCAGCCCCAAGTTTTGTACTTGGTGGAGGCTCCAGGGGTGCGTGGTATGTCATAGATGATGGGGGGCACGGGGAGCTTCCTTTAGGATAGCTGGTGTAGTTGGTGGTTTCCTGGCATTTTTTGGATCTCGTCAGTACCATGTGCACCTGACTACTTTTGCCGGTCAGGTTGGTTTGGTTTGTCTGACTCTGTAAGAACAGTCTGCTTAACAGGAGGATGGCTTATCTCCGTTGGTTACGGCAGGCTGTTCATAAGGCCCAGGTCACATGTTCGATCCTCCCACAAGCCATTGCTTCAATTTGACAATTTTATTGCTTACTTTGCTTTGTTGCTGTCCAGTGCCTTAGTTTCAAGGGTGACTTTATTAATCCCCTAAGTCCTCCTAATTTTCTGATGTCCTTTACTTTATTGGTGGGGTTATAGCATAAGGTGTACAGGCTTCCCCCGGTCAGGAGCACATATTGCTGGTAATTTTTGAATTGTAGGCTAAAGGCCATTAATAAGGAGGCTCTGTGTTCACTCAGTGGGGTTCAGTGATTATTTGCTTAGCAAGGGGCTTGTTTTGGTAAAAATGTGTAACTTGGGGGATGGGTATTGTTTGTTTCTGGGAGTATGCATGTGGTACTGGTAATAAAGGTCTTCAACTTTTGCTTTGGTTAGCCATCCTCTGTGTCGTGTAGCTGCCCTCCTCCTTCCCTGCCGAGTGTTAATTCGGGGCTGCTGCCCTTGCTCCTGTGGGCATTTGATGATCATTGAGCTGCAGTAGCATTGTGCTGGGAGAGCATATGTCAGGATAGCCACTCACTTGAAATTCAGGCGGTTCCACTTGGTTGAGGACAGTCCCTGAAATCCATATGAAAGACCACAGAGCCATATGATCTTGAAACATAAAACTCCAGTGATCTCCCAAGGGGAAGGGGGTATGGGATGAGAGAAAAGAAAGATAAACAAGACAGGAATGCCAGCAGCTTCTGTCTGATCAATTGGGTGTTCAGGATATTCTCCCTGATAGTGAGTGTTATGTGGTGAATTCTGGTGCTGGCCCATGATATCAACCAAGGTATTATTTTTATCATCTGATTACTCACTACAAGGAAAGATTGTTAAGAATAATGAGTTTTTGCTTTCCTGGACCTTTTGAACTACAACATCTGTATTATACTTTAACAATCAGGTGAAACAGTTACTTTAACAATTACCTTAACAAGTCAGGCAGCCAACATTAATTCTCAGAAGCATCTATATTGTAGGCTGCTGGAAGTATGTACACGAAAGATCTACAAACAACATAATAACAAACATTAGACACCTTTAGTTTTCTCTTTTGTATATGTTATGGGCAAGGAATATTGTTGACACAAAATCAATACTCACTCTGATAACATATGTTCAAGATTTCAGATACAGTATTCAACTGGAAATGAACAGGAACAGGAAGATTACAGACTTAAATAATGTCATTCAGTGCTGTACAAAATATTTCTGTAGTGCCTTTCTAATCCTATAGCACTTTACTAACAATTCAACTGGTTCTTAACTGAATGTATAAATGCTTTGGTCGATTCAGTACGAGAATGTAGTCTATTGCAACAAACAAATTGCCAATAAAGTTTTGTCTTAAGGAGTTATATCAAGCATTGCTATGATTATCATTGTAAATAGAAGGATTGTTTTTACTGTGATTCTCTTTTTGTCTTTTTTTTCTTTCTAGGAGTCATCAAGAGAGCAGATTGCCGCAGTGATAACACACCTCTTACAAGACCTATGTTGGTGTCAGCTGGAGTCTTTTCCGGGGGCCAATGTCTGCAGCTGGAGCGTCACAGAAAGAACAGGGCTGCGTCGGGGTACACAGAGATTTCAGGTAAGTGATATTGAATCGCATGGATGACACTAAGCGAATGCCTGACAAATGTTTGTGCTTTAAATAAGCCAAATGCAAAAACAACAGTTGATGGACAGAATGCAGAACAATGTCATACATTGAGCCCAGTACAGAGATCTGGGCCTAAATCCATAATTTGTTTGCTCACCATGCCATTCCAGTTTGAACCCAGCCATATGCAAATCAGTCTTGACCCTGTGCCCCATGGTAACAGTCCAGCCCGAACTGCCAAGCCAGGTCCTCCCTGGACTGGAAACAAGCATCCTAGGACCAGTTTTGGACTTTCAGCCCTCATAACCCAGGATAGCTTGTTTCCAGTGGCATGGAGAGAACAGGACTCACGTCTGAGCATGCCCGTCCCACTCGTCATGACAAATGCAAAAACAACAGTTGATGGACAGAATGCAGAACATGTTATACATTCACCTCAGTACAGAGATCTGAGCCTAAATCCATAATTTATTTGCTTACCATGCCATTCCAGTTTGAACCTAGCCATTTGCACATCAGTCTTATACCTGTGCCCCATTGGAATAGTCCAGCCCGAACTGCCAAGCCAAGTCCTCCCTGGACTGGAAACAAGCATCTAGGACCGGTTTCGGGATTTCAGCCCTCATCAGCCAGGATAGCTTGATTCCAGTGGCATGGAGAGCACAGGACTCACGTCTGAGCATACTCGTCCCACTTGATGTGACAAATACAAAAGCAACAGTTGAAGAACAGAATGCAGGACAATGTCATACATTCACACCAGCAAAAATATCTGGACCTCAATCCATCATTTTTTTGCTCACTATGCCATTCCAATTTGAACCTAGCCATATGCAAATCAGTCTTGACCATGGGAACAGTCCAGCCCGAACTGCCAAGCCAGGTCCTCCCTGAACTGGAAACAAGCATCCAGCCATATGCAAATCAGTCTTGACCATGTGACCCATGGGAACAGTCCAGCCCGAACTGCCAAGCCAGGTCCTCCCCGAACTGGAAACAAGCATCCTAGGAACGGTTTCGGACTTTCAGCCCTCATCAGCCAGGATAGCTTGATTCCAGTGCCATGGAGAGCACTGGACTCAAATCTGAGCAAACCCGTCCCACTTGGGGTGACAAATGCGAAAACAACCGTTGATGGACAGAATGAAGAACAATGTCACACATTCACCCCAGTACAGAGATCTGGGCCTAAATCCATCATTATTTTGCTCACCATACCATTCCAGTTTGAACCCAGCCATATGCAAATCAGTCTTGACCCTGTGCCCCATGGAAACAGTCCAGCCGAACTGCCAAACCAGGTTCTCCCTGGACTGGAAACAAGCATCCTAGGACCGCTTTCGCGCTTTCAGCACTCATCAGCCAGGATAGCTTGATTCCAGTGGCATGGGGAGCACGTTACTCACATCTGAGCATACTTGTCCCACTCGGGGTGACAAATGCAAAAAACAACCGTTGATGGAAAGAATGCAGAACAATGTCATACATTTACCCCAGTACAGAGATCTGGGCCTAAATCGATCCTTCTTTTGCGCACCATGCCATTCCAGTTTGAACCAAGCCATATGCAAATCAGTCTTGACTCTGTGTCCCATATGAACAGTCCAGCCTGAATTGCCAAGCCTGGTTCTCCCTGGACAGGAAACAAGCATCCTAGGACTGCTTTCGGGCTTTCAGCCCCCATCAGCCAGGATAACTTGATTCCAGTGGCATGGAGAGCATGATACTCATGGCTGAGCGTACCCGTCCAACTTGGGCTAACAAATTCAAAAACAACAGTTGATGGACAGAATGCAGAACAATGTCACACATTCACCCCAGCACAGAGATCTGGGCCTAAATCCATCATTTTTCTGCTCACCATTCCATTCAAGTTTGAACCCAGCCAAATGCAAATCTGTCTTGACCCTGTGCCCCATGGGAACAGTCCAACCCGAACTGCCAAGCCAGTTCCTCCCTGGACTGGAAACAAGCATCCTAGGACTGGTTTTGGGATTTCAGCTCTCATCATCCAGGATAGCTTGGTTCCAGTGGCATGGGGAGCACGTTACTCACGTCTGAGCATACCCGTCCCACTCAGAGTGACAAACGCTAAAACAACAGTTGACGGACAGAATGCAGAACACTGTCATACATTCACCCCAGTACAGAGATCTGGACCTAAATTCATCATTTTTTTGCTCACCATGCCATTCCAGTTTGAACCAAGCCATATGCAAATCATTCTTGACCTTGTGCCCCATGGGAACAGTCCAGCCCGAAGTGCATAGCCTGGTCCTACCTGGACTGGAAACAAGCATCCTAGGACTGGTTTTGGGCTTTTAGCCCTCATCAGCCAGGATAGCTTGATTCCAGTGGCATGGGGAGCACGAGACTCATGTCTGAGAATACCTATCCCCCTCGGGGTGACAAATGCAAAAACAAGAGTTGATAGACAGAATGCAGAACAATGTCACACATTCACATCAGTACAGAAATCTGGGCCTAAATCCATAATGTTTTTCCTCACCATGCCATTCCGGTTTGAGCCCAGCCATATGCAAATCAGTCTTGATCCTGTGCCCAATGGGAACAGTCTAGCCCGATCTGCCAAGCCAGGTCCTCCCTGGACTGGAAACAAGCATCCTAGGACCGGTTTTCGGATTTCAGCCCTCATCAGCCAGGATAGCTTGATTCCAGTGGCATGGAGAGCACAGGACTCACGTCTGAGCTTACCCTTCCCACTGGGGTGGCATGGTGAGCAAAAGAATGATGGATTTAACCCATATCTCTTGACTGGGGATGAATGTTTTGATTTGTTCTTAATTCCATCCAACAATTGTGTGTCTTTTGCGTTCTCGCCCTAAGTGCGCCAGGTATGCCCAGACGTGGGTCATGGGCTCACTGTGCCACTGAAATCAAGCTATCCTGGCTGAAGAGGGGTGAAACCCTGAAACTGTTCCTAGGATGCTTGTTTCCGGTCCAGGGAGGACCTGACTTGGCAGTTGGGCTGGACTATTCCCATAAGGCTCAGGGTCCAGGTTAGCCCCAGGAAATGAACGTCAGGGGGAGGCTGACCTCCCAATGTCCCCCACGAGGAGCATGAGAATGATGCTTCCTCCATTGCTTCCAGTGCTAGGTGTGTAAATCCAAATGGGTGAAGGAGGGCAGGGTCACCTACACAGGATCTACTACTGTCCCTTGCAGAGCAGTAGCTTGAGGCTTAGCTATCTTTAATGCAAAATTAACTGGAAATAACTAAGGAGCAGTGGGAGGAGAAGAAAGCAATACAACATGATGGCAGTGATTGACATGTCCTGGGGTGGTGGCTTTGACTACAAGCTACCCAAGGGTATAGTACCCAGGTACACGGAAGGGGATGATATTGACAAATGGTTGATTGCATTTGAAAAGGCGCTTGATATGTGGGGGGTCGGCCCCAAGCATTGGCGTCTACTCTTGTGTGATCTGGTCCCAGTAGCTGGGAGGTGAGAGATAGGCTACTGCCCCAGGATGATGCAAAATCCTGGTTCCACAGGAGGCAATGCTTAGTCAATACGTTTGGTCTATACTGGTCCCAGTATGCTTGTTTTCAATCCATAAAAGAGCTAGCTTGGCAGTTCGGGCTGGACTGTTCCCATAAGGAAAAGGGTCAAAACTGATTTGCACATGGCTAGGTGTGAACAGGGGTGGAGACGTGAGCCAAAGAATTATGATGGATTTGACCCACATCTGTGACTGGGGGTGAGTGTCTGAAAAATGTCAGCACTTTGTCCATCATCTTGTGTTTGCCCTAAGTTGGCAGGGTATGCCCAGACATGGATCCCTTGCTCGCTTTGGCACTGGATTCAAACAAGCCTGGCTGATGAGGGGTGTTAGCCTGAAACCGGTCACAGGATGCTTGTTTCCAGTGCAGGGAAGACCTGGCTTGGCAGTTCGAGCAGGACTGTTCCCAAAAAGAACAGTGTCAAGAATGATTTGCATACGGCTAGGTCTGAACTGGAGTGGAGAAGTGAGCTAAAGAACAGTGATTGATTCAACCCAGATCTGTGACTGGGAGTGAATGTCTGACAGGTTTCAGCACTCTGACCATCATCTCCTTGTGTTCGCTTTCTGACACCACAACAATACAGGGTAAAGTTTAGGGACACCCAGAAGGTAAATACACAGTCATGGACATCTCAGTGAATGCACTAGAAGGCTGGATTGGTGGTAACTGAGTGAACACATATTAGGGATGTTATCATTTGTTTTTGAAAGAGCACATTTTGCCTTATTGTGTAAATGAGATGTTGCACCAGTATCTAGTGGTCTATCCACCGACCAGCTCTAGAGAGTTGGGGGAGTTAGCTGATGTTTTGGCGAGAACCAGGGTTTCCAATCAGCACCTGAGGGGTGATCAGAAGAAGGGAAGACAGGTCCTTAACACCTAGGGGAAAAAAGCTCAAAAACAGTCCCCAAAAGACCTACAAGAACCTGAACAAGGAAGAGGGACCCCAAGACTATCCAAGTTTAAAGGAAGGGGGTATCAAGGAAAGAATGGTAGGTTTTTTGATCCCTAAAAGGTGGGGAAAGTGCTTTGAAGGCCAGCCAGGACACAACAAAGGAGATGCTTTGCACATAGAAGGCCCCCACAGATGGGCAGCCCCAGGAGCTGGCTAGTGTGGGTGTGGTGGTTAGGAGTGCCTCAGAAAGGGGTAGGGAAGTGACAGAAGCAACTTTAGTGTCCCTGGGCGATGTGCATAGAGCACCCCTGGCCGCCTCACTTCCAAGCATGGATAAGTACAGGCAGAGGTCTGCAATCAATAGAACTGAGGTTGAGGCTGTGAGAGACACAGGAGCCACTTTGACTATGGTCAATGACAAACTGGTCTCTGAATTTCACCAGCTGACCTATGCAGACAGCAGGACCAAACTCCATCCAATGGTTAATGTGGATTTGGAATGGGGAGATCTGACAGGCCCTATGAAGATAGTTGTGTCTTTCCTGGTCTGTGCGTCCCCCAGACCGATCATCGCCCGCCTGTTGTACTTTACGAGACCATGACACAGCACTAAGACTATCGCGTGAGATGGGTATCTTGTTCAGGCAGGGTTCAACTGTATCAATTTTCCCTGATTTCACTGCCAAGAGGCATCGAGGAGGTTTGCAGGAGTGAAGGCAACGTTGAGAAACTTGGGAATCAGGTACGGCATGCATTACCCTGCCTGATTGAGAGTGAACATAGCGGGGAAGTCTCGGGGGTTCAATACGCCTACTGCAGCCCAAGAATTTTGCCAGGACTTTAAACTAGTGGGGGGCTCTCAAGTTGAGCCGTCGGCTTGCTCTTCTCTGCTGCAGAGTTGTACAGCGGCCAGTGTCAGGGGTTTAAACGACACTAGAAAAGACAAACTAGTATTAGCAGATGTCTGATAGGGGTTTCATTTCTTTAGGAAACGCACTTACCCAGAGCTGAGGTGACAACCTATGCCACGCCTTGGGGCCATCAAAGATACTTGGCTAATTATAGGTCCTATGCCAGAGTTACAGTGGTGCTCATACATAAACAACTTCCCTTCCAGCATTTAACGACACATATTGATGGCGAAGGCCGTTATGTGATTGTGGTAGGTCCCCATATGCGACATTTTGTTTGCCTATATGCCCCAACTGTGGACGATGCAGACTTTTTTAGGGCACTGCACTTGAAACTCCTTCAACTGGACACAGACCACATATGTATTGGGTAATACTTCAATCCCTTATTAGACCCAACGAGGGATGGTACATCCTCATCAACGGACACTAAACCCCATGCCCATCGTGCTTTCACAGAACTATGTGATGACCTTAGCTTTTTAGATGTGTGGAGTCATTGTCACCCTCGAGAATGGGCATACACACACTACTCCGCTCTGCACCACACCTGGACGAAACTAGATTATTGGCTATTGACCCCCACATTGGCTGCCTGGTTTAAGACAGCCTTACATTTTCCCAGAACCCTCTCGGATCATTCGCCGGTGGTTTTGACCCTCCGGTTTCTGAGCACCGAGAGAAGTGAGAGACAATGGAGATTCCCTAGTCAGGCACTGCTAGACAGCATATTTCAAAAAGAGCTTCGAGAAGCGTTACTCAAGTATTTCGCCATAAACACTGGTTCGGTCTCGTCAGGGGTTACACTCTGGGAAGCTATTAAAGGGTACATGAGAGGGGTGTGCATCTCTAAACATGCAGGGGTCCTCCGGGACCTCAGGACTACACTTAAACAGCTTGAAACACAGTTAAGTGCTCTGGACCAGGAGCTAGTAATGCACCCAGGCCTGGACATACAGAATCGAAGGCTGACATTGCTAACAGAGATCAGAGAGGCAGGAGAGCGCGAAACACATTTTCTGTGTAAATACACTACAGCACGCCATTACGGCAAGTGCGAGCGCCCAGGCCGCATGCGTGCGAGATTGCTTCGTCTCCCGGTAGGGCGGTCTTGTATTATGATGCTGTGCACTACACAGGGGCAACTGCTTACTGGTAACCCAGACATTCAATACGCGTTTTTAAGGTATTATACGCAACTGTACATGTCATGAATATCGTACCGTGATGTTGAACATGATAGCGGTAGTGTGGTTAGAAAAAGTAATGCAACAAATCCTTGCAGAACCCTTCTCCAAGGATTAAATCATAAAAGCCATTGAAGCCATCAACTGTTCCATAGCGCCAGGCCTTGATAGGTTCACCAATAGCTTCTATAAAGCATATACAAATATACTGGCCCCGTATTTACTGGAAGTTTATAATGAAGCTCTGGAACTGCAGATACTCCCACCCACTTTGCGAGAGGAAGTGATCATTCTGCATCCAAAACCAGGTAAAGACCCTGCCTTGTGTGGCTCCTATAGGCCCCTGTTCTTGCTGAATCTGGATTACAAAACGCTCTCTAAAATGATAGTACTACGTTTAGCTCTGCTACTTGACCGGATAATATCATTGGTACAGTCGGGTTTTGTGCCTCACCGGTCCACAGCATTAAATACCTGAACGCTCTTTGCCACCATAAATAGGATTGACCCAAACACCCCGGCAGCTGCTGTGCATTTAGACACCAAAAAGGCATTTGACTCTCTGGAGTGGTCTTTCTTCATAGCAATTATAAGGGAAATTGGCATGGCAAAGGGCTTTATTGAACTCACTGCACTTCTTTATATTTGACACAGCGCTAAGCTTCAATTGAATGGCCCGCTCTCCCCCCAATTTCAATTGACATGGGGCACCAGACAGGGTTGCCGATTGTCGCTGTTGCTTTGTATAATAGCTCTCGACCCATTGGTTAGACATCTACAAGAGAGACATCTGCACTGCGTGCTCCGGTTTAACTGGACTACTTTTAATATCTCTATACACGGACGATGTAGTCCTATACGTTTGTAGACCACAAGAAAATCTGGATAACTTAATTAGAGAAGTCATCCGTTTTGGTAGTTTCTATAAACTGGGATAAAACCGAGATATTCTCGCTGACATCCAGCACTACTAAGTGGGACTATGAATTCCTACAGACATCATGCAGGGGCACCACTAAGTACCTGGGAATTCAGATGATTTGTCTCAATTATAGTCCAGCAATATACACCTTGGAACAACTGGAGGAGCACTGGATTGAACTTCCTCTTTCACTGGCTGACAAGGTTGCACTTATTAAAATGATTGGTTTCTGTACCTATTCCAAAATATGCCTATTCCACTCCCTCACAAATAGTTCCTTCCACTGAGTTCGCACCTCATTAGACTTGCATGGGGCGGCAAGAAGGCTCGGGTCAACTGGGATACCTTGACCCTCCCGTACAAGAGAGGAGGCCTGGGGGTACCGAATAATCAAATCTACTTCTTGGCGGCTCAGTGTAGGTACGCATACTCATGGTGAGATCCAGATGCACGCTACCCTATTCTACGCTGGAAGCAGACCTAGTGAGCCCGGCCCTGCTTTACACAGTCCTACCTAAGGGTTTACCTAGAGACCCGGTCGATATACAAACCGTCTTTACAACTAGTTGGGCTTGGCGGAAGCTGTCTACAGTCACTGAGGGGGGTGCAAGTTAAGCTCATTGGCTATCCACTTGCTAATAATCCATGGGTGTCTATCACTGAGGAAAAGATTATCCAAAGGACACTCACTAAATACTCACTGGTTACCTTTGGTGATATATTTCTGAGTGGACAGATATTTCACAGTGCAGAAGATTCCAGGTAGCCTCCTTCATTTACAAATTTACACTTAATAGACTGCGCTTTTTCACTTAGAGCACTGCTAACCGAATTCCCCCTAGAACCTTATCCTTTTTGCCTTTGACAACTTTGATCAATAGTGCACAAGGGGACCACTTAGGTTCTAAACTGTATAAAACCTCTATATCGGTACTACCGGCCAGTGAGAGTAAATTCCGAGCAGTTTGAGAATGAGATTTGGGACACCCTATTAATGAAGCACAATGGGCCTTCTGTTGTTCACAAATTAAGGAAGTCTCCTTGAATGGCAAGCATAAGCTGCTGCACTTCAAGTTCCTATGGAAGGCTTACATGTCACCAGCGAAACTTCATTCCTTTGATCCCTTCAGACTGCATGTGTCCCCCAAATGTGGGTCACCGTACGCAGACTTTGCCCACATGACCTGGAACTGTGTGAAAGTAGCTAACTACTGAAGGGTGGTTTATGTTGCTCTGAGCAGGATGACTGACCTGAACCTACAGCCCACCCCACAGATTGCCGTTCTGGGATATGTTCAGAATATTCCCACACAACTCCGTTGCTACACCTCAATAGCATTACTATTAGCTAAAAGGGAAATAGCTATAGCCTGGGGGAGCACGCATACACCTACTATTAAGGCTGGGCTAAATAGCCTAATTTACTGCAACACAAGCAGTGATATATTTTCCTCCACATTGCCTGTGTCATATTTCCGGCCAGTGGCAAGGTAGGGGGAAAGTCAAAGGGTACAATGGTACCACTGTGATTAATCAAAGAGGACTAGCTTAAGTTGACCAAAGTGTTACAGTACTCTAATTAGTTCTGTCACAGGCACCTTGTTGGTGTATTTATTCATGAAGCCCTCACCCACCAACCTAGTTGGTGGCATGCTTCATCATCGAGCCCACCCAGTGACACCTAGTATGTCCCGGGTGTGCTACGACGCCTGATTACAGCGGAGCTGGTATATTGCTGAGAGTGCAGTGAGTGAGGTTGAGTGAGTTGTGATTTAAAACGGCTTGGTGGTGGTCCCAGTACCCGAGGGTAAATTAAATTTTAATAACTGGGCCGTCACCAGCGGTTAAAAGTAAGGCTACAGGACGCGTGAGGGTGGCGAGTTACTGCCCCCTGTGTCGTTCAGATGGTCGACATGTTAAAGTATTCTGGCTTTCCTCAGGACCGTTTTTTAAAAAGGTGTGGTGAAATAAAACAGACTTAGTGTTGTGGTACAGACTATGTGATACACTCACTAAGGCGTTTTTCTATATGTGAGAGGGGGATTCCCTTCTCATGCATACGCTTTGGGTTATTAGCCAAGGCTTCCTGGAGGGAAGCGGTAAGGGGATGACCAGTCTTTCTGGTCAGTGCCTGCCTTGTACCTGTTGTCCCGCCGTCGTCCTCCGGTAAAGGAAAGCCAGAATACTTTAAGGCACTGGCTGAAACATGTCGACCATCTGAAGGACCCAGGGGGCTCGCCACCCTCATGCGTCCTGTAGCCTTACTTTTAACCGCTGGTGACGGCCCAGTTATTAAAATTTAATTTACCCTCGGGTACTGGGACCACCACCAAGCCGTTTTAAATCACAACTCACTTAACCTCACTCACTGCACTCTCAGCAATATACCAGCTCCGATGTAATCAGGCGTCGTAGCACACCCGGGACATTCTAGGTGTCACTGGGTGGGCCCGATGATGAAGCATGCCACCAACTAGGTTGGTGGGTGAGGGCTTCATGAATACACCAACAAGGTGCCCGTGACAGAACTAATTAGAGTACTGTAACACTTTGGTCAACTTAAGCTAGTCCTCTTTGATTAATCACATATAAACCCTCTGGGACTCGGACTAGCTATATAGTCCTCTCTCTCCCTCTTGTTACACGCATACAATGGTACCACTGCCAGTGGTTTGGACTCCTTTTGAGAAGGTGGGGTTGGACATTGTCGGTCCCCTAGAGCCCCTCACTGAATCTGAGAATAAGTATATCTTGGTGGTAGTGGACAATGCAACAAGATATCTTAAGGAAATACCCCTCAGAACAGTCACTGCTCCTGTTGTGGCTAGGGCCCTAATTGGTGTGTTCATCAGAGTTCGTTTTCCAAATAAGGTTGTTTCAGATAGGGGCAGGCATTTCATTTTCAGCGTTCTGAAAGTGATGTGAGATGAGTGTGGTATTACTTACAAGTACACCACCCCATATCACCCCCAGACTAACGGTCTGGTGTGGAGGTTCTACAAGACCCTGAAGGTCATGATCAATGGATTGTCTGACAAACTCAGGAATAGATGAGATGTTCCCCTCCCATGCCTACTGTTTGCCTACAGAGAGGTCCCACAAAAGGATGTTTTTTTCAGGCCCTTTGATCTGTTGTTTGGAAACCCTTTGAGGGTGCCATTGTGCATGCAGATAATTTTTTTATATAAACATCTCAACCAGGCAAAGGATAACATGATTGACTATGTGCTAGCCCTGAGATCTTACATGGAAGAGTAATTGTACAAGTCAGGCAGGAAGCTGGGGGCCAGCCAGGAGCTCATGAAGCACTGGTGTGATCAGAATACTGCAAGGCCTGAGTATACTTCAAGGCAGTTGATGTGGGTGTTGGAGCCTGTGGTTTCTAGGGCTCTCCGTGTAAGTGAACTAGGCTCTATGTAATCCTTGAGAAAAAGGGTGAGGTTATCTACCTGATCGACTTTAACACGCCCAGGAACACTCGTTGGGAACTGCATGTCAGTAGATTGAAACCATACCTCGAGAGTGTAGACATGATTATGTTACTGGTCACAGATGAGGGAGAAGAGGAGGAAACTGAGCCAATGCCCAAACTCCTTGCCAGAAATGTGCAAGATGGGTCAGTTGAAGAAGTGCTACTCTCCCCCAAATTGAAAGCCCAGCATCATAGAGACAGCAAGCAGGCTCTAGAGCAGTTTATTGGTCTGTTCTCTTTAATCCCAAGATTCACTGAGTGGTGTGCCCACCACATTGACTCTGGTGACAGCCCACCTGTCAAAAATAACCTGTACAGGTTGTCTGACCAGGTCAAAACCAGCATCAAGGCAGAGGTAGCTAAGATTCTGGAGTTGGGTGTAATTGAGCCCTCTGACAGTCAATGTGCCAGCCCAATGGGGCTGGAGCCCAAACCTAGGGGCAGATGTATGACCCAACAATTTGAAACTCGAAAATCGCTTTGCATTTGCAACTCTCAACTTGCGAATCGCAAATTGGGATGTATAACAGTGTCTCAGTCCTAATTCCTAATGGGATCACATGCCTCATGAATATTATTGAGGCAGGAGCAATTTGCACCCCCATTAGGAATGGTTAGCTCTCCCAGGAATGGTGGCCTGCTGTGGTCAGCAGACCACCATGTCTGCGACTGGTTTTAAAGAAGGAAGTCTTTTTTTTTAAATGCAGCCGGTTTTCCAGGTGTGGACTACAAAGGAATGAATGCAGTCACTAAGACTGATGCTCACCCAATACCTAGAGCCGATGAACTCATTGATAGGTTAGAGGTTGCTAAGTATCTGATTACATTTGATTTCACTTCAGTCTACTGGCAGATTGTTCTCACTTAATAAGCAAAGGAGAGGTCAGAATTATCCACACCAGAGGGACATTACCAGTTTGAATTAATGCCCTTTGGCCTAAGAAAAACCCCTGCAACCTTCCAAAGGTTGGTGAACAGAGTCCAGTCTGCGTTCGCGCAGCTCATTGCACCTTATCCGGATGATATAGCTGTGTACAGATCCACATTGGAGAATCACTTAAATCACCAGAGGGAAGTGCTTCAGCCCATGCAGGGTGCAGGTATGACTATTAATGTGGCCAAGTGCCAAATAAGGCAGCGTTTTCTGGTGTACCTAGGCAACCTGGTAGGCAGAGGACATGTACAGCCTGTCCAGGCCAAAATCCATACAATTTTGGATTAGAAGCTCTCACAACCCAGACACAGGTTAGGGCATGTCTTGGTCTGACTGGGTACTAGACAACGTTTGTTTAGGATTATGGGACCATTGTGGATCCCTTGACAGAACTCAGGGGCATATTATCAAATGTAAATTGTGCCCTAACTCAATGTTGGTGGTAGGGGCACTGAAAAAATAATAATCTACAGCAGGGTCCTTATAAAGGATGTTTTATAAACCAAGGTGAGAGAAGTCTGCCCATTTTACTTTTTTACCATTGTAGATAATTTGCCCAAAGGCTAAAACTGCACACTCCTGCCAAGTACCACGCATCAGACGTTAGACTAACGCATTTTATTGTTGTGGTCCGCATCACCACATTAAAATGCATTAATGACACATTTTGAGCACCATGATCCATGCTGTGAAGGGTTAAGTAGGACCACCTGATGCTGTATTTGATCACAGCAGCACTGCATCCGAGTGATTTTCTGAATGAGGGCAACCATATTTGGGGCTGCACAGCTGGGCAGCTCTCAAGAGATGACAGGAGCATTCTGAGCCCTGGTATCTGCCACCATAGTTGGTACGGCGCTTACAACCTTCTGTTTGGGCGCTGCTGTGTGAGACTCTCTGCTGTGCAGAGAGGCTGTGTGAGTGCTACTGGCTGTGAGTCAGGGCAGCACTCTTTTCATAACTATAGCAAAACTGATACACAGTATAATTTAATTTGCGTCCCAAATGATGGAGGTCAGAGACTCATGGGAAGAAGTTCAGGAGACATCACTCAAACAGGCTGTGAAGCATCTGTGTGAAGTCTAATGGCTTGTGGTCTCGTGGGACGCAGCTTTCTAACTTGTACCCGAACGGTCTGCCTTTGCACTTGCTTTTGGTATAGTTGTGCCTTGAGGTCAGGTCACGGACAGCACAAGCTATGGCAGGATGTTTCATTCCAATTTCCTTCCTGCCGGGCCTCCAGGAGTTGCTCGTACCCCATGGCACCGGAGAGATTAAATAGAGGACAAGAGAATCTGGCCGGACCCTGGGGTTAATCCCCAAGTTGTGAGAGCAGGCGCTCTGTGCTAACAGGCACATGCATCAAAGCCTTTTGCGATCGGAAATGGTGAGATTCACAAAAATCGACCGTTTGCGATCGCAAAATTAGCTTTTGCGATGCATCAAGGGTCAAGGCCCTCGCAATTTGAGAATTTGCAATTAATTGCAAGTTCTCAAATTGCGATCGCATTTAAGGAATCGCATTTTGCGATTCCTTAAATGCAATGCATTAAAGTAAAAAAATCTGCGATTTCGCGAATAAGGGGAGCAAATTACCATGAAGTTAAACTGCATGGTAATTTGCAAAAACTTTGAAAAATGCACTTTTGTGCATTTTTCAAAGTTTCATGGTGCGCACACACATGCCCTTAGGGACAGGTCAATTCCAGGGGTGCAACAGGGTGTCTCAATTTGCGATTGAATTGCAAATTGAGAATAGCTTCCCATTCATTCCTATGGGCCTCTAGGCCCAAAGGAATGAATGGGGAGGTATTCCTTAATTGCGACTCGCAATTTGCAAATTGCAATTAAGGAAGGTTTAGAAATCACTATTTTTTAAGTGATTTCTACATGCATAGGCTTTTGCGATTCCTTAATTGCAATTCCTTAAAAATCGCAATTAAGGAGTTGCAAAAGCCACTGATGCACGTTCCTGTATGTGTCTTTAAAAGAAGGTACAGGCATGAGCCATGCACTGCACACGCTTCTTGCTCTAACCCGGATATGATACTCTGACTCATGAGAATTTCCAGCACCTGTCTGCAGCCAGGGAACATGACAGATGCTTCAGCAACCCAGGCATCAGCATCAGTTTGGCTTTATATTACCAGCCATACTAACCACTGACTTGGTAAATGTAAAAAATGTAACCCAACAGTGTTAATTACAAATCGTGTTATTAACTGAGTTTTTGTCAACTGGCAGTTGACTCGCCATTATTTGGTAGCACAAAGGTTTAATCCATGCTGGAAAGTCAAAGTGTGTACTGACAACCATGATGCATATTTGGCAAACTTTATTTAGTGAGGTTGGATACATGTAAGTTATTTTTCTCACAAAGATACTTTTCGTTACTTGTGGAAATTGTACTTCGTATAGATATCATGGGGTTAGAACCATCTGACAGTGGGCTGAGTTCCTTGTGGGTTTAGGAGATTTCAGGCAACAATAAAATGTCAAGCTAACTGGTGAATGATGTTTCTTTTTGAACAAGATCAGGATTTAGTTTGGTGACAGGTTTCACTCATAAAGCAGCGCAGATGGTTAATATGCGGATTCACGCAGATCTCTGAAGTTAAGCATTTATGGGCCATTTTAAACAGAAATACAGTTCTGTGCTGACTGTACTTAACAGTCTAGAACATTAGTTGTTCGTTAGTTGGGATCAGGGTTCTAAACCTATGGGGAGCTTCATATTCGGCACTTTTACTTCAATAAACTGGTTAACTTTTACAGGCAATTTGGCATTTGTTTATCACTATGAGAACCCCCTTCGAAGTTAATGCAGCAGTTTTAAGTTGTTCTTAGAGTATCTTTTTTGCAAAAAAAAGTGTCATTTCTGACATTTATCTATTTCCCTCAGCTTCATTGCTTTGATTTTGCTCGCAAGAAAGTGTCACTCTTAGCCATTGAATGTCACTCATGTGTACATTGAAATTATGAAATTGGCACACATAAGCAATCTGAAACCTTGGCAGCTATGACTGTAATATTTAACAGACGCATAGTTATTGCTAGCAAGGGAATAAAAAATGTCATTTGAAGACTTAAAAGAATGGTAATGATACATACAAAAGATTATCTTTATTGAATTTATTACAATTTGTACAGAAAAGTAGTTATAAGACTTCTTTTCTGTAAGCCAAAATCCAGCCTTCCTGCAGTCTACCCTGAGTGATCAGTACTAACAGGCTTAGCCAGGCTGCCTTGATTAGTTGTGGCTGTCCAGGTGAGAGGCTATCTTCAGGAGATTGTTCTACAGCTACACAATAATGCCAGGGCAGGGGGGAGGGTTCATAAAGCATGTGCTTCAAATAAGGACAGGACAGGAAGGCAATGCCAGGTGTACCAACCCCGTCCCCTGCGCCCCAGCCAGGTGGCAGGCTGAAGGAAAGAATATGTAGATGTTCAGGGAGGAGAGCTTTGGAAATGAGCCACACCGAGAGTTGGTTTAGTTAGACCCTAAAAAAAAAAGTAATGAATCTGGGGATGAAAATGGATAAGTGGGCATTTGCAATAGCTCCCGCATTATACCACAAACATGTGGGGAGGGACAATGGTTCCCATTATCATGAAATACCACTAAGGTCGACCCCCAACCTCAAAGACAATACCCAATTAAAATGAGGCTAACATACAAGTTAGGGAAATTCTCAAACAACTTGAATACTAGGGTGTAATAGAAAGGTGCACCTCTTCAATTAATAATCCATTATTTCCAGTGATGAAACCAGACCATTCATTGCATCTAGTATTAGACTACATGCAATTCAACACAGCTACCCTCATATTTGCAGCAGAAAACATGCACAGTGTTACACTAATGTACAACATAGTGAGGAAAAAATACTAAATCACCCTAGATACCTTGAATTGATTTTTCTGCCAAAATGTAGCACCTGAAAGCAGATATTTGACCGCATTCAGCACACTGGGTTCTTATAGGCAAGTTTGCAATTACCTCAAAGGTATAATATTAGCCCTGGGCTGTTTCAAGCTCAAGTAACAGATCCCTTACAAGAATTTGATGGTCAGACATTGTACTATGTCAATAACATTAATTTAAAGGATAATGACCTTTCAGTACACCTGACAAGAGAAGATTGCATAGTTCTGGGATTTGCTCATATGGGCCACAAATTTTACTTAAAAAAGTCAAAGCTTGCCCATCTCAATGTCCTGTTTCTGGGAAACAAGCTGTCAAGGGAAGGCAAAAGCCTGGCAACACACTTCTTATAGAAGTGTGTGCTTCTACAACCTCAAATTATGTTGAAGAGATTACAATCCATATTAAGATTCTTAAATGTTGGCAGAATTTATAGTTCAGATTACACCAAATGGGTTAAACTGTTCGGCGAACTTAGCCAGGCTGCCTTGATTAGTTGTGGCTGTCCAGGTGAGAGGCTATCTTCAGGAGATAGTTCTGCAGCTACACAATAATTCCAGGGCAGGGGGGAGGGTTCATAAAGCATGTGCTTCAAATAAGGACAGGACAGGAAGGCAATGCCAGGTGTACCAACCCCGTCCCCTGCGCCCCAGCCAGGTGGCAGGCTGAAGGAAAGAATATGTAGATGTTCAGGGAGGAGAGCTTTGGAAATGAGCCACACCGAGAGTTGGTTTAGTTAGACCCTAAAAAAAAAAGTAATGAATCTGGGGATGAAAATGGATAAGTGGGCATTTGCACTAGCTCCCGCATTATACCACAAACATGTGGGGAGGGACAATGGTTCCCATTATCATGAAATACCACTAAGGTCGACCCCCAACCTCAAAGACAATACCCCATTAAAATGAGGCTAACATACAAGTTAGGGAAATTCTCAAACAACTTGAATACTAGGGTGTAATAGAAAGGTGCACCTCTTCAATTAATAATCCATTATTTCCAGTGATGAAACCAGACCATTCATTGCATCTAGTATTAGACTACATGCAATTCAACACAGCTACCCTCATATTTGCAGCAGAAAACATGCACAGTGTTACACTAATGAACAACATAGTGAGGTAAAAATACTAAATCACCCTAGATACCTTGAATTGATTTTTCTGCCAAAATATAGCACCTGAAAGCAGATATTTGACCGCATTCAGCACACTGGGTTCTCATAGGCAAGTTTACAATTACCTCAAAGGTATAATATTAGCCCTGGGCTGTTTCAAGCTCAAGTAACAGATCCCTTACAAGAATTTGATGGTCAGACATTGTACTATGTCAATAACATTAATTTAAAGGATAATTACCTTTCAGTACACCTGACAAGAGAAGATTGCATAGTTCTGGGATTTGCTCATATGGGCCACAAATTTTACTTAAAAAAGTCAAAGCTTGCCCATCTCAATGTCCTGTTTCTGGGAAACAAGCTGTCAAGTGAAGGCAAAAGCCTGGCAACACACTTCTTATAGAAGTGTGTGCTTCTACAACCTCAAATTATGTTGAAGAGATTACAATCCATATTAAGATTCTTAAATGTTGGCAGAATTTATAGTTCAGATTACACCAAATGGGTTAAACAAATGCAAAAACAAGAGTTGATAGACAGAATGCAGAACAATGTCACACATTCACATCAGTACAGAAATCTGGGCCTAAATCCATAATGTTTTTCCTCACCATGCCATTCCGGTTTGAGCCCAGCCATATGCAAATCAGTCTTGATCCTGTGCCCAATGGGAACAGTCTAGCCCGATCTGCCAAGCCAGGTCCTCCCTGGACTGGAAACAAGCATCCTAGGACCGGTTTTCGGATTTCAGCCCTCATCAGCCAGGATAGCTTGATTCCAGTGGCATGGAGAGCACAGGACTCACGTCTGAGCTTACCCTTCCCACTGGGGTGGCATGGTGAGCAAAAGAATGATGGATTTAACCCATATCTCTTGACTGGGGATGAATGTTTTGATTTGTTCTTAATTCCATCCAACAATTGTGTGTCTTTTGCGTTCTCGCCCTAAGTGCGCCAGGTATGCCCAGACGTGGGTCATGGGCTCACTGTGCCACTGAAATCAAGCTATCCTGGCTGAAGAGGGGTGAAACCCTGAAACTGTTCCTAGGATGCTTGTTTCCGGTCCAGGGAGGACCTGACTTGGCAGTTGGGCTGGACTATTCCCATAAGGCTCAGGGTCCAGGTTAGCCCCAGGAAATGAACGTCAGGGGGAGGCTGACCTCCCAATGTCCCCCACGAGGAGCATGAGAATGATGCTTCCTCCATTGCTTCCAGTGCTAGGTGTGTAAATCCAAATGGGTGAAGGAGGGCAGGGTCACCTACACAGGATCTACTACTGTCCCTTGCAGAGCAGTAGCTTGAGGCTTAGCTATCTTTAATGCAAAATTAACTGGAAATAACTAAGGAGCAGTGGGAGGAGAAGAAAGCAATACAACATGATGGCAGTGATTGACATGTCCTGGGGTGGTGGCTTTGACTACAAGCTACCCAAGGGTATAGTACCCAGGTACACGGAAGGGGATGATATTGACAAATGGTTGATTGCATTTGAAAAGGCGCTTGATATGTGGGGGGTCGGCCCCAAGCATTGGCGTCTACTCTTGTGTGATCTGGTCCCAGTAGCTGGGAGGTGAGAGATAGGCTACTGCCCCAGGATGATGCAAAATCCTGGTTCCACAGGAGGCAATGCTTAGTCAATACGTTTGGTCTATACTGGTCCCCGTATGCTTGTTTTCAATCCATAAAAGAGCTAGCTTGGCAGTTCGGGCTGGACTGTTCCCATAAGGAAAAGGGTCAAAACTGATTTGCACATGGCTAGGTGTGAACAGGGGTGGAGACGTGAGCCAAAGAATTATGATGGATTTGACCCACATCTGTGACTGGGGGTGAGTGTCTGAAAAATGTCAGCACTTTGTCCATCATCTTGTGTTTGCCCTAAGTTGGCAGGGTATGCCCAGACATGGATCCCTTGCTCGCTTTGGCACTGGATTCAAACAAGCCTGGCTGATGAGGGGTGTTAGCCTGAAACCGGTCACAGGATGCTTGTTTCCAGTGCAGGGAAGACCTGGCTTGGCAGTTCGAGCAGGACTGTTCCCAAAAAGAACAGTGTCAAGAATGATTTGCATACGGCTAGGTCTGAACTGGAGTGGAGAAGTGAGCTAAAGAACAGTGATTGATTCAACCCAGATCTGTGACTGGGAGTGAATGTCTGACAGGTTTCAGCACTCTGACCATCATCTCCTTGTGTTCGCTTTCTGACACCACAACAATATAGGGTAAAGTTTAGGGACACCCAGAAGGTAAATACACAGTCATGGACATCTCAGTGAATGCACTAGAAGGCTGGATTGGTGGTAACTGAGTGAACACATATTAGGGATGTTATCATTTGTTTTTGAAAGAGCACATTTTGCCTTATTGTGTAAATGAGATGTTGCACCAGTATCTAGTGGTCTATCCACCGACCAGCTCTAGAGAGTTGGGGGAGTTAGCTGATGTTTTGGCGAGAACCAGGGTTTCCAATCAGCACCTGAGGGGTGATCAGAAGAAGGGAAGACAGGTCCTTAACACCTAGGGGAAAAAAGCTCAAAAACAGTCCCCAAAAGACCTACAAGAACCTGAACAAGGTAGAGGGACCCCAAGACTATCCAAGTTTAAAGGAAGGGGGTATCAAGGAAAGAATGGTAGGTTTTTTGATCCCTAAAAGGTGGGGAAAGTGCTTTGAAGGCCAGCCAGGACCCAACAAAGGAGATGCTTTGCACATAGAAGGCCCCCACAGATGGGCAGCCCCAGGAGCTGGCTAGTGTGGGTGTGGTGGTTAGGAGTGCCTCAGAAAGGGGTAGGGAAGTGACAGAAGCAACTTTAGTGTCCCTGGGTGATGTGCATAGAGCACCCCTGGCCGCCTCACTTCCAAGCATGGATAAGTACAGGCAGAGGTCTGCAATCAATAGAACTGAGGTTGAGGCTGTGAGAGACACAGGAGCCACTTTGACTATGGTCAATGACAAACTGGTCTCTGAATTTCACCAGCTGACCTATGCAAACAGCAGGACCAAACTCCATCCAATGGTTAATGTGGATTTGGAATGGGGAGATCTGACAGGCCCTATGAAGATAGTTGTGTCTTTCCTGGTCTGTGCGTCCCCCAGACCGATCATCGCCCGCCTGTTGTACTTTACGAGACCATGACACAGCACTAAGACTATCGCGTGAGATGGGTATCTTGTTCAGGCAGGGTTCAACTGTATCAATTTTCCCTGATTTCACTGCCAAGAGGCATCGAGGAGGTTTGCAGGAGTGAAGGCAACGTTGAGAAACTTGGGAATCAGGTACGGCATGCATTACCCTGCCTGATTGAGAGTGAACATAGCGGGGAAGTCTCGGGGGTTCAATACGCCTACCGCAGCCCAAGAATTTTGCCAGGACTTTAAACTAGTGGGGGGCTCTCAAGTTGAGCCGTCGGCTTGCTCTTCTCTGCTGCAGAGTTGTACAGCGGCCAGTGTCAGGGGTTTAAACGACACTAGAAAAGACAAACTAGTATTAGCAGATGTCTGATAGGGGTTTCATTTCTTTAGGAAACGCACTTACCCAGAGCTGAGGTGACAACCTATGCCACGCCTTGGGGCCATCAAAGATACTTGGCTAATTATAGGTCCTATGCCAGAGTTACAGTGGTGCTCATACATAAACAACTTCCCTTCCAGCATTTAACGACACATATTGATGGCGAAGGCCGTTATGTGATTGTGGTAGGTCCCCATATGCGACACAAAATTGCATTTGTTTGCCTATATGCCCCAACTGTGGACGATGCAGACTTTTTTAGGGCACTGCACTTGAAACTCCTTCAACTGGACACAGACCACATATGTATTGGGTAATACTTCAATCCCTTATTAGACCCAACGAGGGATGGTACATCCTCATCAACGGACACTAAACCCCATGCCCATCGTGCTTTCACAGAACTATGTGATGACCTTAGCTTTTTAGATGTGTGGAGTCATTGTCACCCTCGAGAATGGGCATACACACACTACTCCGCTCTGCACCACACCTGGACGAAACTAGATTATTGGCTATTGACCCCCACATTGGCTGCCTGGTTTAAGACAGCCTTACATTTTCCCAGAACCCTCTCGGATCATTCGCCGGTGGTTTTGACCCTCCGGTTTCTGAGCACCGAGAGAAGTGAGAGACAATGGAGATTCCCTAGTCAGGCACTGCTAGACAGCATATTTCAAAAAGAGCTTCGAGAAGCGTTACTCAAGTATTTCGCCATAAACACTGGTTCGGTCTCGTCAGGGGTTACACTCTGGGAAGCTATTAAAGGGTACATGAGAGGGGTGTGCATCTCTAAACATGCAGGGGTCCTCCGGGACCTCAGGACTACACTTAAACAGCTTGAAACACAGTTAAGTGCTCTGGACCAGGAGCTAGTAATGCACCCAGGCCTGGACATACAGAATCGAAGGCTGACATTGCTAACAGAGATCAGAGAGGCAGGAGAGCGCGAAACACATTTTCTGTGTAAATACACTACAGCACGCCATTACGGCAAGTGCGAGCGCCCAGGCCGCATGCGTGCGAGATTGCTTCGTCTCCCGGTAGGGCGGTCTTGTATTATGATGCTGTGCACTACACAGGGGCAACTGCTTACTGGTAACCCAGACATTCAATACGCGTTTTTAAGGTATTATACGCAACTGTACATGTCATGAATATCGTACCGTGATGTTGAACATGATAGCGGTAGTGTGGTTAGAAAAAGTAATGCAACAAATCCTTGCAGAACCCTTCTCCAAGGATTAAATCATAAAAGCCATTGAAGCCATCAACTGTTCCACAGCGCCAGGCCTTGATAGGTTCACCAATAGCTTCTATAAAGCATATACAAATATACTGGCCCCGTATTTACTGGAAGTTTATAATGAAGCTCTGGAACTGCAGATACTCCCACCCACTTTGCGAGAGGAAGTGATCATTCTGCATCCAAAACCAGGTAAAGACCCTGCCTTGTGTGGCTCCTATAGGCCCCTGTTCTTGCTGAATCTGGATTACAAAACGCTCTCTAAAATGATAGTACTACGTTTAGCTCTGCTACTTGACCGGATAATATCATTGGTACAGTCGGGTTTTGTGCCTCACCGGTCCACAGCATTAAATACCTGAACGCTCTTTGCCACCATAAATAGGATTGACCCAAACACCCCGGCAGCTGCTGTGCATTTAGACACCAAAAAGGCATTTGACTCTCTGGAGTGGTCTTTCTTCATAGCAATTATAAGGGAAATTGGCATGGCAAAGGGCTTTATTGAACTCACTGCACTTCTTTATATTTGACACAGCGCTAAGCTTCAATTGAATGGCCCGCTCTCCCCCCAATTTCAATTGACATGGGGCACCAGACAGGGTTGCCGATTGTCGCTGTTGCTTTGTATAATAGCTCTTGACCCATTGGTTAGACATCTACAAGAGAGACATCTGCACTGCGTGCTCCGGTTTAACTGGACTACTTTTAATATCTCTATACACGGACGATGTAGTCCTATACGTTTGTAGACCACAAGAAAATCTGGATAACTTAATTAGAGAAGTCATCCGTTTTGGTAGTTTCTATAAACTGGGATAAAACCGAGATATTCTCGCTGACATCCAGCACTACTAAGTGGGACTATGAATTCCTACAGACATCATGCAGGGGCACCACTAAGTACCTGGGAATTCAGATGATTTGTCTCAATTATAGTCCAGCAATATACACCTTGGAACAACTGGAGGAGCACTGGATTGAACTTCCTCTTTCACTGGCTGACAAGGTTGCACTTATTAAAATGATTGGTTTCTGTACCTATTCCAAAATATGCCTATTCCACTCCCTCACAAATAGTTCCTTCCACTGAGTTCGCACCTCATTAGACTTGCATGGGGCGGCAAGAAGGCTCGGGTCAACTGGGATACCTTGACCCTCCCGTACAAGAGAGGAGGCCTGGGGGTACCGAATAATCAAATCTACTTCTTGGCGGCTCAGTGTAGGTACGCATACTCATGGTGAGATCCAGATGCACGCTACCCTATTCTACGCTGGAAGCAGACCTAGTGAGCCCGGCCCTGCTTTACACAGTCCTACCTAAGGGTTTACCTAGAGACCCGGTCGATATACAAACCGTCTTTACAACTAGTTGGGCTTGGCGGAAGCTGTCTACAGTCACTGAGGGGGGTGCAAGTTAAGCTCATTGGCTATCCACTTGCTAATAATCCATGGGTGTCTATCACTGAGGAAAAGATTATCCAAAGGACACTCACTAAATACTCACTGGTTACCTTTGGTGATATATTTCTGAGTGGACAGATATTTCACAGTGCAGAAGATTCCAGGTAGCCTCCTTCATTTACAAATTTACACTTAATAGACTGCGCTTTTTCACTTAGAGCACTGCTAACCGAATTCCCCCTAGAACCTTATCCTTTTTGCCTTTGACAACTTTGATCAATAGTGCACAAGGGGACCACTTAGGTTCTAAACTGTATAAAACCTCTATATCGGTACTACCGGCCAGTGAGAGTAAATTCCGAGCAGTTTGAGAATGAGATTTGGGACACCCTATTAATGAAGCACAATGGGCCTTCTGTTGTTCACAAATTAAGGAAGTCTCCTTGAATGGCAAGCATAAGCTGCTGCACTTCAAGTTCCTATGGAAGGCTTACATGTCACCAGCGAAACTTCATTCCTTTGATCCCTTCAGACTGCATGTGTCCCCCAAATGTGGGTCACCGTACGCAGACTTTGCCCACATGACCTGGAACTGTGTGAAAGTAGCTAACTACTGAAGGGTGGTTTATGTTGCTCTGAGCAGGATGACTGACCTGAACCTACAGCCCACCCCACAGATTGCCGTTCTGGGATATGTTCAGAATATTCCCACACAACTCCGTTGCTACACCTCAATAGCATTACTATTAGCTAAAAGGGAAATAGCTATAGCCTGGGGGAGCACGCATACACCTACTATTAAGGCTGGGCTAAATAGCCTAATTTACTGCAACACAAGCAGTGATATATTTTCCTCCACATTGCCTGTGTCATATTTCCGGCCAGTGGCAAGGTAGGGGGAAAGTCAAAGGGTACAATGGTACCACTGTGATTAATCAAAGAGGACTAGCTTAAGTTGACCAAAGTGTTACAGTACTCTAATTAGTTCTGTCACAGGCACCTTGTTGGTGTATTTATTCATGAAGCCCTCACCCACCAACCTAGTTGGTGGCATGCTTCATCATCGAGCCCACCCAGTGACACCTAGTATGTCCCGGGTGTGCTACGACGCCTGATTACAGCGGAGCTGGTATATTGCTGAGAGTGCAGTGAGTGAGGTTGAGTGAGTTGTGATTTAAAACGGCTTGGTGGTGGTCCCAGTACCCGAGGGTAAATTAAATTTTAATAACTGGGCCGTCACCAGCGGTTAAAAGTAAGGCTACAGGACGCGTGAGGGTGGCGAGTTACTGCCCCCTGTGTCGTTCAGATGGTCGACATGTTAAAGTATTCTGGCTTTCCTCAGGACCGTTTTTTAAAAAGGTGTGGTGAAATAAAACAGACTTAGTGTTGTGGTACAGACTATGTGATACACTCACTAAGGCGTTTTTCTATATGTGAGAGGGGGATTCCCTTCTCATGCATACGCTTTGGGTTATTAGCCAAGGCTTCCTGGAGGGAAGCGGTAAGGGGATGACCAGTCTTTCTGGTCAGTGCCTGCCTTGTACCTGTTGTCCCGCCGTCGTCCTCCGGTAAAGGAAAGCCAGAATACTTTAAGGCACTGGCTGAAACATGTCGACCATCTGAAGGACCCAGGGGGCTCGCCACCCTCATGCGTCCTGTAGCCTTACTTTTAACCGCTGGTGACGGCCCAGTTATTAAAATTTAATTTACCCTCGGGTACTGGGACCACCACCAAGCCGTTTTAAATCACAACTCACTTAACCTCACTCACTGCACTCTCAGCAATATACCAGCTCCGATGTAATCAGGCGTCGTAGCACACCCGGGACATTCTAGGTGTCACTGGGTGGGCCCGATGATGAAGCATGCCACCAACTAGGTTGGTGGGTGAGGGCTTCATGAATACACCAACAAGGTGCCCGTGACAGAACTAATTAGAGTACTGTAACACTTTGGTCAACTTAAGCTAGTCCTCTTTGATTAATCACATATAAACCCTCTGGGACTCGGACTAGCTATATAGTCCTCTCTCTCCCTCTTGTTACACGCATACAATGGTACCACTGCCAGTGGTTTGGACTCCTTTTGAGAAGGTGGGGTTGGACATTGTCGGTCCCCTAGAGCCCCTCACTGAATCTGAGAATAAGTATATCTTGGTGGTAGTGGACAATGCAACAAGATATCTTAAGGAAATACCCCTCAGAACAGTCACTGCTCCTGTTGTGGCTAGGGCCCTAATTGGTGTGTTCATCAGAGTTCGTTTTCCAAATAAGGTTGTTTCAGATAGGGGCAGGCATTTCATTTTCAGCGTTCTGAAAGTGATGTGGGATGAGTGTGGTATTACTTACAAGTACACCACCCCATATCACCCCCAGACTAACGGTCTGGTGTGGAGGTTCTACAAGACCCTGAAGGTCATGATCAATGGATTGTCTGACAAACTCAGGAATAGATGAGATGTTCCCCTCCCATGCCTACTGTTTGCCTACAGAGAGGTCCCACAAAAGGATGTTTTTTTCAGGCCCTTTGATCTGTTGTTTGGAAACCCTTTGAGGGTGCCATTGTGCATGCAGATAATTTTTTTATATAAACATCTCAACCAGGCAAAGGATAACATGATTGACTATGTGCTAGCCCTGAGATCTTACATGGAAGAGTAATTGTACAAGTCAGGCAGGAAGCTGGGGGCCAGCCAGGAGCTCATGAAGCACTGGTGTGATCAGAATACTGCAAGGCCTGAGTATACTTCAAGGCAGTTGATGTGGGTGTTGGAGCCTGTGGCTTCTAGGGCTCTCCGTGTAAGTGAACTAGGCTCTATGTAATCCTTGAGAAAAAGGGTGAGGTTATCTACCTGATCGACTTTAACACGCCCAGGAACACTCGTTGGGAACTGCATGTCAGTAGATTGAAACCATACCTCGAGAGTGTAGACATGATTATGTTACTGGTCACAGATGAGGGAGAAGAGGAGGAAACTGAGCCAATGCCCAAACTCCTTGCCAGAAATGTGCAAGATGGGTCAGTTGAAGAAGTGCTACTCTCCCCCAAATTGAAAGCCCAGCATCATAGAGACAGCAAGCAGGCTCTAGAGCAGTTTATTGGTCTGTTCTCTTTAATCCCAAGATTCACTGAGTGGTGTGCCCACCACATTGACTCTGGTGACAGCCCACCTGTCAAAAATAACCTGTACAGGTTGTCTGACCAGGTCAAAACCAGCATCAAGGCAGAGGTAGCTAAGATTCTGGAGTTGGGTGTAATTGAGCCCTCTGACAGTCAATGTGCCAGCCCAATGGGGCTGGAGCCCAAACCTAGGGGCAGATGTATGACCCAACAATTTGAAACTCGAAAATCGCTTTGCATTTGCAACTCTCAACTTGCGAATCGCAAATTGGGATGTATAACAGTGTCTCAGTCCTAATTCCTAATGGGATCACATGCCTCATGAATATTATTGAGGCAGGAGCAATTTGCACCCCCATTAGGAATGGTTAGCTCTCCCAGGAATGGTGGCCTGCTGTGGTCAGCAGACCACCATGTCTGCGACTGGTTTTAAAGAAGGAAGTCTTTTTTTTTAAATGCAGCCGGTTTTCCAGGTGTTGACTACAAAGGAATGAATGCAGTCACTAAGACTGATGCTCACCCAATACCTAGAGCCGATGAACTCATTGATAGGTTAGAGGTTGCTAAGTATCTGATTACATTTGATTTCACTTCAGTCTACTGGCAGATTGTTCTCACTTAATAAGCAAAGGAGAGGTCAGAATTATCCACACCAGAGGGACATTACCAGTTTGAATTAATGCCCTTTGGCCTAAGAAAAACCCCTGCAACCTTCCAAAGGTTGGTGAACAGAGTCCAGTCTGCGTTCGCGCAGCTCATTGCACCTTATCCGGATGATATAGCTGTGTACAGATCCACATTGGAGGATCACTTAAATCACCAGAGGGAAGTGCTTCAGCCCATGCAGGGCGCAGGTATGACTATTAATGTGGCCAAGTGCCAAATAAGGCAGCGTTTTCTGGTGTACCTAGGCAACCTGGTAGGCAGAGGACATGTACAGCCTGTCCAGGCCAAAATCCATACAATTTTGGATTAGAAGCTCTCACAACCCAGACACAGGTTAGGGCATGTCTTGGTCTGACTGGGTACTAGACAACGTTTGTTTAGGATTATGGGACCATTGTGGATCCCTTGACAGAACTCAGGGGCATATTATCAAATGTAAATTGTGCCCTAACTCAATGTTGGTGGTAGGGGCACTGAAAAAATAATAATCTACAGCAGGGTCCTTATAAAGGATGTTTTATAAACCAAGGTGAGAGAAGTCTGCCCATTTTACTTTTTTACCATTGTAGATAATTTGCCCAAAGGCTAAAACTGCACACTCCTGCCAAGTACCACGCATCAGACGTTAGACTAACGCATTTTATTGTTGTGGTCCGCATCACCACATTAAAATGCATTAATGACACATTTTGAGCACCATGATCCATGCTGTGAAGGGTTAAGTAGGACCACCTGATGCTGTATTTGATCACAGCAGCACTGCATCCGAGTGATTTTCTGAATGAGGGCAACCATATTTGGGGCTGCACAGCTGGGCAGCTCTCAAGAGATGACAGGAGCATTCTGAGCCCTGGTATCTGCCACCATAGTTGGTACGGCGCTTACAACCTTCTGTTTGGGCGCTGCTGTGTGAGACTCTCTGCTGTGCAGAGAGGCTGTGTGAGTGCTACTGGCTGTGAGTCAGGGCAGCACTCTTTTCATAACTATAGCAAAACTGATACACAGTATAATTTAATTTGCGTCCCAAATGATGGAGGTCAGAGACTCATGGGAAGAAGTTCAGGAGACATCACTCAAACAGGCTGTGAAGCATCTGTGTGAAGTCTAATGGCTTGTGGTCTCGTGGGACGCAGCTTTCTAACTTGTACCCGAACGGTCTGCCTTTGCACTTGCTTTTGGTATAGTTGTGCCTTGAGGTCAGGTCACGGACAGCACAAGCTATGGCAGGATGTTTCATTCCAATTTCCTTCCTGCCGGGCCTCCAGGAGTTGCTCGTACCCCATGGCACCGGAGAGATTAAATAGAGGACAAGAGAATCTGGCCGGACCCTGGGGTTAATCCCCAAGTTGTGAGAGCAGGCGCTCTGTGCTAACAGGCACATGCATCAAAGCCTTTTGCGATCGGAAATGGTGAGATTCACAAAAATCGACCGTTTGCGATCGCAAAATTAGCTTTTGCGATGCATCAAGGGTCAAGGCCCTCGCAATTTGAGAATTTGCAATTAATTGCAAGTTCTCAAATTGCGATCGCATTTAAGGAATCGCATTTTGCGATTCCTTAAATGCAATGCATTAAAGTAAAAAAATCTGCGATTTCGCGAATAAGGGGAGCAAATTACCATGAAGTTAAACTGCATGGTAATTTGCAAAAACTTTGAAAAATGCACTTTTGTGCATTTTTCAAAGTTTCATGGTGCGCACACACATGCCCTTAGGGACAGGTCAATTCCAGGGGTGCAACAGGGTGTCTCAATTTGCGATTGAATTGCAAATTGAGAATAGCTTCCCATTCATTCCTATGGGCCTCTAGGCCCAAAGGAATGAATGGGGAGGTATTCCTTAATTGCGACTCGCAATTTGCAAATTGCAATTAAGGAAGGTTTAGAAATCACTATTTTTTAAGTGATTTCTACATGCATAGGCTTTTGCGATTCCTTAATTGCAATTCCTTAAAAATCGCAATTAAGGAGTTGCAAAAGCCACTGATGCACGTTCCTGTATGTGTCTTTAAAAGAAGGTACAGGCATGAGCCATGCACTGCACACGCTTCTTGCTCTAACCCGGATATGATACTCTGACTCATGAGAATTTCCAGCACCTGTCTGCAGCCAGGGAACATGACAGATGCTTCAGCAACCCAGGCATCAGCATCAGTTTGGCTTTATATTACCAGCCATACTAACCACTGACTTGGTAAATGTAAAAAATGTAACCCAACAGTGTTAATTACAAATCGTGTTATTAACTGAGTTTTTGTCAACTGGCAGATGACTCGCCATTATTTGGTAGCACAAAGGTTTAATCCATGCTGGAAAGTCAAAGTGTGTACTGACAACCATGATGCATATTTGGCAAACTTTATTTAGTGAGGTTGGATACATGTAAGTTATTTTTCTCACAAAGATACTTTTCGTTACTTGTGGAAATTGTACTTCGTATAGATATCATGGGGTTAGAACCATCTGACAGTGGGCTGAGTTCCTTGTGGGTTTAGGAGATTTCAGGCAACAATAAAATGTCAAGCTAACTGGTGAATGATGTTTCTTTTTGAACAAGATCAGGATTTAGTTTGGTGACAGGTTTCACTCATAAAGCAGCGCAGATGGTTAATATGCGGATTCACGCAGATCTCTGAAGTTAAGCATTTATGGGCCATTTTAAACAGAAATACAGTTCTGTGCTGACTGTACTTAACAGTCTAGAACATTAGTTGTTCGTTAGTTGGGATCAGGGTTCTAAACCTATGGGGAGCTTCATATTCGGCACTTTTACTTCAATAAACTGGTTAACTTTTACAGGCAATTTGGCATTTGTTTATCACTATAAGAACCCCCTTCGAAGTTAATGCAGCAGTTTTAAGTTGTTCTTAGAGTATCTTTTTTGCAAAAAAAAGTGTCATTTCTGACATTTATCTATTTCCCTCAGCTTCATTGCTTTGATTTTGCTCGCAAGAAAGTGTCACTCTTAGCCATTGAATGTCACTCATGTGTACATTGAAATTATGAAATTGGCACACATAAGCAATCTGAAACCTTGGCAGCTATGACTGTAATATTTAACAGACGCATAGTTATTGCTAGCAAGGGAATAAAACATGTCATTTGAAGACTTAAAACAATGGTAATGATACATACAAAAGATTATCTTTATTGAATTTATTACAATTTGTACAGAAAAGTAGTTATAAGACTTCTTTTCTGTAAGCCAAAATCCAGCCTTCCTGCAGTCTACCCTGAGTGATCAGTACTAACAGGCTTAGCCTGGCAGCCTTGATTAGTTGTGGCTGTCCAGGTGAGAGGCTATCTTCAGGAGATTGTTCTACAGCTACACAATAATGCCAGGGCAGGGGGGAGGGTTCATAAAGCATGTGCTTCAAATAAGGACAGGACAGGAAGGCAATGCCAGGTGTACCAACCCCGTCCCCTGCGCCCCAGCCAGGTGGCAGGCTGAAGGAAAGAATATGTAGATGTTCAGGGAGGAGAGCTTTGGAAATGAGCCACACCGAGAGTTGGTTTAGTTAGACCCTAAAAAAAAAAGTAATGAATCTGGGGATGAAAATGGATAAGTGGGCATTTGCAATAGCTCCCGCATTATACCACAAACATGTGGGGAGGGACAATGGTTCCCATTATCATGAAATACCACTAAGGTCGACCCCCAACCTCAAAGACAATACCCAATTAAAATGAGGCTAACATACAAGTTAGGGAAATTCTCAAACAACTTGAATACTAGGGTGTAATAGAAAGGTGCACCTCTTCAATTAATAATCCATTATTTCCAGTGATGAAACCAGACCATTCATTGCATCTAGTATTAGACTACATGCAATTCAACACAGCTACCCTCATATTTGCAGCAGAAAACATGCACAGTGTTACACTAATGTACAACATAGTGAGGAAAAAATACTAAATCACCCTAGATACCTTGAATTGATTTTTCTGCCAAAATGTAGCACCTGAAAGCAGATATTTGACCGCATTCAGCACACTGGGTTCTTATAGGCAAGTTTGCAATTACCTCAAAGGTATAATATTAGCCCTGGGCTGTTTCAAGCTCAAGTAACAGATCCCTTACAAGAATTTGATGGTCAGACATTGTACTATGTCAATAACATTAATTTAAAGGATAATGACCTTTCAGTACACCTGACAAGAGAAGATTGCATAGTTCTGGGATTTGCTCATATGGGCCACAAATTTTACTTAAAAAAGTCAAAGCTTGCCCATCTCAATGTCCTGTTTCTGGGAAACAAGCTGTCAAGGGAAGGCAAAAGCCTGGCAACACACTTCTTATAGAAGTGTGTGCTTCTACAACCTCAAATTATGTTGAAGAGATTACAATCCATATTAAGATTCTTAAATGTTGGCAGAATTTATAGTTCAGATTACACCAAATGGGTTAAACTGTTCGGCGAACTTAGCCAGGCTGCCTTGATTAGTTGTGGCTGTCCAGGTGAGAGGCTATCTTCAGGAGATAGTTCTGCAGCTACACAATAATTCCAGGGCAGGGGGGAGGGTTCATAAAGCATGTGCTTCAAATAAGGACAGGACAGGAAGGCAATGCCAGGTGTACCAACCCCGTCCCCTGCGCCCCAGCCAGGTGGCAGGCTGAAGGAAAGAATATGTAGATGTTCAGGGAGGAGAGCTTTGGAAATGAGCCACACCGAGAGTTGGTTTAGTTAGACCCTAAAAAAAAAGTAATGAATCTGGGGATGAAAATGGATAAGTGGGCATTTGCACTAGCTCCCGCATTATACCACAAACATGTGGGGAGGGACAATGGTTCCCATTATCATGAAATACCACTAAGGTCGACCCCCAACCTCAAAGACAATACCCCATTAAAATGAGGCTAACATACAAGTTAGGGAAATTCTCAAACAACTTGAATACTAGGGTGTAATAGAAAGGTGCACCTCTTCAATTAATAATCCATTATTTCCAGTGATGAAACCAGACCATTCATTGCATCTAGTATTAGACTACATGCAATTCCACACAGCTACCCTCATATTTGCAGCAGAAAACATGCACAGTGTTACACTAATGAACAACATAGTGAGGTAAAAATACTAAATCACCCTAGATACCTTGAATTGATTTTTCTGCCAAAATATAGCACCTGAAAGCAGATATTTGACCGCATTCAGCACACTGGGTTCTCATAGGCAAGTTTACAATTACCTCAAAGGTATAATATTAGCCCTGGGCTGTTTCAAGCTCAAGTAACAGATCCCTTACAAGAATTTGATGGTCAGACATTGTACTATGTCAATAACATTAATTTAAAGGATAATTACCTTTCAGTACACCTGACAAGAGAAGATTGCATAGTTCTGGGATTTGCTCATATGGGCCACAAATTTTACTTAAAAAAGTCAAATCTTGCCCATCTCAATGTCCTGTTTCTGGGAAACAAGCTGTCAAGTGAAGGCAAAAGCCTGGCAACACACTTCTTATAGAAGTGTGTGCTTCTACAACCTCAAATTATGTTGAAGAGATTACAATCCATATTAAGATTCTTAAATGTTGGCAGAATTTATAGTTCAGATTACACCAAATGGGTTAAACTGTTCGGCGAACTGATTCCTCCAGAACTTTCAAGTATTCACTTGACCACTGAATATACACAAATATAAAGCTCATTTCAATCTAACATGTTAGCTTCAAAACACTTACACGCACGTGTGAACATAACAAACCTGGTGATCCATATAATTGTTGGGGCATCAGCGTATACCTGTGTTACATTCAATGAAGGTGACAATGTACCGACTGCATATGAATCATATTTATACACAAACGCCAAAATGCGCTTTGCAGCAATAAAAAAAATACTGACTGCGTTACAAACTGCTATGCTGAGGGAGAGAGCATTGACTCAGGGTAAACAAATAATTGCTGTGGTCCCAGTGATGACCATAGAAGCCGTCATAAGAGCAAGTATTATTCCAAACACAAAAGCATTACATCCACGTTGCACACAATGGGCTAACTCACTCACTGCGCAGATGTAGACTGCAGATTTGACTCTACACTACAAACACAACCTCTTCTTTAATGCGAACATGAATATCCTCTGCCTAATGAAATAATGCCTCTATATCAGTATGATTACAACATATATACTGATGGTTCTGAACAGCCTGCTGTAGGGACAAAGCACTAATGCTCAGCAGCATGAGTTTAGTGGTGTACCTGAGCCACCAGGTAGGCGGAGCCCATGTACAGCCTCTCCAGGACAAAAATTCGAATTATTTTGGATTGGACAGCTCCTGCTACCAACAACCAGGTCAGGTCATTCCTTGGACTGACTGGGTACTATAGAAGATCTGTTCAGAACTGTTGGACTTGGCCCTTCTGGCAGGTTCACCCTGAAATTGTTGCCTTTTAATGTTATATCAGTATAATGATTTCTGGTATTTGTTTACTTTTGCACTGTGGGGCAGTGTAAAGTGCGTGTGCTCTCTGAGTGCGTGTGTGAGATTGACCTGCCCTCCCATAGGAATGCATGGGGAAATGTGTGTACATGGTATATCCTGATGCATGGGGAGTGCAAGGTTGAGTTTGGTATGTGCGTACTCGTGAGATTGAATGTTGCGCGATGATGTGTGCGGCGCTCATGTGTCTAGTGTGGAAGTGCCACTTCTAGATGTTGGCCTGTCTGTGCACTGACTGTCTGGCTTGTGATTGGCTGGAGCTGGCTGGTGTGCCTGGCTCCAGGAGTCAGGATGGGTCTGACCCGGTGATGAATGGGAGATCTGCATGTTGATGGCTGGGGAGGAGAGCACCTGGGACCTGAATAGGGCTGGGCTTTCCCCTCACAATGCTGGCTCCACCCGCTGTGCTGTGTCTGATGTCCCTGACCCATCCTGTGAATAGGCAGAGGAGCTGAGCAAAACAAAGTGCTCAGAAACCAGTTGTATCTGGTTCGCCCCTTGCCTGCACCTTTGTAGACAAAGGATTTCTCTGTATAAAAGAGGGGCTGTGACCCCTTGAAAATGTTCTTGTGCTCAACTTGAATCTACCAGGGGCGTGCTGCTGCTGGGGTCCAGGGGAAGGCTTGCCTCCCTGGGCCCCCCTGGATGCTGGAGGATTTCTTTGGGACCCTTGTGGATTACTTTTGATATTGACAAGGCTTGTTCAGCCTGCCCAGCACTGTGGGAGCGCTTTTACTTTCTTTCACAAGGGTGAACCTGGGGGCTACGCCGCGCTGACGCTGCAGCCCCGGGCTGAGGGAATCCCCCCTCGCAGGGATTCCCCCCTCCTCCCATACCTTGCAAGTGCCCACCCTGCATCATGGCCGCTACTCGGAGATCCTAAATTTGCAGGAGCCTACCCTGCGTCTTCATTTTCATTTTATACTTATTTACGGGTGCCCACCCCGTTTATGTGTGCCTTAATGGGTGCCCCCCCGTTTCTGCTTTTATTTTATTCACCGAGGGAGTCTACCCCTTGTTTTGTCACCGAGCAGTCACCGCTGCGGCCGGGCCGAAGACAGGAAGTCAGGCGACCGGGTGCCTGGAGCGAGCGGGACTTCCACTTGCTTCCAGTAAGTCCCGCCCGCTGCCTCGCCGCGATTGGCTGCCCGCCCCGCCGCCGAGACAGGAAAGGAAGCTGGCCGGGGGGGAGGTCTCCCGCGGCCCGGGGCTCACATGAGCTGCGGAGAGCCCCGGGGCCACCAGCAGCGAGAGAGAAGCGGAGGGGCTCGAGGCACATTGCCGGTGCCTGCCCCGCCACCTTGGGAAGAGAGAATTCAGCGCGACGCTGCTACCCCGTCACCAGAGCCCGGTAAGCGAGGGCTTGGGGGGGTTGCCCTTTTTGTTATATAGAGCGGTCCCGCCGTTGCGGGCCGCTTTCCTGATGGCCTCATTTGGTTCAAGGGCCCCGGGGCAGCTGCACCGTTTAGGTTTTTGCTGTCTAGGGACTGGTTCTGTGGACTTAGGAGTGAGACGCACTCCTTCATCCCTACCTTGGCCTTCCCCAGCTGCGTAGCACTTAGTGCCAGCTGCAGCATTCAGGTCCTGTTCTGTCCCTGTCCTCAGCTGCCCAGCAAGTAGTGGGCAGCTGCTACGTTTAGGTATTGGCGCAGTGGCGCAGCCTGGACTTTGATGTGAGTTATGTGCTAGATGTGATTTCTGCGAAAAATGTGATTTATGTGCTTCTTAGGGTGCTAGGAAATGTACTGTGTGTAGAATGTTTTGCGCACCCTGTTATGATACCTCTAAACATATGTATATGCTTAGGAGGTTGTTTTATCTAGTATTGGTTATACTAGTGTGTTCATGGTGCCCTGCGTGATATTTGCCTAAAGTGTTTAGGATTGCGTAGGTGGTACTTACCTTTTGCCAGTGGTTACTGGTTGTGGTCTACAGTTGCTGTTTGGCGCTATAGTTATTAAATGTGCTATGTGCTAAGTGTTATTCCTTCAAAGTGCTAGTTCTAAAAACGCTTATTCCTGACAGTGGTCCATGTGGCCCTGTCCCATATATATAATCCCCTGTAAATTCTGCCCGTGCCTATGGCACATTGTAAAGTGTGTGCTCATTATCTACTGTGTTTGGTATAATACAAAGGCTATTTTTATATAACCTTGTGTGGAGTTCCTTTTGTGGGGGGCCTTGGATGTTGTTGCTGGTGGGTGGGTGCGTGCGCAAATACTTAACTTACATTGCCTCCGGGGTAAGCCTTACTGCTTGTGTCACGCTACCAAGGGGGTGAGCAGGGGTTATCTTGGCGTGTACCTCCCTTGCCCTGACTATAGTGGTAGTTTCTGCCTGGTTTTGGCACCAGCCTTAGCCAACCGGAAATCCCATTTCTAACAAGAACTATGGGACCATTGTGGCTCCCCTGACCGAACAGACTTCTAAGAAGAGGCCCAACAAAGTTGATTGGACTCCAAAGTGTCAGAAGGCTTTTGACACTTAGAAATCTGCTATGTGTTCAGCACTAGTGTTACTGGCCCCTGACTACACAAAGGAATTTGTGGTTTAGACAAATGCTTCAGAACAAGGGATGAGGACAGTGTTGTCACAAGTAAATGAGGAGGGCCTTGTTCAGCCAGCTGCCTTTATTGGCAGGCAAATTCTTCCCAGAGAGCTGAGATGAAGTGTCTTTGAGAGAGTGGCCTATGCTGTGGTTTGGTTTCTGAAATAAGCTGAGACCATACATGTTTGGGACTCACTCTCATGTTCAAATGGACCACAGATCACTCAGATGGCTCATGCAGATGAGAGGGGAAAATCCCTAGCTATTGAGGTGTCCATTTCCCTACAGGGAATGAACTTCACAGTAGAACACAGACCTGGGGTAGCCCATGCCAATGTGGATGGACTTACCAGGTTTTTTCACTTAGCTGATGAGGATGAGGTTAATGACGGATGTATGAGGTTACAACGCATACTTTTACAAAGCATACCTTTACAACGCATTTTTTACACCGCAACATCCATTACAACGCACACCTTCCCAACGCATGCCATTACAACGAATTCTTTGAAACTACCTGTACAACGCATTCCACTACAACGCATACTACATTTACAATGCATACCATTACAACGCATTACATTACATTGCATATGAGGTAGGTGTTGGATAGTGTAGGGGTAAAAATTACTATTCTAACTCCAGGGAGTGTAACAGTAGGGTAAGTGTTGGATAGTGTAGGGGTAAAATTACTATTCTAACTCCAGGGGGAGCAAAAGTAGGGTAAGTGTTGGATGGTAAGTTATGCGTAGTAATGGTATGCGTTGTAATGACTGCGTTGTAAATGCATGCGTTGTAATGGATTTTGCGTTGTAAAAGTTTCGTTGTAATGGTAGTGCGTTGTAAAAGTTGCGTTGTAAAGGTTGTATACCGGTTAATGACTCCTCATCTTTCGTTTTGGGTGGAATGTTGCAAAGCCATCCTGTGTGCCCTATGAACCCTCATTTTTTGATGACTGCTACTGGTATAAACTGACTTTCAGTGTCCCTGGGCTCTGTCTAACCAGGCCCAGGGCCAGTGCTAGGTCGAAAACACAGTTAAAAGATATACATACATGAGGGTACGCTACATATTAGAGTACAATTATAACTGGCATGACCTACCTTATAAGTACCAAGTACATAATAGGCCAGGAGTACTAAAACTACCTTTAAGGCCCTAGTATATAACAGGGTATGGCAGTTGAGAGGCCAGCAGCATTTTCTGCACTTGCATGTGCGCACTGCTGAGAGCCTGAGGTCATGTTTTAAAAAGCCCTGTGTTGTAGCATTGCTTTTAAATGTAAATTGTGGCCAAACTCTACTTTGTTGATAGGGAACTTAAAAAGAATAATCTACAATATCTTGGCATATTAGGTACTCCCAGGGTGTCCCCCGGGCGTCCCAGGGGTAAAGGGTCAAGCCAGTATAAGTATGGCCCTGATAAAATATGTTTTATGTGCCCTAGGGGTAGATAAACTGTACATTTTCATTTCCACATTGTAGTTAAGTGCCTACCAAAATTGATGTTGGTGCTAGGAGCACTATGGAGTGTGGATCTACACTATAGTTGCATATTTAGGATCCCTAAAGTCTCTCCTAGGTGTCCCTGGGGTGGGGGTCTTGTGGCTATAATCAGGGTCCTTGTAAAAGATTTTCTATATGCCCTGGTGTTAGAAAAATTGCACATTTCAGTCTTCCCATTGTAGATCCCCAGCCAAAAAGGATAGAATTGCAATAGTTTATGAACATACACCTATTGCTAGGATTCAAATAAATATCATTCAATGACTTGGGAGAAGGGGATTCATCAATCCAACAATATGCTATTGTTAAATGCATCCTAACATATACAAAAGAGAAGTTATAAGGCTATCTTGTCTGTAAGCTAAAATTCAGCCTTCCTGCCTTCTTCCCGAATTGGTCCGAGTTAATCGAATTAGCCGGACTGCTTAGATAAAGTGCTTAGTGGCTAACTCAGGGAGATGCTAACTGGTAGAGAGAGCCCTACTTCACAAGATTACCAGAGCAGGGAGGAGGGGTAATAAACCATGAAGCTTCAAAGGTGGATAGGACAGGCAGGGCACGCCAGGCCCATCTACCCCCCAGCCCTGTGACCCAGCCCGATGGCTGGCTTAAGATAGGAATTTGCAGATTTTATGGAGAGGAGAGCTTTGTAAATGAGCCATACTGCAGTGTGGTTTGACAATTTCTTGTTCCTATGCTGAGTCTTCAGTCATACTGAATTTTGGAAGAATAGTGCTTTCTGGAAAAAGATTATGCCACACTTTATAGGAAGTGGCCCTGCTCTGTAGTGTTTCCATGTGCTTCATTGGACAAGAGTGCTCGCCTGCATGACCCCAGAGAACAATGAATAAATATGTGAGAGGTGGAGGGTCTCTCAGTTCTGCTGCTTGAGTTTAAGAGAAGAAGGCTTGCCAAGATCAGGCCCTGCATTCTGACTGAATGTGCCTGCTGCATTATCTAAATCTACAACCCATGTACCTTGCTTCAAGAGAAATAAAGAGTGGGGTCCCTGCAAGCTAGAGGTTAAGAGAGATCACCTGCATCATCACCACCAAGGCGCCCCTGCCTGGAGTGTGTCCAGTGGATTTGTTGGAGTTTGTCCTGGTACATTGTTGGAATTGTGGTCCCAACCTTTAAAGGAATATTTTGGAGATTATGGACCCTTGGAATGTGTTTGGACCATTAAGAGCAACTTCAGGAAGAAGTTCAAGAAGTTTGGAGAAGTTTGCAGCAACTTTTGAAAAAACCTCCATAAAGGGACCGACTCAACAGCGAGAGCCAAGCGGGCCATCTTCAACAGCAAGCCAGCCTGAGCTGCTTGTTTATCCCTCTAAAAAGCTCTGGATGGCTGACTTTTAGAGTTTGACCAGTAGGTCTCTGGTAAGCAAGCTGGTAAACCCTCACTGAGTCCAGACTATTGAAGAGCAGCAAGGAATTCGGTACAAAAAGCAACGGAAAAGTTTCTAAGTTCGAAGGTAACATTTAGACCACGGCCTACCGCATGGGGTATCCGAGCAGAACTCCATCACAGTCGGCCTGAAACTTTGACTTTGTCTTGGTCAAGCGCGACCATATGTCGGCAAGTTGCGCTATAGATTTCGATATAGCGTTTGATCAGCTTTCTTTCAGAGGACGTGCCTGTATACACTGTTGAGTGTTGCCTGGTTGTGGTAACCGGCTTTTTGCTATGTTTAACTTGGGACTCATTTATTTGACTGACGAGTATTTTCCTCACTCTATGTATCCCTCTCTCCTTGATTGGTTGGGCCGTTCATGCGAGTGGTCCCGCCATCTTGGAGTTAGCGGTCTAGTTGTTGAGGGCTGGACCTGATTTAAATCGATGCTGACGCGAGCGTGCAGCGTTCGATCAGCTTTCTTTCAGAGGACGTGCCTGTATACGCTGTTGAGTGTTGCCCGGTTGTGGTAACCAGCTTTTTACTATTTTTACCTTGGGACTCATTTATTTGGCTGCTGGGGGTAACCACGAGTATTTTCCTCACTCTACGTATCTCGCTCTCCTTTATTGGTCGGGCCGTCCATGCGAGCGGTCCCGTCATCTTGGAATTAGCGGTCTAGTTGTTGGGGGCTGGACCTTATTTAAATCGATGCTGACGTGAGTGCACAGCGTTCGATCAGCTTTCTTTCAGAGGACGTGCCTGTATACGCTGTTGAGTGTTGCCCGGTTGTGGTAACCAGCTTTTTACTATTTTTACCTTGGGACTCATTTATTTGGCTGCTGGGGGTAACCACGAGTATTTTCCTCACTCTACGTATCTCGCTTATCCTTTATTGGTTGGGCCGTCCGTGTGAGCGGTCCCGCCATCTTGGAGTTAGCGGTCTAGTTGTTGGGGGCTGGACCTGATTTAAATCGATGCTGACGCGAGCGCGCAGCGGGCACACCTGTCTGCGCCCGTCAGCGCCCGTTCACGCCAAGGACGCGCCCAGCACCAGTTTTAAATTCTTGATTTCCTCTTGCATATGCTGCAAGATTCCAGACACGGACTCATTGTGGGTCAAATCCTCGTTTAAGGCTTGCGCCATTTCTGTGGCGTCAATGCCCTCTGTTTCTTCCTCTGAATTCATCGTCCAACAGAACTGTGAGTTGTTTAAGGCTTATGATTCTGTCAAAGCCCAGCTCACCTGAGTATCCCGTCAGTTCTGTTGGAGTCTGAAGACAGTCCGAACCCACCCTGAAGCTGCTTGTTCCAGCACACTAGGTTTACAAAATGTGCAAAGAGCCAGCAGCTCAAGGGAAGGGGGAAGTGGATAAAATAACAAAAGAGAGAGAGAGAACGCCGTTCTCGTGTTTTTTCTCTGTTGAACTTTGTAGCTCAATAAGACTTCTCGAGAAACTGGTGCCTAATGAAACATAAAGAGAGAACAGGTAAGTACATCCTATCCCTAACAGTGTTCCTGACTTTCCCTAGACTGATTCAAACTGTACTTCATTGAATACCTCTCTGGTCCTGGTCTCTGGCTTCCAGGCTGGGGTGTGGCAGTTGTGTGAAATGTGTCTTTTACTAATGTGAAGTTTTCTAAAACTAGAGAAGATACCACTGTCAAGTTTACTTTAATCAAGCATGTTTGGTCTAATGTTCTTAACACCAAACTGACTTTTAACACATAAAACAAGTACTGTACTTTTACATCAAAATAGAGTAGATAATTGCATGCCTTGCAGTTAATGGGTTCTATCGTTGATTCTCAAAGATTCATAAAGTACTGCTTGTAAAACAATGTTCGATTCACAAAGTTCCACAATATCTTTCTTGTAAACCAAAGTTCGATTCACAGTGTTCAGGGAACAGTACCTTAAAGTTGGTCGGATTCTTGATTCACAAAGTCTGCACTAAAATCCTGGGATCGTAGTCAGAAAAGTCTTTCTGGTAATAAAGGGTTTAGCACTTACTTGTTGCACGAAGGGGATACTATTCTGTCTAACCTTGTCCTTTTTCTCTTTCGCAGGAATTTCCAATTGGTCAGGAGAAGGACCGGAATCAGGAAGAGGCGAAAACAGGAAGGGGGAAGATTGCCAGCCGCGTCCCTTGAAGCCGATGCAGGTCCAGAAGAGAGCGAGGATGTCAAGGAGGGAATGCGCCGATGCCAGGGATCTGTTCTCCTGAAAGCGGGAGAAAGACGAGCACAAGCACAGAATAAAACTCGGGGCTGCTATTTATAGACAGGACTGGGTGTGGTTTCCACGCGCTGCACGTTGTTCTTAGGAAGCCTGCAGTGCTTCGGTTTTTATGTAAATGATGAGAATAACGAGAGGGCATAGCACGTGGCAAAGGGAGGGGAACCAAAGGGAGGGGTGCCTAAAGGAGCCTTGGTGAATGCAAAATACAATCATACATGAGAAATAACACCAACGCTTAAATTTACCATCCAGTTTAAACAGCATACATATAAAGCATAAAGGTTTCACAAGTGTGCCTGAAACTAAATATTATATGCCAAAAAGATAACTATCAGGGAGACCACTACTGTGTTGAGAGAGGACAGGCTCTTTGTTGTCCACAAACCCTAACAGTTTGATATGGCTAGTGTGTGGTGCGGGGCTTCTATGCATGTCAACATGCCTCTTGTGTTTAAAGGGTCAGAGAGAGAGCAGGGCAGCAGGTGAGGAGAATGCAGCCTCCTGGTCACAGGAACTACACGGGGATTGCGCTCGAGAAACTCAGGGATGCAAAGACCTCCCTCTGGTATTACATCTAATTTTCAAGAGCAAATATGGGGTTAAAGCACACTTGCCCAACCTCGACCGTGCTCACTAATGTTTTGGGCTGATTAAAACGTTACTGAATTTGAGCTTCTACTCCGGCACCTGATTTATTTATATCTGTAAGTGCTTCCTGTTGAGGTTTATTTTTGGGCCCACAGCAAGCACTTACAGAGTTACGGCAGGGGCCCGAGTTGAAGCTAACTTTGTAACCATTTTAGAATGGCACCGGTAAGCTGCCAGAGTTGCTTACTTGCAAGTTGCAACTCTGGCAGCTTGCCGGTGCCATTCTAAAATGGTTATAAAGTTATCTTTCTTCAACTCGAGCACCTGCCTTAACTGAAATCCGCCCGCGAGTGGATTTGCGGATTTTTCGGCATTTTTGCGAGATTCACGGATCGCGAAATTGCCAAAAATTTGCAAATTCCGCGAGCGGAACGGATTTTCCGCCCATAGTTAGTTTGGACTGGCCCGGTAGTGTCAGGATAGCAACTCACCTGAAATCCAGGCTGTTCCACTTGGGTGAGGACAGTCCCCGAATCCCTTTGAAAGTACGCTGACTCCAATGATCTTGAAACATTAAACACCAGCGATCTCCCAAGGGGAAGGGGGGTTTGGGATGAGAGAAAAGAAAAGCAAGAACGCCAGCAGCTTCTGACTGGTCAATCGGGTGTTAAGTATAATCTCCCTTGTAGTGATCCTTATGTGGTGATTTCAGGTGCGGATCCAGGATATCATCCAAAGTTTTGGTTTGATTGTCTAATTAATCACAAAAAGGAAAGATTGTTAAGAATAGTGAGTTTAGCTTTCCTGCACCTTTTGAATTAAAACGTCTGTATTATGCTTTAACAATGCGCTGAAAAGTTAACTTTAAAAATCAGATAGACAACAATAATTGTCACAAGGAGCATGTTCACGAAAAGATCTGTGAGTAAAGAAATAACAAACATTAGACATTTATTGTTATCTTTTTTGTGTATGTGAAAGGCAAGAAATATTGTTGGAACAAAATCAATACACACTCTGATAATATATGTTTAAGGTTTCAGATACAGTATTCAACTAAAAAGGAAAAAGAAGATCATTGACTAAATAATATCATTAAGTGCTGTCAAAAAACTATTCTGTAATGTCTTTCCAATCTTGTTGCACACTAATAAAAATGCAATCTGTTCTTAAATGAATGTAGTAATGCCTTCTTTGATTCAAGTACAACACTGTCAAGTCTGTTGCAACTAAAAAGTTGTCAATAAAGTTTTGTCTTGAGGAGTTTTTTAAAGTATTGTCATGATTATCATTGTAAATAAAAAGATTTTACCATAATTCTCTTTTCGTCTTTTTAGGAATCAACAGGAGAGCTTACTGCAGCTGTGAAGACACGCCTCTCACATGGTCTATATTGGTGTCAGCTGGAGTTTTTGCTGGGTGCCGATGTCTGGAGCATTAGCGTCGCAAGCAGACCAGGACCACCGTCAGGGAACACAGAGTGGAGACTTCAGGTATATGCTATTGTGCTGCATGGACGAGGATAAGCGAATACCTCACATGCATTTGTACTTTAAGTAAGCTGAAGACACATGTTGGAAAGGTCACATTGCACACGGGGAGGAGGCAAGTTCCTCATTTAACTACACATGCAGGAATGGAGGCATGGGTCAACAGTCACTTGTAAATGAGGAAGATGGTTCCTTATTTGCCAATACCAATACCAGTTTTACCAAATACATTATTTATTTACAGATATATGTGCAGTCAAATACCTTTGCATATCCAATAACTGCTTGCACTTATGCAGATACCCTTGCATGATAGCACAAATGAGAAGCATGTGAGTTAACAATTCTGACATGCGGTGTATTACTCATGACAGTTAGGAGAAGAGTAACCCCCGTGGATTCTGAAACAGAAACTATATTTTAGAGTCAAGGATGACAGAAGGAAGTTAAGCTTCATGAGGAGTGTATCAAGAAAACTCAGAGGCAAAACAATAAAAACAAGAGGTACAAATGCCACACACACATTCACCAAGCAGCATTTCACAAACAAACGCACCGCTCTCTATTCCACATAGCGCCAAGATGCCTCAGCAGTTGTGCACTCTATAAATACCTTCAGTCAGTCAGACTAGGCCTCAGACACTTGATTTACCTTTGAACTGAAACCAATACCATATTGCTTCTAGCACTTATTGAGGTAGTCCCACTGGCCCCGCCCAGATCTTCCATCCTTCTTCTCTTTCTTTTTGAGTAACTCCATCCAAGTACAGGTATCATAACCCAAGCAAGATAGATGTGTAGTACATGCTGTTGGAAAACACGTTGAGAAACAGAATTGCAGTATTGTGCCTAGGTTTTGTTTGTTAACTAAAGTGACTGTTCTGGTCTCTGAGAAACCATAATAAAGGCATGGACCCTGCAAATTATTCTGGCTAAGTGTGAAAGGGTTAGTCACCTCCAGGGAAAAATTGATCGCCCATCACTCAGGCCCCAAATTTTGTAAATCGATCATCTCAATAAATTGAAGTTCCCAGATTACAGTTCAAGACCCTCCTCACTGTCTATTACCACATGAATCATCAGTCATCACTTATAATCACTCGATAATAAGATCACTCATTGGTGCAATTGTTATCTGTTCAAATCCAAGCACAGTGGTAGGCACCCTATCTTCCCTTTGATGGAAGCAACACATTGGAATTTGGTAGTCTTCTAAATCAAACAATTGTCTGGGGCAGCCACCCCAAATGATTAAAACCAGAAGGATCATATGAGTGAACCGTACATGTTAGGAGAAGTGTGGCTCACTGGTTAGAGGAGGTAGACCCTGAAGCAGAGGTCAGACCCGGGACCAGGGTTCAATTCCCGACGCGGCAGGGTCTTGAGCCCAAAATATCCACGGACTCGATAATTCTCGTTTCGGTGCCTACTCGAATCACGGGTTCACACTCTGCAGCTCTGGGCATTAGCTTGCTTAATCTCCACTACGGCCCCCCCGCGGCGGGATGCCTGGCTTTCACCTTGGGGATGCCCAGTATGGGTATTTCACAGGGAAAAACCAGGACGGGTTCCCAAGGCAAGCGCCGAGATGCCTATGGGTAATCGAGCGCTATATAAGAACGCATAATAATAATAATAATAATTTTAATTAAGTATCAGTAAGTAAGTTTAGTTTGTAAAGACCAATTATCTCCAGGGAAAAAATTATCGCCCATGACTAAGGCCCCACACACTGAAAATCGATCATCTCAAGAAAGTTAAGGTACCACATTACAGTTCAACAACCTCCCTCACTGTCTGCCACCGCATAAATCATAAATTCTCACTCACAATCTCTCACTCACCATTGTAATAGTTTTAGTTACCTCTTCCAACCAAAGCACGGGTAGTTTAGGTATTAGGCATTCATCTTTTATGAAGGCAACACAGTGGAATTGGGTTTTGGCACTCTTATAAATCAGCTATATTCTGGGGTAGACCTGCTAGTTCTAAGTAAGGCAAAAAGTGATAGGCAATGGGCATACAAGGGAGGCAGGCATTCTCTCCAATGTCATGAAGGAATTGTGGAGGCACATTAGTCCAACGGCAATCTGGCAAAATATGTGACTAAAAAATGGTGCGGCAACATAAATATAACACACAAATAATAATGTTCCACTAGCTACTTTTTCTTTTTGCAAATATAGATGTTCAACATGAAATAATACAAAAGAATTCTATGGGGCCACTGGTAAGTAAAGTAAATTCTTTATTATTCGGTTAATTAAAACCATTACAATTTGTAGCATACTACAGCATTTAAAACAGAACTCTTAAAATGTTGGCAAAGAAATAAATAAGGAGAAGGGGGAAAGGAGTGAAAAGAAAGGTTTGCGTTACAAAGAGTCCAACCAGTCAAAGCAAGATTTACTGCGATGCAGGTTTATCTAACTGCAATGTTCTTAGGTCTCAAATGGGGGTCCGGCAAGTGGCAGCGTGCCTTGTTTTTTCAGTGAAACTGTCCAGAAATTTAACTAGTCTACAGATCAGTTGGGCGTCCGCTGAAAATAAGGCCTGGACTATCGCGGATCGGCAAGTACGGACTCCCAGCTCGTTGTATTTGTCCTTAAGCCAGTGCCGCCGTCCATGGTACATGGCTGGGCAGATACAGACTATGTGTGTAAAGTCTTGGTTACCTGCACCGCAGAGATTACATTCCGTTGTAACTTGTGGTCTCCATCTAGGTTGGTCTAGTCGCGTGGGAAAAAACCCAGCCTTAAACGGAGGAATTTACGTTTAAGGTGCAACGAAAATGCAGTGTCTAAATAAGGTGTGGTGCGGGCCTTATGTACGATTTAATAGTCATCCAGGCGTGAGACCGGGTACTAAAAATTATTTTGTCATTGATGAGCGAGTGTTTCTTAGGGGTCCTTTTGACTACTTGGTTAAACGAAGGGGCTGGGAGTTTTGTTTCCCACGGTGCTCCGAGCTCAGTTTCCTCTAATGAGAGCTTTAGATATTTTGAGTACTCAGAGTTCGGGCTTGTCTGGATCAATCCCCAAAGTGCACCATTCATTTTGTTCTCCTTATTCCTCCAGACATGGTACCAAAATTTAATGGCCTCATATTTTTTTAGTAAGACTTGAGATTGTAATCCAAATTCAAGTCTGACTTGTGCTGGGGAAGAATTATTCGCTAACAAGAAGACCCGCTTGTAGACTTTAGTTTGTATTTTGTCCAGGAGGGTGGCGCTTTTCCCGTGATGCAGGATACTCCCGTACGCTATTGTAGGCAGGAGTTTGGCTTTCATTGCAATAAGCAGGGGGGAGACAATAGGGCCCTTTAGCTCAGCTGCCAAGTTGGTGAAGGCGTGCAATAATGCGGCCCCCTTTTTTTCCATGGCTTTAAAATGCGCCAGAAAATTTAAATGCTTATCTAGGTATACCCCCGAATATTTATAGTCATTGACGTATTCCAGCTGGTCGTTGTTTATTCGGCGGATTGGCGGATTTTTGCGTCGTCGTGTTATGAGCATTGTCTTTGTTTTCTTGATATTTATGGTTAACAGGTTCCTTTTTGTATAGGCGGCCAAGTCGTCTAGCAGACGTTGAAGGCCTATTCTTCTCTGGCTCAACAGTACCACATCGTCTGCGTACGATAAATGCGTTAGGCGAAGGGTGCCTAACTTAGGAGGATGTGCGTTAACCTTATCTAGGCTTTCTGTCAGATCGCTCATAAATAAGTTAAATAGATGTGGAGCCAGAACGCATCCTTACTTTAATCCGTCAACAGTATAGATCTTCCTGGTCAGACGTCGCCCATTGTCGACCTTTACCTGCATCCAGGTTTCAGTGTAGAGGTTAACAATGGGCAAGAGAATTGAGTCCGGTAGGCCCTGATGTTTTAGTTTTGCCCATAGCATTTGCCTGTTAACTCGGTCAAATGCCGCTTTAAAGTCTACAAAACAGGTATGAAGGTCATGGGAGTTCTGTAGGCTTTTCTCGGCAATAAGGCATAGGGCCATGGCATTCGTCGTTGTACCCATGCCTTGCCGGAAGCCGGTTTGGTTCAATGGTATTTTACAGTTGGTTTCTGACCATTCAGCCAGGTCCGCTAGTATCAGTGACGCATAATATTTTGATTCAGCGTCAAGAAGAGCAATCAGGCGATAGTTGTTCGGATCCTTGCGCTCGCTGCGATTATAGATTGGAGATATAATAGCTCCCCTCCAGCTCTCCGGAATACTGCCTGTGCTAGGTACTGTTCGAAACAGTGAGTTAAATTTGCTATCCCAATACTGCGGGTCCATCTTATAGATGGCTTGTGGAACGCCGTTTGGACCTGGGGCGCTGTCTTGCCTGCTTTTCCCAAATATTTTTAAAATACTGGGCCATGAGGCTATTGGTCCATTTCCCTTTGCGCTGTTCCCTTGGTGGGTTGGGGCAGTGACTTCCCGCACTGGGTTATCTATTGCTTCGAGAGTCAGGATGGTGGCTGCACTCTTGTTGTTGAGTGAAAATGTATCCGTTAGATGTTGAGACCATTGTGATTCAGTTATGCAGGCCATACCTATTGGTTAGGCTGTCCGGTTTACAGAGTTAACTTGGAGCCAGAAAGCCCGCGAGTCGGCTCTCTTGATGTTATGCAGTAGTTTGGACCAGAACTAATTTTGGAGGACTTGTTTTTCAGTCCGTATTAATTTCTTATATTGAGTCCTCACATTACGTACTGCTGACCAAACACTAGCATTTTGGGTGTGTCCACGTGCTTGACGTATGAGTTTTTCCAAGTGTCTCTTTAATGGTAGTGCTGATCTGTTAAACGCGTTCCTAAATTTAGAAGAGGAGCTTGTTATGTTGTTTGAGTTGGTCCTAGGGAGCTGCATCAAGTAATTATTCCAAGTGACCGGGCTCAGGGCATTCTCGGTCAGGAGATCTTCTAATAGTTTTTTGGCGTCATTAGCTATTTGTGGGAGGGATACACTTGTCCACTTGAGCCGCTTCAAATTAATCGTCGTAAGGTTGCCTGGTAGCATAGGAGCTGGTTCGAGTTTGGGTATTTCCGTCGCGATCTCAAGATGTTGTTTGGAGTGATCGCTGTCCAGGGAGCAGATGATACAAACATTTTGTATTTGACTGAGCAGGGGTAGTGTAACAAATGTATAGTCCAGTACCGAACAGGAGTTGTGGCCGATGTAGGTCATTGAGGGAGGGTTGTCATGATAGGTTCTTCCATTTAGTGCTCAGAGACCAAGGTTTTCGAGGTCCCACATAAGTTGTTTACCCTCCTTGTCCTTCTTCACTACCTGAGGAACAGCCTGCGGCAAGACGTTCCAGATTTCATTTGCAGCATTGATGTTGACTTCGTCCTCCGGAACCTGTAAGAGGTTTGAGTTGAAGTCGCACTTGAGGATTATCTCCCAGTCCGGGTGTTCCAAACGCATGTTGGTGATTATCAAGGTGATACGTTGGAATAGTGTTTTTTTAGAAGATTTTTTTGGATTCGCATATATGTTCATTAAAATTATGGTTCTGGTTATGGCCGCTGTTGTACTCTCTAATTTTAAGATTTGCATGTCCGGAGCTTAGTCTGGGGATTGTATTGCTCTGACATTTAAAGATGTTGATATGTAGACAGAGAGGCCCCCACGGGCTCGCCCAAAGCGCTGGAGGCGAGTCGCGCTTACGTGATAGCCCAAGCGGCCAGGTATGTCAATTGGATCGGTTTGCCACGTTTCCTGTAGGGCTATAACTGCATATGGGTCCCAATTAGCGGCTTTGCCGTTTTTGTTCATAATGTCTTTTGCAATCGCAATGTTCCATAAAGAATGTTTATAACGTGACTTGCAGTGTTAGTTGACTTGTCGGGCGTTCAATTTGGGAATGGCAATTGCAACTTGGGATGTTCGTGGTCTGCTGCTCCGGCTCCCCTTGCTCCTTTTAGGACCGAGTGCATTGGTCGACTCCTTGGTGGTAAATTTACGCTCTTGGTCTGCCTTCTTAGGAGAGGAGATGGATACGCTGCCTTGACCATTTCCTTCAAGAGGATTCCCCATTCCTTAAATTTAGCCATTTCAGAGAGGATGTGGGTTACCATTCCAGCCTTCCTCCATGTCGTGACTGTGCATTCTTTTTTTGGGTCATTTTCCGATGTTGTAAACTCAACCAACAGGAGGTCTGCTGAAGTGAGGTAGCCAAGACTAGGGATAGCTGATGTTAAGCGGAGTATATTCCCACGGTTTAAGTGATCTTGCAAACCTTGCTGCTCGAATTCAGGAACAAAAAGAAGTTTCCCTGCATTGGGAGCACCCTCCTTTGCCGTTGGTAAGTTGAAACCAATTTTGACAATTTGGCGATGGTACGTTTGGTTCCAAGACCCAGAGACTTTCATATTGTTAGAATTGCAGTTTCCAGGGGGGGGTTGAACGCTGGGCAGGGGACGCTTGTGTGGTACGATTGATAAGTTCTCTTCTCATACTTTACTTGTTGTTTGCCTCGTTGCCAACGGGCCATCTTTTGCGTCGAACAAGTACTCCAAGCGGCGACTGCCCCCCGCTTTCCTCCAGGTTTCGGGGTTGGTGCCATTATTGTCAGTTGGGAAGGTTTTTCTAATGAGGTCAAGGTTTTCCCTGGTCGCGTTTGTTACCAAGCGTCTGTCAGGGTCAATGACCACACTGGGGATGGTGATTGAGGGTGGGGGTACTGTGTCGTTGGTAACTGTCATTTACACAACCTGACTATTGGGTCTATCATTTCCATACTTTTCGTTTAATAGTTCTTTCCCATTTTTAGTGGGCTGCTTGTTCTGATTCTGCGTACTTGAGATCTGTTTAGGGGAAAGTTTGAGTTTTCCCAGCGTGGATTGACTAATTACTAGCAGCTTGTTTAAATGGCCGTTGATAGAGTCTTCTTGATCAGAGGAAACGTTTAAACTCGTTCGGTCACGGAGCTCTGCACCCGAAGCGTTCCCTTTACACAAGGCTTTTGTGGGGGTGGCCTCAGCTAAGTGGAATGGTTTGTTTGGCGGAATTTTGCGCTGTTGCTTATTAGTTGGATCTAATCTCACTACTTGAGCCTCCATTTTGGCAAGCGTCTTCGGGCCCTTGATTTTTATGTCTTTGGGTATCATCGTCTGGGATGGGTCGGTCGTTGTGGCACTCTTGTTTTTAACTTTGGCTTGTACGAAAATAGGGAAGAGTGGTAGCGTCTGCTTGGGCTCAAGTTCACTGCTTAGATGTTGATTTCTGTTTTTTCGAGCCCTTTTTTTTTACGTTTGGTTAGTTTTGTTCCATTCTCGGCTTCTGGTGGTTGGACCATAATAACAGGTTTAGCACTGCTCTGTTGGTTGGTCGAGGCGTTGTCAGATTTTGAAGTGATGCTCAGATTGTTATGTTTGTCGTTACCTTCTACCAGCTGTTGGTGGGAGATGACTATATTAGCTGCCTCTAAGGCATTGTTTAATTGAATCTCTTTGTCGTCAAAGGAGATCAAGTCGTCATTCAATTGAATGCTAGTGGTATTTAAATTAGTCTGCTTACATTCCTGCAGAATGTCTTTCAAGATGAGTGGCAAATCCTGGAGTTTTTCCAGTATTGGATGACAAGTGCAGGAGTGTGCTGGCAGGCTTGAGCCAATTTGTTCTGTTAAGATGTTAAATGAGCCGGCCATTACGTCGAGTTTTTTATTTATGCTGGCTATATGCTTGGCTATTGATCCCATTAAGTATATTTGCACGTTAAGCTTATCCGACTGCATATTTAGAGTTTTTATCGATGTTTCCAGTATGCATCCCAGTGCCTTGTGTAACGTAAATATGGATTCTAAGTTGATTGTGGTGTCTGGCTCGACTTCTAATTGCGTACTGTGTTCATTATTGTTGCTGGGAGCGATTGCCGGCTCCGATGCGGTCTGGTCGTTGGGTGGTATTCTGTGTGTCTGTTCTTGAAATAATTTTTGTCTAGTGTTGGAATTTCTTTCAATAGATACTATGTCTGGTGTCAAGGAGCTTGAGATCTCTAATATGGACACTTCCTTTGGATTGCCCTTGTCCTTACCACAGTTGCTTGTATGAGTGAATGAATCATTTCCTTGTACAAGTTTCATTGCGGTTAGGGTCTTCGCCGGACTATTTGTCGGTGGACCTATGATTGGCGAAATGGGCAAAATATCTGACTGTGAGTCATGGATTGTTATAACTAAGTCCTCCAGCGCTGCAAGCAATTGTTTGTCGCTTGTATTGGGTTGGTCCATATTACTTCGAGTTGTGTTAATGGATGGGCAATCCCTATGTCTTATGGGCTTGCCATTGGTGGTTGTTGTGACAATGTCCGGTTTCCGTGCCAGATGTGAATCTTTTGATTTTGCTTTCTTCAGATTTAGGCTTCTGTTTAAACGTAAAGCCGGTCTAGGAGTTGAATAAGCTTTTTCCGTTAGGTTATTGTTGGTAGGACTGTCCCTTTTGCTCTCTGGTCGCTGGTTACTAGGCGTGATTAAGTTCAGTTCGCTAGTGTCTAATAGTACATTGCTTGTAAAGCCTTCAGACATGATGTCTGGGACTGTGCTTAGGGCTCGTGTTGTTGGTGAATTTTCCTCTGCGTCAGCTCGTAGTAGAGGTTTGTGCGTATTGCTGTCCCTGTTGACTTGGGCTTGACATTGCATGGTGCGTTTCATTGAATTGTGAGCTTCTTCCACGCAGTTGTGATTCGGCTCAATTCCGTTTAACATTGTGGGTTTAGGTGATTGGGCTGATTGTGCTCCTGACAAATCCTTTGTCTCCGTCATTGTACTGCAGATGTTCGGAGTCATTGGCTTCTGTAGGCTGGTTAGGCTCGCCGGCGTTGAGTAAATTACTGACATCGGGTCCTTCATAAAAGTGAACTTCCCTGAGGGTTTCGCTGCTTCAAAGATCGAATAGATGGGAGGTATTAGACTAGGGGGTTGGACGGCTAGCTGGGTCTGGGGAGGCGCGTTGGTCTTGGCCTTGGTCTTCTTCCTAATGTTCCTTGGTGGGTTTACTCTCGGCCTCCCTGATCTCATTTTGCCCCTCAAGTGGTCCCTGATGGCCAGCTTTGTTGTTCTTGTGGGTTGGGGCTGTTTTTCGTGTTTGCGTGTTCTCTCCCCGCTGGACGGGTACTGGTTAGGTTACTTACAAGGTGTCGTGACTATCTGCCCATTAGTCGACGCTAGTAACCTTAAGGGAATCCGTACCTATCCCGCATTCCCTATTCCAAATCAGGCACGGGTCAGATACAGTATGATCTCCTCCTTCCAGGTGCTCGCTTTGCTTGATTTTTGTAGCTTTTTAAAGTCTGAAGCTTGTCGCTGCTGCAGTTTATGGAATTTTGTAAGGTGGTAGCTATGGCGGCAGGAACGGCGTTCAGGCCGCATGCAGGAGTGTTGTTATCACAGCGCTCCCTATTACGTCCAGCGCTCACACTACCTGCAGCCTGCAGCCCCAGCGACTGATAAAACAGCAATTAGAATGTATGCAGGGGAGTATGTAGGAGTGTTGTTGTCACAGCGCTATCCCTTAACATCCGTGGGTGTTCAGCGCTCACACTTCCTACGGCCGCTGGCCACTGGCCCACTAGACCGCTCTCTCTCTGGATCAGGGATAGATAGGATAGATAGATTGCCTGTGTTGATTGGGTGGTTAACTAGTTAGGTAGATAATTGCGAAGGTCAAGACGGAGGTTGATGTTATAGATCCTGCGGCTTATGGGCCGCTGTTGGTGCTCAGCTAAACAGTTGATGGGCCGCTGGTCCACTTGCTAGTAATTGGGACGCAAACTCCCAGTAGCTCGCTGCCCCGGGACCTCTCCCCTGGACTACCAGCCACTGCCTGTCCACAGTGCGGGATGTTGCTGGTTTATAATGGCGTACCCTCTCCCCAACTGGGCAGAGTTGGCAGACTTGGGGGCAGACCTAGCAGCAGACTTAGGGGCCGAAAAGCAAAGTCCGCGCTTGCACCCTTATAGCACCTGCTGAACCCGAACCCAAACCCGAACCCGACGGACGGGCGGGACGGGCGGAACGGGTGATGCAAGCAAGGAGTGGCAGTCAGCGGCAGGAAGGGGTGGCGGGTAGGTATAGCCTGGTCGTTCCCATATGCTGCCCTTCTCCGTCGGTCCCCTACCTCCTGTCGGGGATCCCTGGTGCCTCAAGCGGTCCAGTCGACCCTGCGCTGTGGAATTTGCAGTTGGCGTCCTCTGACCATTGGGTCTCCGCTCCGCTCAAGTCTCTCACGCCACTGAGACAGACTAGGTGTAGCTTTTTAACTTTGGCTGGATCCTTACGCCTTAACTTTAACACTTTTAACTCCCAAGGTCGTGGTTAAGCATGGAGGGCAGGAAGGTGCTGGACTATGGCAACCCTGGGCCCACCAGCCGCTCCTCTCGGCACTGCTTTGCACTGCTTACACACCAGCACCCAACTGTAGTCGGTTGTCAGTTGTTGATGGGTTGTCTTCAAGGGTGTGACAAGTCCGCAGGTTGCAGTGTCCGGGCTGGTGAGGGAACAGAAGGATAAACAAATGGAGAAAACAGCTCTGAGCTCTGGGCGGCTCTCCTTCACCATCACCTACAGAGTGTTCTCGGCTCTGTAGGCTCAGCTCACTGCTCACTGCTCACGGCGTTGTCCCTCGGCTATCGGCGCTCACAGCTGTACTTGACGCCCCCCCTCTTCCCTCTGCTCTGTTGTGCTCTGCTCGCACTGGTCCCTGTTGATGAGCAACTTTGAGATCTCCCAGCCGCGAGGAGCGGCTTCCCCCGCAGCTGCAGGGAGCAGAGACTGGAGCAGAGAGGAGAGGACAGAAGGATGGGAGCCTGGAGAAGGAGGTAGCAGTCGGAGCTCTGAGCTCGGTTTTCGGCATTCTCACACGGCGTCTCTCCCCACTAGCTGCAGCTCAGACTGCAGTTCGAACTGATGGCAGCGGTCATTCTGAGTCCAAGAAGTAGATGTTATCCTCAAACCTAGGACGTTTAATCAGAAGTTGGTCAACTAACCTACTTGATTCTAACTAATCATTCTTCACCTCATTCTGTGCTGTTGCAGGAGAGGTGTAATTGTGTGGAATGACATTTTGGTTTGATGGAGCGAGATTTAGAAATATATTTATTTCAGCTTGCAAAGTTAAACTTCCATAATAAATAATAATAATAATAATGTGTGCAGGGAAGAATATTAATTAACCTAGAATAAACTTACAGATTATTACACGCGGGAAACTAATATGTGTGCTCGTATATGTGCATTTTGTGCAAGGTGCTTGCATGTGAGAAATAATAAACTAATCCTGTCTATTGTGTTGTCAGAATTAAATGCAGCAGTTTTTTAAATAATGGCATGTGCTTATTTCTGTGTGCTCATGTTTTGTCTTTTCGTTTTAAACGTTGCACAAATCTGTTTGTTGCTTTATTTGCTTCTGCTAGGTAACATAGATTAATGGGTTAATAATTAGTAAAGGTGGGTGGGTAACAGAATGATTTCTAATTCTTGCATTAATTATTCTTTTGTATTGGTTTATATACTAGTTATTGAGAAAGAGGCGTGAGGCCTAGCACGTTCTTATTATGCAGTTGGGAGAATCCTGCTCAGAGAAAGCAAGAGCCCAGTGTGGAAAGTTTCTGCCGTGTTTAAAGGAGAAAATGCAAACTTAATTGAACAATGAACTATTCGTACTCTTGGTCGGCTTGACCAAGGTCAGGAACCGGCAGAGACATTGTCAAGCTAAGGAAGTCACGGACTGACTATTTCAGTTGTTGCAAATTGGAGGAAACTTCACTTCTTGTTACACCACTCAAATGCAGCGGCATGCTAGGATTTTTCCCGCTGCTGGAAAAAACCTTTCGACAACATATACCATGTGAACAAACTCAATATACGTTAAACAACGATCCTATGTAATTACCATGTAGCATGTCAGTTACCATAGCAACCGTAACTCTGCTACCAGAAAATTGATCCAGCGCCCATAAAGAAAATATGTCATAACGACGCTACTTAACTCCACAATACTCACCATTAATCATAAATCACTCACAAGGCCCATAAACTAACAAGACATATTTTTGAGCAACTGAATCATGTGACTTAATTAATAAAACCTATTCACAAACTTATATATACATTTATATACAACTGTGGAATAATGACTTTACCATGGTTTTTGTAAACTCTGTATTTAATTAAGCCACTAAGGCAAATGGATGTGCTGATGGTAACTAAACTTTCGAAATAACAAGGCCAGCTAGTATTTTCAAAATTCTTATTTATTAACTAATTATTCAAAGAAAAGTGCATTTTATTAAAATCTTTATTATTCAAGCAGCATGGTTTGAGGAATTGTAAAAGTCAGACAGTCTTTAAGCAAAATCAATTAGTAGGTTTAAAGAAGAATAAACAGTTTTTCCATCACCTAAACCCTATTTCCCTGACTAACACTCACTTCACCTAAAATGAAAATTATAAAGTCATTTAGCCCAATTGATCCTTACGTGCTTCCAAAGAAGTCCAACAGCACAACACGCCCTTCTGGATTCGGAAAGCGAGAGACAACCTCTCTCTAAAGAGGTCAGTTTATATACCTTTTCTAACTAACTAATCTAAGTAAAAAGAATACTTTTCTCTGCCATCCAGAACTCTGATTGGTTGTCAAACAACAGACCATATTATGTCATCACATTTTTGAAACCCAGTTACGACTCTCTCTTAGAGTCAATTGTCCCTTATTCACATAAGATTTCATGTATGTGTGGTTAGGGAAACTTTCCGTTTGAAAGTGCGTAAATGATTTTGTAATTTTGTTCGAGTCAAACTTTGAATTGCTACTTTATGTGCATTCAGAGGGAAACAAGTTCGTTATTACCTGTTAGAAGGGTAGAGTAGTCATACTTTATCAACGAATGTAGTTTCTGTGAGAATAGCGTCGTCTATTCCACGCTAAAGAATACTTGAAGGACTGTAAAAGCTATCACTTTATTTTAGCGAAACAGACAAATGGTTTGTTCTTTGTATTGTTATTAATTGAAATTCATTGAAAAGTATTCTTAAAATGGCGCTGTGAAAAGTTTTTGTGAAGGAGGGGTAAGCGCTAGAAGTGAGACGCGAGAAGCTGCAGCGGCTGTGAACGTCACAGGGTTCGCGCTGTGATTGGCTAACATGCGTCACAGCTAGCGTACTGATTGGCTCACGTGACTCTGACGAGCTGTTAACTGATTGGCTCTTCTGAGAAGCAGTAATTCTATTGGTTGAGCAAGGTGGTGACGTAGCTTAACCTGATTGCTTTGTTGGTGTTCGCGCACGATTGCCTAGTCTAGCAGAACAACCAGGAAATGTTTACGATCATTTTAAATTAAGCGGATTTGATTAAAACATGAGTTATTATTACAAGAAAGAAGAGAAAAAGCTTACATGGCTTCAAAAATTTTATTTTTTTATTTCACCTGATAAGAAAATTGAAACGTGAGGTGGAAAATTACTTCATAAGTATAAAACACCCGCAGCCTATATGGAAGGTGAATATGGTTACCATACTTGCCTTTTTAGTTTGATGTTTGGATGCATTATACTAAGGATGATGGTGTTTTGACCTGGCCGGAGGATTGCTCATTTAATATGAGAATTTTGAAAAATTTAAGAGAAAGAATGACAGCTCTTGTGCTGGCAGAGATGAGGAACATCAAAGTACTTCAGAATATTTACGATCAAAAGAAGAACTAATTCAACAGTTAACTAAAGGCATGGAAGCAGTAACAGTTCCAGTAACTATTGGTCCTGTGCAGCCTGTTTTTGATCAAGGAGAAATTAAACAACCAGGTTTAACAATTCCATTAAATGCAGAAATTCAGAAAGTGGCTGAAAAATTTTACTCAGAATTAACTGAGATTCATCGAGAGAAAACAATGATACCTGATTTAACTTTTAATCCAGGTTCATTATGCAGAACACCAATGGGTGCAGAGTCAGATACTGAATCTCCAGAAAAGAGTGTTGAAAAATCAGATTCATCCTCAAAGCTTGATGTTGCAAGACTAAAAGCAGATTTAGAGGAATTAATAATTGACACAATTGGTCCTGACAGTTTGCAGCATTATCAAGATGATGAATTGTTATTCATTTGCAAAAGTGTACAGTGGAAAACGAAAAACTAATATGATCAATTAGAAGAATTGGCTGCAGAATTAGAAATTGATTTGAGCAAACAAAAGAATTTGGGAAAGCATTACAGATTGGATTTCACTGAAAAAGACATTGATATTTTCAATGCAATGGGAAGAATTATGTGTATAAAAGATTTGATTGTGTACATTAAAAAAATGGGTGATTTGAGTAAATGGAGAGTGAAGTGGACCAAGAAAAGGGAGGAAGAAAAAAGAGAGAGGATGGCTAATCAGTACCCAATGAGAGAAATAGCAGGTGGTGGTTATGTTCATGTTCCCTGGTCAAGACAAGACATTTTGTTGTTTACAAATGATTTTCCTCGGCTGAGAGAAAAACCTGTAGAATGGTATCGACAGGTGGACAGGTTCATTAAAGTGTCAAAGGTTCTGTGGATTGATCTTGATGGATTCTTTGACATTGTTGTCCCATCAGATCTTTGGACAGAATGTAAAATTGCTGTAAGTTGGCCAAAGGCAGAACCAGTTCGAGATTCAGTGACAGGTGCTCCATCATCAGAGGTCATGGGACTGTATGACAAAGTGATTTATTGGTTGAAAGAAAAGATTCCCCCAAAAGAAGTTGATTGGGTTCAAATTGACAGAACAAATCAGGAGCCAAAAGAATCAGTTAATTCATTTTATGAAAGATTACTGTTGGTGTTTAAACAGTACAGTGGCTATGAAAAATTAAGTGAAAAAGACACGAGCCACTTTATTTACAGATTCGTTTATGGTCTCAGACCTGAAATTGGTGAAATGATAAAAAATGGTATTGTTGGTTGGCAATCACTCTCAGTTGATGATATACTGAAAAAGGCAAAATACTGCAGTGATGAGATAGATGCCAGACAAAAGAAATTAAAGGAGAAGACAATGTGGGCACAGGTGAAGGTAGCTGAACAGCAGATTGCAAATTTGGAGAATAAAAATGTAAATTACAATCAGAATCAGTGTCAAGGAAAATTTAAAGGTAATTTTAATATGCCAAAATGTAATGTTAACATTGAGGAGCTAAAACAAAAATTGCCTTGTTTTAATTGTGGCGAAATTGGACACTGGAAGCGTGAGTGTAAAAATCCGCCCAGAAATTTAAAAAATGCATCATTAAATCCACAGATGCAGAATGATGTAAATCTGCAGCAACAGCTACAGCGACATCTAAATGAGTTGAATCTGCAGCAACAGCTACAGCGACAATTAGAAAATCAGCAGAGTCAAATTCCACAGCCTCCTCTTCCTAACTGTGGAGGTGGTCAAAGGTATAATTCGGAAACAGGATTCAGCGGAGGTGATCAGGTAACCAGACCAAAAAGAGTGAATGTGCCACATGTTTCTGGACAGTTTTTGTTGACAGAAAATGGAGGAAGTGATTCAGAGGATTACTTATGACGGTGCCTGAGAGAGGGGGAAGAGTGTGTACTTGGAGCCACTCTTGAGGTTGACCAGTCTGGTCCATTTGTAAATGGTAAAGTGAATGATGTAGAAATCACTTTTCTTGTGGACACTGGTCCTACCCGTTCTACTGTTAGATCAGTGGAAATTGAAAACCTGCCTCTCTCTGGTGACACCATCCAAGTAGGTGGCGTAGCTAATCAGCAAATTAAAACAGATTTGACAGAGCCTGTGAAGGTAGAAATTGGCAAATTCAAAGACAAACACAGATTTGTAGTTTACAACAGCAGTCCTGTAAACTTGCTAGGAAGAGACATCCTAGGCAAGATGAACTGCAAAATATATTGCTCTCCAGAGGGTATTGAGCTGCAGACTTTGGAAGAAGATGGGCTTTACAAATTAACAATGCTGATGGTTGAAGCAGAGGAAAATAAAATGTTTCCTGTATTTGACAAAGAAAATTTGCCTGAAGAACTGAAGAAGACAGTCAAAGCTGAAATTTGGGATTTGACTGGAAATGAGATGGGCTTGATGAAACATGTCGAACCAGTCAAAGTAACAGTGAAACAGGGAATCGAATTTCCAAACATTCCTCAGTACAAAATGAAACCAGAAACAATTGAAGGTGTCATTCCTGTAATTGAAAAATTCATAAGGCAAGGTGTTCTAAAATAAATTGAAAGCAGTCCTTGTAATTCACCGATCATGGGGATCAAAAAGCCAAATGGAACGTACAGAATAGTTCAAGACCTGAGAAGGGTTAATCAGATAGTTGTTCCATGTTGTCCAGTTGTTCCAAACCCAGCAGTAATTCTTTACCAAATTCCGCATGATGCAGAATGGTATACTGTCATTGACCTTTGCAATGCGTTCTTTACTGTTCCATTGCATCCAGATAGCCAGCAAATCTTTGCGTTCAGCTTCCAAGGTCGCACATTAGCATGGTGTCGTATTCCTCAAGGGTATACAGAGAGTCCATCTATCTTTAATCAGTTATTAAAGAAATCTTTGGAGAAATTGGATTTGCCAGGAAAATCGACTTTGGTCCAATACATTGATGATTTACTGGTTGCAGCAAAAACCCGAGATAACTGTGTCACAGATACAATTACTCTTTTGAATCACTTGGCAGATGAGGGACATAAAGTGTCACCTGCAAAATTACAGTTTTGCAAACAAGAGGTAAAATATCTTGGTCACAGAATTGCAAAAGAAACCAGACAAGTGACAATTGAAAGAATCAAAATGATTCAGGGAATGCAACCTCCAAAAACACAGAGACATGTCAGAATGTTTCTAGGAATGGTTGGTTATTGTCGTCAATGGATTAGTAGATTTTCAGTAATTGCTAAACCACTGCAGAGACTGACAAAATCAGATATAAAAGACCCAATTGTACTCACAGAAACTGAAATGGAAGCTTTTGAGAAGCTAAAAAGAAGCCTGTGTGAAGCACCTGCTTTAGGCATGCCAGATTACGAAAAGAATTTTGAGCTGTATAGCAGTGAAAGAGAAGGATGTGCATTGTCTGTGTTAATTCAGAGACACGGAAAACTGAGAAAGCCAATTGCTTACTTCTCAGCAGTGCTTGATCCTGTTGCAAAAGCATTACCAGGCTGCTTAAAAGCAGTAGCTGCAACAAATGTGAGTCTTGAGCAAAGTGAAAGAATCATCATGGGATTTCCTGTAAAAGTTTACGTTCCCCATTCAGTTGAAATTCTCCCTACCAGAAGTTAAACACAGCACCTTACAAGTAACAGGCTTACTAAATACGAGAAAATTATTCTGGGATCAGATAATGTCTCAATAGCAAGGTGTGTAAATTGAAATCCTTCTACATTATTGCCTGATGGTACTGAAACTGAAATTAGAAATGAAAATGACATCGATCATGAATGTTTAGATGTCTTGGAATACTGCACAAAACCTAGGCAGGACATTAAAGATGTTCCTTTGCCTGAGTCAGACTTTGTTTACTTTGTTGATGGCTCTTGTCTGAGAACAGAAGAAGGTTTTCTGAGAGCAGCGTATTCTGTCTGTACAGTTGCTACGGTGATTGAAGCATCATGTCTCGAAGGAGTTCGTTCAGCTCAAGTAGTTGAATTGATTGCTTTGATTCGTGCTTGTGAAAAAGCAATACATTTGAAAATCACCATAATAACTGACAGCCAGTACGGTTACGGAGTTGTGCATGATTATGGACAGCTTTGGTCTCAAAGAGATTATCTAACCTCTGCAGGTACTCCCATCAGAAATGCAAAACTGATTAAAAGATTAATTGATGGCATTCAATTACCAGAAAAAATTGCTGTCGTGAAATGTTCAGCTCACAAAAGAGGAGAGGATTTCATTACCAAAGGAAATGCTTACGCATGTGGAAAAGTAAATTTTGCCATGTTCTGTGTCCCTACGTGTTCCCCATCTTATGTTATATGTGCATGATTAATATGCATATGTATTCCCTTTTGATCGAGTAAAGACGCAATTCCAGTTGTGTCCAACTCTAGTATGCCAAGTTTCCAGTTCTCGTGAAAGCTACGAGTATTAGGCCTATGTAAACCCATGTTGCCACGTTTCACAGTGTGCACGTTAATTCAGTAAAAGTCCCCGTTTCTAGGCCTCAAAAGGGCCCGGACTCAGATTCAGCTCCTGTCTCCTGAACCCTCGCTGAGGAGCGATACAGCCCCCACCTGCATCCCTGACCATTCACTTACTTTCATGCCTCGCAGTGCTCGGCTCGGCCTGGCTCTGCCTGCCAGTCTGCCAAGAGTATGTTATGATTCTAGTTATCAGTCCAGCTCTCCTTCTCTGCATTCCTAAGCTACTGAATCGCATCAATAGTTTCCGTCATGGTCTAGCCTTTATGTCTCCATGTAAGAGAAATACTGTATTAATGGTCATTTAATATTCCTCAACACGCACTACATGTAGAATAATGCATACACCAGTCTTAGAGTCTGTTAGCCTTTGCCCTGATAACTTTTGGATTCTATCAACATGTTCTCTAAACATCAGATACTAGATAGTGTTTAGGTACATGTCGCTCTGCCACTCCAGACTTTCGTCTCCTCTTCTAGCGCAGAAGTCATAGCCCCCAGTTCCTCCTAGTAACACGTCATTGCCAGTTTGCGCGCACCACTAGGTCAGAGGTCCCGGCTTTTTAGGTAGCCCCCTCCATGTTTCCGCCCCATTTATGACATATTCTGTTACGTTTACATCACATGTCTATGTATACGCCTCTTGTTACACCTACTTTCTGCCTTATCTTTCGCGACTGCTACAAACCCCGCCCACTGCTACGCCTACTGTATTAACTGTAATGTATTTGTTTAACTATAAATATTGTGCACTGTTATTAAAAGTTACCCTTATGCTCCCAGATTCTGCCCCCGGCAGCTGCCATCCTATTCCCGTGCAGGTTGTCCTGTTCCTGTCCTTTATGCTTTATTAAAACCTGCAAAACTCCAGCTACCTCGAATCTTGACTCTTATTTATTGAGCTATCTGTTTATATTGAATCCAGTCAAAAATAGACCCGGTAATTAATTATTTATTTACCACATAATGGCGCCCGAATAGGAACTTGCCCTTTCCCCACGCGCCGGAGAAGCCACGCAAGCCCCCTGATCCTCTGCAGTCGTGACGGAACCATCCTGCGCAGTGGCAGATATTTCTGCTTCAAGTATCCCTCAGGCCCACGGAGGAGACGGAGGTTGCGGTCCAGCATCCAGACGAGGCGGTGGAGGAACGCGGCGAGTCCCGACCAGAGCCCAAGCCAAGAGTCCAAGGTCCGAGGTATCCGGAGGCCCACCTGTAACTGAAGTCCGAAGTTCGTCCGTCCGTCGTCGTAGCAGTCCAGTCCAGTCCGAGGCCTTCCGTTCTTGCTGCCCGGTGAGTACCGTTGCTGGGGTAGTATCTAGACAGGGTCAATCAATTTGTCTCTGGTCCGTGGGCTTGGGTACGCAAATCCAACACGAAGTGTTCACCTAGGTGGATGCGGGTCCTGACGTGTCTCTTTATGGGACCGGTATGTTTCGTACTGTTTTAGCAGTGCATCTAGTAATTCTAGTAAGTTCTGTTCTCGAGAAATTCATGTGTTTCTGTTTTCAAGTATTCCAGGTAATGTTTCTGTCCGAACTGTTATTTTAAAATGTTATTTCAATGTGTTTTCAATGTCGTGGTATGAATGATTTGTTTCTCTCAGTCATTATTGTGTTTAATGTGTATTGTATTGTGTCCAGATCTCAGTATAGTCATGCCTCTGTTTTCCAAGTTACGTCAGTTAAGAACTAGAAAAGGTCTGCTCGAGGAAGCAGTTCCTGTCCCGCCTAGGGACAGTCCAGGTCATTTTATGTATCATAAGCATGGCATAAGTGCCATATTATATCTAGACTTATGGGTCGAGTACACCAAGGAATTAGAAGAAAAGTATAGATGGCCCGTATCAGGTACGTGGGATGCCGAGTGCATCATGCGAGTAGAAGAAGCATTATGGAAAAAGAAAGCCAGACAGTCACAGAAAGATGCCATCGAGTTATGGCGCAAAGAATCTCATAAAAGAACGGAAAAAGAAATCAGAAAGTCAGAATTGAGTAGAGAATCCTCAGAAAGAGCCCAAGAAAGGGAATTAATCGAAACAGGTGAACGAGTTAAAGCCGAACAGTCAGACAGACAGAGGAATGCCCTTATTAAGGGTATGTACCCTCTTCTTGCCGAGGGCTTGCCAAAGGCAACCCCGGAGGCATCCAGTAAATTCCCGCCATCATTAGTTCCAACCAAGCTACGTCATAAACCGACCGCAGCTGATATTTTTCTCTCGTCCTATTTGGACGACACAGTCCCAGAATATGCAAATCCTGTTCCGCCAGCTCCTGTAAGTAATGTAATTTCTGTTCCTCCAGCCACCGGGGCACCTGTTGCGGCACCCGTTACGGTACCCCCGGTCCAGCCTACAGTACAAGTACCCGCTACATCGGTCACTCTGCCAGCACGACGAGTATCAGTCGACGATTCCAGTTTAGGGGCCGCGGGGGGAGGTCCTCCTGGTACCCCGCCGCCACACAAACATGTAACGTCAGTCGAGTTACATGAACGTGCGTTACAGCGTACGCCCAAATATCAGTCCGTTGCAGATATCAGACGAGCTCTTACTGAATGCCGTTATGATCCAGTCCCAGGCGATGATAATATGGTTATATATTCATTGCGCGTAAGACGGGTGACCGAGTATTTGGACACCCTACCGAATATGAAAGAAGATCTAGACAGAATATATCGTTTTATCCGTACAGGAGAAGATCCAGAAAGTATTGGCGAAATCATGTCTTTAAGGAAAGCTGAGACCCAGCTCATGCTATTAAAGTTTCTAATTAATTGTTTAATAAGGGAACAAGATTATCCGACTAAAGATCTGACCGAAATGAAAGTTCTGACAAGGTGGAGTGATAATATAGCCGAGGGTAAACACAGGACGCTCAGTTGTATAGAGAGTATGTACAAGAAAATTCGTAAGGAAATAATAAGGTTACACGAAAATCGCAAAGCAGCACAAGTAAGCGAGAAGGAAAACGACTCTTCTACTGAAGAGGTAGACGACGAGAATACCGCCAGAATAGCGTATGTAGGTAAAACTAGACTTCCCGACCGACATTCACGTCTAGAACACAAGAAAGTGTTCTCTCTTCCAGCACCAGAACAAGGTTCTCTAGAACAAGTATTTCAAGCTACCGATCACATTCTGAAATCACGAATCGGTTACAGTGAACTTAGTACTATGCATGAACAAGAACTAGCCCGATCAGCAGTCCGATGGGCTACTGATTCTACCACTTTTCCAGACGAAATAGTGGCACAAATGTTTCTGAAACTGCCCCCAGCCGAGCAGCGACTGGGGGGTATGTATATGATCCAGCACCTCATTACATTGTATGAGGGTCAACATTCTGATCTAGGTCCGTTACATGATGTATTAAACGAGTTACTACAGTATAGATGGAAAGGTCTAGGTACCGATTTAATTAGTATCATTCTAGAACAGCGCCACAAATACCGAACGTTTCTGAACCCGCACTTTGTTCACGTCTCACCCCCAGGAAGTAAACCATTTTACATAGATAGACAGAATCCGTTACGAGAAGTACACCCAGTTAGGACAGAGGGTGGTGAAATGCAACGAGTATTTGTTTACACCCCCATCACAAAGATGGAACTCTTAGAGATGAAGAAATTGATTCCCTGTCACGACAAAGATCCAGCAGGGTTCCACCGTGAATTAAAAGACATGCTCCGTATGGGAGAATATACGTATCCAGATATAATTAAAATGTTAAAGGTCCTGTTGCCCGCAGGGGTATATGAAAAACTCAAGGAAAAAGAATGGGAGGTGGGAGAGAAAAAGATTGATTGGACAGCTCTAGAAGCTGAAGATAAAATACGAGTACCAGGTACCGGTCTTGGGGAGAAATGTAAAGAATTACCTGAGCTGTTAATACAAGTTTTGCCAAGATTACTAGCCACGAAAAAGGAAGACTGGGATGCAATCTCAGCCTGTAAACAGAAACAGGATGAAGACACTAGTGATTTTTATTCTAGATTCGAGAAATGCTTTAGTATCAACAGTGGTTTGAAGACGAGTAGCGAGTCATACCCTCATCTTTTTGTTACTAAACTAGTCGAGAATTCAAGTCCACAAGTTAAAAATCGAGTTTTGAAAGTCGAAAGTACATGGCAAGCTAATACTCCTTCCCAAATGTTACCGATGCTTCAGTATCACCAGAATAGAATCAGAGAAGAGCAAGAACACGAAAGGAAACGTATGAAAGATACGAAAATGAAAGTATTAGTTGCACAATCTGTTCCTCAAGACAGTCAGAAGAGGGGTCCGAATCAAGCCAGTCACCCTGCAGTTCCTGTTAAAGGGACCTGCAATTATTGTAAACAGCCAGGTCATTTTATAAACGAGTGTGCAGTTCTGAAACACAATATAGCCACTGGTAAGACTATAAAAAGACCACGTCCGCCTAGACAAGAACAAGTTTCACAGACTTCTCAGATACCACAGAATGCACAACAGACAGTTACAGTACCGCAGCCTATAGCTGCTACACAGCATGTTACACAGCAGATGTACCAGTATGCACAGTCCGAGTATCCAGAGTATCAGCAGTATTCATGAAACAGCCTAGAGAGGGAGGTAGGCTTGCCTCTCATCGAGATACCTGTAGATCAAGAGGGTCCCTATGTTCACAGTCAAGTATTAGGGAAAGACAGAAAGTTTCTGATTGATACAGGGGCAAGTAGGACTACTATCAGTCATGACGAGGTTCCAGGGGCTCCGCTCTCAGGCTCTAGAAATGTTTCCCTTGGATTTTCAGGAAAGCCAATAGTTAACGAGATTTCCAAACCAGTTACTCTAGAAGTAGGTCCATTGTCCCGAACTACTGATTTATTACTTACGAAATCATGTCCAGAAAATTTGTTAGGCATTAAGACATTAAAAGAATTAGGTGCAGTTATTTGCTGCTCCCCAGAAGGAATACGTTTGTTTTTACGTGACTTTAAGGGTCACTATGTATTACGAGATTTTGATCCAAGATTACTGAATGTCCCGCAGCATTTATGGGCGCAAGGTCCAACTGATGTTGGTTGTATGCAAATCACACCTCATCGTGTGACTCTGAAACCAGGTGTAGTGTTACCACGAATCCGACAGTACAGATTGCCACCTGAGGCTGTAGCAGCCTTATCCAAAATTATTGACGAGCTTATTGCTCAAGGAGTGGTTGTAGAAACTGACTCCAATGTATGTAATTCTCCTATCATTCCAGTCATGAAACGTACTGATCCAAATGCACCTCCAGTATATCGATTAGTGATTGACCTTCGAGAACTTAATAAATGCATCATTCCCCAGTATCCAGTAGTCCCAGATATTTCTTCCCTATTGACAGCCATTGATTCTGAAGCTACGTTTTTCACTTTCATCGACCTCAAGAACGCATTTTTCAGTGTTCCGATTCATCCAGACAGCCAGTTCCTTTTCGGATTCTGTTTAAATGGAAGGAGCTATAAATTTACACGAGCTCCTCAAGGTTTCACAGAAAGCCCTAGTATTTACAGTCAAGCACTTAAGAGACAACTAGACAATATTCACATGCCGACAGACACTGCCCTACTCCAGTATGTCGATGATCTACTGATCACAGCCCGTTCTGAACGTGACTGCGAGCGAGCATCACTTACAGTTCTGTATTTCCTAGCCGAGATGGGGCACAAGGTGTCCCCTTCGAAGCTTCAATTCTGTGTCCAGCAAGTGATCTATTTAGGCCACTTACTGTCCAAGAGGGGTAGGCAGTTGACACCTGACCGTATCCAGTTAATAGCGAGTCTTCCTCAGCCCAAGACCCAGAAGGAGGTACGAGCTTTTATTGGCCTCACTTCTTATTGCAGACAATGGATTCCTCAGTATGCATTTCTAGCAAAGCCACTGATACAGTTAACGACACAGGAGGCAGCCGTATCGACTGTTCTCCCTTGGACATCTGAACATACACTTGCTTTTAATGAGTTAAAGAAAGCCTTATGTCAAGCTCCTGTTCTAGCTACACCGAACTACAGTAAGCCTTTTACACTTTTTGTCACAGAACGTGAAGGTACAGCATTATCTGTTCTCACACAAGATCAAGCAGGACAATACAAGCCCTGTGCTTATTTTTCGAGCACATTAGATCCAGTAGCCCAGGCTCTGCCTGCGTGCCTCAAGTCAGTTGCAGCCACAGCACTAGCTATCAGACAAAGTGATTCCATAGTGTTAGGACACTCCCTGACAGTACAAGTTCCACACTCCGTGGAAGTTCTTTTAAACCGAACACAGACTCAGCACTTGACCATTGCACGTTTAACAGGTTATGAACTGACACTGTTCCAGCCACACATAGAAATCAGACGCTGCAACGTTCTAAATCCTGCTACACTGTTACCATCAGTTACCTCAAATCCGGCCACACATGACTGTGTGGAAGTTGTTAACACCATGACAAAGCCCAGACAAGACCTGACAGATATTCCATTACCTGATCCCGACCTGACACTTTATGTGGATGGTTCATGTATGAGAACAAGTACAGGAGAACTAGTAGCCGCGTATGCAGTGACTACTGACACTGAAGTTATAGAGACACACCGTATTGACACCCTGTCCGCTCAAGCAGCAGAGCTAGTCGCTCTGACCCAAGCCTGCATACGTGCCAAGAACCTGAAAGTTAACATATACACAGATTCACGTTATGCATTTGGAGTCGTACACGACTTTGGAGTGCTCTGGCAAGAGAGAGGTTTTACGACTTCTCATGGGACCAAGATTCAGCATGGTCTTCTTATTCAAGCTCTGTTAGATGCAATACATTTACCAACAGCTATCGCTATCATGAAGTGCAAAGCACATACGAAAGTTACTGACATCATTTCCCAAGGCAACGATCTAGCAGATCGAACAGCCAAGCTTACAGCTCAGACACCAGACATTCCAGTTAACACAACATTGACACACACTCCAGATCCGACTACATGTATGACAGTTAAGGACCCCACTCAAGATGTCATAGATATCCAGTTACATGCTACTCCCGATGAAATCAAGAAATGGTCCGAACAAGGAGGGGTCCAGACAGATCAGGGATGGTTGACGAAGGGAAAAGCCACATGGTTTCTCCCCGACTCTATGGTTCAAGTCGTTATCAATACCGCACATAGTCCTGCACATTTAGGAGAAAAAGCCATGTTAGACAGAATCCAGAACATTTGGTTCAACAAGCACTTACGAGCTGCAGCCAAGCAGAAAGTCCGTACTTGTATGATATGTTGTCAATTCAATCCAGGTAAAAGTGTCCCGGTGGTACAAGGGGGATTCCAGCCTCCTGACCACCCTTTTGAAGTCCTCCAGATGGATTATATCCAGATGGAGCGATGTCGAGGTTTCAAGTATGTCCTTGTAGTTGTATGCGCTTTGTCCAGATGGACAGAGGCATATCCAGTCCCAGATTACACAGCCGCGACCACTGCCAAGCAGTTGGTTCGTGAATTCTTCCCCCGTTATGGACTCCCTAGGGTCGTGTATTCAGACAACGGCCAGCCATTCTCATCTGAATTAATGAAGCATGTTTCCCTTCTGTTAGGGTACCAGTGGAAGTTTCATTGTGTACGCCATCCTGAAGCAGCAGGTCTCGTAGAGAGACATAATCAGACCCTAAAAATCCGCATCGCCAAAGTTTGTAAAGAGAAAGGTGTAGACTGGCTAGTAGCTCTGCCAGTCGCCCTATTTTATATGCGCATGGTCGCACATTCCAGATCAGGTCTGTCCCCTTATGAGGTCGTATTCGGCCGCCCCCCGAACATGTGGGGTACACCTAGACCCCGAAGTATTACCGATGTTTCCAGTAATATGCTGACAGATTACCTAGCTTCCTTGATGTCTGCCCTACACTCTTGTCGTTCACAGGTTGCCGCCGCATTTCCAGACAATACCGAGGTGAAACCGCATGAAATCGTTCCAGGATGTCTAGTACTTGTGAGGAACTTTGATCGTTCAAGTCCGCTGGAGCCCCGCTGGAAACAACCTCAACTTGTCCTTCTGACCACCCGCACGGCCGTGAAGTTGTAAGGCCGCAAAGGCTGGGTGCACCTGTCCCACGTCAAGAAATTCCATGGATGTCGCATAAAAACATTGGACTGTTCCATTTTAAAGGACTGCCAGAATTCTAAGAACTGCCCTATTCTCAAGGACTGTCCCGTTACAAACTTTGATTCCAAGCCTCCCCTGTTAGAGGAAACTCCGCAGCAGGAGTATAAAAAGAAGCTCCGGTCTAGTAAAATAAGTCAGCCAGTTTAATTGTCTAAGTCCCCCTCGGGTGAAACGGTTAGACAGGTTTCTGACATGTATGAGATAGACCCCCATAGTGAGAGAGTCAGTCAAAACTCTATCAGATGTATCATTATTCTATGTTTTCTTATGTTTTTGAGTTTGCTGGTTACTTGCACAAGTTATGCATTGCATTTATGTTTTTCAATTTCTCATGTAAATAAGCCTTCTAATGCTACAGTAGAGCACACATTTAGTGATCTGCCTCCCCACGAGCTATCCTATCGTCTCGCTATGCGAAATAATACATTCATCCGAATGTTACACTATTCACACCAGACCAGCAATGCTACTAATTGTTGGGTGTGTGGTCGACTCCCCCCTTTCCAGACACCGAAGGGAGTTCTGCCACTTTTTCCTTATCCGTTTTCACATAATGGTTCGTGTGGAGCATGGTCCATGTTAACGTCATCTTCCAATGATATGTCCCTTCTGAATAGAACATGTTTTCCAGACAAGCAAGGTCCCTCCCATAGAACAGGGTTAGATCTAGAAAATGAAGTATATAATTTGGGTAATTATTCTTCGAATTTTATGGTCCTGAATGTTCAGTCTGATACTACTCCAGACTTGCCTGCTATTTCAGTACTACCAGTCAAAGGCGAATTATGTGTCAGAAATAATAGTTCCGCACATGTAGGACATAGTGATTGTACTACTACTGTCGATTATAGTGACAGTGGGAAATCTATTTTCAAAGCCTCACGTCATTCTTATTTTGTTTGTGGTCAGACCGCATATGTTCGTCTGCCCCTCGATTGGGATGGAACATGTTACATTGCCTTCCTACTGCCACCAGTTTTCCTAGCCCCATCTGATTATCATAGAAACACACATCTAGTACACATTAGACATAGAAGGGAGATCGAGTCCCCGATTGTCGATCAAACTGAAACTGCTCTAGAACAGTATACAGACTTTAATAAAGGATTCTTCTTCTTTATAGGACCTATCCAGAATAGTAAGTTAATACGTAGACTAACCAGAACCCTTGAAGCAGTAGTGAATGAGACTACTTCTGCTCTAGGTAACTTAACCGAAGAGCAATCTGCTATGAGATTTGTCGTGCTTCAAAATCGTCTCGTTCTTGACGTCATACTGGCCGATAGAGGTGGAGCATGTAGAGTCATCGGATCTAGTTGCTGCATTTTCATTCCTAATAACGCGCCGTCTGTTTATTCAGCTATAACCAGACTTCATAAAATTGCCCACCAGTTACACCAGAATCCAGGCACCTGGACATGGTCCGGTTGGCTCTGGAGTATCATATCTGCCTGGGGATGGAAAGTATTGTCATTCCTAGGTATAGCAGTAATGATCATATTCAGTTGCTGCCTCTGTATACAATGTGGCCCTGCGATTTGCGGCATTTGTGCTACCTCTTGTATTCCTAGTCCTAAGTCCCGTTCCAAGACAATTCGAGACGAGCAAATGATACTGTATGAAATGATAAATGGTATCATGAATATTGATGTTTCCTGATGGAAACGTAGTGACAAGGAGGGAATGTGGAAAAGTAAATTTTGCCATGTTCTGTGTCCCTACGTGTTCCCCATCTTATGTTATATGTGCATGATTAATATGCATATGTATTCCCTTTTGATCGAGTAAAGACGCAATTCCAGTTGTGTCCAACTCTAGTATGCCAAGTTTCCAGTTCTCGTGAAAGCTACGAGTATTAGGCCTATGTAAACCCATGTTGCCACGTTTCACAGTGTGCACGTTAATTCAGTAAAAGTCCCCGTTTCTAGGCCTCAAAAGGGCCCGGACTCAGATTCAGCTCCTGTCTCCTGAACCCTCGCTGAGGAGCGATACAGCCCCCACCTGCATCCCTGACCCTTCACTTACTTTCATGCCTCGCAGTGCTCGGCTCGGCCTGGCTCTGCCTGCCAGTCTGCCAAGAGTATGTTATGATTCTAGTTATCAGTCCAGCTCTCCTTCTCTGCATTCCTAAGCTACTGAATCGCATCAATAGTTTCCGTCATGGTCTAGCCTTTACGTCTCCATGTAAGAGAAATACTGTATTAATGGTCATTTAATATTCCTCAACACGCACTACATGTAGAATAATGCATACACCAGTCTTAGAGTCTGTTAGCCTTTGCCCTGATAACTTTTGGATTCTATCAACATGTTCTCTAAACATCAGATACTAGATAGTGTTTAGGTACATGTCGCTCTGCCACTCCAGACTTTCGTCTCCTCTTCTAGCGCAGAAGTCATAGCCCCCAGTTCCTCCTAGTAACACGTCATTGCCAGTTTGCGCGCACCACTAGGTCAGAGGTCCCGGCTTTTTAGGTAGCCCCCTCCATGTTTCCGCCCCATTTATGACATATTCTGTTACGTTTACATCACATGTCTATGTATACGCCTCTTGTTACACCTACTTTCTGCCTTATCTTTCGCGACTGCTACAAACCCCGCCCACTGCTACGCCTACTGTATTAACTGTAATGTATTTGTTTAACTATAAATATTGTGCACTGTTATTAAAAGTTACCCTTATGCTCCCAGATTCTGCCCCCGGCAGCTGCCATCCTATTCCCGTGCAGGTTGTCCTGTTCCTGTCCTTTATGCTTTATTAAAACCTGCAAAACTCCAGCTACCTCGAATCTTGACTCTTATTTATTGAGCTATCTGTTTATATTGAATCCAGTCAAAAATAGACCCGGTAATTAATTATTTATTTACCACCAAATGGCAAAATACTGCACGAGAAAGAATTTTGCAATTAACCGGGAAAAGAATGATGAACATGTCTTGAGCTCACTTACGCTAACATCAGTAGTTGAAACATGGCAGGGAGTTAAAGATTTACAAGACGAAGCAAGTGATGAGGAGAAAAACACATGGTTGAAAGCAGAATGTAGACAGCGAGATAAGAATGGAATTTGGACTTACAAAGATGGCAGAACTGTTTTACCAGATAGCATGATTGCTGACATGGCTAGGATGTATCATGGTCAGGCACATATTGGAAGAGATTCCATGATCAGGCTTTTTAGAGAGACATGGTTCAATCCAAAGTTCAGAATTATAGCAGAGTCTCTCTGTCAAAGGTGCTTAGTTTACCAACAAATGAACCCCAACAGAAAAACAGTTGTGAGCTTGGGAACCATAGGACGGGAGGGTGGTGCTTTTACCAGGCTACAAATGGATTTCATTGAAATGCCACCACATTATAAATTACATTATGTTCTTGTGATAATCTGTTTGTTTTCGAGATGGGTTGAAGCGTTTCACACACGTCACAATGATGCAATTACTGTTGCAAAATTGCTTTTAAGGGAGATCATACCTAGGTACGGTTTTCCAGTGACTGTGGAGAGTGATCGTGGAAGACATTTTGAAAACAGATTGCTAAAATTGATTTGTGAAGCTTTAAACATAGAGCAGAAATTCCATTGTGCATACAGACCAGAAGCATCAGGTGTTGTGGAGCAAGTGAATGGAACGATTACGAACAGGATTGGAAAAATGTGTCTAGCTACAGGTATGAAGTGGACAGATGCCCTTCCACTTGTTTTGATGTCTCTGAGAAGTACACCTGATAAAAAGACAGGTTTAAACCCACATGATATTCTCATGGGCAGAGTTATGAGACAGGCTTTTATTCCTGTAGGGAGATTGATGACTATTAATGATAGTGTCATTTTGGAGCACTGCAGGAATGTATCTGATGTCGTGATTTCTGTGTCCAATCAGGTGGGAACTGAAGTGCAAACAAGAGAAAAAGAGCAAGCACATGATCTGTTACCAGGTGACTGGGTCAGGAGAAAAGTTCATCGAAGAAGAAACTGTTTAGTACCCAGGTGGCAGAAAGCAAGACAAGTTATTCTTGTTACAACAAATGAAGTGAAGTGCAAAGGTTTGAAGAGGTGGATACACGCAAGTCACCTATTCGTGTACCTACACCTGAAAATTCTGATGAAGAAAGTGACACCACTGCTGATTCAGATTCTGAAGAAGAACCTGAAAGAAATCTAGATCCTGAAGATCGACAGGAAGGTCGACATCTGGAGAGTTTGAATGGAAAACAAGCCTTGAATGAAAAAGACTTGGAAATCGTGACATTAGACTCAGAAAATGATGAAGATCTGCTAAAAAAAGAAGCAGAAGAAGAGTCTAATCAAGTTGTGATTCAAGACCAGGAGAGTATTGAAAAGCAGAAAAGAAACTCTGGAAGCAGGAACAGGAATTCTGGAACTGGGAAGTTTGAAGGTAATTGAAGAAGAAGAAGACGAATTACCAAGTACCAGCTATAAGGATGATGTTCCTAACGGAGTGAAGCTGCTGAGTAAAGAAGTACCTGAGTCCAGAATCCAAATTTGTGACAGTGAAACTGATGAGAGTGATGAAGATTCTCAACGAAGAAAATTCACAAAAAGAGCTTGGAGAACTGAGTGTAATGTGACCGAGCCATAGAAGAAATTACCAAGAAAAGGTGATAACTGGCCAGAAGAAAATGAAGGCCTGAAATTCAAATTGGTGCACAGATCAAAGGAACAGATTAATAAAATATCAAGTCAAAAAGATCCTGAAAAGAAAAGTGAGGCAGGAAAGAAAATAGAAGTCATTAATAGAAGGACAAAAAGAAATTTGAAACCAAATCAAAAATATAAGTCACCTGAATGGACTTATATTATTATTCCACCTGTAGTGGAGATCAATAGTAGCAGTCAGGATGAAATAGATGACAATAGTGACAATGATTGAAGTATTCTCTGCTTAAATTTAGGGTTTTTGTTTTTGGCATAAGGCTGAAGAAATTGTGTTAGCTGGGAAACAATTGTGACGCAAGGTCGAAGAAAAGCTGTTAGAAGGTTGAGGATCTAAAAAAAAAAGAATTTAAAAAAGGGGGTGTGTTAGATTTTTTTAGAAAATTCAGACAATTTTAAATTTTTGTTTTATTTTCTTTACAAGCTTAGTGAAAATGCCTTATGTTTTTGTAAATAACAGTTCAAGATGCTCCATCTTTAAAAGATGCTCTAAGATGTCTTTGATTTGTGTGGTCCTAATAATCTTGCTTTGGTTAGTTCTAGCTGTCATTTTTCCTTTTGGGATTAATAAGGAGATGTACAAGGTCAACATGACGAGCAAAGCTTCTGTTAAACAAGACAAACATAGTGCAACAAGCAAAACTAACAAAGTTATTAATCATAATCCTGAGATCCATCAGGATAGATCTGTTGGTGTTTTTTCTAGCAATACTTTTTCAAGACTCCTGGCTGAATATGTAAAGGTCATGGAGGTGAAAGACTGTTACATTTGTGTGAAATTGCCTGCTTCTGTTTCGGAGGGAGTTACCTATAATATGCTTCCTCTTACTTATGGCATAACCTGCAATGTGATAGCTAGTTTATTTGATCAAACTGGTCAATTAGAGTATTACTATTCTAATTATGATGACATTTTTGCAAACCTGAAAATTGAGAAAAGCTTAAATAAGCACAAGCAAGCCAAACAGATGAGGGAATTCTTTATTGTAACAAATGAACTTACCTATGAGTATGCTTTTAGAAATAATTTGACATGTAAATTGAGATCTGAAGAAAAATCTTTCCTGAATTTAGTTGAGAAGAGAAGAGCTATTTATAAAAGGAATGAAATGCTTAAACAGACCAAATCAAAATTCTGGCAGAAAGAAGACGAAAAACTAAATGGCAAATCTTTTGAAAATGCTGCTATACACATAGATAAGCCAATTAGTGGTAAGTTGTGTATTAGGAGAGACAATACTTTATTTGACAACTATTTTGTGGTTGCGAGTCATTGTGAGGACACTTATCAAATCATGGGGGGTTGGGGATTCAAAGGTGGTAAAGATCCTATTTTTCCTGGGGATTATTTTGTTTGTAGAGATAAAGCTTACTACAACCTCCCAGATCACTGGTATGGGACGTATTTTGTAGGATTGGTTTTTCCTAAAATATTTCATGTTGACAGAAATGCAGAAGGTTTATTTGAAATCAGTAAACATTTGAACAGATACAAAAGAGAAAGTTTCTCAGAAATTTTGGGAGACATTTTTGAAGCCATGATACCTTTAGTGGGTATAACCTCGAATGCAGGCAGAATCAGAAAATTGTCCAATTGTTGACAGATTGTCAGCTGATACAGCTGGTGGTTTCCAATTAGTGGATACTGAGCTTATTGCAATTCGGACTATGGTAATGCAGAATCGTCTTGCCCTTGACATTCTGCTAGCAAAAGAGGGAGGAATCTGTGGCATTTTGCATGTCCAACACTGTTGTACTTATATCCCAGATGAGAGTCAGGGTATTGAGATGTATATCAAAAATATCACTGAGTTGCTATCAGAAATTGTTTCCTTGGAAGATGATGATTTTTCAGAACGTCTGTCCAAAAGATTTCAAGCAATCAAAACCTGGTTTCAAGAGATTGATGGTTCAATTCTTGTCAAAATACTGACACCTTTATTAGTTGTTTGTAATACTGTTGTTGAAGATCAGTTGCATGTTACACGAGAGAAAGAAATACCTGAGGGAAAAAGAGGAGAATATTCAAGATCAGAAAGGAACAAAAGAAAGAAATAGAACTGGAGGAGTTTCGTAGAACTCAATATGAGAATTGCAGACAAACTGATGAGACAAGTCTTTAGGAATACTAACACGGTGTAGATCAAACATGTTCATCTATGAGATAATATTTTGCTAAATTTTTGGGTGTGGTTTGGTGATTTTGAAATCACCAGATGAGGGAGTTGATGGAGCGAGATTTAGAAATATATTTATTTCAGCTCGCAATGTTAAACTTCCATAATAAATAATAATATTAATAATGTGTGCAGTTAAGAATATTAATTAACCTAGAATAAACGTACAGATTATTACACGCGGGAAACTAGTATGTGTGCTCATATATGTGCATTTTGTGCAAGGTGCTTGCATGTGAGAAATAATAAAACTAATCCTGTCTATTGTGTTGTCAGAATTAAATGCAGCCGTTTTTTAAATAATGGCATGTGCTTATTTCTGTGTGCTCATGTTTTGCCTTTTTGTTTTAAACGTTGCACAAATCTGTTTGTTGCTTTATTTGCTTCTGCTAGGTAACATAGATTAATGGGTTAATAATTAGTAAAGGTGGGTGGGTAACAGAATGATTTCTAATTCTTGCATTAATTATTCTATTGTGTTTGTTTATATACTAGTTATTGAGAAAGAGGCTTGAGGCCTAGCACATTCTAATTATGCAGTTGGCAAAATCCTGCTCAGAGAAAGCAAGAGCCCAGTGTGGACAGTTTCTGCCGTGTTTAAAGGAGAAATTGCAAACTTAATTGAACAATGAACTATTCGTACTCTTGGTCAGCTTGACCAAGGTCAGGAACCGGCAGAGAGATTGTCAAGCTAAGGAAGTCACAGACTGACTATTTCAGTTGTTGCAAATTGGAGGAAGCTACGTGACATGTGAATAAGGCGCAATTGACTCTAAGAGAGAGTCGGAACTGGGCTTCAAACATGTGATGACATAATATGGTCTGTCGTTTGACAACCAATCAGAGTTCTGGATGGCAGAGAAAAGTATTCTTTTTACTTAGATTAGTTAGTTAGAAAAGGTATATAAACTGACCTCTTTAGAGAGAAGGTGTCTCTCGCTTTCCGAATCCAGAAGGGCGTGTCGTGCTGTTGGACTTCTTTGGAAGCACGTAAGAATCAATAGGGCTAAATGACTTTATAATTTTCATTTTAGGTGAAGTGAGTTTTAGTCAGGGAAATAGGGTTTAGGTGATGGAAAAACTGTTTATTCTTCATTAAACATGCTAATTGATTTTGCTTAAAAACTGTCTGTCTTTTACAATTCCTCAAACCATGCTGCTTGAATAATAAAGATTTTAATAAAATGCACTTTTCTTTGAATAATTAGTTAATAAATAAGAATTTTGAAAATACAAGCTGGCCTTGTTATTTCGAAAGTTTAGTAAGCATCAGCAGATCCATTTGCCTTAGTGGCTTAATTAAATACAGAGTTTACAAAAACCATGGTAAAGTCATTATTCCACAGTTGTATATAAATGTATATATAAGTTTGTGAATAGGTTTTATTAATTAAGTCACATGATTCAGTTGCTCAAAAATATATCTTGTTAGTTTATGGGCCTTGTGAGTGATTTATGATTAATGGTGAGTATTGCGGAGTTAGGTACCGTCGTTATGACATATTTTCTTTATGGGCGCTAGATCAGGTTCATTTTTATTATAGTCAATCCCTTTAAGTTTGAGATGAGAGGCTGATCCTTCTCATTTGAAACAACCGCACCAGCTGCACTGAACACACTCTCAGCAGATACTTTGGCTACAGGACAAGCCAGATACTTGAGCTCTGGCCATTGACACATTTTTCCATACCAGAACATCAATGGATTTTGATCCTCTTGGACCTCTTTTGGATCATTCAGATACTTCTAGAACATCCTTTTGATGGTCCTTGGTTTTGCCACTTGCTCAACCTCTTTAACCATTGCCTATGCACTGGACATATGCGTATGTCTATGTATATGAGGTACCATGAAAGATGCTGAATTAGAGGTTTGACAACGACTTTTCCTCGAACAAGTAACCTCCCCCCTTGTCGAGCTTATTTGCTTCCCGACACAGCAAAAGAGACAGAGGAAACAGTAACCTTTCGTGGAATTTTAGGTTTGACTGGACATTCTCTAGCAAAGTGGCCGGCCTTGCCACAATATAAGCATAATTGAAGTTTCTTCCTTCTTTCTTTTTCCTCTGGCGAGAGTGGACCTTTAATTGTCCCTATTTGCATAGGTTCAGGGAGTTTATTGTCTGTCTCTTTCTTTTCGTGTCTGACGAAAGTTAACCGTGATTCTAGTTTAGATCTATCTCCTTTTCTTTCTCCAAGTCTATGTTCCAGTTTTACCACTAAATCCACGAAGTCAGAATAAACTTCTGGTAAGTTAACTATATGTGCCAGCGCGTCCTTTAAATCATCTCTTAATCCTTTATAAAAAATAGAGACACGTTTTTCCTCTGGCCATTGTGTTTCCGTGAGTAAGCGATTAAAACTAGTGAGCTAGGTCAATAAATCATTATTGCCTTGCTATAGATTTAAGAGTTTGTTATCGCTTGCCTGCATGAATGTGTGTTTTCCAAAAAGGCGACTCATTGTACGTTTAAATTGATTCCAATTATGAAGGATTGGATCATTCCTTTACACAAAAGGAATCGACCAATTAGCTGCTGTGCCACCCAAATTAGACAAAACAAATGCCACTTTCGTGGCATCTGTGGGGAATTGTTGTGGTTTGCAAACGAAATGTAACTGACATTGATTGATAAAAACATGGAATTTATTAGAATCCCCATGAAAACGCTCAGGCGCAGCTAAAGGCACTGCATGAGGAACATTTACTGTGACCGCAACCGGAGGAGAGAAAGTTGAATGTTTTGATCTTGTCCCTGAGGAAGTTTTAACCGCATGCGTGCGGCGGCTTTTTTCGCGCTGTGCGGCGTTTTTCAAAAAGCCGCGTTTCATGACGAGCTGAGCTCGTCATGAGCATGCGAGCAGCGCAACTCATGACGAGCTCAGCTCGTCATGAGCGTGGAAAGGGTTAAACAAGGGAGTAAACTCTGTGTTCCACGAAGATGCCCTAGGTTTATACCTGCTTAAATCCTGTTTTAAATTGGTGTTTTCCAATTTTAAATTCTCTATTTCCTCTTGCGTATGCTGCAAGATTCCAGACATGGACTCATTGTGGGTCAAATCCTCGTTTAAGGCTTGCGCCATTTCTGTGGAGTCGATGCCCTCTGTTTCTTCCTCTGAATTCATCGTCCAACAGAACTGTGAGTTTTTTAAGGCTTGTGCTTCAGTCAAAGCCCAGCTCACCTGAGTATCCCGTCAGTTCTGTTGTAGTCTGAAGACTTTCCGAACCCAACCTGAAGCTGCTTGTTCCAGCACACTAGGTTTACAAAATGTGCAAAGAGCCAGCAGCTCAAAGAGAAGGGGGAAGTGGATAAAATAACAAAAGAGAGAGAGACAACGCCGTTCTCGTGTTTTTCCTCCGTTGAACTTTGTAGCTCAATAAGACTTCTTGAGAAACTGGTGCCTAATGAAACATAAAGAGAGAACAGGTAAGTACATCCTATCCCTACCAGTGTTCCTGACTTTCCCTAGACTGATTCAAACTGTACTTCATTAAATACCTCTCTGGTCCTGGTCTCTGGCTTCCAGGCTGGGGTGTGGCAGTTGTGGGAAATGTGTCTTTTACTAATGTGAAGTTTTCTAAAACTAGAGAGGATACCACTGTTAAGTTTACAGGAATCAAGCATTTACATTACTGTGAATGAATTCTAATGTTCTTAATACCAAACTCACTTGTAACACATAAAAAAAGTACTGTACTTTTACATCAAAATAGAGTAGATAATTGCATGCCTTGCAGTTAATGGGTTCTATTGTTGATTCTCAAAGATTCATAAAGTACTGCTTGTAAAACAATGTTCGATTCACAAAGTTCCACAATATCTTTCTTGTAAACCAAAATTCGATTCACAGTGTTCAGGGAACAGTACCTTAAAGTTTGTCCGATTCTTGATTCACAAAGTCTGCACTAAAATCCTGGGATCGTAGTCAGAAAAGTATTTCTGGTAATAAAGGGTTAAGCACTTACTTGTTGCACGAAGCGGATACTATTCTGTCTAACCTTGTCCTTTTTCTCTTTCACAGGAATTTCCAATTGGTCAGGAGAGGGACCGGAATCAGGAAGAGTCGAAAACAGGAAGGGGGAAGATTGCCAGCCTGGTCCCTTGAAGCCGATGCAGGTCCATAAGAGAGCAAGGATGTCAAGGAGGGAATGCGCCGATGCCAGGGATCTGTTCTCCTGTAAGCGGGAGAAGGACGAGCACAAGCACAGAAGCATGTGAGTTAACAATTCTGACATGCGGTGCATTACTCATGACAGTTAGGAGAAGAGTAACCCCCGCGGATTGTGAAACAGAAACTATATTTTAGAGTCAAGGATGACAGAAGGAAGGTAAGCTTTATGAGGAGTGTATCAAGAAAACTCAGAGGCAAAACAATAAAAACAAGAGGTACAAGTGCGACACACACATTCACACAGCAGCATTTCACAAACAAACGCACCGCTCTCTATTCCACATAGCGCCAAAATGCCTCGGCAGTAGTGCACTCTATAAATACCTTGAGTCAGTCAGACTAGGCCTCAGACACTTGATTTACCTTTGAACTGAAACCAATAACATATTGCTTCTAAGCACTTATTGAGGTAGTCCCACTGGCCCCGCCCAGTTCTTCCATCCTTCTTCTCTTTCTCTCGGAGTAACTCCATCCAAGAACAGGTATCATAACCCAAGCAAGATAGATGTGTAGTACATGCTGTTGGAAAACATGTTGAGAAACAGAATTGCAGTATTTTGCCTAGGTTTTGTTTGTTAACTAAAGTGACTGTTCTGGTCTCTGAGAAACCATAATAAAGGATTGGACCCTGCAAATAATTCTGGCTAAGTGTGAAAGGGTTAGTCACATCCAGGGAAAAATTGATCGCCCATCACTCAGGCCCCAAACTTTGTAAATTGATCATCTCAAGAAATTTAAGTTCCCAGATTACAGTTCAAGACCCTCCTCACTGTCTATTACCACATGAATCATCAGTCATCACTTATAATCACTTGATAATAAGATCACTCATTGGTGCAATTGTTATCTGTTCAAATCCAAGCACAGTGGTAGGTACCCTATCTTCCCTTTGATGGAAGCAATACATTGGAATTTGGTAGTCTTGTAAATCAACCAATTGTCTGGGACAGCCACCCCAAATGATTAAAACCAGAAGGATCATTGGAGTTAACCGTACATATTAATTAAGTATCAGTAAGTAAGTTTAGTGTGTAAAGACCAATCATCTACAGGGAAAAAATGATCGCCCATGACTAAGGCCACACACACTGAAAATCAATCATCTCAAGAAAGTTAAGGTACCACATTACAGTTCAACAACCTCCCTCACTTTCGGCCACCGCATGAATCATAAATTCTCACTCACAATCTCTCACTCACCATTGTAATTGTTTTAGTTACCTCTTCCAACCAAAGCACGGGTAGTTTAGGTATTAGGCATTCATCTTTTATGAAGGCAACATACTGGAATTGGGTTTTGGCACTCTTATAAATCAGCTATATTCTGGGGTAGACCTGCTAGTGCTAAGTAAGGCAAAAAGTGATAGGCAATGGGCATACAAGGGAAGCAGGCATTCTCTCCAATGTCATCAAGGAATTGTGGATGCACATTAGTCCAACGGCAATCTGGCAAAATATGTGACTAAAAAATGGTGCGGCAACATAAATATAACGCACAAATAATAATGTTCCACTAGCTACTTTTTCTTTTTGCAAATATAGATGTTCAACATGAAATAATATAAAAGAATTCTATGGGGCCACTGTCATTCTTAATCCAAGAAGTAGTTGTTATCCTCAAACCTAGGAAGTTTAATCAGAAGTTGGTCAACTAACCTACTTGATTCTAACTAATCATTCTTCACCAAGTGGTTAACAACCGCACCATCTGCACTGATCACACTCTCAGCAGATACAATGGCTACAGGACAAGCCAGATACTTGAGCTCTGGCCATTGACACATTTTTCCATCCTCTTGGACCTCTTTTGGATCATTCAGATACTTCTAGAACATCCTGTTGATGGTCATTGGTTTTGCCACTTGCTCAACCTCTTTAACCATTGCCTATGCACTGGACATATGCGCTGCAAATTTAAACCAACACAATGCAGAGGTTGGGTCCAGTCCTTCTGTTGCTGTTGTTGCAGGTGGTCTGGGTGATGATGGTGTTGGCTGCTGTGGGAAAAGATTGCCCTTATTAGAAGTTGAAGGTGGCACTCCAGAATTGTGGGTCAGGCTCTTAATTCCAGCCATTTCTCTTCCAGGTCTTTGGCTTGCTCTACAAACCACTTCTGGTGAATGAAAGTGGGCAGAATTTTTTTCTCCATAGATCAAGCAGTGTGGCACCAAATATACTCTTTGGAAGAGATGACGTCATTTTGCAGGCTTGCATTACAAGCCAAGCGAAAGATTATACTCTCAAACAAGGCATGCGCTTCTGTGTTTTTATTCATACCTGTGGGTGCAAATCTTTCAGACACCTTTTTACCTGCTCCTGTAGCAGATGCAACAATGGAATAGCTTGACCCAGTGTACTGTCCTCCTTGCTAACTTATCATGGGAAAACCTCAAAATGTAGTAGCATCTATGTCAGGCATTCAACAAGGCCCAATTTGTCTGCATCCTGGTCATAACTTTCCTGAGTTCATCCCCTCCTCTTTGAATGGCATAATAATTGATCTGTTTGCACAGCTCAAACAGATGTTGCATCATGTAATAGATCGAGATCCAATGTGCTGGCACCTCCTGTATCAGGCATTTAACTGGTGCTCTATTAGAAATCTGAATAAACTGCAACCCCTTCTGGGCTTTTAGAAGAATGGCTGAAATGAGTGCAGATTCTTCTGCAGGTGGTTAGAATGTTGCTGACTATGTCTTCTTTTTTGAGAAAGTTTTTCACAACCAGATTGATGCAATTGGCCATACACAGGACTCTTAAATAGCCTCTGTCTGATATTACCTTTACTAAGTTACTGTCATTGTTGGTGGAAACAAATCCAATTCTGAGACCTTTAGGTCACAGCCATTCATACACCTTGCTGTTCAATTAATAAAAGATGTGTACAGCTGTCTGTGGAGGACCTGTAGATATCTTTTGCTTGACCACTGCAAAAGAGATCCAGTGTGCAGTGATATGCATGTAATCATGTCTGTTATCATGTGGATAGTGTGAACAACACTTTACTGCAAAGCTTATCTAACCAACTGCAGAACATAGTGATGCAGAGCTGGAACAGCAACTCTGGCAAAATAGGTCCACCTTGGTACCTTATTTTGTACAAATGTGCGGTTGGGAATTCTGCTCATTGTGTCCCGCCTTCCTCAACATGCCTTTATTAGTAGCCCGTAATTTCTTCTTTTCTGCAGTCACTGACACAGTCAGTCCTGCTCAGAGAAAGCAAGAGCCCAGTGTGGAAAGTTTCTGCCGTGTTTAAAGGAGAAATTGCAAACTTAATTGAACAATGAACTATTCGTACTCTTGGTCAGCTTGACCAAGGTCAGGAACCGGCAGAGAGATTGTCAAGCTAAGGAAGTCACAGACTGACTATTTCAGTTGTTGCAAATTGGAGGAAGCTACGTGACATGTGAATAAGGGACAATTGACTCTAAGAGAGAGTCGGAACTGGGCTTCAAACATGTGATGACATAATATGGTCTGTCGTTTGACAACCAATCAGAGTTCTGGATGGCAGAGAAAAGTATTCTTTTTACTTAGATTAGTTAGTTAGAAAAGTTATATAAACTGACCTCTTTAGAGAAAAGGTGTCTCTCGCTTTCCGAATCCAGAAGGGCGTGTCGTGCTGTTGGACTTCTTTGGAAGCACGTAAGGATCAATAGGGCTAAATGACTTTATAATTTTCATTTTAGGTGAAGTGAGTTTTAGTCAGGGAAATAGGGTTTAGGTGATGGAAAAACTGTTTATTCTTCTTTAAACATGCTAATTGATTTTGCTTAAAAACTGTCTGTCTTTTACAATTCCTCAAACCATGCTAAAGATTTTAATAAAATGCACTTTTCTTTGAATATTTAGGTAATAAATAAGAATTTTGAAAATACAAGCTGGCCTTGTTTTTTCGAAAGTTTAGTTAGCATCAGCAGATCCATTTGCCTTAGTGGCTTAATTAAATACAGAGTTTACAAAAACCATGGTAAAGTCATTACTCCACAGTTGTATATAAATGTATATATAAGTTTGTGAATAGGTTTTATTAATTAAGTCACATGATTCAGTTGCTCAAAAATATATCTTGTTAGTTTATGGGCCTTGTGAGTGATTTATGATTAATGGTGAGTATTGCGGAGTTAGGTAGCGTCGTTATGACATATTTTCTTTATGGGCGCTAGATCAGGTTCATTTTTATTATAGTCAATCCCTTCAAGTTTGAGATGAGAGGCTGATCCTTCTCATTTTAACAACCGCACCAGCCGCACTGAACACACTCTCAGCAGATACTTTGGCTACAGGACAAGCCAGATACTTGAGCTCTGGCCATTGACACATTTTTCCATACCAGAACATCAATGGATTTTGATCCTCTTGGACCTCTTTTGGATCATTCAGATACTTCTAGAACATCCTGTTGATGGTCCTTGGTTTTGCCACTTGCTCAACCTCTTTAACCATTGCCTATGCACTGGACATATGCGTATGTCTATGTATATGAGGTACCATGAAAGCTGCTGAATTAGAGGTTTGACAACGACGTTTCCTCGAACAAGTAACCTCCCCCCTTGTCGAGCTTATTTGTTTCCCGACACAGCAAAAGAGACAGAGGAAACAGTAACCTTTCGTGGAATTTTAGGTTTGACTGGACATTCTCTAGCAAAGTGGCCGGCCTTGCCACAATATAAGCATAATTGAAGTTTCTTCCTTCTTTCTTTTTCCTCTGGCGAGAGTGGACCTTTAATTGTCCCTATTTGCATAGGTTCAGGTTCAGGGAGTTTATTGTCTGTCTCTTTCTTTTCGTGTCTGACGAAAGTTAACCGTGATTCTAGTTTAGATCTATCTCCTTTTCTTTCTCCAAGTCTATGTTACAGTTTTACCACTAAATCCACAAAGTCAGAATAAAGTTCTGGTAAGTTAACTATATGTGCCAGCGCGTCCTTTAAATCATCTCTTAATCCTTAATAAAAAAGAGAGACACGTGTTTCCTCTGGCCATTGTGTTTCCGTGAGTAAGCGATTAAAACTAGTGAGCTAGGTCAATAAATCATTATTGCCTTGCTATAGATTTAAGAGTTTGTTATCGCTTGCCTGCATGAATGTGTGTTTTCCAAAAAGGCGACTCATTGTACGTTTAAATTGATTCCAATTATGAAGGATTGGATCATTCCTTTACACAAAAGGAATCGACCAATTAGCTGCTGTGCCACCCAAATTAGACAAAACAAATGCCACTTTCGTGGCATCTGTGGGGAATTGTTGTGGTTTGCAAACGAAATGTAACTGACATTGATTGATAAAAACATGGAATTTATTAGAATCCCCATGAAAACGCTCAGGCACAGCTAAAGGCACTGCATGAGGAACATTTACTGTGACCGCAACCGGAGGAGAGAAAGTTGAATGTTTTGATCTTGTCCCTGAGGAAGTTTTAACCGCATGCGTGCGGCGGCTTTTTTCGCGCTGTGCGGCGTTTTTCAAAAAGCCGCGTTTCATGACGAGCTGAGCTCGTCATGAGCATGCGAGCAGCGCAACTCATGACGAGCTCAGCTCGTCATGAGCGTGGAAAGGGTTAAACAAGGGAGTAAACTCTGTGTTCCACGAAGATGCCCTAGGTTTATACCTGCTTAAATCCTGTTTTAAATTGGTGTTTTCCAATTTTAAATTCTCTATTTCCTCTTGCATATGTGCAAGATTCCAGACACGGACTCATTGTGGGTCAAATCCTCGTTTAAGGCTTGCGCCATTTCTGTGGAGTCGATGCCCTCTGTTTCTTCCTCTGAATTCATCGTCCAACAGAACTGTAAGTTTTTTAAGGCTTGTGCTTCAGTCAAAGCCCAGCTCACCTGAGTATCCCGTCAGTTCTGTTGTAGTCTGAAGACTTTCCGAACCCACCCTGAAGCTGCTTGTTCCAGCACACTAGGTTTACAAAATGTGCAAAGAGCCAGCAGCTCAAAGAGAAGGGGGAAGTGGATAAAATAACAAAAGAGAGAGAGACAACGCCGTTCTCGTGTTTTTCCTCCGTTGAACTTTGTAGCTCAATAAGACTTCTTGAGAAACTGGTGCCTAATGAAACATAAAGAGAGAACAGGTAAGTACATCCTATCCCTACCAGTGTTCCTGACTTTCCCTAGACTGATTCAAACTGTACTTCATTAAATACCTCTCTGGTCCTGGTCTCTGGCTTCCAGGCTGGGGTGTGGCAGTTGTGGGAAATGTGTCTTTTACTAATGTGAAGTTTTCTAAAACTAGAGAGGATACCACTGTTAAGTTTACAGGAATCAAGCATTTACATTACTGTGAATGAATTCTAATGTTCTTAATACCAAACTCACTTGTAACACATAAAAAAAGTACTGTACTTTTACATCAAAATAGAGTAGATAATTGCATGCCTTGCAGTTAATGGGTTCTATTGTTGATTCTCAAAGATTCATAAAGTACTGCTTGTAAAACAATGTTCGATTCACAAAGTTCCACAATATCTTTCTTGTAAACCAAAATTCGATTCACAGTGTTCAGGGAACAGTACCTTAAAGTTTGTCCGATTCTTGATTCACAAAGTCTGCACTAAAATCCTGGGATCGTAGTCAGAAAAGTCTTTCTGGTAATAAAGGGTTAAGCACTTACTTGTTGCACGAAGGGGATACTATTCTGTCTAACCTTGTCCTTTTTCTCTTTCACAGGAATTTCCAATTGGTCAGGAGAGGGACCGGAATCAGGAAGAGTCGAAAACAGGAAGGGGGAAGATTGCCAGCCGCGTCCCTTGAAGCCGATGCAGGTCCAGAAGAGAGCAAGGATGTCAAGGAGGGAATGCGCCGATGCCAGGGATCTGTTCTCCTGTAAGCGGGAGAAGGACGAGCACAAGCACAGAAGCATGTGAGTTAACAATTCTGACATGCGGTGCATTACTCATGACAGTTAGGAGAAGAGTAACCCCCGCGGATTGTGAAACAGAAACTATATTTTAGAGTCAAGGATGACAGAAGGAAGGTAAGCTTCATGAGGAGTGTATCAAGAAAACTCAGAGGCAAAACAATAAAAACAAGAGGTACAAGTGCCACACACACATTCACACAGCAGCATTTCACAAACAAACGCACCGCTCTCTATTCCACATAGCGCCAAAATGCCTCGGCAGTAGTGCACTCTATAAATACCTTGAGTCAGTCAGACTAGGCCTCAGACACTTGATTTACCTTTGAACTGAAACCAATAACATATTGCTTCTAAGCACTTATTGAGGTAGTCCCACTGGCCCCGCCCAGTTCTTCCATCCTTCTTCTCTTTCTCTCGGAGTAACTCCATCCAAGAACAGGTATCATAACCCAAGCAAGATAGATGTGTAGTACATGCTGTTGGAAAACATGTTGAGAAACAGAATTGCAGTATTTTGCCTAGGTTTTGTTTGTTAACTAAAGTGACTGTTCTGGTCTCTGAGAAACCATAATAAAGGATTGGACCCTGCAAATAATTCTGGCTAAGTGTGAAAGGGTTAGTCACATCCAGGGAAAAATTGATCGCCCATCACTCAGGCCCCAAACTTTGTAAATTGATCATCTCAAGAAATTTAAGTTCCCAGATTACAGTTCAAGACCCTCCTCACTGTCTATTACCACATGAATCATCAGTCATCACTTATAATCACTTGATAATAAGATCACTCATTGGTGCAATTGTTATCTGTTCAAATCCAAGCACAGTGGTAGGTACCCTATCTTCCCTTTGATGGAAGCAACACATTGGAATTTGGTAGTCTTGTAAATCAACCAATTGTCTGGGACAGCCACCCCAAATGATTAAAACCAGAAGGATCATTGGAGTTAACCGTACATATTAATTAAGTATCAGTAAGTAAGTTTAGTGTGTAAAGACCAATCATCTACAGGGAAAAAATGATCGCCCATGACTAAGGCCACACACACTGAAAATCAATCATCTCAAGAAAGTTAAGGTACCACATTACAGTTCAACAACCTCCCTCACTTTCGGCCACCGCATGAATCATAAATTCTCACTCACAATCTCTCACTCACCATTGTAATTGTTTTAGTTACCTCTTCCAACCAAAGCACGGGTAGTTTAGGTATTAGGCATTCATCTTTTATGAAGGCAACATACTGGAATTGGGTTTTGGCACTCTTATAAATCAGCTATATTCTGGGGTAGACCTGCTAGTGCTAAGTAAGGCAAAAAGTGATAGGCAATGGGCATACAAGGGAAGCAGGCATTCTCTCCAATGTCATGAAGGAATTGTGGATGCACATTAGTCCAACGGCAATCTGGCAAAATATGTGACTAAAAAATGGTGCGGCAACATAAATATAACACACAAATAATAATGTTCCACTAGCTACTTTTTCTTTTTGCAAATATAGATGTTCAACATGAAATAATATAAAAGAATTCTATGGGGCCACTGTCATTCTTAATCCAAGAAGTAGTTGTTATCCTCAAACCTAGGAAGTTTAATCAGAAGTTGGTCAACTAACCTACTTGATTCTAACTAATCATTCTTCACCAAGTGGTTAACAACCGCACCATCTGCACTGATCACACTCTCAGCAGATACAATGGCTACAGGACAAGCCAGATACTTGAGCTCTGGCCATTGACACATTTTTCCATCCTCTTGGACCTCTTTTGGATCATTCAGATACTTCTAGAACATCCTGTTGATGGTCATTGGTTTTGCCACTTGCTCAACCTCTTTAACCATTGCCTATGCACTTGACATATGCGCTGCAAATTTAAACCAACACAATGCAGAGGTTGGGTCCAGTCCTTCTGTTGCTGTTGTTGCAGGTGGTCTGGGTGATGATGGTGTTGGCTGCTGTGAGAAAAGATTGCCCTTATTAGAAGTTGAAGGTGGCACTCCAGAATTGTGGGTCAGGCTCTTAATTCCAGCCATTTCTCTTCCAGGTCTTTGGCTTGCTCTACAAACCACTTCTGGTGAATGAAAGTGGGCAGAATTTTGTTGTCCATAGATCAAGCAGTGTGGCACCAAATATACTCTTTGGAAGAGATTACGTCATTTTGCAGGCTTGCATTACAAGCCAAGCGAAAGATTATACTCTCAAACAAGGCATGCGCTTCTGTGTTTTTATTCATACTTGTGGGTGCAAATCTTTCAGACACCTTTTTACCTGCTCCTGTAGCAGATGCAACAATGGAATAGCTTGACCCAGTGTACTGTCCTCCTTGCTAACTTATCATGGGAAAACCTCAAAATGTAGTAGCATCTATGTCAGGCATTCAACAAGGCCCAATTTGTCTGCATCCTGGTCATAACTTTCCTGACTTCATCCCCTCCTCTTTGAATGGCATAATAATTGATCTGTTTGCACTGCTCAAACAGATGTTGCATCATGTAATAGATCGAGATCCAATGTGCTGGCACCTCCTGTATCAGGGATTTAACTGGTGCTCTATTAGAAATCTGAATAAACTGCAACCCCTTCTGGGCTTTTAAAAGAATGGCTGAAATGAGTGCAGATTCTTCTGCAGGTGGTTAGAATGTTGCTGACTATGTCTTCTTTTTTGAGAAAGTTTTTCACAACCAGATTGATGCAATTGGCCATACACAGGACTCTTAAATAGCCTCTGTCTGATATGACCTTTACTAAGTTACTGTCATTGTCGGTGGAAACAAATCCAATTCTGAGACCTTTAGGTCACAGCCATTCATACACCTTGCTGTTCAATTAATAAAAGATGTGTAAAGCTGTCTGTGGAGGACCAGTAGATATCTTTTGCTTGACCACTGCAAAAGAGATCCAGTGTGCAGTGATATGCATGTAATCATGGGTAGGCAGACAAAATATCGAAATTAAAATATCGATATACAATAATATCGATGTTTTAATATCGATGGTATAGTATATCGATGTGCCATAATATCGACAGACAGAATATCGAGATTAAGGTATGTATGTTAGTAATATCGAAATTTTGTTGTTTAGTGTTATGTATATCATTTTGTTGTTTATATGTTTGCTAAATATGTTTAGAAATGTATGTTTGAAAATTAGTAATTTTGTTAACATTTTGCGTTTTAGTATTAGAGCGGGTTGTGGGTTTATAGGGGAATAGGGTGGGAAGTAATTTAATAATAATTAATTAATTAATATATGTGTGTAAATATTGTTAATTAATAATTAATTGGTAAATAATTAATATTAATTAGTTAATTAATTAATATATGTTTGTAAATATTTTTAAATAATAATTAATTGGTAATTAATTAATATTAATTAGTTAATTAATTAATATAATTTGTACATATTTTTAATTATTAATTAATTGGTAATTAATTAATATTAATGAGTTAATTAATTAATATAATTTTGTACATATTTTTAATTATTAATTAATTGGTAATTAATTAATATTAATTAGTTAATTAATTAATATAATGTTGTACATATTTTTAATTAATAATTAATTGGTAAATAATTAATATTAATTAGTTAATTACATTAATTAGAGTACTTTTTTAATATATATATATATTTTTTATTGTTAATTAATTATTTGGGGAAAATTAATATTAATTAGTCAAATAAATTAATTATAGCTAATGTGCTAATATATTTACTTTATTGTTATTGTTAATTAATAATTAATTGGTAATTAAATAATGTTAATTAATTTTGGGTAAAGGAGTATTTTTAGGGTTCAAGGTCAGTTTTCAGTTCTTGGGTAAACGGGTATTTTTTGGGTTCAGGGTCAGTTTTCAGTTTTTGGGTAAAGGGGTATTTTTAGGGTTCAGGGTCAGTTTTCAGTTTTTGGGTAAAGGGGTATTTTTAGGGTTCAGGGTCAGTTTTCAGTTTTTGGGTAAAGGGGTATTTTTAGGGTTCAGGGTCAGTTTTCAGTTTTTGGGTAAAGGGGTATTTTTAGGGTTCAGGGTCAGTTTTCAGTTTTTGGGTAAAGGGGTATTTTTAGGGTTCAGGGTCAGTTTTCAGTTTTTGGGTAAAAGGGTATTTTTAGGGTTCAGGGTCAGTTTTCAGTTCTTGGGTAAAGGGGTATTTTTAGGGTTCAGGGTCAGTTTTCAGTTTTTGGGTAAAGGGGTATTTTTAGGGTTCAGGGTCAGTTTGGGGTTTTTGGGGTACAGGGGTATTTTTAGGGTTCAGGGTCAGTTTGGGGTTTTTGGGGTACAGGCGTACAGGGTAAAAATAAAATAAATTTAAATTTATTTTAAATGAATTAAATGAAATTAAAAAAAATAAAATTACATTAAGTTATTAAGTTTTTAATTTATTTTAAATGTATATGTATTACTTTTAATTTTTTAATTATGTTTTAATGTTTTTATTTAATATTTTTTAAATTGTATGTATTTTAATATTATTTTTACATTATTATTAATACATTTAAAAAAACGATATTTTTAATTTCGATATTTTTGTACTACGATATTATTTTTTCGATATTTTTGTACTTACCATTATGTAGATATAATTTCGATATTTTTGATTTCGATATTTTTGTGTCGATATTTTTGTATGTAGATATTCTGTCTGTCGATATTATGTCAGACATTCGTAATCATGTCTGTTGTCATGTGGATAGTGTGAACAACACTTTACTGCAAAGCTTATCTAACCAACTGCAGAACATAGTGATGCAGAGCTGGAACAGCAACTCTGGCAAAATAGGTCCACCTTGGTACCTTATTTTGTACAAATGTGCGGTTGGGAATTCTGCTCATTGTGTCCCGCCTTCCTCAACATGCCTTTATTAGTAGCCCGTAATTTCTTCTTTTCTGCAGTCACTGACACAGTCATCTTTTGAGAGGTAGATGGTGGTGGTAGACTCACTAAGCATCATGGTGAAGCAGTCACTGTAAGTTGTGGTGTCTCCATTTCACTCTTGTGCTATTGTGAAGTTGCTGAGGTGGGTGTTTCTGCTGGTGCATCGCTGGGGACAGGGCTGCTTTGTGTAAATATGTTAGCCTCTTCTTCCTCATCACCTCCCACCGTGATTGGACCCATAGCTGATGTTCCCTGGCTCTCCTCACCAACACAACCACGTTCTGCAAATATTTTAAAGTGCTCCTCCCACTTGATTGTGTTGTGGAAAAGTAAATTTTGCCATGTTCTGTGTCCCTACGTGTTCCCCATCTTATGTTATGTGTGCATGATTAATATGCATATGTATTCCCCATGTTCGATTAAAGACGCAATTATAGTTGTGTCCATCTCTAGTATGCCAGTTTCCAGTTCTCGTGAAAGCTACGAGTATTAGGCCTATGTAAAGTTACGTTGCCACGTTTCCCAGTGTGCACGTTATTTCATTGAAAAGTCCCCGTTTCTAGGCCTCAAAAGGGCCTGGACACCAGATTCAGCTCCTGTCTCCTGAGCCCTCGCTGAGGAGCGATACAGCCCCCACCTGTGTATCCTCGACCCTTCACTTACTTCCTGCCCCACAGTGCCCGGCTCGGCCTGGCTCTGCCTACGAGTCTGCCAAAAGTATGTTATGATTCTAGTTATCAGTCCAGCCCTCCTTCTCTGCATTCCTAAGCTACTGAATCGCATCAATAGTTTCCGTCATTGTCTAGCCTTTACGTCTCCATGTAGGAGAAATACTGTATTAATGGTCATTTTATATTCTTCAACACACACTACATGTAGAATAATGCATGCTCCAGTCTTAGAGTCTGTTAGCCTCTCCCCTCCTGACTCTTAGTTTATATCAACATGTCCTCTAAACATCAGATACTAGATATTGTTTAGGTACATGTCGCCCTGACTCTCCAGACTTCAGTCTCTGCTCCTAGCACAGAGTTCATAGCCCCCAGCTTCTCCTAGTAACACGTCATTGTCAGTTTGCGCGCACCATTAGGTTAGAGGTCCCGGCTCCTTAGGTAGCCCCCTCCATGTTTCCGCCCCATTTATGACATATTCTGTTACGTTTACATCACATGTCTATGTATACGCCTCCTGTTACACCTACTTTCACCCTTATCTTTCGCGACTGCTATTGACCACACCCACTGCTCCGCCTACTGTATTCATTGTAATGCAACTGTTTTAGTATATATGCTTGTGTACTGTTATTAAATGTTACGCCAGTCCAATCCTGTCCCCCCTGCAGGGCTCTGCCATCCCATTCCTGTGCAGGTTGTCCTGTTCCTGTCCTTTATGCTGTATTAAACCTGCAAACTCCTACTACCTCGAATCTTGACTCTTATTTATTGAGCTATCTGTTATTGCTATGTCCAGTCAAACCTAGATCCGGTATTATTTATTTATATACCACAGTGTGGTGTTTTTTCATGTAGGTAATTTGGCCCCCAGTACCATATTGTGTACCGGGCTTACCTTGACAAACATTTGGGCGGCAAATGGTGCATACTGGAATGTGCTCCCCCTCTTTGCTAACCATAAAAAAGTTCCAAACTGGAGAGGAGTACTTTTTTACTATGCCACAGCCAATGCCTGATAAAGAACCCGGTGGTAGGTGGGCATGCCGCTGATTGCCTCTCTGCTTCTTCTGAGGTAGGGGCTGGTTCAGGTCTCAGGTTTCGCTTTTCAAAAATGGGGGCTGGTGGTGATACCTGTGCCCAATCCCTCAGAGCAGGTTGAATAGCAATGTCGCAGTCCTCTGTGTCACCTTCCACAATGACTTTCTCACCATCCTCATCCAACTCATCATCCCCTTTCATAAGTCTTTCGGGAACTTTAATTTTTCCTTGCCTCTCCTGTTGTCTCCTGGACTCTGCTGGTGTCCACTCCATGTCACTATCATCATCATCAGAAGTGCTTCTTGGTGCAGGTCTCAGGTTGAGCTTTTCAAAAATGGGGTCTGGTGGTGATACCTGTGCCCGATCCCTCAGAGCAGGTTGAATAGCAATGTCGCAGTCCTCTGTGTCCCCTTCCACAATGACTTTCTCACCATCCTCGTCCACCTCATCATCCCCTTTCATAAGTCTTTCGGGAACTTTAATTTTTCCTTGCCTCTCCTGTTGTCTCCTGGACTCTGCTGGTGTCCACTCCATGTTACTATCATCATCATCAGAAGTGCTTCTTGGAGAAGATCGAGGAGAATACCCTTCCTATTCCTTGCTAGACATCTGGGAGCCAATGATTCTAAAAGAGGAGGTTCTTGCTCGGAAGGGAGCACAACCTCCTGTTATGCTTCAGCATCTGAAACATGTAGTATTGCTGGCAACGACTGTTGTCCACTTTGCTCTGTTTCCTTAAATAATTGGGTACTGTTTTGTTAAAAGGACACATCGAATTCAGTTTCACTGCTTGTTAGTGTCGACATTGTTGCAGTGACTGCATCGTTCACAGACATGGTCTTCTTGGGCTTAAGTTAGGGTGCTGCTGTTAATGTGCTGTTAATGTGGGAGGGATGCTCTCAGCTTGCTCCCTGGAGGGCGCTGCGGCGGACACATGACATGGTGGTCCAAAAAAGGTTTGGGGCAACATGCCACTGGTGGGAATCTACTTCTTCTTACTGCCCACTTTCTTGGAAGCATCCTTTATTGGAGCCATCTTAAAGCTTTCAGTTAGCAGTTGCACCCAAGTACACTAGTGTAAGAGAATGGAGGACTTACGTGTAACTGCACAGGCCTTATATTTAACAGTACTGCGGCTGATGTGTCTTCTTCTGTGCTCCTAAAAAAGCAAACAAGCAAGAAAAAAACATTTATTTTGAAACGTGACATAGTTTGCAGTTTTTATTAGAACAGACAAAGGCAATGTTAGTGAAGCTGTTTTATTAACTGAGGTAACCACTTTAAAGTCAAACCATACCATCATATCATAATTGCCCAACAGAATATCACACAATATACAGAATGATAGAGCTCTTTACTTTATGTCCAAATATTCTAAAGGATAAGCCTACGGCACTTAGGGAACTGAATGGGTTAATGGAATAGTAATCTTTAAAAAAATGGAGGCTAGTGTGCACCTATGGCAGGCAATGTGGTCCAGGGGAGAATGGAATAATCATCATATGCAAATGAATGATGCTATTATGTCTAGTCTAAAGTGCATGGCAGCCATAGTGTCCAGGGGGGAATAGAATTATAAACCTAAAAAAGTGAATGCTGTTGCGCAGCTGTGCGCCTTTGGTGGATGGATGAATGGATGGTGGATTGACCGAGGGAAAATAAATTGGAACAAAATTAGGTATTTGATTTTTTAACAATTAAAACAATAACATTAAATAAGTGAAATTATCATAAAGTATATTATTAAACTGATATCTTATCCATCAATGGGGTGAGAATGTAGCCTAAGTGCTAGAGCGGTCAACCTCGAAGCTGGGGAACTGGGTTCGAGACTCTGCAACAACGCTCAACTCCCGTGATTCTGGGCAAATCACTTAATCTCCCTTTGCCTAACAAAAATTAATGTGACCTTCTGTAACGACACTGGTGCTATGTAAAGCGCTCTGATACCCAATATCTCAGGTCTAGTTCTTGCTATATAAAACTCTAAAAAAAATAATTCAAAATCAATGCAAGCTTAGGGCAAAGTCACACGGACTAGACAAAAAAGATATCTGCCAGCCAGTGCCACATGATTAACAATAAAACCCACCACCAAAGAGCCTTTTCCAATTGCAATACAAAAGACACTATATATTGCATTAAATGTCCATGTGACAAATTTTACATAGGGCAAACAATACAAACAGTGAAGAAAAGAATCCTACAACATAAATCCAGAGTGAGATGCAACACCACTGGGGCTCCATTGCTGCTGCATTTTCAGGAAAACAATCACACTGAAGAAGATATTGAATGGTCAGTATTATGTACAGTAACTAACACAAACAGAAGAGAGACAGAAAAGAAACTTAACCGTTTAGAAGCCAGACTTATTGAAAAATACCAGACAGCGAGATCAAGTCTGAATGATAGAGATGAAGTTTGGTCATTATTACAATAACTTGGATGTGGGATAATGATATCTGTAGGCTGGGCTGATATTCTTTGAATGTGTACATTAATTATGTATACCTTGTATAAATGACAAATGGTTCTAACATATAAATTACATGTTGTAAATTATGTTGTTTTTGTATATATTAGAGTGTAAGAAGTGATGGCATCACATGGGATATAAGGACCTGTTTGGGACACTGTGTTGTGCTTTCTACTTTTTTACTTGTACATAGTTGAGTTTACACTTTATTTAATGTAATTTTCTATCCTTTGAATTTGTCTGTATTTTTTCCGACTGGTAAAAGATTGCCGCTTTTGTCTATCTGCCTGGAGGCGCTCCCGTTAGATTGGGACTATGAACTACTTGAGAGTCCGTTATTTCGGAATCAAGTGCAACCACGCGAGATTTGCACGATGCAATACGGTAGCTAGGGCTGGGTAAACTAATAGTCCATCTATCACGCGAGACTTGCGTTATGCAGTCGCGAGCGAGGGCTGGTTTAAAGCATAGTCCTTCATTATTGTTTACTACCAGGAAACGCGTTGGCGCCCTGAGTGTAGAGACAGAGCTCTGTTCGTTTGGGATCAGTTACCGGCATAGAAGAAGTGAATGTTGAATAGAACGCCTCTTGAGGTAAGAATATATAGTTCCCGAGGCCGGTTTGGTCACTACGTTACTTCTCTATTGGTAGCTTTATATTTACTACTTGAGCAACAGACCGTTTGACGCGGTGTTATGTAATTGTATTGTAGGCTCAGTTTCCGTGGGGAAGATACCCTTAGTGAAGGATTTCAAGTTGATAGGTAAGCCATGATATTTAACATAATCTGAGAAGGGTGAATTAGAGCGACCTGATACTTAGAATTACTTTATATTTCCTTGCTCCAGAGCCTGGACAAATGAAAATATTTATGTAAGAAGGTGGAGCTCTGGCTACAGTTTATTCACATTTGGTATGTATGTTTCAGGACATGTAGGTCTCATTTACGTTGTTTTGGTCTATGAATTAGTTGTATATAGGTGGTGTATATGTGTTTCACTTGGCCTTGGTGAAGGGTCTATCGTTCTGTTTTGATTTAAGTTTTGATTGTCTAATACACACGAACGAGGGTGTTTTTTAATGTGGACTTCAACTCTTGCCATACACTTCAGGAAGGGACAATTTAGAGTGTAAACCACTTGTGGGACACCCCCGCGCCGCACGGCCACCAGCTGCTGCGTGTGCCCCTCCGCTGTGCCCTGCCTCGCTGCCCGCCTCGCGGCCTGTTTGGACAGTCATTTGTGCTTGTTTTTGCCTCAGGAAGAAGCTCAAGACCTGGCTGTTCGAGCAGTAAACGGCACCCCCCCCCCCACCCAGCGCCTTGAGACCCTACGGGTGAGTAGTGCGCTTTATAAATGACCTGATTGATTGATTGATTGACTTTGTATATATAGTCACAAATGTTTTCTTTGCATGGGAAGTGACATGTTATCCCAGTTAATTTAATAAGAATATAAATTGAGTTTGTTTGTTTGCTTTAGAATTCTAGTATATCTGCCCTCGTAGTCCTGATGAGGCCTGGAATAAGCAGAGGCTGAAACGCGTCGACACAGTTAATTGGAGGACTCCAAAACAAGAAATTTGTTTGAACACTATTAAGAAATAATTGTTCAAGAGAGTGCTATTTCAAGAGAGGTCAAAAGTGGTAGAACCTCATACACTCCTTTTTTCATTGCTTTTGGGCTTGTTTTGGTGATCTTAAGAGTAGGAATGTCATGTGAAAAATTATACATAGACATCCTTGTTCAAATAAGTGGGGCATTAGAACCGTGAGTTTGGTTCTCAAAAAAGTGTATATATGTATGTAAGTTAAAAGTATATGTGTGTATGTTTTTTTGTATATATATATATGTAAATTGTGTATAGTTTTTTGTTTAAAGCAAGAGACCGGTAATTGAGGTCAAAAATGGTTTGATTAAAAGAAAAGGTTGAACTATACATTGGTTATCTATTGCTTTACGTGTTGGGCTATTTTTTGGAGATACTCTAAGGTGAAAATTTCTCAATTAAAATTGTGTGGATAAGGATTGTCTCAAGACTGGATAATTAATGGTATCCAGCCTTTTCAAACTAAAAAAACAAAATAGAGTTCCGTAGGCTTTACATTGTTGTTTTCCTAGCCAGTGCCACATGGTCAACAACAACACCAAGCAAGAAGGTATGGGGAAAAAAGAAGATATACAGGCCTGGGGAAAAAGCATACTAGCAGCCCAGACAAAAAGTACCACCAGACTCATAGTCACTACAACAAGCAGAAGGCATGGCCACAACAAAGAACACATGCAGGCCTTTGGTAAAAGCACATTGGCTGCCTACACAAAATGGCCACAAGCCATATGATCAAAAGAACAAGCAGGAGGCATGAGGAATAAACAAAGAACAAATGCAGGCATATGGCAAAATAACACTGGCTGGCTCCACAAAATGGCCACCAGCCACATGGTCACAATACCAACAACAACCAGCAAGTAGGCATGGCCACAACAAAGAACACATGCAGGCATTTGGCAAAGGAACACTGTCTGGCTACAAAAAATGGCCACCAGCCACATGATCAAAACACCTTGCAGGAGGCATGGGCAACCAATAAAGAACACAGGCAGGCATACGGCAAAAGAACACTCGCTGGCTACACAAATGGTCCAAACAACAAGCAGGAGGCATTGGAAACAAACAAAGAACGCATGCAGGCCTATGACAAAAGCTCACTGGCTGCCTACACAAAATGCCCATCAGCCACATGTTCAAACAACAAAAAACAGGAGGCATGAAAAACATAGAACTCATACAGACCTATGGATGCTGACTATACAAAATAATGCCACTCGCCACATGGCGTGGGGAACAAAAACAAATGGTGGCCTATAGCAAACACACTCACACACTGGCCAGACATAAGAGGCATGGTTTTAACACAGAGAAAACAGTGTAAGTTCAGAAATGACAAAAGTGGAAATTAATTGGGCTAAAACATTTTACAACATACATCATCCAGAGGCATCAAATATAATTGCCACACCTATACACTCTTTGCAGAAGAAAACGTGAAATTTCCCCCAAAACACATTTCGTAATTTGATCCAGTGCCATCCATATCCTAAATGATGTTTCAATTCAACAGACATCACAGCAACAGTTGTTTCATGCACCCATGACTAGTACTGGGCCTACTGGCTTAAATGCCCATTGGCAGACTAAGCCACTTAGACCCAGATGCATTAAAGGAAAATCTGGTCGCAAAGGGGCAGATTCTCAGAATCTGCCCCTTTGCGACCGATATTTTTGCATTTGGGATGCATTATCCCAAATGCAAAAATCGCAAATTGAGATTCTCAGAATCTGCCCCTTTGCGACCGGAATTTTCATTTGGGATGCATCATTCATTGAGAATTCGCTAAATTGTGATTACTTGCATTTAAGGAATCTCAAATTGAGTTTCCTTAAAAGCAATGGAATAAAGTTTAAAAAATAGAGATTTCGCTAATAGGGCATGCAAATTACCATGAACTACAACTTCATGGTAATTTGCAAAAACTTTGAAAAATGCACTAAAGTGCACAGATAAATTTCCTTGGACACCCCTGCACCCTTGAAATCGCATTCTCATTTTGAGATTCGCTAATTGCGATTCGCAAATTGAAAATTCTTCCCATTCATTCCTATGCCCTCTAGGCTCATAGGAATGAATGGGGAGGTATTCCTTAATTGCGACTCGCAATTTGCCAATCGCAATTAAGGAATTTTAAGAAATCGCTATTTTTAAATGGATTTCTTCTTGCATACCATTTTGCTATTCCTTATTAGCGATTCCTTATTTTTCGCTATTAAGGAATCACAAAATGGATGCTTGATGCATCTGGGGGATTGTGAATTAAATGAAAATCACGGAGAAATTGTACTAAAGTGTGCAACATTTTTCCTTTACGAAATTAGAAAAATTACATGCAAAAAAAAAAGTAGAGCCTTACTTAACCTGCAGGCCACCCATCAAGATACATTTTAAAAATGTCTTAAAAGTACAAATAAATCCTGGTGCATACCCCCAATAAAACAAACAACACCCTTATATAACAGTTTTTGTAACTTGCGTCCCTAAATCCAATGGTATATATTCAGCAGACAAGGAGAGTGATCCTTCCAGCTCCAAATCCAAATGAAAAGTGACCAGGAGATGGCCAAAGCACTAGGAGGAGCCTGCTGGTCAAGAATACAAAGTTGGAGTCTCTGGGGGGCCTTCCTTCCTGTTGTTAAAAACAAGCTTCTTCCACAAGCAAAAACATCTCCAGAAGGCCATTCGAGAAGAACATTCACATGAAAAGCCTCTCAGCTGCTTCTCGAGCACAAAAGCTGGTTGGGTGGTCCATGTGCGAACTGCACTACATTCGCGCTGTTGCACCCGGAAGCTGTGCAAATAAGCACAAAGTACTGCGCGTGCTGGCCTGTGGCCCAAGATTATTATTACACTCACTCATGGCAAAATAAAACTCGAAAGCACATGCATCCACTTCGAACAAAGAAAGGTTGAATTCAGGACCTCTCCCTTCCGCCATATCAATCAATCAATCATCAATCATAAAATTTGTATAGCGCGCTACTCACCCGTAAAGGTCTCAAGGCGCTGAGGGGGGGGTCGCTACAGCTCGAACAGCCAGGTCTTGAGAGGTGATCCTGGGTCAGCCGTAGGTGAGTGGGGAGGAAGTTCCATGTCTTGGCTGCCAGGTAGGAGAAGGATCTTCCTCCGACAGTGGATTTCTGAATTCTTGGGACGGAGGCGAGGGCGAGGCTGGCGGATCGGAGCTGGCGGGTGGGTGTGTAGAAAGTGAGGCGGCTGTTGAGGTACTTCGGGCCCAAGTCGTGGAGAGCCTTGTGTGCGTGGGTGAGGAGTCTGAACGTGATCCTCTTGTTGATGGGGAGCCAGTGCAGGTCTCTCAGGTGGGTGGAGATGTGGCTGCGGCGCGGGATGTCCAGGATCAGTCATGCCGCGGTGTTCTGGATGCGCTGGAGTCTTTTCTGGAGTTTGGCTGTGGTTCCAGCGTAGAGGGTGTTTCCATAGTCCAGACGGCTGGTGACGAGGGCTTGGGTGACCGTCTTCCTGGTTTCGGTGGGGATCCATCGGAAGATCTTTCGGAGCATGCGCAGGGTGTTGAAGCAGGATGATGAGACTGCGTTTACTTGCTTGGTCTTCATGAGGGAGGAGTCCAGGATGATGCCCAGGTTGCGTGCGTGGTCCGTTGGTTTTGATGCGTTGCCCAGGGCAGGCGGGCACCAGGAGTCGTCCCAGGCGGAGGGCGATGATCCCAGGATGAGGACTTCCGTCTTGTCTGAGTTCAGTTTCAAGCGGCTGTTCTTCAACCACTCGGCGACGTCTTTCATCCCTTCATGCAGGCTGGTTCTGGCGATGGCGGGGTCGTTGGTGAGGGAGAGGATCAGCTGGGTGTCGTCAGCATTGGAGATGATGTTGAGGTTGTGTTTGCGTGCGATGGCTTCGAGAGGGCTCACGTAGACGTTGAAGAGGGTTGGGCTGAGTGATGATCGTTGTGATATGCCGCAGATGACTTCGGTGGCCTCGTATCTGAACGGGGGGAGGCGGACTCTCTGGGTTCTTCCGGCGAGGAACGAGATGATCCACTCCAGTGCCTTCTCTTGGACTCCGATGTTGCTGAGGCGCTGCACTAGGGTGCGGTGGCAGACAGTGTCGAACGCTGCAGAGAGGTCCAGGAGGATGAGGGCAGCTGTTTCCCCGTTATCGAGCAGGGATCTGATGTCGTCAGTGGCTGCGATGAGGGCGGTCTTGGTGCTGTGGTTGGCTCGGAAACCGGACTGCGAGGGGTCGAGGGATCCATTAGTCTCGAGGAAGGCGGCAAGCTGTCTGTTGAGGGTCTTCGCGATGACTTTGGCAGGAAAAGGGAGGAGCGAGATGGGGCTGACTCAGTTGGAGTCAGCGTGGAAGGGTATACTCAGATGTGAGTCCCTTGCTCATTGCACCATCAGGATTCAAGCAAGCCGGGCCGAAGACGGCTGTAATGCCAGAAACCGGTCCCCGGAAGCTTGTTTCCTTCCCAGTGTAAGAATTGGCTTTTGTAGTCTGGTCTGCCCTGTTCCCATGATGCACAGGGCCAGGGACAGACTAATTTGCATACAGCCAGGTTCTGAAACTGGGATGGTGCAATGAGCTAAAAAACGGTGTTGGATCTAGTCCTGATCTCTTGACTGGGTGAGAGTACTCTGCTTAATTCAGAGACTCTGTCCATCACCACCCCTTGTTGTAAATAAGTCAGATAGACTGGCGCACCCATATACATACTTTTTTCTGCAGTGACACATCCACACACAGTATGCATACACTGACACATCTAGACACACTTATTTAAACATTGGCAAACCCATTCCCACACACATACACTGACGCGCCAAGATATGCACTTACTCTTACAGTTACACACTGAAGCACACACTGATGTATATACTTACACATGCACTTACATAGTGCCACATACACTGACACACCCATTCAGATTGTTATTCGTATATTAGCACAGTCATACACAAATTGACACATGCACTAAAACCTTCTCAAACACTTATTAAAACACTGATATCCTCATACATGTCAGAACATTGACTCAGTTCTTTATGGAAAATTTGGTATTTTCTTGTACATTTTTTTGCAAAATAAATTCACTATTTACTATAGTAAACATGTAAAGACTGAAATTATATGCAAAATTGTTGTATATTAAAAACATCTACTGTTTTAAAACAGTAAAAGACTCTGCAACATGAAAATAATGTTCATAGTCTTATTCAGTTACAACAAATTATAGATTTGCTTCTGCCTTAATGGAACTATCAAATAGGATTGCACCTTTCTCCACCAACAGCTAGGTTCAAAGTGACTGTTTTGGGTATGGTTTTTCTAAAATTTGAGTGTAGTTCAAGAGGAAAGAATAGAAATGAAGTGTTGCTTTTTATTATTGAGCGAGTCCGCAGATTCCAACGGAAATTTTCAAATCCGTGTAGTTAAAAAAAGCTAATTTCAGCAGGAATTTGAAAAATACGTTAACAAATGTATAAAACATGTTCAGCCTAAAGCTATAATGTCATTATAAAAGTTATATACCTCAGTGTGGGGCAGCAACAGATGGATTTAGCACTGTGGGACACCCCCGCGCCGCACGGCCACCAGCTGCTGCGTGTGCCCCTCTGTGCCTGTCTGCCTCGCCGCCGGTCTAGCGGCCGCCTTGCTCCTCCCTTGCGCGCTGGTTCTGCTGCCTTGCCGGAATTTGTGCTTGTTTGTTTTTCCAGAAGCCTGTGCTTGTTTTTGCCGTAATTTGTGCTTGTTGTACCATTAGTTTATACTTGTTTTTGCCGTACTCTGAGCCTGTTCTTTTTGTTCCCGCAATTTGTGCTTGTTTTATTTCGTGACTTTCTCTTTTCTGTCCTAACGTCCCCTCTCCCCCTGTCTTCGTTCTGTCCCCCCCCCATCTGTGCCAGTAGTCGTATTTTGCTTGTTTGTGTTCCCTTTTTCCCGCCGCCCTCGCCGCTCTCCCTCCCCGCTTCCCGCCACCGCCAGTTGCCCCGCCCCTTTCTCTTTTGTTCCCTCCCCGCTCCCGCCTCCCAGCTGCCCCGCCCACCCGCGCACTTCGCCTTATATGGCGACCGTGCGAACGCGCAGCGTTGACGCGCAGCGGGCGCGCCGATTGTGCGCCGAAGGCGCGCCAAAGGTAAGCCCGTCTGCGCCCGTCCGCGACCGGATCGCGACCAGCGCCAGGACCCCTGGCCCCCACCGACGGAAGCCGACCCGACGAACCTACAGCGCCGCCGACCTCACCGCACTCAACACCGGCCACATCCCAGGATGTCACCGAGCCGCCCCGAAGCACACCCACGGACCCTTCAGCTGCCTCGCCTGCAAGTTCACCTGCATCCGGACCTTCCCTGCACCCGACAAGCCGAACTCCAGCAGCACCCACCTCAAGTGCATCCTGCTCAACACCCGCTCCATCCACAGACACGCCGTAGAACTCTGGAACCTGCTCGACACAACCGCCCCCGACGTTGCCTTCATCACCGAGACCTGGATGAACGCCTCCTCAGCCCCAGACATCGCCATCGCCATCCCAGAGGGCTACAAGATCACCCGGAGGGACCGCGACAACCAGACCGGAGGAGGAATCGCCATCATCCACAGAGACACCATCCGCATCACGACCAACACCGACGACACCCTCACCACCGCTGAACACCTGCACTTCCAGATCCACACCAACCCGAAGACCACCCTCAGAGGCACCCTGATCTACCGACCCCCGGGACCGCGCACACGATTCAGCGAGGACATCGCCGACTTCGTCAGCCCGCACGCTCTCCCCTCCGCCGACTACATCCTCCTGGGGGACCTCAACTTCCACCTGGAGAACAACAACGACCGCAACACCATCACCCTGCTCGACAACCTCGACAACCTCGGACTCAAGCAACTGGTGACCACCCCCACCCACCTCGCCGGACACACACTCGACGCCGTCTTCTCATCCAGCAAAGACGTCACCTTCAGCCACGCAACAGGACTCCACTGGACGGACCACAGCTGCGTCCACTTCACCTTCAGAAGAACGACGATCCACCACCTCCAGCAACAGGTTGCTCGAAGAAGCTGGAACAAGATCACAGCCGACCAGCTCACCGCCTCCCTGAGCCAGCACCCTCCCGCCAACTCAGCGAACCCCAGCCAGGCCGCCGACAACCTCACGAAGTGGATCAGCAACTGCGCGGACGAACTCGCCCCTCTAAGGACCCCGCCCAGCAGATCCTGCAGCAGAAAAACACCATGGTTCACCGACGAACTCAAGTGCTCCAAGAAGAACTGTCGAGCCCTCGAGAAAGCCTGGAGAAGGGAACCAACGACGGACAACATGACCACCCTCAAGCTCGCCACCCGGAAACACCACCAACTGATCCGCGCCACCAAGAAAAATGCATACAAGGACCGGCTGGACAACAACGCACACAACTGCAAGGAACTCTTCAACATCGTGAAAGAGCTCTCCAACCCCAACGCCGGAAACAACGACATCACACCGTCGCAAGACCTCTGCAACTCCCTCGCGTCCTACTTCCACAACAAGATCACGGACATACACAACAGCTTCAACAACCAACCAACGCAAGCCACAACCGCAACGACGCCACCATCCACCACCCTCCGCACCTGGACCCCGATCAGCACCGAAGACACCATCCGCACCATGAACTCCATCCATTCCGGATCTCCGACTGACCCCTGCCCTCACCACGTCTTCAACAAGGCCGACGCTGTCCTCGCACCCCACCTGCGGGACATCATCAACACCTCCTTCGACTCCGCCACCTTCCCTGAGAGCTGGAAGCACGCCGAACTCAGCGCTCTCCTCAAGAAACCCACAGCAGACCCCACCGACCTCAAGAACTACCGTCCCATCTCGCTCCTCCCGTTCCCGGCCAAAGTCATCGAGAAGACCGTCAACAAACAGCTGGCCGCCTTCCTCGAGATGAATGGATCCCTCGACCCCTCACAGTCCGGCTTCCGAGCAAACCACAGCACCGAGACCGCCCTCATCGCCGCCACCGACGACCTTCGAACTCTGATGGACAACGGAGAAACAGCGGCCCTCATCCTCCTGGACCTCTCCGCGGCTTTCGACACTGTCTGCCACCGCACCCTAGTACAGCGCCTCAGCAACATCGGAATCCAGGAGAAGGCACTGGAATGGATCACCTCCTTCCTCGACGGAAGAACACAAAGAGTCCGCCTACCACCGTACAAGTCAGAGGCCACCAAAGTCATCTGCGGCGTACCCCAAGGATCCTCGCTGAGCCCAACCCTCTTCAACGTCTACATGAGCCCCCTCGCGGCCATCGCACGCCAACACAACCTGAACATCATCTCCTACGCCGACGACACCCAGCTGATCCTCTCCCTGACCAACGACCCCGCCACCGCCAGAGCCAACCTGCACGAAGGGATGAGAGACGTAGCCGAATGGATGACGACCAGCCGCCTGAAACTGAACTCAGACAAGACGGAGGTCCTCATCCTGGGCTCCACGCCCTCCGCCTGGGATGACTCCTGGTGGCCCCCCGCCCTGGGCACCGCACCCAAACCGACGGACCACGCACGCAACCTGGGCTTCATCCTGGACTCCTCCCTCGCCATGACCAGACAAGTCAACGCCGTCTCCTCGTCATGCTTCAACATCCTGCGCATGCTACGTAAGATCTTCCGGTGGATCCCCACCGAGACGAGGAAGACGGTCACCCAAGCCCTCGTCACCAGCCGACTGGACTACGGCAACGCCCTCTACGCCGGAACCACCGCCAAACTCCAGAAGAGACTCCAGCGGATCCAGAACGCCTCGGCGAGACTCATCCTCGACATCCCCCGACGCAGCCACATCTCCGGACACCTGAGAGATCTGCACTGGCTCCCGGTCAACAAGAGAATCACCTTCCGGCTCCTCACCCACGCGCACAAAGCCCTACACGACCAAGGCCCGAGCTACCTCAACAACCGGATCAACTTCTACACTCCCAAGCGCCTCCTCAGATCAACCAACCACGCCCTCGCCGCCGTCCCCCGCATCCGAAGAGCGACAACAGGAGGAAGATCCTTCTCCTACCTGGCCGCCAAGACCTGGAACTCACTTCCGACCGAGCTGCGCCTGACCCAAGACCACCTCTCCTTCAGGAAGAAGCTCAAGACCTGGCTGTTCGAGCAGTAGCGGCACCCCCCCCCTCCCAGCGCCTTGAGACCCTACGGGTGAGTAGTGCGCTCTACAAATGACCTGATTGATTGATTGATTGATAGATGAACCAGGTCTCATTTGAGGACTTGAATACTGGCATTAAAAGGAGACCACAACGCCCACAATGCTCCGCGGAAATCAAGGTGGAGCTTTCCATTCAGGAAGTGCATCTGAGTCAGGGCTCGAGTCGGGGTACCACGTGGGTGGACGGCGTCCCCCCACTTATTTTACCTGGGGGACTTCACTCTATGGCCTCTCTGGGACGAGGAGCTCGGCACCTTTCGTGACGTCACTTCCTGCCGTGGCGTCACTTCCGGTGACAGCGTCCCCCCACTTCTTTTTTTACGACTTGTGCCCTGATCTGAGTACTACAATAAAGGGGCGCTGTACAATTTGTTTTTTGACATCGCTGCAGCCCCTGAGGAAGGAGTACAGACACTGGGAAACGCGTCAGGCGTATACGACTATGAACTTGAATTACATTGGTGTGTCAAAGCAATGCATACCAATAAAGGCTTCGTTGTGGGCAGCTGCAGTTTGAGTGCTTCTCGTACGTGGGTATATTGAACTTTGTTATATTACTCGGCAAACCCTGCCACGGAGGTAGCACCAACCTTAGAATTGGGGCCACACGGCTGAATAATCATCAGACTGACAGTGTGGGGCAGCAGCCATGGATTTAACACTGATAGGCAAACCAGGTCTATTTTGAGGACTAGAATACTGGCATTAAAAGGAGACCACAACGCCCACAATGCTCCGCGGAAATCAAGGTGGTGCTTTCCATTCAGGAAGTACATCTGAGTACTACAATAAAGGGGCGCTGTACAATTTGGTTTCTGACATCGACGCTGCCTCTGAGGAAGAAGTACAGACACTCTGAAACGCTTCAGGCGAATACGGCTATGAACTTGAATTACATCAGTTTGTCAAAGCTGTGCATACCAATAAAGGCTTCGTTGTGGGCCGCTGCAGTCCGAGTGCTTCTCGTACATCCATGTATATCCAAACCCTTGTCGGTAACTTTGTTTCTGTCATAAAAACGATATAAAGAACAATATTTCGACCATGAATGACAATTGCTAATAATAATATAACAACAACGTATATAATGTTTAAGCATGCAGTCACAATATTATGAGGGCACAAGAGCTTGTGTTAATATCAGCATAAATGCTGAATATCCCTAAATCACCCTTAATAGAAGTTGAAAATCGGTTGATAGCTTTTAAAAGTGCTTGTCCCCATAAAACTGCGTATTTCATCACAATTAGAATCAATCCTATTGATTAATGCAAAAACATTAAGAAGAGCTAAATAAAAAATACGTTTACATTTTGAAAACAATCTTTTAAATATCAAATTTGAATATTAAATTAAGGTGCATTAATTTTGAAAAAGTGCTATGTGCTAGATATTGCCGTTAAAAGACCACTTTGCCTCATTATTAACTGGCAAAAAAGTGTTATAGTGCATCGTGCAAATTACGCTAAAAAGATATGTGAGATTAATCCTAGGCATACTGTTATTCAAGACATCACATGAACTATACACAGGATTCTATTTAGAGTATGCCTAAAAGTGTAAACTGGGGATTTGGGCAAATAATCTAAAGGTTTAATCCTTATATGCATTACATCCATTAGCAATTGGGTCCCTTCAGCATACAAAACATCATGTCATAAATACATACTTGTACATATTGTAATAGTATGCAAAAACTCCAGCTAGTAAAATGAATAAATACATATATCATTAAAATCCTTTGATAAAATTGCATATATGATGGAATAAATGTGCACATAAAAATGTATAAATAAATATTACACTTTACACACTGGTACATTTTATAAAAAGTTGGTTTTGGTAACGAACATCTGATGTTAGTGCTATGTATTCCTGAAGATGTTAACACTTCAAGTCAAGTCAAAGTAGTTTATTGTATATGATTCCCTAAAATCGTTACAATGTATACTTTAAAAATATAATAAACTTAATCTTCCATTGAATACCACTTATCAGCAATGAGCTTGGCAATATTTAAACTCTGAGTAACATTAATAAAGCTCCTAAAATGTTGGCTAACTGGTTAATCAATCTGCGAAAGTTCTATTATTCACAACTTTCCAAAGAGCTCAAGTGACCGAAATTATCCAAAGGTTTAATTAGTTGAGATAAAATGTCCATATAAAATGCCAAACTTTACTATAAGGTTTGGTCAGCTGCCGTTTTTCGGTATTTTTCCTGTTATCTTGTGGAATAAGATCGCGGTCCTTTTGCTACTTGGCTAGTGAAGGGGAGCCATGTTTGAAGCCCCTGCCATCCTTGTTCATACTTTATCAATGTCCTCTAAATTGGCTTGCGTTAGAAGTTCCCTTACTTTTGCCAGATATTCTACCCCCCCCCCGGCACACCAAGGTTATTGAGGAACCTTCCAACCAACATGTCACGGCTTGCCTGCACGTGTGAATGTTCAATTCGGTAAAAATTGGTTTTAACCCCTTCCGTGCGGGGCTGTTTCCCCCGCTGTGCTGGGGGGTGGGGGGGCGTACAGCGCCCGGTGCTCATGGCTAGGTCAGCTCGTCATGAGCTACGGCGCTTCTGTGCTCATGACGAGCTGAGCTTGTCATGGCCACACCCGTTCCAATGGAACGCTCAGCACTGCAGGGGAATCAGCCCAGCATGCGAGCGTTCCACGGAATGGGCACGGTCATGACGAGCTCAGCTCGTCATGAGCACCAGAGCGCCGTGGCTCATGACGAGCTGAGCTCGTCATGAGCATTCAAGGGGTTAAAAGCCCCCTCCTTATTTCCTTAATTGTGGGGCAAGCACACAGCAGGTGAGTTAATGTTTCATTACAAAAACTCCATAGTCGACTGTGTGCTGCTTGTTGGTTGCTTTTCCTGGACGGTTGTAGATCTTTTGAGTCATGCCTGCCCAAACGGTAATTGGTGAAACTCCACACTAAAATGAGTTACTAAGTAGGCCTGAGACTTTGTTGATATGTAGGAGTTAACCTACCTGACCGTCCCGAGATCTTCGAAGGAGGTCGCTCCCCTCGTTGCTGCCAATCCTATCCTGGTATCGTAGCGCTGCTCGCACTGCTTGTGCCTGCGACTGGCTTATTTATCATTTGGACATTAATTAATTATTTAACTCTGCTGCCTGCGCCTTGTCAGTTATTCAATTGGACACTGTTACCTCTGCATTCGCTTTAGTTGCCCCGCTGTGCCGCTAGACTGCTCCCTGCTGATTTAAGTACTTCACATGGCTGCCTGTGCCTGCCGTGCCTTATTGCGCCGATCCCACTGGTGTATTTTTAACCCCCATTGCTTGACCTGTGCCCCTAGCTCGTCCTGGTCGCCTTTTGGCTTGCAGCCATCTTGTTGTTGTTGTGGTGTCCCCCAGCCCGGCTCTCCGCTCCGCTCCCCGCCTCCCAGCTCATCCTCCCTCGCCCCTCCCACTAACCACATATGACAGATGCATTTGCGCGCAGCGGTCACGCGCAGCGGTCACGCCGAAGGTGCGCCATAGGTAAGCCCGTCCGCGCCTGGACCGCGCCCAGCGCCAGACCCCCTGGCCCCCGCAAACCTCACTCATCCCGCATAACGTATGACGCCGCCACCCTCCTAGCCCTTAACACCGGACGCACATCACAATGCTACGAAGCTGTCCCAGGACGTACCCACGGTCCCTTCGCCTGCCACTCCTGCAAATTTACCAGCATCAAGACCCATACCACATCCACCAACCCCAAACACAGCTCCGACTCTAACCACCTGAAGTGCATCCTGCTTAACACCCGCTCGATCCACAGACATGCCACAGAACTCTGGGATCTACTCGACACTACATCACCGGACGTTGCCTTCCTTACCGAAACATGGATGAAGGCATCATCAACACCCGACATCGCCATAGCCATCCCGAACAATTACAAGATCATCCGAAAAGACCGCACCATCCAAACAGGAGGAGGAATCTCCATCGTCCATAAGAACTCCATCAAAATCACGACCAGATCCGACGATAACCTTGCAACCGCCGAACACCTTCACTTCCAGATCCACACCGACCCTAGGACCACACTTAGAGGAACCCTCATCTACAGGCCTCCAGGAACCCGTAAACAATTCAGCGAAGACATCACTGACTTCATCAGTCCACATGTCCTCGCCTCCGAGAACTACATTCTACTAGGAGACCTCAACTTCCACCTGGAAAAGAAAAACGACAACAACACCACCACCCTTCTTGACAACCTGGCCAATCTCGGCCTCAAACAACTTGTTGACACCCCCACCCATGCAGCCGGACACACGCTCGACCCAATCTTCACCTCGAACAAACACATCTCCTTCAACTGCACCACAGCTATCCATTGGACGGACCACTGCTGCGTTCACTTCAGCTACAAAACCACCTCGACCCACAACCCACCACAACCTATTCCCCGAAGAAAATGGAACAAAATCACCACCGACCAACTCCTCACATCGCTCAACCAAAACCCACCCGCCCTCTCATCGGACCCAAACCAAGCTGCCATCAAATTCAAACAATGGATCACTCACAGCGCTGACGAACTAGCACCCTTGAAAAACCATCACACCAAACAAGACAGCAAAAAGGCCCCCTGGTTCAACGATGACCTTAAGAAATCCAAAAAGCTATGCCGTACTCTCGAGAAAACATGGAGAAAAAACCCAACCACTGACAACATGACCACCTTCAAGACAGCCACCCGCAAACACCATTAGCTGATTCGATCCACCAAGAAATCAGCATTCAGGAATCGACTCGACAACAACGCCCATAACAGCAAGGAATTATTCAACATCGTCAAAGAATTCACCAACCCCACCGCAGCCTCAAACGACATCACTCCCTCCCAAGACCTCTGCGACTCGTTATCCTCCTTCTTCTACAACAAAATTGCCGACATACATAACAGCTTCGAAAACAGTCCCAATGAACAATCCTCTCCACCCCCCTCTGAACCTAAACCGCCCTCTAACAACCTCAGCGCCTGGAACCCAATCAACACTGAAGACACTATCCGCCTAATGAATTCCATCTACTCTGGCTCTCCAACCGACCCCTGTCCCCACCACATCTTCAACAAAGCAGACTCCATCATCGCACCCCATCTCCGTGATGTCATCAACTGCTCCTTCAACTCTGCTACTTTCCCAGAAAGCTGGAAAAATGCCGAAGTCAGCGCCCTCCTGAAGAAACCCACAGCAGACCCCTCTGAACTTAAAAACTACCGCCCCATATCCCTCCTCCCATTCCCGGCCAAAGTCATAGAGAAAGCCGTTAATAGCCAACTAGCCGCCTTCCTCGAATCCAACAACTCCCTCGATCCCTCACAGTCCGGATTTCGAGCCAAACACAGCACCGAGACCGCCCTCATCGCAGCAACAGACGACATCCGAGCTATACTGGACAACAGAGAAACAGTGGCCCTCATTCTACTCGACCTCTCCGCTGCCTTCGACACTGTCTGTCACAACACCCTCATACAACGCCTCAGCAACATCGGCATAAAAAGAAAAGCCTTGGACTGGATCATCTCGTTCCTAGCTGGGAGAACTCAGAGAGTCCGATTTCCCCCTTTCAAATCAGAGGCCACCGAAGTCATCTGAGGTGTACCACAAGGATCATCACTCAGTCCCACCCTCTTCAACGTTTACATGAGTCCACTCGCTTCCATCGCGCGTCAACACAACCTTAACATCATCCCCTACGCTGACGACACCCAGCTGATACTTTCACTCACCAAAGACCCCAACACCGCCAAAACCAATCTTCACGAAGGCATGAAAGAAGTAGCCGTATGGATGAAACACAGCCGCCTAAAACTTAACTCAGACAAAACGGAAGTGCTCATCCTAGGATCATCCCCCTCTGCCTGGGACGACTCATGGTGGCCTTCGGATCTGGGCTCAGCACCCATACCCACAGACCATGCACGTAACCTTGGCTTCATCCTAGACTCCTCACTCTCGATGACCAGACAAGTCAACGCCGTCTCATCCTCCTGCTTCAACGTACTCCGTATGCTCCAAAAAATCTTCCACTGGATCCCCACCGAGACAAGAAAGACTGTCACCCACGCACTGGTTACGAGTCGACTAGACTACGGAAACACCCTCTACGCCGGAATTACAGCCAAATTACAGTAAAAACTCCAACGCATCCAAAACGCATCAGCGAGACTCATTTTGGACATCCCTCGCAAAGATCACATCACCGGCCACCTGAAAGACCTCCACTGGCTTCCCGTTAACAAAAGAATAACATTCCGTCTCCTCACCCACGCACACAAGGCCCTCTACAAACTAGGACCCGAATGCCTCAACACTCGACTATCCTTCTATACACCCACCCGCCAACTAAGATCCTCCAGTGAAGGCCTCACCGCAGTTCCGCGTATCCAAAGATCCACCATAGGAGGTAGATCCTTCTCCTACTTGGCGGCCAAGACCTGGAACTCACTCCCCACTCACCTCCGCCTTACACAGAACCACATCTCCTTCAGAAAAGAACTTAAAACCTGGCTATTTGATAAATCATGATCCCCCTCCCCAAGCGCCTTGAGACCCTCTTGGTGAGTAGTGCGCTATATAAATTCTTGAACTTGAACTTGAACCACAGTCCACCCTTGCCTATGTTTTGAGGTTGTTATTTTATCTTCTAAGAAAGACTTCTTCTTTGCAGTCTTATTTTCCAATTTCCCAAAAACTGCCCAGTATATCTGGCTGTCCCATTGTCATTTGTACGTCAAGTTCCGCCAATGATTTGCTCGGATAGCCTCACCATGACCGTGGAATGTCCTGATCCAGCATAGATTGTTCAATGACCCCAGTTCAGATGCACGGAATTTGTGGCATAGTTCCACAAAGCCGCTCATGCTCCGGAATTTCTGATTTTGAAGGCCGATTTCCAGTCAGACCTGAGCTGGGGCAGCAGATCTTGGTAAATTAAAAAGTAGCTTTATAAACCTTTGTCTGAAGTTCGTTTAGCAGTTCCACCTCTTTGCCACACCAAACTACTAGGGCATATGACAATGTCGGTACTATTTGTGCTCCCATCACTTTTAAAAAAAGTGCATGGTTCAGGCAACCCAGTTTTCTGTTCAGTAATCTGTACACAAAAATTAACGATTGAGATTTTGCTTTTAGGTCCATTTTGTGTTCTTTGTGTGTTGAGCCCCCCCCCCCAATTTTTAAGCCAAGGTATTTGTAGGCCGCTTGTTCTTAAATTATAGTCCCTTTTATGAACCATTAGAACTTGTTTTTTTTAGGGTCCACAAGAGGTACAACCTTGGTTTTGTCTTTATTTAACTCCAAGCTGTCTCCGTCCAGATAGATGACTAGGTTGTTTATCGCTCTTTGTAGTCCGATGGGGCTTTGGCTCAGCACCACTATATTGTCTGCGTACTGTAAGAAGGTTATTGGCTCTTTTACTAAGTTTGGCGGATGGCAATCGTCTGCTTGCTGATTTACTTATATCTGCCATAAATAAATGTAATAAGCTTGGGGCTAGGACGCAGCCTTGTTTTAGGCCTTGCTGTGTGTAAAACTGGTGGTGGTGCTAAGTCCATCGCCTACTTTTGCTCTTGCCCAGGTGTCACTGTGCAGGGCTATTATTGCATCCAGTAGTTTGCTCGGTAGCCACATGCTCTTAATGTTTCCCAGAGACGATTTCTGCTTACTTTGTCGAATGCTGCTTTCAAGTTAACAAACAGGCAAACAACCGTGTTTTCCTTTTTCTTGCTTTTTCAATTAGGAGTACAAACGTGGCCAGGTTTGTTAAAGTGCTCATGCCTGGTCTGAAACCGGTTTGAAACATGGGGATTATATTTGTTTCATACATTCAATCTTGCAGGTGGAGAAGTAGGCATGATCCTTATAGATGGCCTCAACATCCATCAATGATATTAATCTGTAGTTTTCTGGATTATTGTGGTCTCCCTGTTTGAATATTGGATGAATAATATTCCCTTTCCAAGATTTAGGGACGTTGTTCTGTCTGTAGATCTGACTAAAAAAAGGCGCAAGGTAGTCATCTCAAAAGTCCTGAGCGTGTTTAAATAGTGCAATGGGCAGTTCATTCAGGTCTGCCAGCCCCTCCGTTTTTAATCTTTTTATTATTCCTCTCAATAGTTTTATGTCGATCAGATCATTTGAATCGTGTCAGCTTAAATATTCTTCTCCTTCAGGTCTTAGATCTTTTGGGGATTTTGAACACTTGTTTCTCATAGTTTGATTGAGAAGAGACGAAGAACAAATCCCATGAAATTTCCATAGAGTTTCTATAAAAAATCTTAATAAGATCCCCTAAAAAAGCGTTATAAATAGAACTCAAATGTGATATATCATGTTGCGTTATAGGAAGGTGTGCAGGCCCTCTATGGTGTTTAGACCTCCTGGATGCTTGGAATCAAATACTAAATGGTATCTTGTTTCCAGGTGTCTTAATTTGGCTTCCCTGTCCCCACCTCTCTTCTGTGGAGGTATTGACGCAATTACCAAAAGAAGGGAGGTCTCCTTAATAGTCCAATTCGAGACAAGGAGGATTAACTCAAAGAACTATACACAAGTCCCAATGTTCAGTATTTGAAAGGACCTCTAGTATACACCCCTCATAACTCAAAAAACTAATATTAATAACAGCCTGATAACCCAAAAAATACAATTGTACACATACAGTACAAACAATAAAATTCATAAAACTGTTTTTAAAAAATAAACAATTTATTACATATATTTCAATAAAGTGTTTGATCACAACAATGCAGAGTTATTCAATGAATGTTTTTTTTTTAAATGTGCCATTACACATGAAGAACATTAAAATTACAGAGTTCAAGGTTGTCGACGCAGTGTTTCGGTTTATAATGATAGCACGTTCATCAGGACAAGGTTCTGATTACAAAATAACATACAGTTAGAAACAGGCATTGGTTTTAAGAAGAAAATAGTCTTTTACATATTCTACGGCACAGACAGGTAATAACATTATTCTAGGTTATACCACTAGTAGAAATATTATTTCTACATATTTATACATTCCTATTTTTTATGGTTATGGTAGTAGAGTTACATGGGGTTATACATTTGGGTTCAAACAAGAATGACCTGTGCACCTCCTCACACCCTAATATAACATGTGATACACCCCCTGTAAAATACAGAGTTCCATTTTGAAAACCATTGAGACACCAAAACCAGTTACTACAAATGCACTCACTAATTCCCAGGACTACAGACACATGCACTCATTCACCCATCCAACCATTCATACATGTATTCACTGATCAATATACTACTATTATAAACACTCAAACAGCTATACAGATACTGACACATCACCATTCAACCTACTCACTCATGCACTCATCGTAGTCAGTCATTGAAAGAATGAATCATAGTTCCATTTACTCGCCTACACAGTTATACACACACCACCTCATTTATTCATACAGATACTAACGCATACTTACTGTCTTAATTAATCACTAATACAATCAATCAATCAATCAATCAATCAATCGTAGGACTTGTAAAGTGCGCTTCTTACCCGTGAGGGTCTAAAGATGCTGAGGGGAGGGGTTGCCGCTACTGCTCGAAGAGCCAGTTCTTGAGGAGTCTTCTGAAGGCGAGTAGGTCTTGGGTCTGCCGTAGGTGGGTAGGGAGGGTGTTACAGGTCTTGGCGGAGAGGTAGGAGAAGGATCTGCTGCCGGAGGTTGTTCATTGGATGCGGAGGACAGTGGCGAGGGCGAGGCTGGCGGGGCGGAGCTGGCAGGTCGGGGTGTAGAAGCTGAGTCTGCTGTAGAGGTAGGCTGGTCCGGCGTTGTGGAGTGCTTTGTGTTCGTGGGTGAGGAGCTTGAAAGTGATCCTCTTGTCGACAGGGAGCCAATGTAGGTCTGTCAGGTGGGGGGTTATGTGACTGCGGCGGGGGACGTTGACGATCAGTCGGGCGGAGGCATTTTGGATGCGTTGTAGTCGTTGCAGGTGTTTGGCTAGGTTCCTGCGTAGAGTGCGTTGCCATAGTCCAGTCTGCTGCTGACAAGGGCCTGTGTCACCGTTCTTCTTGTTTCGGTCGAGATCCACTTGTAGATCCTGCAGAGCATGCGGAGGGTTTTGTAGCAGGAGGAGGAGACGGCGTTGAACTGTTTAGACATGGAGAGGGAGGAGACGAGGATGAATCCTAGGTTGCGTGCATGGTCGGTCGGTGTCGGTGCTGGTCCCAGTGTGGTCGACCACCAGGAGTGGTCCCAGGCTGAGGGGTGGGTCCGAGGATGAGTACCTCCATCTTGTCCGAGTTCAGCTTCATACGGCTGTTCCTCATCTAGTCGTTGATGGCCTTCATTCCCTTGTGGGGGTTGGTTTTGGTGGTGTGAGGGTCCTTGGGGAGGTAGGAGATGAGCTGGGTGTCGTCGGCGTAGGAGATGATGTTGAGGTCGTGTTGGCGGGCTGTTTGTGTGAGGGGGCCATGTAGACGTTGAACAGCATCGGGCTGAGGGATCAGCCCTGTGGGACGCCGCAGATGATGTTGGTAGCCTCGGATTGGAAGGGTGGGAGGGGGAAGCTCTGGGTTCTGCGGGGAGGAAGAACGTGGTCCAGTCAAGGGCCTTCTCTTGGATTACGGCTTCTAGGAAGCGTTTCTTTAGAGTGCGATGGCAGACCGTGTCGAAGGTGGCTGACTGGTCCAGGAGGATGAGGGCTGATGTTTTGCTGTTGTCTCGTTGATGCCTGATGTCGTCTGTGGTGGCGATGAGGGCTGTCTCGGTGCTGTGTTTTCGTCTGAACCCGGAGTCGGACGGGTCCAAGATGTTGTGTCTTCCAGGTGGGGGGCCAGTTGCATGTTGACGATTTTCTCGATGACCTTTCCCGGGAACGGAAGCAGGGAGATGGGCCGGCAGTTCTTCGGCGTGTTTACAGCTTTCCAGGAATGTCGCTGTTTCGAAAGAGATGTTGATAACCTTCCGTAGTTGGGGTGCGATGGCAGCGTCTGCTTTGTTGAATACGTGGTTTGGGTACGGGTCTGACGGAGATCCTGAGTGGATGGAGTTCATGACCTTGCGTGTCTCGTCGTTGTTGATGTTGGATCAGGAGGTCAAGCGGTTGGCGCTGGTGGTGTTCACAGGGGGGGTGGGGTCTGGCGTAGTCGGGGCGGTCATGGTGTTGAAGCTGTCATGGATGTCAGCGATCTTGCGGTGGAAGAAGATGGCTAGTGAGTTGCACAGTTCTTGTGAGGGCGGTATGTCGTTGGCGCTGGGATTGGAGAGTTCCTTTACGATGCTGAAGAGATCTTTGCTGTTGTGTGCGTTGTTATTAGGGCAGTCTTTGAAGGAGGATCTCTTGGCTAATCTGATGAGGTGGTGATGTCAGCGGGTGGCGTCCTTGTGGGCAGCGGGGTTGTCCGGAGTGCGTTTGTGGAGCCATATCTTCTCCAGTTTCCGGCAGGCGCGTTTGGAGGTCTGCAGCTCATCGGTGAACCAGGTGGCTCTCTTGCTGGTGTGGTTGTTGGGGGTTTTCTTGAGTGGGGTGAGGGTGTTAGTGCAGTCGTGGATCCAAAGTCTGAGGTTGCGGGCTGCGGTGTCTGGGTTGGTGGGGTCGGTGGTCAGGTTTTGGGAGAGGGTGGTGATCAGCTTGTCTTCGGTGACTTTGCTCTTGCAGCGGCAAAACAGCTGTTGGGTACGGTGGTGCGTGATTGATTTGTTGAAGGTGAAGTGGATGCAGTGGTGGTCAGTCCAGTGGAGTTCGGTGGTGTGGTCAAAAGTAACGTGGGAGCCTGTGGAGAAGATGAGGTGCAGCGTGTGGCCAGCGGCGTGGGTGGAGCGGGGTGGGTGCGGTATACAAGTATACACTGATCCAAACAGCCAGTCTCACAATCACTGACTCTCACATGTGGTCATTTATATACTCCAACTCTCACATACACTACCTTTTACATATGTAGTTACTTGGACATGTAGCACTGAGGCATCCAACCTTTCACCAACACATCCATACACACACTCACCCGCCCATACAGCTGTTTCCACATGTACTCTTAAACTTATACACCCAGTCAATCAACCACTCGCCTATCTATGCACAGAGTAACACACCTCCCACACCCCCCCACACACACTCAGTCTTCCATACAAATACTCAGGCAACTAATCAATAACCGATATAGACACTCATGTGGCTCCTGACCAACACATGCAGCAGCTTACACAAAAACAGGCATACTGATACAGACATTCAGACAGTTCAGTGTCTAACCCATGCATTCAGTAAGACACATTTAATCACTCACTTATACAGTCAGTCACACACCTACTAAATTCTTCATTCAGACACTGATACATCCAGTTATTCCTCAATACACCTTGGCATGCATATAAAACATATTTAAACTTTACAGAAACACACATTCACTGGGTGATGTCATCAGTGATGTCATCAGTGATGTCACTGACCATGTAATAAATTATGTAATATGTGACATCATCAGCAGTGCATTGTGGGGGTGCGAGTTATAGTTAGCTGAACTAACAGTAACGGGGGAATTGCTCTGATTTTGTACAAGTGAAATGTCCAACCAACTATAATGTCCCTGAAACGTATGTTTTTTTTAGTGAATATATATATATATATATATATATATATATATATATATATATATATATATATATATATATATATATATATATATATATATATATATATATATATATATATATATATATATAACAATAGAAGTGCTCCTGCCTGAAATCCCTCGCCTTCTGCTGGGGTGGCTCAATACCGGTGGAGCAGCCAGCTGACAATATCCAAGAAAAATGGCGTTCCAAACGAGCACTCTGGTCGATATTAACCACAGGGCTACTGCAATGTGTCCAAAAATAGAAGGTTTATTAACTCCATAATCCTTACGTGGCGCGTTTCGCGCTCCAAAGAGCCCTTGATCACACAAAATTGTCCATAAAGTTGGTCACATTTAAAGTCAAGTTACTTCCTTGAAGTGGTTATAGAAAGCGAACTGTTCGGTAACAAGCATAGAATACGCCATGTTAGTATAGTCATTTCATACAAACACATATTATTACACATTATACACAGTAAGTATAACATTGCATTAAGCATTTGATGATCAAAGTGACCGTTATAATACATCCTGCAATCAAAGGCTTCTCTTTGTGTTCAAGATATGAGCACAAACGTAGAGAAGCGTATGGTCTGGTGTATTATGGGCAATGTAGTGCATAACCGCATTGTACATATCCTAGTGCCAGAAAGTGAGCAATAGTGTGGAATGAAATAATCATATGAATACAGCAGCTGCGGAACAAATGCTCAATAAAGACCTGGCTCATAGAACTATTACAATAATTGTGTAAGTCCTGAATAATAGCTTGTTAGTGCTATAAATTGTTAACCAGTACAGGTTAATCTCTCCCTTGCAATGGGAACAATAGGCATAATGACATAGTGCTCTTAAATAACATAATAGATGTAGAAAATGTACCCTTGTTAGTGGGGTCTCCATACCTATAAACTTGGATAAGTCTTAACTGTGCTTTGTCGACAAACATGGAGTTTAGTGGTGAGGTTCTCGGGAGTTGATCTCAGGTGCCACAAGCCTGAGACAGTGTCCCTCCCTTTCTTCCAGTTATATTCATATGAATATAACTGATATTGATTTTTATCTAGTTTTGCAATCTTCTAATATATTCTTACTTACTTTCTTCTTCTCTCTTTTTACTTTCACAGGAAGAAAGGGAGGGACACTGTCTCAGGCTTGTGGCACCTGTACCCTAATCCTTTCTCCGTGGTTCATCATCTATTCTCTCTCCATGTATGTAGTATATTTTATTATTGTGCCATAATCCTCCTGGACCTCAGTGCCGCCTTTGACACTGTCAATCATAGTACGCTACTCCTTCGGCTAGCGAAGATCGGGGTGTCGGGAAAGGCTGGACTCTGGTTAGAGTCCTTCCTTTCCGACCGCTCCTTCCAAGTGTACGAGGGTGGTACTATGTCAAGGATCAAATCTTTGATCTGTGGCGATCCCCAAGGATCGTCTTTGAGCCCAACACTATTTAACATGTACATGGAGCCACTGGCTGAGGTGGTTCGCCCGTACGGAGTAAAAATCATCACGTATGCGGACGACACCCAGCTAGTGGTTTCCCTTAGCCAATTGGAGTCCAACCCCAGCAATCTTACCACCTGTCTGGAAGAGACTCCTAGATGGATGACCATGTCTCATCTCAAGTTAAATAGTATTAAAACCGAGCTAATGCTCCTAGGAAATCCTTCACCCTCTGCAATCAAGCTACTCTGGCCTCCCTCACTTGCCCCCCCCCCCGCTCCGAAGGACAAAATCAAAAGCTTGGGTTTTTGGCTTGATAGGGTTCTCAATCTTAATGACCAAGCCGCCAAGCTGTCAGCAACTTGCTTCGGTCTGATTAGGCTTCTACGCAAGATTATTCCCGTACTGCCTTTGGAAGCCAGGAAAATAATGATCCAGGGACTTATTCTTTCCAGATTGGATTTTGGCAACGCCCTTTATTTGGGCGCCCCCCAGTCTACCCTGAACATGCTACAGACTGTCCAGAACTGTGCAGCCCGCACACTGCTCCAAATCCCACGTCGCACCTCGGCCAAGGCCGGCATTAGATACCTCCACTGGCTACCAGTTAGGCGGAGAATTGAATTTAAGTCCTTATGTATTACCCATCGAGATTTCTGGAGGACAGGCCCCCCTATCAGTCATTCTCTTGTCACTCGTTACCACCCCACAAGACAGCTCAGATCATCTACTTCCTTCCTAGCCATGGTTCCCAAGATTAGAAGGGCCAGATGCGGAGGCGGAGCCTTCTCACATAACGCACCGAGGCTCTGGAACTCCCTCCCCCTCCGCCTTCGGGCAGAATCCAACCTGTTAATTTTCCGTAAACACTTAAAGACTTTGCTCTTCTCACACCCGGACTAATCCATCCGTGCCTGCTCCTGTTCACGATTTCCGTTAGCGCTAGGACGCCTGAGGGTAACTATCGCGCTTTATAAATCCTCCTTTTATCCTTCTATCTATATACACAAATGTGTACTGTTATGTTTTATTATTGCGCTATACACTTTGTTTGGTTGGAGATTGAGATCAACTCCCTGGAACCTCACCACTAAACTCCATGTTTGTCGACAAAGCACAGTTAAGACTTATCCAAGTTTATATGTATGGAGACCCCACTAACCAGGGTACATTTTCTCCATCTATTCTGTTATTTAAGAGCACTATGACATTACGCCTATTGTTGCCATTGCTAGGTAGAGATTGACCTGTACTGGCTCGCAATTTATAGCACTAACAAGCTATCATTCAGGACTTACACACTTATCGTAATAGTTCTATGAGCCAGGTCTTTATTGCGCATTTGTTCCGCAGCTGCCGTATTCATATGATTATTTCATTCCAAACTATTGCTCACTTTCCGGCACTAGGATATGTACAATGCGGTTATGCACTACATTGCCTACGATACACCAGAACATACGCTTCTCTACGTTTGTGCTCATATCTTGAACACAAAGAGAAGCCTTCGATTGCAGGATGTATTATAACGGACACTTTGATCATCAAATGCTTAATGCAATGTTATACTTACTGTGTATAATGTGTAATAATATGTGTTTGTATGAAATGACTATACTAACATGGCGTATACTATGCTTGTTACTGAACAGTCCGCTTTCTATAACCACTTCAAGGAAGTAACTTGACTTTAGATGTGACAAACTTTTTGGACAATGTTGTGTGATCAAGCGCTCTTTGGAGCGTGAAACGCGTCACGTAATGTTAATGAAGTTAATAAACCTTCTATTTTTGGACATTTGCAGTGGCCCTGTGGTTATTATTGACCTTAGTGCTCATTTGGAGCGCCGTTTTTCTCGTGTGTATATATATATATATGTATATATATATATATATATATTACCTACTGGCGGTCGCCAGTAGGTAGTTATAGTTAGGATTGATTTCCATAGGGAAATCGCAACATTCTATTTGGAATAACTTTGGCGCCGGTTGAGGAATCGGCCTGAATTTTTCAGCAGCTTTGCCTCGCGGCACTCCGGTCCTTCCCTGAAAGTTTGGGGGGGATTTGTCAAGCGGGGGCTGAGATAAAAGGGGGGTCCCAAAACGTGTTTTCCCCATGTTAATTTCCATAGGGCGGTCAGTCGCACTTTTAGCTCGAATGGCTGAATGGATTTTCACCAAACTTGGCAAAATTGTAGGGACTGGTAGCCCGATGTGCCTTTGCTATGTCTCAAGATATGTGCTCCAGAGGATTTTGAGTAATTTAGGTTAAAAAAAATGTATATATCTGTAAGCGCGCCCCGGTACGTGCACCGGGGAGCGCTCCGGGCGCGCCACGCGACTTGCGCACGGAAAGCTGATTGGCTCTCGGGTGTCTGTAAACATTCGAAACAGTCCGCAGCGGCCGCCATCTTGTGTCTCGGTAGGATCGAGACACAAGAGGTGGCGAAAAACAAAGGGGGAAATGACCAAAAGGGGGCAGGGTACACCCCCCCTGACCCCCTAGGTTTGATGTGGGGGCCATAAAAGGGTCCCCCGGGTAAATAAAAAAAAGTCATTTTTTTTCGATTTTCGCGGGGTGAGCACCCGGTACCCGCACCGGGGAGCGTACCAGGGAGCGTACTTTGGTGAAAAATAGTGAAAATAGTAGTGTAAAATAATCATTTTGAGTGATTAGAGGTAGGGTAGCTCTGAAAAGAGCTTTTGGGTTCTGTGGCTGAGTTAGGTACCTACAAGTACGTCCCACACACACCCACACGCATACAACCCCACACCCCCACACCCACACACTCCCCACACACACCTCCACCCACACCCAAACACCCCACACCCCCACACCGACACCTTACACATCCACAACCACACCCACACATCCCACACACCTACACTCACACACACACCTCACCCCCCCAACACACACACGCACACACAGATACCTCACAGACACACCCCAGTCATCCCACACACACACCTCCCCCCCCACACACACACCCATCACAGACACACCCACACATCCCACACATACACACATATCCTACACAACACATATCCTACACACATACCCCCTACACCCACACACCTCCCACACACACCTCACACACCCACACCTCCACCTACACTCAAACACCCCACACACCCACACACACACCTTACACACCCACACCCCCACCAACACCCACATACCCCATACACCTACATACACCTATACGCCTCACCCCCCCAGACACATACACACACACACACCTCACAGACACACCCCACCATCCCCCACACACACCTCCCCCCCCCACACATGGGGAAAACTCAGTGAAACAGTAAAATGATAATTTAAAGTGCTTCGAGGTAGGGTAGCTCTGAATAGAGTTGTTGTGTTGTGTGGGTGATTTAAGTACCAACATGTAGGTACCAATGTAGAGTTTTAAATTCAATGTACACCGTCTCCTCTGTAGATAATTTGCATGTTGTTACAGAAGTTATTGTGGTATATGGAATCCATACCATAGTCTGTCAGGAAAGCAGAAACAGATCCTTTAAGTACTCCCTGAGAAGACATACGGGATCATGGGTAGTCTACCCTGCTCCCTTATGATGTTTTAAAATTGCACAGTATATTGTAAGTTTCACTTTATACTATAATATAAACATAATTATTTTGGTAGAACCTTTAAAGTGGCAATACCACCCTGCCAATCTACCATCCATCCCTTGGGCCTGGGGGTCCCACAGGGCTCCTCGTTTAGCCCCACCATGTTCAACCTCTATGTGAAACTGCTAGCTGCAGTCGTCAAACAGTGGGGTCTGACGATGACCTCATATGCGGACGACACGCAGCTGGCGGTGACACTTAGTGGAGACCCAGAAGTGGAGGCCCCCAGATTCCGAGCTGGACTTGTGGCAGTTGCAAGTTAGCTGCGGACCAACTGCTTACAGTTGAATGCCACCAAAACTGAAGTGTTGGTCCTGGGGAAACATGCTGAGCTATGGGGAGACCAGTGGTGGCCTCCAGAGCTGGGTATTGTTCCTATCCCAGCATCCGAAGTGAAAAATCTAGGAATTTGGCTGGATCCCGCGCTCACTTTCACAGGACACACAAAGAAGGTTGCAGCCACCTGCTACGGTATCTTACGTGGCATGAGACGATTTTGAAATATTTTGATCCTCCCACTCGGCAGCTCGTGGTCCAAGCCTCGATTTTATCCCGGCTGGACTACGGAAGCGCGCTGATGCTAGGGGTAAACCAGGCCGAGGCATCTAGGCTTCAAAGGGTCCAGAATGCCGCAGCGCTTGCCATCGTTGGTCTTCCCAGACATTGCTCTGTCTCGGGCACCATTCAGGCCCTACATTGGCTACGGGTCAGACAGAGGATCAAGTTTAAAGAGCTCTGTCTGGCCTTTAAAATCCTAAAAATGTCCTCGCCGCCGGCTCTTGCCAGTTTGATTATCCCCTACGTACCGCTGAGATCTTTAAGATCAGAGGCTCTTCATTTGGCAGTCTGCCCCCGTTTTAAACTCAGTAGAATGGGTGGCCGCTCTTATCGGGTTCTTGCTGCGGGGATGTGGAATTCCCTTCCGGTACATATTCGTGCTCTGAACGATTTGTCCACTTTCAGGCGTGCTATCAAAACTTTCCTGTTCCCTCTTTCTGAGTAGCCGCCTCCTCATTTTATCTTGCATCTTGTGTGTTATGTTATGGTACCTGTCGAAGCGCCAGGACACCCCTTGGCTGGGGCAGCTGTGCGCTATAAAAATAACATTAACATAACATAACATAGTACTTCATGAATTAGATATAAAAATGAATAATGTCTAAAACAATTTTTAATTAATAAATAAAAATTTATTGGTCAGAATTTTCATAATTCAATAAATCTTCCAGCATTACATCATCTGGAATCTCCTCAAACATGCATGTTTCTATGTCTTGTAAACATTCAATAAATTGTTCATCCAAAGACTGATCCATAAAAATTTCATCCAAAAAATCTTCATTTAGAATCTCCTCAGATGTAATCTCGAAGGAAATATTGATATTTTCTTGCTTCCCTTCCATTTTTTTGCTGTAAATTGCATAAAAAATAACTATATCAGTAGATTTAGGGCAGTGTTGTGTTTAAGTTCAGACAGGTAGTTCTGTTTTTTTAACAGTTAAGTTAACTTTGGGTAGTGTATGGTAACAGGCAGGAAGTAGAAATAAAAAAAAGTGCCTGTGAAGAAGCTTAAGTAAATTCATATTTATAGCAGAGAAGCCTAAGTCAATCAATAAATATAACAGAGGAGCCTATCTCTATCTACAACTATAGCAGAGGGACAGTAAATAATTATCAGAAAACGTTTTTACAAATTAACTTAAAGTGCCCCTTACAAATTATCAACTTACTTTAGAGAGAGGTGGAGAAGAAAAAATGTGAAAATCCTTTCAAGATGTACCTCAGGTAGTTGTAGTCAAAATGGCTGTGTTTCCCTCTCATTTTTCATTTATATTCATGTACATAACCAATCAAATGTCAGGAAAAAAAGTAGAAAATGAAAGTAACATTTTAATTGGTTGTAAATCCTAACACTTCAGATGTGTTTTTGTCATGTAATTTACCTCAGGATATTTAGACAGTGCTACAGCTCAAATGGCTCAATGGAATTCCACCAAATTTGGGAAAATGGTAGGGACTGGTATGTAGTATGGCCTATTCTATATTTGGTGAAAGTGTCTCCATTGGTTTTTATGTAAATTAACTTTTGAAATTTTGGGAGCGCTTCCCGGTGCGTGCCCCGGTACGCGTACCGGCAGCGCTACGGGAGTCCTCCATTTTGTGTTTCGGTACATTTGAGTCAGAAAATGGAGGACAAACAACGTTGGGAATGGGTATAAGGGGGCACGGTAGGCACTCCCTGACCCTCTAGGTTTTCTGAGGGGGTGTTAGGAGGCCCATATAGGCCAAAAAAAAAGAAAATTATTTTTAAATTTTCGCGGGGGGAGCGCCCGGTACGCGCACCGGGGAGCGTACCGGGGAGCGTACTTTAGTGAAAAATAGTGAAAAAAGTTATAAAAAGATAATCATTTTGAGTGATCAGAAGTAGGGTAGCTCTGAAAAGAGCTTTTGGGTTCTGTGGCTGATTTAGGTACCTACAAGTAGGTACCAATGCACAGTCTTAAATTCAGAAGGAATATTATATTCCCCTCATCTGAGAAGTGCACACCATCTCCTCTGTAGATATCTTGCATGTTGTAACGCAAGTTGTTGTTGTATATTGAACCCATTCCATAGTCTCTCATGTAAGCAGAAACAGATTTATTCACATGTTTCCGTGCTTTCTGAAATTGTGGACAAAATTGTTTGGACCACTTCCATTTCTGCCTTTGGCATATATTGGAAAAAACCAAGGCAGTTTGAGGAAAAAGTGCCATCAATTGCCCAAAGGTGTCCTTTAAAAGCATTTCCAGACCTACCCCAGTCAAAGTGCCTAATTCATTTCCACCACAGTGCAGAATTATGAGGTTAGGGTGTGGCAAATCAAAAAAGGTTTTCACCAATGGAATCAATTGGTGACATCTTAATCCTCTCTGGCCAATCCATTTAATGTTCACATTTTGTAAATCAAGGTTGTGAAAATTTCTGGTAGCTGCATACCTTTGAGCCCAGTGGATATAGCTATGTCCAATAATCCAGACAGAATACATGGTGAGAGGAAATTCTGGTGCAGTCAGATGAAGCGTGGGAAAGAAATGGCAGTTGGAACAATAGGAGTTTGCAAAAAAAAAAACTGTAGACTTTCAGCAATGATTTGTAGATTGAGATAGTTGAAAACTGAAAGTTAGGGTACATGGTTGTGTTCTGTGTAAGAAGTAATTTGAATGGTTAAAAAAAAGTCATTTAAAGAAACATTGCACCAGATAAGCTGGTGTATTCGCAGGTCAAACATCCTTGCTGAGGTGATTTGCAACATTTTAGAATAAACTTTTAAACCTGAGAGCTCAGTGAGGAGGGAGTTGCTATGGTAACAGGTAGAAAGGGCTGAGGGGGGGGGAAGGGTGTTGGTTTGAAAATACAGAGGGAAGAGTTTTGATTGGTTACCATGAGCAATATGTGGGTAGATTTAGAGGTTTTCTGTGCCATTAAGGTTTGCAGTGCCTGGAGAAGATACCTTTTGCTCTGCTAAAGAAATATTGGTATGTGTATCTGACACTGTTGTGAATCTCCTAAAGCATTTGTAAAGGTGAGTTATGATTCATTTAATATACATAGAGACTTGTATTCTCTATGGAGAAGATTTGGAAGCAAATTGTGGTTTTTCAATGTTCCTTTGTGTCATGCTTTTTGATAATGCTTGGTAAAAAGTTTTAACTGCATAGAGGAATTGTATTTTGTAAAATTGTGAAGTTTTAGTAGTGACATGGAATGCTTGTACATAAGACCTGTGCTGTGTTTTCTAAATGTGATATCAAAAATGATTTTGAGGAAAATGAATGGCTTTTACATTTTTGAGTATAATGTGGCGCAGAGGTTTAAAAAGTGACGCATCTACCTACATGCGTTACTTTTTAAATATGGCGCAAAAAGGTACATGTTTGGGCTTTCCTGGGGAGCGTAGGTGGTGAGGCTTGTGTCTAAGAGTGCAGTGGACTAGGCTTCATGAAGCCTATGGTTGTACATAGGACCTGTGCTGTGTTTCCTAAATGTGATGTCAAAAAATTTTTGGAGGAAAATGAATGGCGTTTACATTTTTGAGTATAATGTGGCGCAGAGGTTTAAAAAGTGACGCATCTACCTACATGCGTCATTTTTTAAATATGGCGTAAAAAGGTACATGTTTTATGCCGCCGATGCGTCACAAAAAGTGACACATCAGCAGTGCAAAACTGACGCATGGCTTTATAAATGAGGCTCATCTTTTTCTTGCACACTACTCCAGTTTAGTCCTGTCCACTGCACTCTTGGACACAAGCCTCACGTTTTGTGCTCCCCTGGAGAGTCTTCATCTCATCTGCACTCCTGCTTAGGTGTGAGAATCGTATCACATGGGGAAAGCCCCATGTGAAAGCGTTTGCCTCAGTCTTATCCCTACTGTGAGGCAGGTGCAAGATTTTGACATAACAGTTTCCTAAAAGTGACGCAGTGAAATTTTATAGATTTCACTGTGTCATTATTACGAGGCTTTTTGCAGAGAAATGACCCCTCTCTGTACATTACACTTGACAGAGGTATAATGTGATGCAAAAGGTTTTAAAAATTACGCATCTACCTACATGCGTCACTTTTTAAATATGGTGCAACAAGGCACATGTTTTATGATGCCAATGCGTCACAAAAAGTGATGCTTCAGTAGCGCAAAACTGACGCATGGCTTTATAAATGAGGATCAATTATGTCTTCTGTGTTACCTGAGATTAGGAAGTAGATTGTGCAGATGAGGTGAGACATGTTCAGAGGGACATAGGAGGTGAGGTTTATAATCAAGACTGTAGTGGGAGAGAGGGCTTTCCCGGGAAGCATAGGTGGTGAAGCCTGTGTATAAGAGTGCAGTGGACTTAGACACAGGTCTCATCTTCTTTGTACCTGTGGACAGAGCTGTCTTCCACTATACTCTTCAATACAGGCCTCACCTTTTGTGTACCCCTGGAGAATCCTCACCTGATCTGTAACCCTGAATGGATCGTTTGCTTTTTGTCATTGCTTTGTTGTTTGGTAATAGTGGTCTATAATGTGCTATTTTTTTCTTTAACACAGATTGAAATCAAGATTTCAAGAGTAAGCAAACATGCCCACAAGGGAAAGGACAAGAAAACAACGTAACTGAGAAAAATCAAAAACAGCAACGGAATTACAGTACTCTTCCACAACAAATACTTCAAAAAACAGGAACCAAGCTCCTGGTAAGACAACTTAGGGGGTCACTAGGATGGCGGATTTCCCGCATACTCCGGGCCGGCGGAAGCCACCGCCGGCCCGGAGTATGCGGGAAATCCGCCGAGGAGGCCTGAAAGACCCACCGCCAAATCAGGATGGCTGGTGGGTCTCCCAATCCGTCCGCCGCTTTTCCGCCGCGGTCGGAAGGCGACCACGGCGGAAAAGCAATAACATGGCTGGCGGTGTCTATCAGACACCGCCAGCCATATTAGGATGCAGGGTGAGTCATGCTTTTCCGCGGCGGCTTTACCGCCGTGGAAAAGCATACGGACAGTCACTTTGGGGGCCCGTTGCGGGCCCCCTGGGTGAAGGTTGCGTGGGGGGTGCACATGGGGGGTACCTATGGTACCCCCCTGCCCTTGCGTGTACGAAGTGGCAGGCACCGCGCGGTGCCTGCCGCTTTGTGCATGCAAATGCACACCTTTCGTTTTTTGCATTGCGGCGGATGCTGCTTCAAGCAGCATCCGCCGCAATGTAAAACATACAGGATGTGACCGCCAGGGTGGCGGTCACATCCTAATTGCTATGGAGGGACCGCCGCTGCCCATGCGGACGGTCCCTCCAACTCAGGGGTGGCGGACGGACGCAAGTCCGTCCGCCATCCTAATCGGCCCCTAAGTCTTTTATTCGGAACATATGTACTTTAAAAAAAATGATGGACAGCATGTAGAAAAAGAAAACGAGAGAGTACATTTGAAAAGGAAGGAGAGAACCTCAAAGAATCCTACAACTGGAGCAGGAGAGAATAATATGTATAGGAATAGAAGGCAGAATCAGTTTAGAGACATTCGTAGACGAATGTTTCGCAATAGGGTGGTTTTAAATTTGATAAAAAACATTAGGAAAGGTAAACAGAGAGCTACTTTTTATAAGAAAAAGAAAAGTATAGAGAAGATTGTTGATCAGGCTTTTGAAGTTAAGAAAAAATGATTTATTTTAATAATCAATAGAATTAGGACACTTAACAAGACAATTGATGTTTTCAAATCAAACAGTAGATGGAAAAGAGTAATTAATCTGACTAATTTTTGTAAAGTTTTTTCTGGAGAATGGATGCACAGTTCAAGTTGTGAGCCATTTTTTAATGAGGAGAGTTACTTCCAGGAGAATGATTTAGTGCATGCAGTTGACACCAGTGGTCGAGCGTATGAAGTGAAAGACGGTTGTCCGATTGAAAAAGAGAAACTTGTGCCTAGAGAACCAGAAGAGGTGTTAACTGATGAAGTTTTAGGGAGACGTACTAAGGGTCCAGTGTACACTTGGAAGTGTAGTCGTATTTGTAGTGTGCGACAGGAATCAATTGATTTGTTTTGTAATTTCTTACGTACATATAGTAAGAAAAGTCTAAAGCAGAAAGTGAAGTTGTTGCAAGACTTAGATCCTTGCAGAGTGAGAGAAAAGACAGGTTTGCAAGGCCATTCACTGGCTTGTCTTTCTAGAAAAGTCTGTCAGAGTGTTTTTCATCATTTTAGGATGTTAGCATTACATCATACCAAATTGAGAAAATTAGTGAGAATGTTGTATTATGCAAAAAGTCCAGCACTTAAGCTTAAACAATTAAACAGTGATATTTTGCACGGAACTGAATTAGATGTGAAGAAGATTTGTGAAGAAATTGAGATTTGTTATTTTGATAAAAAAGAGGATAGTGTAGAAATTGACACAGCAATTCAAGGTAATGTGGAAGACAATGTACAGATTTCAAGTACAGAAAAGTTTGAGCAGGAAATTACCAGGTTTAAGGTGAAATCAAGTGAAAGGCCGAATTTTACTTGTGTGTGTTGTCGACGAAGTCATTATAAGCGTCAAACTAGATTAGTTGATTTATATGTAAAAAGTGAAAAGATGAATAATTATGAGTGGATGGATTTTGCAACTTATTTGTGGGTGGAGAATTGTTTTTATTTGAGTTCTGATCAGCGTATTTGTAAATATTGTTATGATAAATTAAATCAAAACAGAATGCCTGCTAGAGCTGTTCATAATAATCTGGAGTTGGTAGACATTCCCCCTGAATTGATGGATTTAAATACATATGAGTCTATTTTGATTCAATGTGTCCACCCTTTTCAGGCAATTGTTCGCATGGAGCCTAAGATAGGGAAATTGCCTCCTACAGATTTGCAGAGAGGATTAAAGGGAAGAGTTGTTTATTTGCCTCTAGATTTCAAAAAAAATATTGATATAATTGGTATAGAAAAAGTAGAAGAGGAACCTTTAGTTATTCTAGTTAATGGGGTTCCGACAAAGAGTAAAAAAATCTGGCAAGATTTAGTGGATGTTTGGAAAATCAAAAAGGCAACGTTGTATTTAGTCAAAAACAATGATTATTATAAACATGTATGTGTTGCAGCAGAGGAAACAGCTGCAGATGAAGACAGTGATTGTTCAGTCGGCCAAATTGAAAAAGTTGATGTCTCTAGAAGTGAAGAAATATATGAACATTATACTGTTCATCCTTTGCATTCCAAAGAAGTAATGGGGAATGCAATTTAATTGTTTCAAATGAAAGCAGCAAAAGGAAGTCCCGTTAGTGTATGGGAAGAAAGTTTGGAAGCTCGTTGTTTTCCACAGCTATTTCCAACAGGTCGAGGTGGACGATATGACGATCGACCACTTCAAATTCCTGCATCTGAATATCGAACTGTAAGATTATATGCTGAAGATCCAAGGTTTCGCCAATGCATTCCCTATTTGTTTCATCTACTGTATGAAAGTGACTTGTCTGGGCTTTCTTATGCAGTAAACCATATACTGAAAAGTGGAGCACATCTGCAAAATGTTTCGGCGAGGGACTTTATGGAGAAAGTGAATCTGCAAGATAATATTTTGGAATCTCATCTAATCAATCTCATGGCATGTCAGCGTGGTACAAACGAGTATTGGTACCGTCGTCATGGGGAATTGAAATGTATGCTAAGAAACGTAGGAACTCCTAAATGGTTCCTCACTCTTAGCTGTGCCGAGTATGCATGGGATGACTTACTTCAATTTCTACGAGAGGCAAATGCAAATATACAAAATGTAGAATTCAAAACACCTGGAGAACTGTGTTCTTTTGATCCAGTAAATGTATGCAGATATTTCAATGATAGATTTGAAGCTATGATATCTTTTATTACCAACAAAAAAAATCCTCCCCTTGGAGAGGTTTTGGATTTCTTTTGGAGAAAGGAGTATCAAGCGAGAGGTGCTCCTCACATACATATGTTGTTGTGGATTAAAGATGCACCCAAATTTGGAACAGATTCGGATGAGACAGTGATGAGCTTTATTGAAGAGTATTCAACAAGTGCTGTTCCGAAAACTTTTGAAGAAAACAGTTTAAGGCAACAAGTTTTACGCTTTCAATCCCATCGTTGTGGAAAGTACTGTCGTCGAAAATTCAGAAACAAGGACAAGTTCTACACAAAATGTCGTTTCGCCTTTCCATGACCAGTGATTTCTAAAGGAAGAGTAAATAATTTGATGTCTTCTCTGCGACATACTGTGACGAGGAAATCACCAAAAAATACATACAATTTAAAAAGAAACGAAGAGTCCAAGTACATCAACGACTACAACCCAGTGATTTTGTCCATGTGGAATGCTAACATGGATATTCAATTTGTTGCTGACAACTCTATTGCTGTGGCTCGATATGTGACGTCTTACATCACAAAAAAAGAAAAGACAGAACTGAAGGAAATGTGGGAGGACATTTCACATGAAAACAGTATAAGCAAGAAACTATACAGTTATAGTCTGAAGATGTTGTCGCATCGAGAAATTGGAGCATATGAATGTTCTGATCGATTGTCATCAGCAAGTCTATATGCCAAATCTAGAACCATCATTTGGGTGAGTCTAGGTCTTGCTGCAACACAAAACCGTGTTTTGAAATCTGTACAAGAAATAGAGTATTTGGCGGAGAAACCAGAAAGTACAGATATTTTGAAGACCAACATGTTGGATACATACTATCCAAATAGAAGTAGTCATCTTGAGAACGTTTGTTTGTATGAAGTTCTGCAAAACTATATTTATAAGAGAACCATCAGAGAAGATATTAACAATGGAATATATGCTATCATTGGGTGTGAAGGATGTCTAGTGAGACAGAAAAAAGGCCATTTGATTAATCATCGAAAATTGAGTTGCGAAAATCCAGAGAAAAGGGAATTTTACTATTTAGCTCTTTTGCAACTCTTTAAGCCATGGCGTACAGAAGAGGAACTACTTGGAGATTTTCTCTGTTACGAAGATTCTTTTAATGCAACCAAGGATACCATAGAATGTCCTGTTTTTCCAAATTATCTGCAAATGTTGAACGAAGAAATAGAGCAAGAAGCCACAATTGCTGCAGAGATTGCTAGAGACAGTTCTCAAGACAGTCAGAGTTCTGCTTCATTGAGTCAGGATCCACTTGGAGGACAATTATCCAAAATGAAGCTGCCACTGCCATGGATGAGGTGGAAAGAGCTATGGAACAAGCTCAAGATGATGAAGTTAACTTAGAAGATTTGGTGAAACAACTAAACCTTGAGCAGAAACAGATATATGACGAAGTCACAGAACAGATTGAACATGGATTCAGTGATGAGATAAAAGAGTGCTCATATACATCATTTAAGCCTGTCCAACTGTACGTGAGTGGAGAAGCGGGAACTGGAAAAAGTTTTCTGATTAAAGCAATTGCAACTTATCTGCAGAAAAGGACTGAATCATCGCTGTCTTGTGTTGTTACCGCTCCAACTGGGCTGGCGGCACATAACATTAAAGGGATTACTTTACATCGTTTACTGATGCTGCCAGTGGAGCATGATAACAAATTGGAGTATCACAAGCTATCTGGAGATGCGTGTTCCGAAGTTTCGAGAGTCCTGAATAAAATGAAACTTCTTATCATTGATGAAGTAAGCATGGTGTCAAATGTAATGCTTGCTTTTGTGCATTTGAGAATGCAAGAAATTCTTAGAACAGACTATGATGTCTTATTTGGAGGAAAACATATTATTGTTTTTGGAGATCTTCTGCAGTTGACTCCAGTGAAAGGACAACCTGTGTTTAAAATGCTCACGCATGAAGATACCAGGAAGTGCTTAGGGAGCATTGGAAACGTTAATATATGGTTAAACTTCAAATATGCAGAACTGCTTCAAAATATGCGGCAGGCAAAGGATGAAGATTATAAAAATATTTTGCAAGATGTAAGAATCGGAAAACTAAGTGAGCAAGGGAAAGAAGCTTTACATGGACGATTAATTTCAAATTTGTACCCAAATGAAAACATTCTTCCAGAGAATATTTTTAAGAAAATTAACGAGAAGAAATCTGGCATATGTTTGATGCCAACTCTGAAAGAATGTTCCATTTTCAATAACAAAATGTTACAGTTAGAAAATGAAGAGATAGTGAAACTGGAAGCTACAGATAAAATCAAGCATATGGGAGCAACAATTATTTTGTCTGAAAATTTGAAATCAAAATTGGATTCATTAGAGAAGACTATATCTAAAACTGCTGGTTTTGAAAAGACTCTGAATGTGTGTTTAAATTGTCGTATCATTTTGAGAAGGAATTTAAATGTTGAAAGTGGTCTGGTAAATGGAGCAATGGGTCATGTTGTTGGTTTTGTGAATTACAAAAATAGAGATGGAATTGAAATTTTAAAAATTAAATTTGATGGCATTGATGAAATAGAACAAATTTGTCGTTGTTCAGCTAGATTTTTGCTCGTGAAAGACTTATATGTTCGCCGAAAACAGTTTCCTATTTGTTTGGCATATGCGGTGACAATTCATAAGTCTCAAGGTTTAAGTGTAGATAGCGCTTTGGTGAACATTGGAAGTTCTGTGTTTAAAGAGGGTATGGCATATGTGGCATTATCACGAGTCAGAACTTTATCAGGATTGTACTTGATTGAGTGTGATGAAACAAAGATTTGTGCAGATCTAGATTGTGTTAAAGAATACAATAGGTTAAGAAGAGAGTATGCTCCACATTTGCCTCAATATCCTCTGATTGAAAAATGTGTGGTAGGCCGAAAAAGAAGAAATGGGAGTAATTGCAGTGAGGTATCAGAAAAATGGCATAAAGTAGATAAAAGTGTAATTGTAAAGAGAAAGAAAAAGGATTCTGTTGAAGATGTTGTTGGATTTCAGTTTGAAAACAGTTCTGGTGTCAACTGCTATGCTAATGTAGTAGTTAATGTTGTTTTTTTTCTTCAAAATTTACAAAAACAGATTGTCGAAAATCGGGAACAAACATTGTGCTGTTTATTGAATTCTGTGTTAGAGAAATGTAGTAGTGATAGAGCAAAAATAGAAAGTGTTTCAGAAATTAGAAATATTCTAGACATATGTTCAGGTCAAAATCAATTTTCACAGAATATTCAGCAGGATTGTCAGGAATTTTTAATGTATATGTTTGATGTATTGCAAGATGAAGGAGTAGATATAAAAATCTTTTTAACCTTTCTTATCAATGGCAACATGACTGTGATAACTGTGCTTCATCAAGTACTACTAAAATAGACTCTGAAAGATTTATATATTTGACTTTACCAGACTGCAAATCAGTGCCTTTTAATAATCTAGTTAAAGCAGCGGATCACAATATGGTGTGTACCCAATGTAAGTCTGCAATGCTGTCCACATTATTTCTACAAAATTATGGTCACTATGTCATTTTAATGTTCCAACGATGTAGACCTGATGCAACTAAATTGACAACTTCTATTAAACATTTTGTGGCTTCTCAGTTATCGATATCAGGAAGAACCTTTACAACTGTAGCTATTATTTTTCATGACGGTCCTTCTACAACATCAGGGCATTACACATGCTACTTAAAAACTTCTAAAGGTTGGACCCAATGTAACGACACTCATTTGACTTTCAAACAACGTTTGCCTTTTGGCTTTATAAATTCATACCTAGTGTTTTTACAGCCAAAATTTAGGTAAAGGTAATTGGCCTATGAAGACAGGAGGAGTACTCATATATACTCATACATCTGACACTATTTGGCCAAATGGAAAGGTGCAGGAATGAGTAAAGAGTCATGACTGAAAAAAAGGAGTATATGAAAATAATGAAAATATTTCAGATGTTCTTGGAGCTTTTCTTATAGAAAGTCGATTAAATGGATTTTTAAGTGAACAGCAAAGTACTTTGCAACGAGAAAAGGACCTCCATGATATACTATTTGGCCTCAAGGAAAAGTAAGTCAATCCAAGATTAGGGTACATTTGTCATTTGTCAGTATCTAAGGTTTTTTTTTAAACACAATCTTTTAGATTGTGTTTTTTTTTCCCGCTGTCATATGATGAGTAATTTAAACTCACTGTTTTAAGTGAAATTCAATATATTCTGAGAATAGCAAAAATAAACTATGTAACATGTTGTACAAGTTATTGTATACTTTGGATTGTGTAAATTAAATTGTATTCCCATTGTCTGACACTCACTTTTCTTTTTCCGTCCTCTTTCAGCTCTTTTTACTCACTTATAATGTCTTTCTCTCACTGTCTGTAACCCCCGTTCCTTTACTCCACTTCTTTGACAACTCCTCATTCTCATTTCAACTGTGTGCATCCCCTCTCTCCCTTGCATAACTTTTCAGCTTTCAGTCTCTCTGCTTTACTTCCCTTTTCCGTATTTTACTCCTTTGCTCTTTTAGTAATTCCTCTTTACTCACTCAGCAGTATTGTCGTACTCTTATCACTATAAATCACCCACTCTTCCTCGCTTATCTTTGTTTAATCCTTACTTTTTGACCTCTTCTCTCTATTTTTCGTTCACTACTTCTATGTCCTCAGTGCCTCAATCTCTTTGTCTTATGTTCACTTGTGGTTATCCACCTTCTATCATTTCTTTTAGAACAACTTCACTGCTCTTCTCTCATTGTTCTTCATCCCATTTCTTTTACTCTGTTTCTATTACTATCCCTGATTTTCTTTCTTTCAATGTCCTTCTCTTTACTTTCATCACCAAATTATTTTCTCTCAGTACTACTGTTTTAGTCGTCTTCTCCTCTCTTTCCTTTTTTTGCTCCCTTACTCATTTCCTTTTCTCACTCATTGTACTCCACCTCACTCAGTTTTTCTCTTAGTGTGTCTACCTACTAACTTCCTCAGTCCATTTCCCTCAATCGTTGTATATTATCCTCTCTCCCTTCATCCTTTCACTCTATGACTTTTCTTCACTTACTCTCAGTTATCTTCTATTCCTCATTCTTCTAAATGCATCCTTAATTAGACTGTTTTCTGTCTCAGTCATTATCTTTTTACTTACTACTGTTTCCTGATTTAGTTTTGCTAACTCACATTGTTTTAGTATCTTTCTTCCCTTCAGTTCATTTCTCTGTTCTTCTCTTCCTCTGTGTCAGTGAATCTATATGCCTTACTCTTAGTAATTTGCTCTCATTCTATTTCTTTTTCTCTCTTTTTGTCCTTCTACCTTAGTTTATTTCCCTTTCTGTGTCCTTCACTCTAACTTTATTTGTAAATAGAGCGTTATGATTTTAACCTCTTCATTTGTATCTTTTAATTTAAAATACATATTTTACTAATTATAACTTATTTTTTCTTCTCTCTTTCACAGATACAAACTGTAGTAAAAATTTTTAATTAAAGTTACATTTATTATATGGTAAGTATGACAAAAAAATGTAGTTTGTCATCACCCTTTGCTTTAAGGTCACTAACATTTTCTCAATCTACCTCACTCCTGTGTCTTTACTCTGCTTCTCTCACTTATTCTTATTCTACATGTTTACTCCCTTTTCCCTATTTACCCTCTCATATTCAACTTCTTTCGATCCCTATTCTTTACTTCACTTCCCCTCTGTTCCCTTCCTTTGCTTCTTCACTCATTCTCTTTTTCTTAATTATTTACCTTACTCCTACACATAAACATCATCCCCCTCCCAACACATACACACACCTGTAACATACACCCCACACACACACCACACACACACCTCATACACACATAAAAACCTCCCACACACACTCCTCAAAAACACACACACATTCCATACACATACATACATCGAACACATATACACCCCACACTCATACACTTCTCACACATATTTCACACACCCTCACCTCCACCCACACCAAAACACTGCACACAACCACACCCACAGGCACACCTTACACACCCATACTCCGACCTACACCCACTGACTCCCTATAAGTCACACACACTGCATTACTTATCTTTTTTTGCTGTTTTACTCAAGCCCATTCAGGTACTGTTTCCTTTACTCTCTTTGTCCTCTCTCTTTGTCACTCCCCACGTGTTATCCTAATTCAATTTTTCTCCCTCTTTCACCCCTCTTTACTTATACTACCTAGTCTTTTCTCACTTTCCCTCATCGTTCTTCATTTATCGTGGTTCCGCCACTACCCTTCATTCTCCATTTTTTACTGTCCTTTATTTTTCTCTTAACAGCCAATCACAGTCTCACACTATCTCTACTTTAGTGTTCTTCCTCTCTCTTCCTTTCTTTCGCTCCTTTAGTCATTTTACTTTTCTCACTTTCATCATATTACTATGTAATAAACAATCCCTCTGTGGTCATCTTGTAGCTCTTTTTCTCTTAACATAACTCTCTTTGTGTCCTTCCCTCATGCTAACTGCTTCATTAAATTTATTTTTTCAATTTTTTTGCGGGGCGCGCCCCGGTACGCGTACCCTAAGGACAAAAAATTGACAGAGATCGTTTAAAAATATAGGTTTAATTTTATAAATGGAAGGTAGTTCTGAAAAGAACTTTTTTTTATTCTTTTTGTTGTTTTATATATTTTTTTAATGTTTTTTGAACATTTTGTACTTTTTTTTGCTTTTTAAAACAGTTTTATATTTTTTTGTATTTTTTATGGGAAGAACCAAAGAGAAAGGGAATTGAAAATGGACCAAAAAACAAAAAACGAAAAAATTTACTTCTTTTGTTTGGGACAAATGTGATTCTGACCAGCAAGGACGATCAGCTTTACGCTCTTTTCACCATAGGCGATGAGATTGCCACATTCAGTACAAGTGATTCTAAAAGTACCAAATTGTTGCTGAATGCAAGGCATCGTCTCCGTTGTTTCTGGGTTCGATTGACTGGGTTGCTTTCTTTTTGAGCTGGTCCTTGAACACTGGGGGAGGTGACTGGCCAGTTCCCTGATCTCTGCACGAGAATAGTTAGCAGGATGCTTCCGGGTCATATGCCGAATCATGGTATGATTCCCAAATGAATATTTTTTATTTGGATTGCCCCTTGAGAGTTCTGCACCACAGATTCGACACGTTACCTTGGCCGCATTAACTTTTTTCTTGCCCTCTGGAAGAGAAAAAACTCTCATACAATGTGTTCTTTTGGCTTGTATGGGGTAATTTCTTCCGGCAGCCATCTGCTCCCCTCCTCCTCTTCCTCTTCCTCCTCCTCCGCTTCTCCACCAGCAATGTATTGTTGTGGTGGTCCTCTTGGTGGTTGTGGTGATGGTGCAGATGCTCCAGCTGCTGCTACAGTAGCCATTTCAAAGTACAAAATAATTGTCTCTGTAAATGAAACAGGTCTTCCTCAGTCAAAAGACAAAGTCAGAGTGAGGAAGAAACGTGGTTTTTTTTATCATTTGGAAAAAAAAACTGTGCTGAACCAATCAGAAGTGTTATTTTCAGGTCGCAAGACCCAGTCTTTACTCATTTGGAAACCAAAACTGTTCTGCACCAATAGAAAGTGTTATTTTCAGGCCACAAGACCCAGGCTGGTCACAAGACCCAGGCTATACTCATTTGGAAACCAAAACTGTTCTGCACCAATAGAAAGTGTTATTTTCAGGTCACATGACCCGACGCGCTTACGCTACGCGCACCGGGGCACGCCCGTAGTCGCGCTCCAGGGCGCGCCTGCATGTGCGTAAGCGCGTCAGGACGTTTCGCGATCGTATGCGACCGCGTGCTTTCGGTTGCGATTACGCTGTGCGTCATATGACGCATCACGCGGTTACGCGAAACGTCACGATGTTGTTTTCGTTCGCGAGAATAGCGCTAACGGGACGCTCCCCGGTACGCGCCCCAGGGCGCTCCGTAACATTGCGCTTACCCGTGCGTTCACCGGTACGCGCCCCGGGAGCGCCCCCGGGTTACAAATAAATGTTTTTGTTTTTTTTACATATTTATACAATATAAAATTCGTTTTAAAATGTTTCACTTTCTATACCTATTAAGATTTGCTATTAAAAAACCATTGAAATTCACTGAAAAAACCATAGGTTTCATACCAGTTATAGTTAGGAATTAGCATTTAAAAAACCTATTAAATTCACTGAAAAAAACATAGGTTTTACACCAGTTATAGTTAGCTGGAAATTTTACTCGCATTAAACCATTGAAATTCCGCCGTTATAGTTAGTTGGACTCACTATAACTTGCGCGTGCAATGCACTGCTGATGATGTCACATATTACATCACTCATGACATGGTCAGTGACATCACTCATGACATCACTGATGACACCATCCTTGTGACAGACTGACGGACCTCCTTTCACTGTAATGTAACCCTTGAAACACATATTCAATAATAGAAACTACAATTTTCAAAAAAATGGAGATAACCATACCAGTTACAAGAACAAATTCAATAATTCCACCATCTATGTACACATCCACTCATTCACCAACAGTTATATATAGTGACTCATACATATACTTACTCATCATATGTAGTGATCCACCTATACATTCTGTTACACACTGACAGTCATCCAAAATATACTCTCACACATACTCACACATGCAAATAAACTATTGAACATCCATTTATTTGCTTATACAGCTATACACACACTACCACCTTACTTCTAAGGAAACTTACACATACTTACTCTCTTAAACAATCACTTATAGAAAAACATACTTATTTAAACAGGAACTCTTACAATCTTTTACTCTCACATATACTCACTTATATGCATCAATATTCACATATACTACATTAAAACATATGTAGTTACTGATAAAGACACTAGTGAGACAGTAATTCAATCACTAACACACACATATACACACTCATCCACCAACACAGTCCTGCACATATGCTGTCTTCAAAACACATACAAACAGAGAGTCAGTCATTCATGCATGTATGTGCTAAGTAATACCCCCACCAAACCATACAGACACTCATACTGAAACTAAAAAAACCATCTAATAACCCATATACATACACATGTAGCTACTTACCGAGCCATGCAGCCACTTATACACAAAGTGAAACACTAATACATATATTTAAATATTTAAACATTACTCACTAATATATGTATTCACTAAGATACACTTACCTCACCGGTAAGCGTAGTGCTATGGCGCGTACCGGTGAGCGTCCCGTTAGCGCTATTCCCCCGAACGAAAACAACATTGTGACGTATCGCGTAGCCGCGTGATGCGTCATATGACGCACAGCGTAAGTGCACCCCGAAGCACGCGAGCGCCTACGATCGCGAAACGTCCTGATGCGCTTACGCAACGCGCCCCGGGGCGCGCCCCGGGACGCGCCCCGGGGCGCGTAGCGTAAGCGCGTCGGGCCATGTGACATGAAAATAACACTTTTCATTGGTTCACAACACTTTTGGTTTCCAAATGATGAAAGCCCTGGTCATCTGGCTTGAAAATAACACGTTTCATTGGTTAAGAACACTTTTGTTTTCCAAATGATGAAAGCCCCCACCTTTTTTCCTCATTTTCACTTTGTTATTTGAGTGAGGAAGACCTGCTTTTTCCTTACAGAGATGGCTACAGTCATATCAGCAGCTGGAGCATCTGCCCCACCACCACCACCGCCACCATCAAAAAGACCACCAGAAGATCACATTGGTGGTCAAGAAGAAGAGGAGGAGGTATAATTATGACTTTACTTAGGCTTCATCGCATGCACTTTTTTGCATTTCTACTTCCTGCCTGATACCATACACTGCCCAAAGATAACTTCACTGTTAAAAACTCAGAAGTACCTGTCTAAACTTAAACCCAACACTGCCCTAACTCTACTGATATATTTATTTTTAATGCAATTTACAGCAAGAAAATGGAAGGAGAAGCAAATATTATCACATAATAATTCTTCCAAACAATCCTGAGGAAGACTCTGACTTTATGGATCAGTCTCTAGATGAAGAGTTAGTTAATTGTGTGGAAGAAATGGAATCATGGACTGAAAATGAGGACATTCCTGACGATATAATGTTGGAAGTGTTATTACATTTTGAAAAATCACCGCAATAAATTATTATTTAATAATTAAAAATTGCTCCAGACATTATTCTTTTTTATATGTAATTCATGAAATAGTACCAAAATGAATATAATATAATGTGAGACTTATAGTATACTGTGCAACTTTTTTATGTTACATAGTAATTTTGCTCATAGTTACTTCCTTTCTCCCACTATATTATCTCCAATGTGAATTTGACATCTCTTTTTCATCTCCTGCCTCCATGTTGTTTCTACTTTCCTGACAAAATATGGTATGGATTCTATATACCACAATAACTTATGTAACAACATGCAAATTATCTACAGAGGAGACAATCTACATTGAATTTAAAACTCTGCATTGGTACCTACATGCTGGTACTTATATCACCCACACAACACAACAACTCTATGCAGAGCTACCCTACCTCTAAGCACTTTAAATTATTATTCTATTGTTTCACTGGGTTTGCCTCTTGGTATGCTCCCCGGTAAGCTCCCTGGTGCGCGTACCGGATGCTCCCCCCGCGAAAATCGAAAAAAAATTAAAAAATATTTTGTCCCGCGGGACCCTGTTATGGCCCCCACATCAAACCTAGGGGATCAGGGGGGGTCTACCATGCCCCCTTTTGGTCATTTCCCCCTTTGTTTTTGCAACCTCTTGTGTCTCGATCCTACCGAGACACAAGATGGCGGCCGATCCGGACTGTTTGGAATGTTTACAGACACCCGAGAGCCAATCAGCTTTCCGCGTGCGAACTCGCGTTACGCGCCGGGTGCGCTCCCCGGTGCGCGTACTGGGGCGCGCTTATAGATATATATATTTTTTTCACCTAAATTATTCAAAATCCTCTGGAGCGCATATCTTGAGACATAGCAAAGGCACATCGGGCTACCAGTCCCTACAATTTTGCCAAGTTTGGTGAAAATCCATTCAGCCGTTTGAGCTAAAAGTGAGTCCAACCGCCCTATGGAAATTAACATGGGGAAAACACGTTTTGGGACCCCGCTTCACGAATCCCCCGAAACTTTCAGGAAAGGAGCGGAGCGCAGCGAGGCAAATTTGAGGAAAATTACAGGCAGATCCCTCAATCTGCGCCAAAGTTATTCCCAATAGAATGTTGCGGATTTCCTACGGAAAACAATCCTAACTATAACTACCTACTGGCGACCGCCAGTAGGTAATATATATATATATATATATATATATATATATATATATATATATATTCACTGAAAAAACCATAGGTTATAGACCATATATAGTTAGGAATTAGCATTTACAAAACCTTGAAAATTCACTGAAAAAACCATAGGTTATAGACCATATATAGTTAGGAATTAGCATTTACAAAACCTTATTTTACTCACACAAAACCATTGAAATTTGCATATATAGTTAGTTGTACTAACTATATATCGCGCACCCGCAATCCACTGCTGATCATGTCACATATTACATCATTCATGACATGGTCAGTGACATCACTGATGACATCACTGATGACATCTCAAATGACATCACTGATGACATCACTGATGACATCTCAAAAGACGCTTTTGCAGCAGAAAAATTAAAACATTTAAAAAAAAAAACATACAGCCACCCTCAGAAAACCTAGGGGGTCAGGATACGTCTACCGTGCCCCCTTCTACCTATTCTCAACATTATTTGCCCTCCATCTTGTATCTCAAATCTACCGAAACACAAAATGGAGGACTCCCGTAACGCTGCAGGTTCGCGTACCGGGGCGCGCACCGGGAAGCGCTCGCTCAAAAAAGGTGGGAAAGTAATATACAGAAAAACTACTGGAGACACTTTCACCAAATGTAGATTAGCTCATACTACATACCAATCCCTACCATTTTCACAAATTTAGCCTGTAGACCTCTCTAAATACCCTGAGGTAAATTACTTCACAAAACACATCTGAAGTGTTGGAATTGACAACCAATTAAAATGTTACTTTCATTTTCTACTTTTTTACCTGACATTTGATTGGTTATGTACCTGAATATATATAAAGAAAGAGAGAGAAACACAGCCATTTTGACTACTACGTCCTGAACTACATTGCAAGAGCATTTTCACCGACAACTTAAACTTGTTTTTAAAAGGTAAGATGTTATTTTATAAATTTGAAAACATTTTCAGATAGTTATATACTATCCCTCTGTAAGAGTTAGAAATTGGGAAAGACATGTTTATTATAATTATGGATTGATTTAGGTTTCTGTGGTATAATTATGAATTTACTTAGGCTTTTTCACAGGCACTTTTTAATAGTACTACTTCACGCCTGAAAAGTACCTGTCTGACCTTAAACCCAACAGTGCCCTATCTCTACTGATATATTTATTTTTTATGCAAATTCCAGCACAAAAACGGAAGGAAAACAGAACGTTTCCTTTGAAATTGTCCTAGAGATGAACAATGAGGAAATCATTGAACCCATTGACTTGGAATTCATGGATGATTCACGAGACCATGAACTTCTACAATGTGTAGAATCTGTGGATTTCTTACTTCAATATGAGGACGGTCAAATATCGGGAAGTTATGTTCAGTCAAAAAGAAGACATATCGGACAGTCAAATGTTAGACGTTCTATTAAATTTTGAAAAAGAATCAGAAAAATAAATGTATATTTAATAATCAAAAATTGTTCGAGTCTTTAATCATTTTTATATCTAATTCATAAACTAGTACCAAATTGATTATAATGTAAAGTCAGACTTATAGTATACTGTGCAACTTTATATTATCTCCAATGTGTATTTAACATCTCTTTATCATCTCCTGCCTCCATATTGATTCTGCTTTCCTGACACACTATGGTATGAATTCCATATTCCACAATAACTTCTGAAACAACATGCAAGATATCTACAAAGGAGACGGTGTATATACATTTTTTGACTCTGCATTGGTACCTACATATTGCTACTTAAATTAAAAAAAAGGAGAAAAAAACAACAAAACGAACAATCAATAAACATACAATATTTAAAAAGTCTATCATTCTTTTTTCCTTATAATACGCTCCCCGGTCCGCTCCCCACGCAAAAAAAACGATTTTTTTTTCTTTTTCCCCGCGGGGACCTTTTAAAGCCTCCACATCAAACCTAGGGGGTCAGGGAGGATCTGCTATGCCCCCTTATGGTAATTTACCCCTTTGTTTTGGCCTCCTCTTGTCTCTCGATCCTACCGAGAGACAAGATGGCGGCCGCTCCGGACTGTTTAGAATGTTGACAGACACCGGAGAGCCAATCAGCTTCGCTTCGCGAAGTTCCGTTACGCGTCAGGTACGCGAACCGGGGCGCTGCCCGGAGCGCGCTTACAGATATATATATTTTTTTTAACGTTAATTTCTCAAAATCCACTGGAACACATATATTGAGACCTAGCAAAGGCACATCGGGCTACCAGTCCCTACAATTTTGCCAAGTTTCGTGGAAATCCATTCAGCCGTTCGAGCTAAAAGTGAGGCCAACCGCCCTATGGAAAATTGCATGGGAAAAACGCGTTTTGGGACCCCCCTTTTTTCTCGGCCCCCCCTTGACGAAACCCCCCCAAATTATCAGGGGCTGCTCAGAAACAAAATGTTCCATTTTCCTGAAAATTTCAGCCAATTCCGTCATCAAACGCCAGAGTTATTCGACATAGAATTTTCAAAAATCCCATAGAGAAAAAATCCTAACTATATAAACCTACTGGCGACCGCCAGTAGGTAATATATATATATATATATATATATATATATATATATATATATATATATATATATATATATATATATATATATATATATATATATATATATCATATTACTTATTCCCATTTGTGATGAATGTGAGCTCATATATTAGGGACACTGAAGACCTTCTGAGGAAAATGAATGTCATTCATTGGGAACCAGACAATTTTTTTATATATAGCATTGGGCATAACTAGTCTTTACACAAATATTGCACATATTAATTGAATCAGATCATGTGAATATTGTTGGGGAAAAAGTCCTTTGAAATATTACCAACACAATGTGATGCTTTTGCAAATGTTAACATTTTGTCTCACTAAAAATACCTTCCTCTTTGGTGATAACCTGTACAGACAGAAGAGCTGACTTTACAAGGGCATTTGCTTTGCCGCCAGCAATTCAAATATTTTTTTACAAAATATTAATATTTGCAAAGGCATCACATTGTGTTCATAATATTTCAAAGGTCTTTTTGCCAAAAAATTTTCACATGATCTGATACCATTAATATGTGCAATATTTGTGTAAAGACTAGTTATGCCCAATGCCATATATAATAATAGTCTGGTTCCCAATGAATGACATTCATTTTCCTTCAGTGTCCCTAATATATGAGCTCAGATTCATCACAAATGGGAATAAATAATAATCTACATAAATAGAAGTGTTTTCTAACAAACTCATTTTAGAGGAGACTATTGGACTCCCTATAGGATGTTCCAGTCGTGTATTTATTCTATGCTCATGAGAAGTTATTCCTGGCCACAGGCCAGGCCCTGCGGCCAACTCCCTGTCATGCACGGCCTAAAGGAGTGGGAAGCGGGGGTTGGCTTTATGTATTGTAAAAAAAACTCACTAAAATACAAATGTTTAAGTAACATTAAAAATAGCTGAGAATTTCCGTAACAATGTAATGTTTTAAATATACAAAATCACTGAAATTCATCAATCATAGTTAACTCTGGTAACTATTACTCGTGCCCTAATGTAACTATAACATGTGCCCTCTCCATGCACCACCAATTATTCCACATATTACATCACTCATGACATTTTTAATTACACCATTGAAAATATCACAGCAAAATTTGCAATTAACTTTTTGATGAAAAAACTGTGCATGGCGAACACTGAGTTATAACTATCAAAGCTAACTATTACTGGTGTTTTTCGATGGCTTTGTACGCTTAAAATATTATATTCTCACTGAAATTCTCATCCAATTTTAAAGTTTCTTTAACCTTTGTTTTTTGCTAGTGACTACATATATTTATTTACATCATTGTTCCAGTACGTTCCCTGCTGTATTAAGGTAAGACTCAATTTAATTTAGGGTACATGGATATGGTAAGTGCTTTTAGTTTAGTGGAATGTGTTAATTTTTAATGTTTGCTTTGTTTAGCATTTTTGTGTTATTTAGTGTAATGTAGTAGGCCTTATTATACTTTGTATAAGTAATCTTAGTGTAGGTAATTTAAATTGTGGTTGTAGCTATATTGATAATGTTTACTATGTCATTTGGTGTTTGTAATGTGTTTGGTGGGTTTTGTGAGAGTGGGTATTTTATTTGTTCAGGGGCTTTTGAGTCACAATACTGGAGTGTTCCTATTTTTGATGCTTTTGTTTGGATATGTTCTTTTAACCAACATTATTTTTGAATGTCCTTGTATTGTTTTGTTTTCCTGGAAAAGTTGCTTATTTAACTTTTTTCAGGGGATCGATGGTATCCCAGGATTATGAACTTTTTTGAAATGTATTTTTTAACCTTTAATTTTTCGTGATTAATGTGTTCAATTTTTGCCAATTTTGTTTTGGGGACCGGTGATGGGTTATGGACATCAGCTACAAAACCACAACTTGTATATATTTTGAGTAGGTAATGATATTGTTTAACATCATTTGAGAAACCTAGTTCCTTTAAAACAGTGAACGCAGATGGTTTCTGATTTGAACCCATATTACAGTATTTTGCCACTCTGAAGATCTATCCCGGAAGATTAACTAGTATTCAAATTATAAAATCTCATGCCGGTGGCTTAGCACTTGCACTTTAGTTAACAACTTATGTGTATCATCAATGTCGTTCGGATCTTAAAAATTGCATATTTCTTTGTTATTGGGTGGTGATTTAGTTGGAGGTTTTTATCATTTGTGTATGTCAAGATATTTTTATATATTGTAAATTGTAACAATGTTAAGTAATCATATACAATAAACTATAAATGATTGATTGACATTGTTGCAATAGTTACTTATTAATATTTAATTTAAAATGTAATATATTTAGTTTTCACTTAGGCCTGGGCAAAAACACCATCATTTGACATGCTCACATTTAAAGTTGAAATCTTTCATGAATGTTTACACTTGGCACACATTTCCTTGCATGCCTGTATGGGATAATATTCTCTTGGGGAGTCAGAGTTGTCATGTTCTGAGGTTGCGCATATCCTCCAGTGCCTTCTATGGATTAGTGGTTTAGAAGGTGCACTGTGAGCTAGCTAGGACTGCGCTCAACATATCGTAATAGTGTGTGGAGTCAGTCTTTTCAGTAGTTGTGTATGAGTGAAATGTCAGCCGAACTATAACATTCCTGTAACCTGTGTTTTTTTTCACTGAATATCTAATGCTTTTAAAATGATAATTTCTCACTATAACATCCCTGCAACCTGTGGCTTGTTCAGTGAATTTCCAAGGTTTTTTTAAATGCTAATTTCTAACTATAAGGTCCCTGAAAAGTTTGTTTTTTTCAAATATTTTCCAAGGTTTTTTAAATGCTAATTGCTAACTATAACATCCCTGAAGCCTGTTTCTTTAGTGAATATGTATATTTATATATATATATACAAAAACAAATTTAAATATATTTTTAACAAGATGCTACCTTGCTATGATATAGGGGAATGATTGGATGAGTGCATGGGTAGTGCCTGAGTGATTGGATGATTGCTTGGGTGACTGGATAAGTGCATGGGTAGTGCCTGAGTGAATGGATGAGTGCACCGCTAGTGCCTGGGTGAATGGATGAGTGCATAGGTAGTGCTTGAGTGAATGGGTGAGTGTAATAGTAGAGCCTGGGTAATTGGATGAGTGTAGAATTGTGCATGTTTGATTGCATGAGTGCATTCGTAGTGAATAGTTGATTGGATGAGTGCATGGGTAGTGCTTGAGAGAATGGAAGAGTGTATGTGTAGTGTCTGAAAGAATGGATGAGTGCAAGGATAGTGTTTGAATGATTGGATGAGTGCATGGGCTGTGCCTCAGTAAATGCATGAGTGCAAAGGTAGTGCATGGGTGATTAAATGAGTGCAAGGGCAGTGCTAGCATGAATGAAAGAGTGCAAGGGTACTGCCTGAGTGATTGGATGAGTGCATGGGTAGTACCTGGGTGATTGGGTGAATGCATGGGTAGTGCTTGAGTAAATGGATAAGTGTATTGATAATGAATGAAGGTTTGGATGAGTGCATGCATACTGCCTGGTTGATTGGATGCGTGCAAGCATAGTACCTAAGAGAATGCATGAGTTCATGGTTAGTGCCTGCTTGAGTTGAAGAGTAGTGCTTCACTGATTGGATGAGTGCAAGAGCAGTATCTGAGTGATTGGATTAATGCACGTGTAGTGCTTGTGTGATTGGATGAGTGCATATGCAGTGCCTGAGAGAATGCATGAGTTCATCGGTAGTGCCTGAGTAATTAGATGAGTGCATGGGTAGTGGTTTAGTGATTGGATGAGTTCCTGGCTAATGCCTGGGTGACAGGATGAGTGCATAAGTATTGCCAGAGAGGATAGATGAGTGCATGGGTAGTGCCTTTGGTGATAGATGAGACCATGTGTAGTGGCTGAGACAATGGGTTAGTGCAAGGATAGTGCTTGAATGATTGTATGAACGCATGGGTAGTGCCTGGGGCATTGGATGAGTGTTAGAGAAGTGTCTGCATCATTAAATGAAAACATGGGTAGTACTTGAGAGAATGCAGGAGTGTATGCATAGTGCCCGAGTGAAAGGATGAGTACAAGGATAGTGCCTGGGTTATTAGATGAGTACTGAATGATTAAATGGGTGCATGGTTAGTGCCTGAGTGATTGGAGTATATGGGAGGTGCCCAGATGACTGGATAAGTGCATTGGTAGTACTTCAGAGAATTCAGGAATGTTTGCATAGTGCCAGGGTGAATAGTTGAGTGCAAGGATAGTGTGTGAGTGATTGGATAAGCTCATGGGTAGTACCTAAGTGAATGACTCTTTGAAATAGTAGTGTCTGAGTGATTGGATGACTGTAATAGTAGAGCCTTTCCACTGGTAGCTTTACTAATCACCGACTGCTCAGAATGTTGGGCCTAGCCACATATAAAACAGCAATCCTTCCCATGTCAATGTTCTAAGTCTCACATGTTTCTGAAGGCATCAATGCATATATCTCTGCCTTTTCCTAATGACATAAAACATAAAAACAAACCTAGAAATGATAGAACACCTGTGTTTCAGACCGCATGCTCTCTAAATTTGTGTAGAAGACGGTGTATGCATTCCTTTCTGGTCATAACTCAGGACAAGTGGGTATTGAACAGTCTATTTGAGGGGTTCTAAGACATTTCTGCCTCTGCAACCAAATGACAGAGCAGAAGTGAGAAGATTTGTGCACCTGTATGAGAAGCTAGCAGCTTTTTAAGCTAGCATCCTCAGATGCACAGCACGTGTCAGAATACATGTATAAGTAGACAACTACCTCACTCACATTAGCAAGCAGGTCTTTAACGTGACATACCACACTTCACAATTCAACCAGACATCTAAATGTATACAGCCTACTTGAAGTGTACCTTTCAAGAGACTCATAAGATGTAGTCTAATCCCTAATGCCTCTGCCCACATGTCTTAAACCTCACTTTTCTCTGGCAGCTACACTATTCACCGACTGCTCAGAATGTTGGGCCTAGCCAAAAATAAAACAGCAATCCTTCCCATGTCACTGTTGTAAGTCTCTACTTTCAACAAAAGAGAGCCATGTATTGTGAATTTCTGTCAAACTAGGTTACCTAGGTGAACAAACACACAGTGAATAGACAGAACCTATTGTCAGAAAAACTAATGATCAAAAAACTAAACGAAAAAGAAACTAAAGAAAAGAGATTATCTTGTAAAAGAACCCTCACTCACCCTAGTGGTGACATGCATCATCATAGGGTTCGTCACAGGACGGGAAATATCCCTCCTGTGTGCTTCAACGCCTGCAATTGCAGCGGAGCTTGTGAAGTGGTTGTGTAATTTGTGATCAGTGAGTAGTGGATTAAAAGATCCCAACTATGCCCCCAACAAACTTTATTAGAAGGGCCAGTTGTTCACAATAAAAAGGTGAAAAATCACTTAATGGCTTGACATTATAACCATGGTGACTTTGTGTGGAAGGTCAACATGTTTCTGCTGTATATGCTGTGTTAGCTCAGCTTTCTTCGGGACCAAATTAAAATCAAAAAACCATCCTCCGGGGGTCCGCACGCACTAAGGTGTGCCCACACCGTGAGGAACAATCTGAGAAAATCAAATTTCTTGATACTCTCCTTTAAGAAAACTCACGGTTTTACCCGCAGTCAATCTTCCAACAATTCGCCTGGATACAATCTGTAAATAAACAATTGTATGAAAGTAACTATCTCCGTTGTTTGACCATTATATGTCAGCAGTTACTAAATTATGCCAACTATTGCTTGTTAAGATTTTCACTAATCATAACGACTAAGCAGAAGTTCTGCTGTTTAAACCGCCCTTCTAATCAAAGGCGCAAACATTAAATCTATTATCACAAAAACACCTTTCGTCAGCTCCTAAAGTTTTTGTCCTCTGACCTCTTATCCAAGGGTCATACGGACCAAACTACTCAGAATAGTTTTGAACTAGAGAAAAAAGGGGGGGGGTCATGTTGACACTTACTCTGTCTGAAAAAACGACGTGCCACATGGACACGCAGTTCGGCAAATTCTTCACGTCACGTTTTTACTATATGAGACAAACACAAAAACAAAATGGGCGAGTTATTTAACATCGGCCCTCCGTGTAGTTAGCGTAGTTGTTATAACACAGAGGACTCTCGATGTTTACCCAGATCTAAAGGCCAGAAAGAAAAACAGCTCTTACTTTCAAACGGACGACTCGCCGCCTGGAACCTAGTGTTAATTTCACTGTTGTCCGGATCAACATTGCAATGGCGCCGTGATCGTCTATGAGGACCGCCTTGCGTGTACGTGACAGGTCACATGTCCGGAAGTAAGTCTCACAATGTTTCCGAAGACTTCAATGTATGTGTCTGTGCATTTTCCTAGTGACATGATAGATAAAAAGAAACCTAGAAATAGTAGAATACCTGTTTTTCAGACCGCATGCTCTCTAAGCTCCTGTAGAAGAAGGAGCATCTATTCTAATCTGCTCATAATACAGGGCATGTGCATATTTAACATAGTATTTGAAGGATTCTGTGACACCTACATAGGTAAGGCATATCTCCCTCTGTGACCAAATGATGGAGCAGAAATGAGAAGATTTGTGCACCTGTATGAGAAACTACCAGGTTTTTGGTTGCTTCTCAGCCACAAGTAAATGGCGGTTTACTTGTGGCTGACATGCTGTAGACGCTGACATGCAGTAACGGTTGGGGAATATTGATTCCAGATGGTCACCTATCACAGTGATCAGAATCGATTCATGAAAATTGGAATACATTGAACATAGTGAACTTGTGGCTACGTTTTTTTAAGTGACTGGGAATTTCCCTGCAAAAGTGGGAGAGAAATTAAAAGCATTTAGTTGAGGACTCCGGTATTGAATGGATTGGCGCCAACGGAGATTTTTACGGGTAGAATATGATCCTGAGACTACAGTGACAGGTACAAAGACTCTTATGGTGTGAGATTTGCCCTGAGGAAGCCCCGCCTGGGGTGAAATGCATTGGCTGTGTCATTTCATCATCTTGCACGATCAGTGGTCAAAGAAACAATTAAAGGATCATCTTTTTGAAATCAGTGAAGAGCCCGGATTGACTAATGTAGTGTGCATGTATGCTTTACATAATATCTATGTTGCCTCTCTGTGCATTTTGTACTATTTTATAATTGTTGGGTCCCTTGGCAGTGGACTTAGGAGGTGGGCAACTTTACTCAAGCGTACATCTATGATCCGTGTATAGCCAGGTGGTGCGGCTCTCAAGTATCCCTTACTGCCGTTTTTGTTTGTCTTTACCAGGTTTTTAAGGTAGCATCTTCAGATAGCATCTTCAGATGCACAGCACATGTCAGAATACTTGTACAAGTAGACACATACCTGAGTCACAAGAGCTCGCCTGCTCTGAGTTGAAGGAGGACTATGGCCCTAATTCCTCCAGCCATCCCTGAAGGGCAGCAATATGTATTCTGAGAAACTCATATTTCCACTCGTAGTTTATCAGATGTGGCTGTAATGGGGTAATAACACTCAGAAGTTCTAGCTACGACAACCCTAGTCCTGGAGATCTGAGCTGGGACCATGTTGAGGTAAAGAAATGATAGGCTATGAGGGTAAAGATAAAGGAGTGAATTGTGGGTAAGTCCTGCAGTTCTGATCTCTAGCATGGGTTACCGGCCATTTCAACTTACTTTTCAACAAGTTTCAAAATTGTTTGCGGTTATTTTTTTATTTTTTATTGCTGCATCCTAAAACTGTTAACTTTAGGTCTACTGGCATTTAGAGACCCATCAGAAGTGCGGGTTAATGTTGGTCACCAAATACCAACTGTTTAGTTCACGACCGTAATTGCAGCATTAAGGGCGCCTCTCTGCACAGCATGACTGCAAGAGACAGCGCTTTAATGGACGTGATATTTAAGACCGTGAAACATAATGAGTCTGGGAGCCGAGACATTGCTATCTTTCTGTTTATTGACTAAGAATCATAAAATGAACTATGACCTTTCAAAATGGAAGGCGTTTCCTTTAAATATTGATTTTAAAGCCACGTTATGCTCATTTTGCATACATTGTTTTGCTGGCGGACTGGTGTCACCCTTTCTCCTTATTTCTTCCATCAATAAAGTTTGCTTGTTTATTTTTACTTTATTTGAGTATGGTGTTTGGAACATAGTTGGACTTATCAGCGGCATTTTCTTAAAACTCCTTCAATCGTTCTTTGTTTGAGACTCTTTAGTTAAAATCTTTGCTATGTTCATTCATATTCTAAAGAAAACATGACTTTCCGAGGTATTCGCTGTAGCCAACTTGCTCTTGCATCTTTGTAACAGGCAATTAAACCCCCTATTATAGGGCCTGGATTCATTTAATTACAAAACACCAATGCATACATATTAATACCTAATCGTTGAAGTCCAGCCATAGGCATTGCTATACATAGCCTGTTCATTTATTTGTTTGTTCATTTGAGACTTTGTATAGTGCTGGCTAGACCCGAGGGTATCAGAGTCCTTACAAGATATTGCATTGGTAGAAGGATTCACAGTTGACACAGTTTGACAAGATCGAATAAAAACAGTGTTATACGAGATCCACCCACATCACTGATGTTTGCAGTAATTCATGAATTCAAGTGGGATATTCAAGCTCATGCATATCATGTGTGAGGCATGCGAGCTATGAGGAACATATGGGGGTCGATTCCTATCCGGTAAAAAGCGCTCCGAATTGCCGTTCAGAGCGTTTTCCCCGTACGAATCGTACCCGTAAGCTTCCCCGTACGAATCAGCAAGTACGATCCCAACCAAAAGCGTCACTCCGTACGCCTCGTAAAAAACGCCGTAAAAATCGAAAGTCCATACGAATTGCAGTCGGCTGACGCTCCACGCTACGTCCGAACGTAATTAGACCGCGTCTTCAGAACCAGGAAGTACGATCCGTGTTGAACACACTCCGTACGGCTCTTTTGCTACGAGAGCTCAAAACTACCGTAAAACCAGAGTCCGGCACGAACCGCACCCCGGTACGCGACAAGCAAGACATGAACGCCATCGTCCGTGTCATCCCAATCCTGTACGGCCACCACCTCGTACATAGAAACCGACGACGGCGCAGACGGTGAGTACAACGAAGTCCAACATAACTGTACGTGGTGCCACACGCGGACATCTCCATTGCACCACTGTAATGTCTGGTTACATTGCGCCACACACTTCCGCATATCACCAGTGTAATACAGAGACGTGCCGCATCTACGTCATCGACCTCGGGGTACGGTACGTCACCGCACATCACCAGTGTAATACGGAGACGTGCCGCACCTACGTCCTCGACCTCAGAGTACGGTACGTCACCGCACATCACCAGTGTAATACGGAGACGTGCCGCACCTACATCATCGACCTCGGAGTACGGTACATCACCGCACATCACCAGTGTAATAGGGAGACGTGCCGCACCTACGTCATCGACATCGGGGTACGGTACGCTACCGCATATCACCTGTGTAACAGTGAGACGTGTGGGACATAAGTCTGCTATGTCAGTGTAAGTGTAAGAGGTGTGTAGAAAACACACCCAGCATTGCCCAGCAGCATAGTGTGTGTGTGGCTAAGACCCAAATCCAGTGCCCAGCATTAGAGTGTGTGTGGCTAAGACCCCCACCAGTGCCCAGCAGTGCCCAGGATTAGAGTGTGTGTGGCTAAGACCCCCACCAGTGCCCATCAATGCCCAGCATTAGAGTGTTTGTGGCTAAGACCCCCAGCAGTGCCCAGCATTAGAGTGTGTGTGTGGCTAAGACCCCCACCAGTGCCCAGCATTAGAGTCTGTGTGGCTAAGACCCCCAGCAGTGCCTAGCATTAGAGTGTGTGTGTGGCTAAGACCCCCACCAGTGCCCAGCAGTGCCCAACATTAGACTGTGTGTGGCTAAGACCCCCACCAGTGCCCAGCAGTGCCCAGCATTAGAGTGTGTGTGTGGCTAAGACCCCCAGCAGTGCCCAGCATTAGAGTGTGTGTGGCTAAGACCCCCACCAGTGCCCAGCAGTGCCGAGCATTAGAGTGCGTGTGTGGCTAAGACCCCCACCAGTGCCCAGCATTAGAGTGTGTGTGGCTAAGACCTCCACCAGTGCCCTGTAGTGCCCAGCATTAGAGTGTGTGTGTGGCTAAGACCCCCACCAGTGCCCAGCATCAGAGTGTGTGTGTGGCTAAGACCGCACCAGTGCCCAGCAGTGCCCAGCATTAGAGTGTGTGTGGCTAAGACCCCCACCAGTGCCCAGCAGTGCCCAGCATTAGAGTGTGTGTATGGCTAAGACCCCCACCAGTGCCCAGCATTAGAGTGTGTGTGGCTAAGACCCCCACCAGTGCCCAGCAGTGCCCAGAATTAGAGTGTGTGTGGCTAAGACCCCCACCAGTGCCCAGCAGTGCCGAGCATTAGAGTGTGTGTGTGGCTAAGAATCCCACCAGTGCCCAGCAGTGCCCAGCATTAGAGTGTGTGTGTGGCTAAGACCCCCAGCAGTGCCCAGCATTAAAGTGTGTGTGGCTAAGACCCCCAGCAGTGCCCAGCATTAGAGTGTGTGTGTGGCTAAGAACCCCACCAGTGCCCAGCAGTGCCCAGCATTAGAGAGTGTGTGTGGCTAAGACCCCCACAAGTGCCCAGCATTAGAGTGTGTGTATGGCTAAGACCCCCACCAGTGCCCAGCAGTGCCCAGCATTAGAGTGTGTGTGGCTAAGACCCCCAGCAGTTCCCAGCATTAGAGTGTGTGTGTGTGGCTAAGACCCCACCAGTGCCCAGCAGTGCCCAGCATTAGAGAGTGTGTGTGGCTAAGACCCCCACCAGTGCCCAGCATTAGAGTGTGTGTGTGGCTAAGACCCCCACCAGTGCCCAGCATTAGAGTGTGTGTGGCTAAGACCCCCACCATGCCCAGCAGTGCCCAGCATTAGAGTGTGTGTGGCTAAGACCCCCACCAGTGCCCAGCAGTGCCCAGCATTAGAGTGTGTGTGTGGCTAAGACCCCCAGCAGTGCCCAGCATTAGAGTGTGTGTGGCTAAGACCCCACCAGTGCCCAGCAGTGCCTAGCATTAGAGTGTGTGTGTGGCTAAGACCCCCAGCAGTGCCCAGCATTAGAGTGTGTGTGGCTAAGACCCCCACCTGTGCCCAGCAGTGCCCAGCATTAGAGTGTGTGTGTGAATAAGACCCCCACCAGTGCCCAGCATTAGAGTGTGTGTGGCTATGACCCCCACCAGTGCCCAGCAGTGCCCAGCATTAGAGTGTGTGTGTGGCTAAGACCCCCACCAGTGCCCAGCATTAGAGTGTGTGTGGCTAAGACCCCCACCAGTGCCCAGCAGTGCCCAGCATTAGAGTGTGTGTGGCTAAGACCCCCACCAGTGCCCAGCAGTGCCCAGCATTAGAATGTGTGTGTTGCTAAGACCCCCACCAGTGCCCGGCAGTGCCCAGCATTAGACTGTGTGTGTGGCTAAGACCCCCACCAGTGCCCAGCATTAGAGTGTGTGTGGCTAAGACCCCCACCAGTGCCCAGCAGTGCCCAGCATTAGAGTGTGTGTGGCTAAGACCCCCACCAGTGCCCAGCAGTGCCCAGCATTAGAATATGTGTGTGGCTACGAATCCCACCAGTGCTCAGCAGTGCCCAGCATTAGAGTGTGTGTGTGGCAAAGACCCCCAGCAGAGCCCAGCATTAGGGTGTGTGTGGCTAAGACCCCCAGCAGTGCCCAGCATTAGAGTGTGTGTATGTGGCTAAGACCCCCACCAGTGCCCAGCAGTGCCCAGCATTAGAGAGTGTGTGTGGCTAAGACCCCCACCAGTGCCCAGCATTAGAGTGTGTGTATGGCTAAGACCCCCACCAGTGCCCAGCAGTGCCCAGCATTAGAGTGTGTGTGGCTAAGACCCCCAGCAGTGCCCAGCATTATAGTGTGTGTGTGGCTAAGACCCCACCAATGCCCAGCAGTGCCTAGCATTAGAGAGTGTGTGTGGCTAAGACCCCCACCAGTGCCCAGCATTAGAGTGTGTGTGTGGCTAAGTCCCCCACCAGTGCCCAGCAGTGCTCAGCATTAGAGTGTGTGTGGCTAAGACACCCACCAGTGCCCAGCATTAGAGTGTGTGTGTGGCTAAGACCCCCAGCAGTGCCCAGCATTAGAGTGTGTGTGGCTAAGACCCCCACCAGTGCCCAGCAGTGCCCAGCATTAGAGTGTGTGTGTGGCTAAGACCCCCACCAGGGCCCAGCATTACAGTGTGTGTGGCTAAGACCCCCACCAGTGCCCAGCAGTGCCCAGCATTAGTGTGTGTGTGTGGCTAAGACCCCCACCAGTGCCCAGCATTAGAGTGTTTGTGACTAAGACCCCCACCAGTGCCCAGCAGTGCCCAGCATTAGAGTGTGTGTGGCTAAGACCCCCACCAGTGCCCAGCAGTGCCCAGCATTAGAGTATGTGTGTGGCTAAGACCCCCACCAGTGCCCAGCATTAGAGTGTGTGTGGCTAAGACCCCCACCATGCCCAGCAGTGCCCAGCATTAGAGTGTGTGTGGCTAAGACCCCCACCAGTGCCCAGCAGTGCCCAGCATTAGAGTGTGTGTGTGGCTAAGACCCCCAGCAGTGCCCAGCATTAGAGTGTGTGTGGCTAAGACCCCCACCAGTGCCCAGCAGTGCCTAGCATTAGAGTGTGTGTGTGGCTAAGACCCCCACCAGGGTACAGCATTAGAGTGTGTGTGGCTAAGACCCCCAGCAGTGCCCAGCATTAGAGTACGTGTTTGGCAAAGACCCCTACCAGTGCCCAGCAGTGCCCAGCATTAGAGAGTATGTGTTGCTAAGACCCCCACCAGTGCCCAGCATTAGAGTGTGTGTGGCTAAGACCCCCACCAGTACCCAGCAGTGCCCAGCAGTGCCCAGCAGTTAAAGCAAAAACATACCATTGTTAACCTCATTACCATCAGGAAATAGACACATGTTACTATACCCAAATTTGAACATCACACCAGCTCCCAGGCACACAGCAGTCACATACATTATCAGACAAACTAAAGTACAGAAACTGAAAAAAATAGCTTTATTCAGCTGGTTCAAAATTGAAAACGCAAACAAGATTCCTTGCTCACAGAAGGCCAATGGCCAGTCCAAACAAGTCAGAAAAACAGTTTGTGCCTTCATGGATGTTCTCACACCCAAACTTGCCTGCACATGGAGTTCAATCCGCTGTGGAAACTTTGGGGGCATCATCTGTGGAATCCTCCGGCACCGCATGGACAGGAGAGGGAAGTACAGGTGGAGTGGGTGCAGGTGTTGTGGATTCATCCACACTGGCCGGTGCATTTCAGAAAGTAGCAAGATAAACTTGGCTGCACACTTCAGCCAGTTCAGAAAAACTACCACCTGAAACCGGGGACACATTGGGGTTGGAGGTAGAGTCTGTTGTCCTGCGTCTGTGGATGCGTGTGTGAGGTATGTCCCCTCTCCCTGTGGGTGTGCCTACATCCCCTTGAGATTGAGTGCGTGGAGTTTTGAGCTTTTTCTGCCGTGTGGGTGTGCTGGGTGTGTCTGTTGTTGTTTCTGACCTGTGACGTCTGCGTGTATGTTGGGTAGGTATGGGAGAGGCTGAGGTGGATGGGTCTGAAGGATGGGGGGACAGATGCTGCTGGGTGTACAGAGCTGCCGTCAGTGTTGACTCTATGGCACCCACACTCCGACGTAGATCAGACATGGCAGATGATATGCCCTCCATGAACGACAACAACTGTCTAATGAGTCGTGTATGTCCATGGAGGACAGTCAACATGGATTTCTGACCTACTACAATCTGCCGGAGTAGGTCCACAGACTCAGCACTGAGGGCAGCAGGGGACACAGGGGCAGGTGCTGCTGTGCCGGGAACAAAGGAGACACGGGGTCTAGCACGGACCCTAGGGACCCTAACAACTGGGAGGGTGGAGATGGTACTGGAGGAGGAGAGGCCAGCAAAAGATGAAGAAGAGACTATTGCTGCATATTCCCCCTCCTCCTGAGAGTCTGATTTTGAGCCATCCGCATGGTAGGATATGTCAGTCACATGGGGTCCGGCCTGCAGACTCTCCTCACCCTCCGTGCCACTGCCTCCCTCTGACTCCTCAAAGCAGGTGGCACTGTCGCTGGGTCCCTCTGCCTGGTGCGCGCCTGTGTCTCCTCCAGATTCTGGTGATGATGCTGTTGGCAAGGAGAATAAGAAAAACATATCACTCACCTGTACACATCAGACATATCAGCTACAAATCATTTGGGCACATTTCTAAACATGGCATGCATCATGAGTCACTTGCCACTGAACTCTGCACAATGCCAAGCCTAGTCTTGGGCAATTGTAAGAGACACAACGCTCAATGTATAGTAGGATACAAGTTACAGGCAAGGCAAAAACTTGTATGAGAGACACAATGATGAGCCAATGCCTGACACAGGATAGCTGATGATGAATCACATTTCATTTGACCACCCTGCCACCCAAATCCAGACCTGGTCATGTTTGATTCGCTTTGACCTTGTGTTACATGGGAAAAGTCCTGCCTGAACTGCCATGTGATGCCATCCTGGGACCTGAACCAAGTGTTCCATCACCTCACACTGGCATCACAGCTGTCTACACCCAAAGTCACATTGTGTGGCTGACCATCAACATTATTTACAAACAACATGCAACATATTTTGAGAATATGCACACACGCACTGCCCAGTGTGAGTATGTACAAGCCAAAATTAGTGCACATGTACAGTGTGCACCTGTAGCTAACACATGACAACTAGAAAGTGTATCATGGACAAAGGCCACTGAGGCTGACTCGTGCATAAAACACATGTTGAGACTCAAGATCAGTGCCAAAATATGAAGAAGGCCAGACACAGTGCACATGTGGTGCTACATGTTAGGTACCAACAGATGTCACAGACCCCCCTCCAACATGATGATGTGCAAAGGAAGATGCATACTAAGACATTGCACCATAGGAGTACATGTGAAAAACAATCTTTAGCCAAAGCGCTGGTCAAATGTGGAGTAGGGCAAGGCATGTAAAGAAGCATCTGCTGAAACTGTGCCATTCTTATGCCAATGCATAAAGTGCCTGTCTGACCACTCCAACTATGGGAGTGTTACCATGCCTCGGAGCACTGCAGGTAGCATGTGACACACATGACAACAAACAGACATGTACCTACCCCCTTCTTGCTGCTGTCCCTCCTGCAACTGCCTATGGAGGTCTGGGAACACCACTTCCAGGACCCGGAGCATGTGGGGGGTGAGGTGGCGGGTTCCGCCATGCCGGCGTGGAGCTTCCTCTTCTTGATGTTTCTGAGCCTCCTGAGAGCCCCCCTCACTCCTGACAGCCCTGGTGATGGCCAACCCAAGATTTCACCCTTCTCATAGGCCGATACCTGTTATGAATGTAAAGTTAAAGAACATCAGTACACCTGGTCCATGTTCCAAAGACACACATATGTGCACAAAATACTTGAGGACAACAAGGCATCGGATGCTCCACACATTTGCATCATTGTCCCGGAGTATGTGGCCTGTGAGCAAACACAACTGCACTACATGCCATTTAAAGGCTACAGATGACATAAGGGGTGCAAACCACTCTTTGAGCATGGCACTCACTGAGCAATATATGCTACATCTGGGTGCACTGCAGCACGTGACATGCTGTCACACACCCCACTACAACAAAGAACCCTCTTCACACAACACTGTACACCCTGGCACTCACTCCCAACAACATAGCATCTATCCACTATACATACACAGTGGCTATAGTGTCACACACACAACAGGTGCACACTCCAAGGTAGTGCACACATCACTCACCTGCTCCTCTGGTCTCCCATACAGCTTGCTGTAGTTAGGCAGGAGGGCCTCCAACAGGGCCTTGTTCACACCATCACTGAATGCAGGTGCCCTCTCCATGCTCAGCTAATCAGGGTCCAGAGGATACAGAGACAGCAGCTGTGCTTTCCACTCCAATGTTGTGCAGGCAAGTGCCTTCCCACAGCCACACGCTGCCTTATATTTGTGCTGCAGAGGGTCTGTGAGTCCAAGGAGTAGTGTGTGATAGGCCACCATAGTTTGCATCCTATGTTTCATACAATCCCGTCACACATAAGGCCATGACACAAATATGCATGGTTTGAAAACTGAGCCAGAGCTGAACAACAACTTTTGCAACATTGTATACTTTTGCCCAACTGAATTTTCTAGAACACCTGTAGGAGGCTCAAAACTCTCTGTATCCATGACAACCTGGCTGCATTCTGATCATTCCACTGTTCCCCTAGATGTTCCCTATGTATTTATTTGATTACCCACACAAGTACGTGTGATTGCCATTGCAAATGAAACCCATTTAATGGTGAAACGAGGCGTACACACGCACGTACCATTGGGGTACGCTGTGCTCGCGTATGGCTACAATGCAAAAGGGAAACGAGGCGTACACACGCATGTGCCATTGGGGTACGCTGTGCTCGCGTATGGCTACAATGCAATAGGAAAACGAGGCGTACACACGCACGTACCATTGGGGTACTCTGTGCTCGCGTATGGCTACAATGCAATAGAGAAACGAGGCGTACACACGCACGTACCATTAGGGTACGCTGTGCTCGCGTATGGCTACAATGCAATGGGGAAATGAGGCGTACACACGCACATACCATTGGGGTACGCTGTGCTCGCGTATGGCTACAATGCAATAGAGAAACGAGGCGTACACATGCACGTACAATTGGGGTACGCTGTGCTTGCGTATGGCTGCAATGCAATAGGGAAACGAGGCGTACACACGCACGTACCATTGGGGTACGCTGTGCTCACGTATGGCTACAATGCAATAGAGAAACGAGGCGTACACACGCACGTACCATTGGGGTACGCTGTGCTCGCGTATGGCTACAATGCAATAGGGAAACGAGACGTACACACGCACGTACCATTGGGGTACGCCGTGCTCGCGTATGGCTACAATGCAATAGGGAAACGAGGCGTACACATGCACTTACCATTGGGGTACAGTGCGTCAGACATGGTCAAGTGAACGCTTGTGTAGGCTGCGTTCCTGACCTCCTTCATGTCACCATTGGGAGAGTGACCCCAGGAAATATCATTGCGGGGATGTAGTCTAGACTCATGCTGACGATGTGGATGCATACATCAGCATGGCATCCATACATCAGCAGGCCCCAGGTGTGGCAGACATTGAAGAAGCACAGGGACTGTGACCTTGTGGCTCAGTTAATGTGTGAAAAGCTGTTTAGACATGTCATTAATCATTGTGCACATGTGTATCACATACATTCAACACTTCGCACCTGAGTAACGTCTGCAAGATATTGTGATGCACATCAACACTGGAATGGCACACCATTCAGTAGAGGGAACTGTCACATGGTGACAGCAACATGCCACTGTCACAGATGTCGAATTGACGCACAGCATGACCCTGTGTGACCACGTCATGTGTGTGCCATGTGCGACATTGTGCATGCTGTTTGCATATGAAAGAAACAGGTCAGTATTATATTCCTCACCTTAGAATATCCCCAAGTGTCAGACTGGATCTGCCAATTTCAGGTTAGCAGTACCCTTGTGTGTCGGAAGGCATCGTCTGCGGCTCCTCGTGTGTCATTGGCGTTTTGTGCACCGTGATGACATTGTCTGAGTACTCATATGTCGCCTCCGCGTGCTCACGTCAGGTCCTCTTTTTTCACACCACCAGCGCTGTTTCCGTATAAGTGTAACCTTACTCATTTTGTTTCAAATCATAGTATGATCACTTCTGATCATTTAACTTGGATTGTCCGACTCAGGACGGTGCCAATAGGGATGGCCGTTTCCAAGCCTGTGAGGATTGCGACTGACTGATGTCGGTGACTGACCCTCACCGTCGGTGTCTCCACTGTTTCGACGTCAAGTACGGCAACAAGAGCTGCTCCGACTGCCGGGCCCAGACATATGAAGCTAGGTGGGAGTCGTCCCGCAAGCGGCTCGGACTCCAGCAGTTGGCCCTGCACCGCAATAGCTCATGGTCTGGACGTAGGTCAAGTGCCCGGGCGTGGGGTTTGAGCCATCAGAGCCCCGGGATTTGACATCACCCCTCCAGGGCAAAGTCGTCAGGTAACCACAAGAAGTCAAAGAGACGTCATCGCACTTCAAACTCACCACAATGCACATGCAATGCTGCACGGGATTTGGGTGACACCGCCCACACGGCTCCGTCAGATTTGCAGCAGTCGTAGCCTGCACCACGACCTCTGGTCCCTGGCCAGCATGCGACGCAGGAGGAGTTAGTGCGCTTCCTCATGGCCATGATGTCCCTCACTCCACCGACGGGCTACGCCGCGGCTTAGGGCCCAGCGGACCCGTCTGGGGGCACTAGCGGGTCTGGTGCTTTGGCCCCGACGCCGTCTCTTGCTTTGGCTCTGACGCTGGCGGCGCCTTCGTCCCGGCACCGCTGGGCCACACTGGATCCGATTGGTGATCCTGGTCCTCACTGGTTCACCTCACGACCTCACCGGCAACAGTCCCCCAGGTGTCACCCTCGGCGCCGTCCTCGAGTGGTGATGTCCCCAATACCACACACTATACGGCTCCGGCGTGGGAACGGCGCGGCAGAATGCCACTTTTAATGCTGCATGGGGAGTTTAACTTCAACGAGCCGGGCACATCTTTTGACAACCCTGATTATCAGGGAATGGGTGATAAGGAGTAATGGGAGGGTTCTGAAGTCCCACTGACACGTGAGTGTCAGTCCCAAGATGACTGGACAGGTGGACTGGGGGATGCGAGTGGTCTGGACACCTCACCAGACACTGGTAATGTCTCTAATCCAACCGTGTCTTTGAAGGAGCGGGCAACGTGAAGTGTTGTGTTTACGTGGGCGGCCAAAGCCTTGCCCCTTCATCTCCCCGTTGCGCCCGTGAGGACCAACCTCCTCACTGAGGTCCTTAAACTGCAGTCAAGCTCGGCTGAGCCTCTGCAGAAGTTTCATGAGGCATTGACTGACGCTATTTTGGCCACTATGTCCAAGCCCGCTGCAGGTTTGGCTGTAGATAGGCACGTTGCCAGATGCCCACACCCGTCCCCGGACGACTCATGTTACCTGTCCTCCCACCCTACCCCGGAGAGCATGGGCATCCAAGCCTCCAAATCACAGACCGCATTCCCGATTGCTCCGCTGGACAGGTTATCCAAGAGGTATGAGCAGTACGGAAAGATGGTATCATCCTCCCTGAGTCTGGGACTGAGGTCTTCCAACATCACATGCCTCTTTGTCCACTATACACACTCTCTGTGGGACACGGTTGTGGAACTGCTGCCAGAGTGCACGTTGTAGGTACGGGCAATGCTTGGCCAAGCCCTTGTAGAATGCCAATCTGCGGCACGGTATTCGATCCGGTGTGGGCTGGATAGAACCGACTCACTGGGCAGAGCGATGGCATCCACGGAGGCGATTTGTTGCAAAGCCTGGTATGTATTCCAAGGTTGGAATATAGTACTAACTACTGTTCCTTACAGATATTTCGTTACGAAAGGTAAGTAACTTGTTCATACTGTTCAGTATATCTGCTGTAGGAGCATCTATGATGGGTCCTTGCCGTGATGACAGGGTTTCACATGTACGCACCCCATGCCACTTGTGCAAATGAACCGCTCATATGTGTGATGGCATCACAGACCATTTGCCACAAATCAAACATTTCTGCTGTCTGATGATGTCCATGTATTGGTTTTGGAAATATCACACCACAATAGGAATATGTCAGATCTGTGCAAATGATGGCACATGTGAAGTGGCTGTGTGTATTGCTGTCAGCTGTCTGGATCTGCAGACAACCTCCTAATGCAATTCAGGTGATGTGTGTCACTGACGTGATACATTGTCATGCTCACTCAGACCTTCCCATCAGATCATTTGTATGCATGTCATATCCATTCCACAGACAACAGGTCTTTTACTTTTCACGGAGGAGTGGCTGGCAGCTGGCACATGTTTCCTCAGTGTGTATCCCACGCCACACTCACAATTGTCTAGATTTGTTGAAGCAGTGTTGCTTGTGCCATGTACATTGTTATTGTCTCTGTCTGACAGTTGTACACATTTTCTACTACATATGGTTTGCAGGGCACCCCCTCTGGAAAGGCCGTTGCCAGACTTGGAAGCCATGAGGGAATGTAATTGCATACGGCGTTACCGCTTCTCCAGACAGTTGATCAAGGACCTGACGGACAGGCTGGAACAACACCTCCAACCACGACACAGGTATCCAACTGCGCTGACACCCAAGGTAAAGGTGATGGCAGCCCTACATTTCTTTGCCACAGGTACGTTCCAATTTACCATAGCTGATGTGGGAGGGATGTCACAAACAATGTTTAGCCGGGTATTAAGCGATGTATTGGCAGCTATGTTGCTGCACATAGATGAATTCATTACATTCCCTACTCCAGAACAGTTGACACATGTCAAGGGGGAATTCTATGCCCTGGGACGCATGCCACATGTAATTGGTGCAATTGATGGTACACATGTTACTCTGGTGCCACCACAGGCTCAGGAGCAAGTGTATCGCAACAGGAAACACTACCACTCGATAAATGCCCTGGTGGTGTGTCTTGCCAACATGCTTATCTCACATGTTTGTGCATGTTTTCCAGGATCGTGCCACGATGCATTCAAATCTCGTTATAAGGAATCTCTTTCAAATTATAAAAAAATGATCACCGAGGAAAAAAGAAAGTATTTTAGCACCCAAATTGATAACGCAAAAAACTCAAATAAACAATTGTATGATGTAGTTAAGCAATTAGTGGGGAACACCCCCGATTTGGCCCCGCACCCCTCTCAATCATTTTGTGATGCGTTGGCCAATTTTTTTTATACAAAAGTCAACGACATCTATGTAGCCTTTTCTTCCAAAGATAACTCTACCACATACCCCACCTGCTCCACCCCCTCTGCCAGCTCATTTCCCAGTTCAAAGAAATAACATAGCAACAAACTATGGACATTATTAAAACTATAAAAACAGGATCGGCTTTAGACCCATGTCCACCAAAAAATTTTCAGCCTGTTCTGGATCTAATAGCACCAGTAATCACGCAACTATGCAATGTCATGTTTAACTCAGGGATCTACTCCAAAGTTTTGAAGAATACTCTCTTAAAGCCACTCTTAAAAAAACAGCATCTGGCCATGGACGAACCAAAAACTTTAGACCAATAGCTAGTCTTCCTTTCTTGGCCAAGGTGGCATTGAAAACGATGAACCAGCAGCTGTCTGAGTACATCGAGGAACATCAACTGCTGGACAACACCCAGTTTGGGTTCCGTAAATTCCACGGCACGGAAACTGCCCTCATTAAAGCCGCCGATGACATTAGAGTCTTCAGGGGGCACAGCTGTACTTGTACAGCTGGACCTCTCTGCAGCTTTCGACACGGTCGATCACTCCATCTTGATCGACCGTGTCGGAAGGATGGGCCTACAACTGGGAGCTAAAAACGTACTAGCCTCTTTTTTGTCCGGCTGGACTCAGGCAGTTACACTAGGGCCATTTCAATCAGCCGAGCTGTCTCTACCATGTGGGGTTCCCCAAGGCTCATCCCTTAGTCCGACACTTTTTAACATCTATGTGTCGGACCTAGCCAGAGTCATCAACAATGTGGGATGGGCCTTACCTCCTATGCGGATGACACCCAGCTAGTCCTCGCCATTAACAACGACGGAGAAGAGGTGGCTGAGCACTTCCAGGATGGTATGCAAGCAATTGGAGACTGGATGTCCTCCAGCTGCCTCAAACTTAACTCCGAGAAGACCGAAGTGGTCATCTTTGGGAACTTCTCCCCACGCTGGTCATCCGTTTGGTGGCCTTCTTCATTTGGAACTCTTCCCAATCCTGTCTCAAAGGTCAGGAATTTGGGAGTTGTGTTTGATGAACATCTCAACTTCTCCGCGCATGCTAATCTGACAGCGGCAACAGCTTTTCATAAGCTAAAACTTATTAAAAAAATCATGCAGTTTTTACCTGACAGTGCAGGCAAAACTCTGGTCAGCACACTTGTACCTTCTTCACTCGACTACTGCAATGGCCTTTTTGCCAATGCTCAAGTTCGGGTCGTCAACAAAATGCAATCAGTACAAAAGGCTGTGGCAAGATTACTATCCAAAAGGGGAGAGGGGTTGGCCTAACGGCTAAGGCGCTCGACCTCCGACCTGGGGATCTGGGTTTGAGTCTCGGTAACGACGCCAAAAACCTCCTGTGATTCTGGGCAAATCACTTAATCTCCCCGTGCCTAAAATGAAAGTGTGTCCTCATGTAACGTAACTGGTGCTATGTAAAGCGCTCTGATACCTGATTCGGTTCTGGTCTAGTTCGCGCTATATATTGGGGACGATTACGCGTCGGAATACCGAGACGCTGACTCGAAGATATCCGGATCGACTGAACAGGTAATTGCCACAAGGAGATATCGTTATGGTTGTCTGCAAATAATAGGAGGTGGGACCTTTCGACCTTGAGGAACAAACCTTTGAATTATACAAGGTTGAACGCCCTATTTTGAGATAAACAAGAAACTTAGATCCTAACCTGGGAACCAGTTAAAGTACCCAGACCTATGGTCCCACTACAGTAGGACAACCTAATATAGAAAACCCTCTAATACATGGGAAAGATATTGACAAAGGAATTCTTTTGATATTCAACACACCTTGAAACATTGTTTGCACCCTGAAGAAGTTCTGGTTGACAGAACGAAACGCGTTGGCTGGTGTCTTGTCTAGAAGTGGATCATTAAAAGAAAATTGAATTTTGTATATCACGACTCAGCGTCTTTATAAGTGGACATTCAAAAGACTTATTACTCTCTCATGATCGGTGGTGATTCATTTTTGCAGCGGTGCTTTTTCACTCAGGATAAAAATAGGCTATATAAAACTCTGCAAAAAAAATAAACCCTCCCAAATATAAACCTATTGCCCATACCATCCGGAATTATCACTGGTTACCAATTAAAAATCGGATAAAATTCAAAACACTCTGCCTGGTTTTCAAAGCACTGCATCACCTAGGCCCCCAGTTTCTCAGAAACCAGTTTATACCATATCTTCCGTCAAGGCAATTGAGATCTGTGACCTTGCACCAATTAATTGTTCCCCGTACTAAGACTGTTTCCTGGGTTGACAGGCGCTTCTCAGTCACGGCAGCCAAACTCTGGAATTCACTTCCGCTTTCAATTAGATTAAGCCACTCCCTTTACTCCTTTCGCAAAGGTTTAAAGACCTGGCTATTTACCCAGTAAACCTCTCAGGAATTACATCAGAAGAGTCATGAGTTGAGTTTTCAGCGCCAAGACGCCCACGGGCATATGTTCGCGCTCTGCAAATCTTAAAAATAAAGAAATAAATAATCATGAGACGTAGCAGGGTACCACAGATGATGCTGCAGCTGCACAACCATCGGGCATGTCTTCTTGGTGGGTAAACTCTGTTAGCCATGTATGTCAGTATGTCAAAACTTCATGAACTGCAACATATTACACACTCATTTCCATGATGTCAATTTGCAGGAGACGCAGGATATCCAAACATGCCGTGGCTAATGACTCCGCTACGCAACCCCAGGACAGCTGCAGACCAGCGGTACAACAATGCTCATGGGAAGACCAGGCGGGTGATCGAGCGAACATTTGTACTCCTGAAGAGCCGGTTCAGGTGCCTGGACAAGACAGGCGGAGCCCTCCAATACACCCCACTCAAGGTGTGTGACATCTTCACCGTGTGCTGCATGCTACACAACATGGCAGTGGAGAAGGCCGTGCCACTCATCCTTGATCCTGATGAGCTGGAACATCCGCCCGTTGAGGATGAAGGCCTTGCCCAGGATCCCAGAGACGAGGAGGATGAAGATGATATCCGGAGTCACCTCATCCGCAACTTCTTTTCATAATGGTGAGTCATAGGTGCATTTTGGTAAAACATGTACTATAGAGTTGCATGGGTAGCATGCTGTGTATTCTACTGACTGTATGCAATGTCACTTGGATGTTTGTTGTGCAGTGTCACACAGGTGCAGATGTGATGCACACACATACGTGCTATGTGTGTACTTGGAATGTACAGTGTACTTCAACATCAGGCTATTCAACAGGACAATGTCAGAATTACATTATGCGGAACTTGACCCCTTGTGTGCCTCTCATCCCCAGCTCGCCCTGCCTGTTGTCCGTTGGTGTCATCGTGGTCAGCCTGCTATTGCTCATTATGATTGCAACGTCAGCCGAATCAACGGAGCATGCATGGACATGTGGAAAAGTCAATTTGGGTAAGGACTCATGTTTAGCGTTGATATGGTTTCAATTGTGTGGTACATGTTCATGTGCATGTTGTTAGACCATGCATACATGCAACAACATCGTGTTTCTTATTACATGTAGGCCCACTCCCATGACAGGATAGTCACCCCATCTGAAAGTCATCTGTCGTAGTTTTAGACTCTGGTGAATGCATCAATGTGTAGACATTGACACTGGAACATTGCATATACCATGGTTTGACATTGTGTTAGAGGTCACAACCACAGACTCTGTGGGGGGTTGCAGCTTCACTGTGTGCATTAGAATGTGTCTGGATCCTCATCTCAACCTTGTGGGCCAGTCCAGTTTGTTTACCACTAAACCATGTCGTGTAGGTGTGGCCCAGTGTATGTTCCACATGTTAAGACAACTGTGCTGTGATTCTGTTCGCATGGATGCATTGCCCCTTGTTGCAGTATGTCATGTCACTTTCATGTCATTACTTCAGTGCAGGTTGAGAATACTGCTACGCCAGCCTTCACAGTGAGTAGCAGTTCTGTTTTAATTCACATGATGCCATGTATGTTTAGCATTAGACATGACAATGTTGGGATGATGCATATGTGAATTATTGTGTTGCACCAGTGGAGTGCGGTCATTCACATGATTCTCTTGTCCCGTGCAGCATTTCTGTGCAATGGTAGGGTATCATTATGAGGCTTGGATCAACATCACTTGCTGTTGAGTTATTTACAACCTGCATGTCATGTTTAGCATAGTGATGCAAAGTTGATAGATCAAAAAACTGGCTACAGAGTGCCTTCATTGCATGTAGGTCATTAGCTTCCTCATCATATGTGATTCTTACAGCTGTTGTGGGTGATGTCAAGTTTGCCTACATGGCCCTTACGGGTACACATAATCAAATACAGATATTACACTTTGTGTAAGTAGCATTGCCATATGTTTTAATTTGTTTGTAGGGTCCACATCATCAGAGACAGTAAATTAGTGTTTGTCCACATAGATCTCATTGCATGGTGGTGACAGACTGTCCTAGGTTTTATGTGTCCGTGTTACAGCACGGATCTCATGTGATAGCATGATGATTGATCTCTAATTGGCTACAGTCGTTACACTTCACAGGTGTGACTGGTACAGTGTATCTCATGAGGTATTTTTAGTGTCAGTGACATGAGAAACTACTCCTAATGGTTATTTGCATGTCGTACTTGTGCGTGCGATTGACTTGTACGGGCCGTTAGCGGGTGGGGGTGTTCGCGTAGGCTTGATGGGGGGGTGTGCGTGTCGTATTTGTGCGTGCGATTGACTTGTACGGGCCGTTGGCGGGTGGGGGGGTTCGGGTAGGCTTGATGAGGGGGTTTGCGTGTCATACTTGTGCGTGCGATTGACTAGTACGGGCCGTTGGCGGGTGGGGGGGTTCGCGTAGGCTTGATGGGGGGTGTGCGTGTCATACTTGTGCGTGTGATTGACTAGTACGGGCCGTTGGCGGGGGGTTCGCGTAGGCTTGATGGGGGGTGTGCGTCTCGTACTTGTGCGTGCAATTGACTAGTACGGGCCGTTAGCGGGTGGGGGGTTCACGTAGCCTTGATGGGGGGTGTGCGTGTCGTACTTGTGCGTGTGATTGACTTGTACGGGCCGTTGGCCGGTGGGGGGGTTCGCGTAGGCTTGATGGGGGAGTGTGCATGTCGTACTTGTGCATGCGATTGACTAGTACGGGCCGTTAGCGGGTGGGGGGTTCACGTAGGCTTGATGGGGGGGCGTGTCGTACTTGTGCACGCGATTGACTTGTACGGGCCGTTGGCGGGTGGGGGGGTTCGCGTACGCTTGATGGGGGTGTGCGTGTCGTACTTGTACGTGCGAATGACTAGTACGGGCCGTTGGCGGGTGGGGGGTTCGCGTAGGCTTGATGGGGGGTGTGCGTGTCGTACTTGTGCGTGCGATAGACTTGTATGGGCCGTTGGCGGGTGGGGGGGTTCGCGTAGGCTTTTTGGGGGGGTGTGTGTGTCGTACTTGTGCGGGCGATTGACTAGTACGGGCCGTTGGCGGGTGGGGGGGTGCGCGTAGGCTTGAGCGAGGGGTACACGTGTAGTATGTGTTGATGCCGCTTGCTGTGAGGCGAATAATCCCGTACGAATCAATCTTCATGCGTGAATGCTTTGGGCCGTACGAATCGCGGACAGGCTTTTCGTACGGGATTGTACTAGTGTGTTCGTATGGCCTGGTTACGATTCGTACGGTAGGATTCACGAAGCTTATTCGTATGGGTCATCGACTGTGATTCGTACGGTTCGCTGATATTCGTACGGCAATCATCGGAAATGGATCGGAATTTGCAGGTCGGACGGTAATTTCCCATTCGTACGGAATCGGATACGAATACGAATCGTACGGCGGAATATTTTACCGGATCCGAATCGACGCCATAGTGTGCAATTCGTATTACTGCGTTCAATATAACAATGAATACTTGCAAAACTTGGTTCAAAACAGTTTTAAAGACCCAAAAGGTGGCACGATTAAGCGTAAGTTGCTTTAGGAACAAGTAGTTCTATTACAGAAAGAACTACAAAAGACTCATGTGATCCATACACTGAGTCATCAGTGTGATGGCGTTCACGTTGCAGGGAATTCATTGGCTGATGAAGCCGCAAAGGCAGCTGTGCAAATGGCTTCCATAGCTGCAATCACTCGTTCAAAAACAAAAACAGACAGCGAAATAATGCAAGCTGTCACTGCTTCAATAAAAGACAGTGGTAAAACACTTGCAAAAGTCTTTCCACTCAAGTACTCATATATAACTGATACAAATAATGTTCCTTTTGCTCGAATCTCTGGAGTGGGGGATAGAGTAATTCCAATCATGGAACATAGATAAGGACTAATTTTAGCAGCATACGAAGGACTCGCCTCTGCACACGCAGGTGTTTCTGCCACAGTAACATTATTAAAACAAAGATACTGGTGGCCGTGCATGAGGAAACAGACCAGAAATTACGTTCTGGAATGTGAAATCTGCCAGAAAATGAAAGTTTCAACAGTGAAACGTCCTGCCAGACGCCCCTTTTTATTTCAGATAAACCACTAGCGTGTGTTTACCAGGACCACTGTGGTCCCTTACAGAGGGATGGCAACTATAAATATATCATGGTCACAATGGATTCATGATCAAGATTTATTTGGATGTGGCCTCAGCGCTCAGCTGACGCCCAAACTGTTCTAAAAGATTTGCAAGTCTTTATCGCCACATACGCAATCGACACGCTACATTCTGACCAGGGCCTGCATTTAGCTCTCAAGCTTACAATGAAGCCATGGCCAGCTTGGGTGTTGCATTGCGGTACTCAAGTCCATTCCATCCTGAGGGAAACGCGGTAGTGGAAAGAAAAAACCGAGACATAAAGCAATCTATAACAGCTAGGGTATTAGGCTCGGGTGACGGGTGAGTCAAAAATCTAATAGGTGTCCAATGTAGTCTTAAAATTCTCTGGGTGGAATCACTCCATATGAAATACTTTTTGGTACTAGAATGCTTATCCATGACCTTGATTGTCACACTTCAGTGGTGGAACAAAAACCCTTTGATATCAAAGACCGTTTGGCTCTTTTGCAGGACTTGAATGAAACAAGGAGAAGTCTGAGCAACACAATACAGAAGCCAACGACCACTGAAGAAAAACCACCTGTCCCAGCAAGACCTGTCTGGATTTCAAAGATTGGGGATCTAGTCAGAGAAAAGATCGCGGATAAGAAGGAATTTGTGCCTTCTTACAGAAAACCAGTACCTGTACTAGCAATCCACGATCAAGAACAGTGCTACTGCCATCCCTTGCTGGAAGAAAGGAGAACCTGTCTGTATCAATTGACCTAGTCAAACCTCATCATGTGGCCGATAATAAGTAGTAGGCCCAGTGCACTCCAAAGATGTAGCAGATGACCAGATCTTGCTACTATACAAGAGGTTCAAACTGAAAGACTCATCACCTTTGAAGAATCTACAGGGAGAAAAGAAGGACTATGCAACAAAGCCATGGAACTTGTGCCTCTTGAATCCCTAATAACAGTTCGTCAAGAAACTCCCGTCTACAATGATGTAGAATCTGACTATATTAATATACCAAGGGGCCAAGCAGCTCCAGCGATTCCAAGTAATCCGGTTGTGATACCAACAATTGACAGAACTGCCTCTGGCTATTTCATCAACTTTGATACCTTTTCTGAGGATCCCAGTGAGCCTGAAATAACGCCAACAAATAAAACTTTCAAGGAACAAGTAACAGAACTCTTTCATCAACTTGAAAATACATATCTGGTTTCACCATGGGTTGACTTTTGGATTGTTTTAGGTGTACTTTTTCTCCTACTTTGGCTCATTCTTGCTTTAAGTTTGGGAAAGCTGATAGATGGAAAAATAGTAAAATGGACACAGCAAATAAGAATATCAACTTGCTCCTGAAGCCACACAAATCATCTCATCGTGGACAAAGAGACCTGTCATCAGTGAACATCACAGCCAGTCCTCTACCTGGTGGTATAGCATGGGACAGAACTGATTATGATATTTATGGTCCGGTGGAGCTGTTGAAGATTCCACACCAATTTAAGGTTTCTTTGAGTAACTTTGTTTCACCCAGCACATTTTCTGATGATTGGGACTTTGAGACTGTTAATAACATGATGGCAGCAAAATTTGAAAAACGTGAATACTTAGAAGGTTCATCAGATTATGAAGAAATGTATTGTTTTAATCATTTTGGTCATCATTATTTACACAAATCAGCAAATCCTAGAAATGTCTATACTTGTATTCAATGGGAACATTGTCCGGCGTCACCAAAGGGTAGCTTTAAAAACATTTTATAAGAAATTTCCATACTATTTAGGTTTTAATGTCACAAATCCAGAAAAGTTTTATTTTAAAAATGTAAATAGAACAGGAATAAAAAGTATGTTGACTAATACTAAGCAAATTTATTCTGCAGCATTTTATGCTCAATTGTCTACATTAGGCTTTGACTTTTGGAAAGACAACATTGAGACAAAAACTGTCTGGGGCACAAAAGACTGGCAGGTACAAGGTTTAGAAGCCTTATTCAGAGCCTGCATCATCCCGGAACAAATGATGTTTTAAATGACACTGTTCAACAGACATCTCGTCTTGGCCTGGCTAAGATAAAAGATTTAAACAAACCGTCCATAGCTAAGCCCACACCTGATAGTAATAGAACTACAGATGAGGAGGTAGACGTAAACTATATTTTACAACAAAACAGAACTAATCCTTATTGGAAAAAATGGTTAATCTGGCCCACAGACACGAATAACTGTCATGATAGATTCCTGAACAAAACACAAGGGTTTACAGCAAATAGGCCAGATCCTAGATAGACAACATCCAGGGATAATAACAACTTACAGTGTAGGAAAACTATGCCTTGAGTGGCTACAGAAATACACATCTTCCAGAAATAAAACAACACTTAACTTTACTTACAGATGGCGTTGATTTGAGAGACTTCTAACTAGGACCTCGTAAACCATGTCATAAATGTTTCATATACGCCGGTATATACGCTGCTTATAATGAATCATGGAAAGTCACGCAAATGGGAACTGCAGAATGAATACGAGAAATTGATTGTATTAATTTAGAGAAAGCTCTATCTGTAGTTGACAATAGTTTAACAACTCTGTCATCCAGAATGTATTCTTTGGACAGCATTGCATCCTCGGCCATAGACATAATGGAACATGACTTGCTCATGTTACAACATGGTCAGTCTCAATTGCGTTCTATAATGCTGCTAGGCTGGACGTTACAAAATCTTCGTTCAGGCTATGTGCCTTGGCGTCTAATCAACACCAAGTCATTGTTTACTGGATTTAACCTTACAGATAAACAAATCTCTTTGGCACAGAGGGGAGCAGACTTTACGGTGCTGAGCATAGAAAAACTGGAAAGATTACCATTAACCGTTTCTGAGAAACCAGCCGTTGAATGGATAATAAATGGCACCATCACGATACCAGTGACGATTTCCCAGTTTCAGTATTGCTTAAAACACATACCAGCAGGCCTGTATGAAAGGTTGGGTAAAGAGTACATTAAGTCGACCTGGGATTTACCATACACACACAAATGCTGGAGTGGGGGAAAGGAGGTATTTCATAGTGGTAAAATTTGTAAAAACTCACTAAGCGGTACTCTTTTGTGTCAAGGTATTAATTTACACGGAGCCTGCAAGGGTTCTTCAAATAACCTTTCTTGCCACCTGCAGGGTTCCCCAGCAGCAGTGATAGATCCAGTTTTAAGGCAGCTTTCCAATGGTAGCTACATAATGTTGAATGATCAAAGCTGTTATGGAATGATGCCAGGAATAGCCTATCTAGTTAGTGTGTCAGCCAGGGTCACTTGTTGTATGCAAGTATTGTTTCCTAAAACTAAGACAGATAGGGAGTCGCCGCTATGGCCTTCACTGAACATCTCTTATATACAAATTGATACTTTAAGCAGAATGAAAGCCATTCTTTCGCAAAAAGCTGTGCCACTGACCCATACATTTCACAGAAATGTTAGGTCGTATCTTAAACATGTCTGATACCGGTGGTATTGTACATGTATTTAAGGCAGTTTTTTCGGGACTCTTAGCACCCTTTGAAGCAGTCCTAGGGATTTTTCCAAACTTCGTGCACTCTGTGTTCGGTGGCCTGCCTCTCACCTTGGGACTCGTAGCAGGGATATTATTTTTATTTTGTCTGCTCCGATATGGCAAGTCCAGTCACCAGTGATACCCAGACTACCATGGAGAACGCTCTCCTGGCCTTGCAGTACCATGAACGAATAACACAGATTCTTGGCTTGGCTCATTTGAGAGATCTGAATACCACATGGTACCAATCATTCAGACCAATCTGGCAAGACTGCATCTAACTTGTTCTACGATGCCTGCTTTGTGGAGAGGAATGTGTGTTGGATATCTGTCTAACACTTCCATCAGCACTGCCAACAGATGTTGACGCTTTGCTTGGTTTGGTAACGGCTCATGCATTGTGTTGCCCCCAAAGGCTACCAATCCTGATGACGGCATTCATCGAGGTCTCACGGGCAATTCCAGCTGAGGGTGAGATCCATTGACCAACAGGCACATAGGTACCATCTACTGCGAACATTGCTCATGCGGATGACGCTGGCGGCGATGCTTCTCATCTGTATACGATTGATCTACTTAATGAAGTGGTTCAACTTTCACCTACTGTGGTAGATGATTTCTTTGCCAGCTTAAACGATTTAATATTTTCTCCTGACACCGAGAATAACTTTTGAAATTTGCACACAGCGTTCTCTCAACTGAGAATTAGACCTTCATTTTTCAAAACAAATCTTCTATTGTTGGAACTCTATTTTTCTACTATTTGATTTAACTTTTTCCAAAGTTAAAACATGTTTGGCCACAAAATAATCTGCTTCAAGTAGAACTATTCTTAGAGAACAAGAATTCTTTGAATCCTTCCTGGAGACAATATTTGATCTTGTACACTACCAAAACAGTTTTGTATATTCTGCTATGGAATGGTCTCAACCTTTTTATTCTGTAATTAAGAGCCATTTCATGAATGTAATTTTATGATTCATTCAGCTAGCATTGCCAACATCATAACATATGCTTTGAATGACGACTATTACTTTTAAAAATGTGTGCAGTACAAATACTCATTTTCAAATGAATTTTATGTATTTTATGTATTTTTGGGTGGGATGGTAAACACATGCTTTAGATATGTTTTAGTGCTTATAATAGTAATGACGAACATAATAAAGTGGAGTGGGTGTTGTATAGCATTTTAGGACCCTAGTATAATTTTCCCGCTTCATGCAGTTATATAGGTATAAATCACCCTATCCTTATATAGGCATAGAAATCATAACCATATTTAGACATAGGTCATGCAGTCCAAATACGGCATGGCTACTTCCACTAGTTCCGAAAATCCACAACGATTTCTTGGAAAACTCGCCTTCAGCAGTCAGGGACTTCCCCTTGCTTGAATATTCATTTGTCCAAGAACTCATGGAGTTTTCAAAGAACTGAGACTCTTTGATGACGTTATTATGTCCAACCTTATGTCAAACTCGGCACCTTCAAGGTATAAATATGCCCACACTTGCCATAGCAAACACACGGTGTTTGGAGCAGTTCGACTATCAACTTAATAATAATAATAAGGGAGTTTGTAAAGCGCTTGGTTACGCCAGATGGCGTGTCCCCGCGCTGTAGTGAGTGGAGGAGCAAGTCCCCCTTCCCTGCAAGATACATCGTACTCCCATTATTGACAAAACAGATACGTTTCGAGCTCTGTCCTAAAACTGCTCTCAGATGGCTCCAGCCGAAGCTGGATGGGGAGTTCATTCCATTTCTTGGCCGCCAGGAGCCTAAAAGACCGTCCGCCCATCCGTGCCTTTTTCACTCTAGGGACTAATACCAGTCCAGTCCCACTAGATCTAAGGGGACGTGCAGGTTTGTACAAGGTAATGAGACTCCGAAGATCTCTGGGGCCCCTCCCTTGAACAATGCGGTGGCAAAAACAGAGGGCTTAGAACATAATTCTCTTCCTGATAGGAAGCCAGTGAAGAGTATCCAAAGCCCTTTTAGACTTGCCCGATGCATCTCGCTGCAGCAAGTGCCTAAGGAAGCCGACCCTCCAGCAGACGCACTGAGAGAGACGCTGTCTTTTCTCTTGCCGTGAAATCCAGCTTCAATGTTTTCAAGCTACCCTTGCGGGTTGTTGGGAAATTGAGTCCTGAGACAGAGAGATACCAGACCTTCTTCATTCTAAACCAAGGTACGGACCTGATTAGACCCTAAGAGACATCTTGGATAGACTCTTGGCAAAAAGAATACTAACTTATACTACACCACACTTACTTCTTCCCTTGTACTAGGTTAGGTACATCGGGTTAGGCGTATTTTAGAAGCACCAGTTGACTACTTTTAGTCCTTTTTTATTTAATGTTTGTATTCTATGTATTTTATGGCTTAAAAACCATACCATGGTTTTACAGTATTATTTCATAATACTCTTCTTGCTGTATGCATTATACTTTACAGCCAGTATTAAGATTGTTGCAGTTCATTTCTTCTGCATGAGAAAGAAGACTGTTCAATAAATACTTTTTATTGAAAATGCCTGTCTCTCTATTTCTCTGCACCTCTGTTGAAACTAAGCATGCACGATTGACTGAGTGAAATATCTATCTATCACAACTCTGAAGATGTGTTTTATCTTGGGGAAACAAAGTTGTCATGTGTATGCGGTTGTCAGAAACTAATCCCTTCTGGTTTATTCAAGAAAGTTTCTAGTGACCTTTGAGCTAGCTGGCACTCACAATTAAGTCTAATATATGAGATAGAGACCTAGTAGACATAAGTCCTACGTCAATTCTATAGGATATATTATTCCAATGCGCAGAGCATAGTGGGAATATAGGAACTACACTACAGGAGAAGAGCACATGGGGCTTCCGCTGGCTGCGCTGCTTCGCCCTCTCCAGGTCCTTGGGCCAGAGCTCCTCGCCCTCGAAGGACTTCTTCAGGAGGCAATGCTCTGCGGGAAAAGCAACACAGGGCAGTTCGTGATCCGCATGGACCGGCACAACGGGCAAACACATCAGCACAAAGCACAGCCCATTTCCACAGCATAGCTTCAGGAGGCAGGGCCTGTCCATGCCCGGCTGGGGCCTGTCCCACCTCTGGGTATGTAAGGAGCGCTCACCCAGCAACCCAAGGTAACATTGCACTAAGAGCACCATAGATGAGCCTTCACATGGCTCCAGGCAGCTAAGGACATTGTAATGGAGCTCTCACTCATCTGGGGTCCTTCAAACTGAGCCGGTAATGGGTTAGGGACATTTTAGTTGAGCCCTCGCACATCTAGGATCACTCACTGGCTGTCTGGATTGACGCTCTAGCTGTGCCATCAGCTGTCGATGGGTGCTCTAGCTGAACAGTTTATTTTTTACTTTCTACCGGATTCGCGCTTCTTTTGGGCCTGGGGGTCCTTGTGGGACCCCCTGAGCAGGCCCAGGGTGTCTGGGTGTTTCTACCCCCCCCCCTTATCTAACCTTTTATCCACAGTTTTCTTGAGACTCGGTTACTAAACCCCCAGGAAATCACATTAGCGCTCACAGTGCACCCCAATGTCATCAGGTAGCCCTTGATGCGCTGGAAGCCATTTGCTTCCAGGCATCCAGGAAGAGCGAGGTAAGTTTTCTTGCTCCGGTGGGACAAGGGGGAATTTGGGATGTGGTGAGGCATCGGGGGAGAGGAAAGAGTTTTTCCTCTCCCCTCATGTCTCAATGCAGGGCATTCCTGCTGCAGGATCGCGCGCAGTGTCACAATCATGAAGCACAAATACCCCACTAGGCACCAGGGATTCTTTATTTAGTTAAAGGAAGCAACACCTTGGGCAAGGGTCGCTTTCTTATGGGGCCATTTATTTTTAAGACTTTTCTGCACCCCACATCCCCCGGGACAGATCGCTTGTATTATTTGGCATTTCTGACCCGGGAGGGGGGGCAGAAAAGCCCATTAGAGCCAGTGATATAAAAAAAATGGAAGTCTCCCCTTGGGCAAGGGTCACTTCCAGGGGGCATTTTTTTTAATATGTATTCTGCCCCCCTCGGGCAGAATGGCCCATTTGTTTGGGCCCAGTAGATGCCAGGGACTTTTTAAAAATTAAATGGAAGCAACCCCTTTGGCAACGGTTGCTTCCAGGGGGCAGATTTTTTTTATATGTGTATTCTGCCCGATCGCCTGTCTTTTTGGGCCTTTCTGCCCCAAGGGGGAGCAGAAAACACACTAGGCACCAGGGATTTTGTTTAGTGTGTAATGGAAGCGACATGGTTGCTTCCAAGGGGGTAAATGTGGTTAATGTTTTTTTCTGCCCATTCTGGGGACAGATCTGCCCCTTTGTTTGGCCTTTCTGCCCTAGGCAGTAAGGGGAGGCAAATACCCTATTAGGCACCAGGGATGTATTTCTTTTGCAATGGGGGCACATATCTGTCTGCTGTTTTCTGCCCCACCTAGCAGACAGATTGGCCTGGCAGACAACCTCACCCGATCACTTGGGCAAGATCACCCCCCATTTTTCTCAAGCCTATTTGAAGGCCCATCTGGTAGATTGACCATTTGGGTAGTGACATAGCATGTTATAATGTTAAGTGCAATTCTAATGCTTTATTTCTCCATTTTCTTTTAGTTCAAGGCTTTTGCTCTTTAAACTGTTCCAGGTTGCGGTTTCGTTACTGGTGGTTCTGCTGTTTAAAGTAAAGTAAAGTCCACATTTGTAAAGCGCACAATCACCCGTAGGGGTCTCTAGGCGCTGGGGGCCGTCGGGAAGATTAAGCGAGCTATTGCCCAGAGTCACATGGTGCTGGGCTAACCTGCCGCCGGAGCCGGGGATCGAACCGTGGTCCCCAGATTCCAGCGTCAGTCGCCCTGGCCGCGGCGCCACACCTCTTCCTGTTTGGGTAATTGCATGTGATTAGTAAGAGACTTTTTTTGTACAATGTAAATGAGTTTCATTTCTCTGCTTGAATGTGTTTTTTCCAAAATGAGGTAATAATAGCATTATGTTTGGCTTCTGTTTTTTGAGTGTCAAAAACTTTTTGCATTCGGGCTTGATGTGTATTTTGTGTCTCTGCAGAGTAGGTGCTGGTGAGTGTAGCTGTTTCTTGCAAGTGAATTGAATTTAAGTATATAGATCTTTGTGATAAAGGCACAGTTTTACTTACTTATTTTGCACCGTGTTAGTTGTTGTTGGCTTGTTTGTGCAGTCTCCTTTCTTAGTAAGGATAATGGCAAGCCGCAGGATTCATGCTCAGCAGGTTGTTGGTAAGCTTTTTGAGTCTTCCCCTGACCATGGTTCAGAGAATGACTCTGCATCCGAGTCAGAGGAGAGAGTGGAAGATTCAGGCAGTGAGTTTTCTCTTCACATGGAATCATCGGATGATAAAGCTACTCTTAGTGCGGATGAAGTGCCTGATTAAGAGGAGGACATTGATGTGCCAATAGCGCAGTAAGAGGCATCTGGGCTGCAGCGTGGGGCTGCAAGGCTTCCCGTTGGGGGTGATGACTTTTGGGTTGCCCCAGGCATCGTACAGCTGGCATTGTCAGACTTTTCTGGTGTTCCAGGGTTCAGAGTGAATAATTAAAAAATGTTGTTGCTACATTTTTTTAAGTTGTTTATGGACGATGTATTTTTGGCAGAGATTGTTGCGCAGACTAATTTGTATGCCAAGAAACAATACAAAATCCTGAAGTCTATGAAAATAGTAAAAGGGTGTGGTGAACCACTACTGTTTGTTTGCAAATGTAATGTGTCAATATGAAACAAAACCAGTGACTAAGCCCAACAGAAAAATCTTTGGGCATTTCCCCTTTCAGGACGGAATCCCTCACTCCCCATAGGTGACATGCTTTATCCATATAGAGACCACCTACGTGTGTGGAAAAGATATATTGACGATGTCTTTGTAGTTTGGCGTGGCACATTGACTTCTCTCACTGAGTCCAAAATGTAGCTGAATAACTGCAACATCTTTTTGAACTTCACTTGCGAATATAGCAAGACTTAACTCCCCTTTTTGGATATTCTGATATCATCTTGTGAGCGGGACCTCAGTACTGAATTATACAAGAAACCGATGGCCAGAAACTCCCTTCTGCTTTATGGTAGTTACCATCCCCAAGCATTACGAGACAACTTGCCATTTGGACAGTTTTTACATTTGAAAAGAAACTGTTCTTCTATTGTGAAATATTATGAACATGCTCGGAACTTGTCTAATCAACTTCAGGAGAGACAATATCTGAAGAGACTAGTGAAGACATCTTGCAAGAGGGCGTTTAATAACAACCGGGCAGCGTTGCTTGAACCTAGCACTCCCAAAGAGACCACCAACAGGCTGACTTGTGACCATACGTTCTGTAAATTCTCCAACAGAATCAAAAAAAGTATTTTGTCGTATTGGAGAATTTTGAACATAGGTGGCGAATCATTACCACGTCCTCTCTTTGCCTTTAAGCGAAGTAGTAACCTCAGAGACCGCTTAGTACATACCCGTCCCCGTATTCACAATAAAGGGACACAGGACACTCTGTGGGGTTTACCATCAGTACACCCTTTTACTATTTTCATAGACCTCAGGATTTTGTATTGTTTCTTGTTCTGATTTCGGGGAATAAATCCTGTGTGGTCTTAAAATCCTCCCTAGGACCCTCTGGTTTTGAACCGTTTATTGTTACAGTAATTTGTGTCAAAGACAAGGAGGAGCTTTAGAGGGTAAAGCTAGTCAATAGGTCGCCCTCCACTCAATATGCAACTACTACACAACAAGACCTAGACTATGAAAGCACATGTGAAAATTACACCCTTATTTAGGATATTTCGTATGTTGCTTTTTGTTTGCAGACCTTACTCCCCTTCTTAAATATTAAATGGGGTAGCCAAAATACCTGAGGGTAGTGCTATATTCAAAAAATTGCCTGATTCTCATTCACAAATAAAATGCAGTTGTGAGACCACTCATACCACACTTAATCTCGTGTCCAACATATATAGTGCTAAACCGAAAAAAAGTGTGCAAGGGCGAGATGGCACCTCACGGGCGCACCACCAAACGGGGACCTGACTGGTACTCGCCAGGACAGCCCTGTTGTCATCATCGGTACCATCAAGCTCAGAACAGAAAATAGTGTCCAGATACACAAAAGATTTGTGAAAAAGGTGCAGTGAACATAAAGCAAAGAAGTGAACACTACAGTGTCAATCAAAACATTAAAACACTCATAACACAACACAGACAGTACAATTTTATTCAGTTTCTTGTGTTGTGTATGGAAGGATAAAAAGAAAAAAGTAGATGTGGTTATCACCTATTTAACCACTCATACTTTTACTTGCCGACATGTTTCATTGTCTTTTGACTTTTAGGCAATTTCATCAGGGCGTCATATGTATCAAAGCCACTGCAAATGGACCCACACGTCTTCACAACTGTAAAAACATAAAATCCGCACCAATGTAGTTAACCCAAGCATTTAGCCCGTGTCTACTCTGTATGTCACACAATTGACCTCCTGATAATTACCCTCTTTTGGCCATTGGTGCTCCTACCAGCCGGATGGAACACGGTTGTTTTTTAAAAAGATAGGAAAATCGCCAGAAGTCGATTATTCACTCCTCCCCTTCGAATTGCTAGAAACGATAGGGAAAGTGCACTCATTAGGCAATTTGCACAAATGCATATCTCTATATGTTGCAACAATGTAACTAGCGGGCCCTGCAGGTTATTAAAAGGACACTCTGCAAACACTCCACCCGGTTAAGCATGAGTAATGAATCCCAAGACTTGAGGGCGATTTTCTCAGCGTGCTCGGTGTGTCTCTCACAACAACCACAAGCTGCGGAACACGCTTTCTATCCCCTGCTGCTTAAGCAACCCAAAACCTTACCGGACGGTGGAGAAGCGGCCGCCGTATCTCAGCCCATGCATTCTTGCCGTTTCGTAACAGGGAAGTACTTGTAATGCCTTGCGCGGTCTCAAGTAAACACGCGTCCGCCATCTTGGATTGGGCAAATTCCTATTCCCTCAATGTAAAGTGCTCAATGAGATCTAGATCACGCGAGATTCGCTCGTGATCACGCTTTTTCAGGGAAAAACAATAAAAACTTTATGCACGTTTATGTAGGAAGACAAGTATCGATTTTAGTTTTCAGTGGAAAAATATGTATATGAGAGTCACCTAATAATTGTATAGTTATTTACTGCTCATGTGCCAAAAATTAATTCTCATTGCTTTGTTAAGAGAAGGAGACTCAGATGAGACCATGTTTTAGATCATGTAAAGTTGAGCGTTAATCCCCGTGGATAGGTGAATGGAAGTCCATCCATATATACGCCATATACATATAAACAAGAAAGAGGAAATTCCCCTTACAAATGAGGATCCCATGTTTGTATATATTCATATGCACATGTATACATAAACCAACCGGGATTATAACACACCATAATTAGAGTATAGGTGTACCCTCACACGAATGCCAATACAGACTCATTTCTGATGGAAGGTTCAATGTATCTTATTCCACTCCAATAAATCGTTCAGCCCCACCTTATCTGATTTCTCTTGAAAAATCCATTTTGCTTCTTTCCTGGCTAACAGACGTTCCACAGAATGTGTGTCTCCTGTCACTTTCTCCAGTACTAACCACTTAAATGCATGTTTATTCGTGTGGCAGTGTTGCACTAGTTTCGTCGTCAGCTTTACGGATTTTATAGTGCTAAGGTGTTCTTGAATGCGTGTTTTTATTTTACGCGTCATGAGGCCTATATACTGAAGGCCGCATTCACAATTGAGTTTATACACCACATTTGTGGTGTTGCAATTGCTGAATTGTCTTAGCTCCCATTCTCTGCCTGACTGTAAGGTGACACGAGTTGTTTTTTCCGTAAGGTGACACACAGAGCAAGTGCCACAGGGATGGTGCCCTGTGAGGTGTGGTTTACTGTTTGCTCTTGCTGTTTGTACCCGAGTATGAACCAATTTGTCTTTTAAATTGCTGGTACGTTTAAAAGCAAATGTGGGCTGTGGCATTTTGAAGTCTTTGTTGGAAAGAATCGCCCAGTGTTTACGTATTGACTGTCTAATTTTAGAGGCCAATGGGTTGAAAGTCATGACTACAGGTAGGCAGTCCTTTCTTTCTTTTCTGTTGACTTCTAGCAGAGCACTACGTGGTGTATTTAGAGCTCTCTTCTTAGCAGTTTTAATAGTTCTTGCAGGGTATTGTCTTTGTAGCAGTTTTTCTCCCAGTACCTGCGACTGTTCCACAAAGCTCTCTGTGCTAGAACAATTTCTCCTGTAACGGAGGAATTGACCCACCGGGAGATTGTCCCTGAGAGCCCGTGGGTGGTAAGACTGGTAAGATAATAATGAATTCTTCTCAGTGGGTTTTTGGTGAACGCTCGTGGTCAAAGTTTTGTCTTTCACTGTAATATCCAGATCTAGATACACAGCAGAATCCCTACTGTAGGACCATGTGAATCTTAGGCTTTGATCTTGGCAATTAAGCCAATTAAGAAACTCCAGTAGGGTAGTCTCCTCTCCAGTCCAGATACAGAGCACATCATCTATATATCTCCTCCAGAGACGCACATGGTCTCTGAAGGGATTGCTGGTAGGGTAGATGATGTGCTCTTCAAACTGGCCTACATATATGCAAGCCAGACTCGGTGCCATTGTAGCCCCCATTGAGGTCCCCGTGGTTTGTAGGTACATCTTATCTTTATAGCAAAAGAAATTGCGGGTAAGTGCTATTTCAATACATCGAAGCACGAATGTTTGCGGAGCATCGTAAAACCACTCCTGGTCCCTCAGGGCCCTCGCTGCTGCCACCAGCGTGGCGTCCTGAGGGATACAAGAGTAGAGAGATTCGATGTCGATGGTAACCAATATTTCATGGGTGGGATCAAAGGTAATTTCCCCAATCACATTCAAAATGTCCATGGTGTCTTTTACAAAAGACCTTTGAGTGATAACGGATTCTCGTAGAAAGTAGTCTGCAAATTGAGACAAAGGCTCGAGGATGGATTGGATCCCGGACACAATGGGCCTGCCAGGCGGTGGCCGGGCAGGCTTGTGGATTTTCGGCAGAATATAAAATGCAGGCATCCTGGGATTCATGTTCACCAGGAATTCTGCCTCTTTGCTCGAAATCCATTTTTTCTCCTTAGCATCTGCTACCAGTTTTTTAATTTGTTTCTGGAGATCTTGAGTAGGATCATGTGCTAGCGGTTGGTAGTTTGCCCTGACATTCAATAGTCGTAAAACTTCTGCCTCATAGTCCTGGGTATTCAGTATCACCACTGCTCCCCCTTTATCAGCACTTTTTATTGTTATATTTGTGTTGTTTTGTAGGGACTTGATTGCTTCCCAATCAATTCTAGACATGTTTTTATATCCAGTGTTCTGATTCAGAGATTCCAGTTTTTCAATGTCCTCTAGGACCTTCGCTTCAAAGACAGCAATTTCAGGTCCCACTACTGCACTCGAGGGAGTAAATCCAGATGTTTTTTTAAGATCTGTATTGAAACCACACTGCTTCTCCTGGGGATGAGAGGCAAAGAACTTTTTGAGTTTAATTTTCCGAATGGTCTCAAAAAACTCTACCCTACATTGAAAAGGGTCATGTGTGGGAGTCGGAACAAATCCCAACCCTTTGTTAAGGACTCGTTCTTCACTTTCTGTAAGCTGGTAGTCAGAAAGATTGACCACAATATTATTTATTGGGGTTGTCTGCCTCTGCTGCGGGTTAGTCTTGGGGAGTAGGTCTGCCATTGGGGTGGTCGATTGCCTCGTCCTCTTCCCCTTCCTGGTTGCCCTGTGCCCTTGTTGGTCCCCTGGCCCTGCTCTAAAAAAGAACATAGTAGTATTCCCAAATCAGCGTTACTTTGTGGTTGTTCGTTGAACCTTACTCGGTTTCCCTGAGGTCTATCTTGCTCGTCCTCACTCGACGTATTATCAAAGGACCAGTTGGCCGGAGTACGTTTCTGTTGTTGGAGATGAGGTTGTTGCCTGCCTCCCCCACCTCTACGCTGTCCTGCTTGATTAGATTGTTCTGGGTCTGGCTGATAATAAGTGTCGGTTACGTATGGAAATGCCCACTCGTGAGTGTATCTCTGCAAGTTTCTTTGTAAACCCTTGATTTTCTGGTTTATCATATAAGTTTTATATTCTGAGATGTCGTCCTGTATTTTGCTCAGATGGTCTTTGGCATTCGTAAGAGTGTTATCACTTTTGATACTCTCTTCGAGATCTAGGATCTCCTTTAGCAACTCCTCACTTAATCTTTGGGCTGTACTGATTATGAGGATCAACCAGTCTCTGGTGCACTTATTAGCGATGTAACTCCAGTCTAGTCTGAATATTTTGTCGTCAAGGAATATCCTTGGTTCTATTCTAACCAAAAGGCTTGCTGGGGAGGCTCCAGACGTATAGTACTCTGACATCAAAATTACACCCTTATTTAGGATATTTGTTGGACATATGTTGGACACGAGATTAAGTGTGGTATGAGTGGTCTCACAACTGCATTTTATTTGTGAATGAGAATCAGGCAATTTTTTGAATATAGCACTACCCTCAGGTATTTCGGCTACCCCATTTAATATTTAAGAAGGGGAGTAAGGTCTGCAAACAAAAAGCAACATACGAAATATCCTAAATAAGGGTGTAATTTTCACATGTGCTTTCATAGTCTAGGTCTTGTTGTGTAGTAGTTGCATATTGAGTGGAGGGCGACCTATTGACTAGCTTTACCCTCTAAAGCTCCTCCTTGTCTTTGACTACATTGAACGGCGGAACAGCCGTGAGAGCTGTATAGCCTTATGATTCTCTTTTTAAACTTTTGATCCGCACCTTTGTGTTTTTCTGGTTTATTCCTGTGAGGTGTGTGCCTCAGGAAGTGTTCTACTATTTCACACTTTGATTCCCCTGATCAACTATATTATGGATAAAAATTGTTTGGCCTTTTCAGAGGATCAGATTGCCGCAATATTAGCGGCTCCTTCACTTCTGTCAGATACACCACTACTTGGGAAAACATCTGTGAGAGAAGAGTGGGAAAAACTAAGTAATTTAAAGAAAAAACAGGTCCGAATAGCCCTACATGGGGCATTGATGTCAGAGTACTATACGTCTGGAGCCTCCCCAGCAAGCCTTTTGGTTAGAATAGAACCAAGGATATTCCTTGACGACAAAAAATTCAGACTAGACTGGAGTTACATCGCTAATAAGTGCACCAGAGACTGGTTGATCCTCATAATCAGTACAGCCCAAAGATTAAGTGAGGAGTTGCTAAAGGAGATCCTAGATCTCGAAGAGAGTATCAAAAGTGATAACACTCTTACGAATGCCAAAGACCATCTGAGCAAAATACAGGACGACATCTCAGAATATAAAACTTATATGATAAACCAGAAAATCAAGGGTTTACAAAGAAACTTGCAGAGATACACTCACGAGTGGGCATTTCCATACGTAACCGACACTTATTATCAGCCAGACCCAGAACAATCTAATCAAGCAGGACAGCGTAGAGGTGGGGGAGGCAGGCAACAACCTCATCTCCAACAACAGAAACGTACTCCGGCCAACTGGTCCTTTGATAATACGTCGAGTGAGGACGAGCAAGATAGACCTCAGGGAAACCGAGTAAGGTTCAACGAACAACCACAAAGTAACGCTGATTTGGGAATACTACTACGTTCTTTTTTAGAGCAGGGCCAGGGGACCAACAAGGGCACAGGGCAACCAGGAAGGGGAAGAGGACGAGGCAATCGACCACCCCAATGGCAGACCTACTCCCCAAGACTAACCCGCAGCAGAGGCAGACAACCCCAATAAATAATATTGTGGTCAATCTTTCTGACTACCAGCTTACAGAAAGTGAAGAACGAGTCCTTAACAAAGGGTTCGGATTTGTTCCGACTCCCACACATGACCCTTTTCAATGTAGGGTAGAGTTTTTTGAGACCATTCGGAAAATTAAACTCAAAAAGTTCTTTGCCTCTCATCCCCAGGAGAAGCAGTGTGGTTTCAATACAGATCTTAAAAAACCATCTGGATTTACTCCCTCGAGTGCAGTAGTGGGACCTGAAATTGCTGTCTTTGAAGCGAAGGTCCTAGAGGACATTGAAAAACTGGAATCTCTGAATCAGAACACTGGATATAAAAACATGTCTAGAATTGATTGGGAAGAAATCAAGTCCCTACAAAACAACACAAATATAACAATAAAAAGTGCTGATAAAGGGGGAGCAGTGGTGATACTGAATACCCAGGACTATGAGGCAGAAGTTTTACGACTATTGAATGTCAGGGCAAACTACCAACCGCTAGCACATGATCCTACTCAAGATCTCCAGAAACAAATTGAAAAACTGGTAGCAGATGCTAAGGAGAAAAAATGGATTTCGAGCAAAGAGGCAGAATTCCTGGTGAACATGAATCCCAGGATGCCTGCATTTTATATTCTGCCGAAAATCCACAAGCCTGCCCGGCCACCGCCTGGCAGGCCCATTGTGTCCGGGATCCAATCCATCCTCGAGCCTTTGTCTCAATTTGCAGACTACTTTCTACGAGAATCCGTTATCACTCAAAGGTCTTTTGTAAAAGACACCATGGACATTTTGAATGTGATTGGGGAAATTACCTTTGATCCCACCCATGAAATATTGGTTACCATCGACATCGAATCCCTCTACTCTTGTATCCCTCAGGACGCCACGCTGGTGGCAGCAGCGAGGGCCCTGAGGGACCAGGAGTGGTTTTACGATGCTCCGCAAACATTCGTGCTTCGATGTATTGAAATAGCACTTACCCGCAATTTCTTTTGCTATAAAGATAAGATGTACCTACAAACCACGGGGACCTCCATGGGGGCTACAATGGCACCGAGTCTGGCTTGCATATATGTAGGCCAGTTTGAAGAGCACATCATCTACCCTACCAGCAATCCCTTCAGAGACCATGTGCGTCTCTGGAGGAGATATATAGATGATGTGCTCTGTATCTGGACTGGAGAGGAGACTACCCTACTGGAGTTTCTTAATTGGCTTAATTGCCAAGATCAAAGCCTAAGATTCACATGGTCCTACAGTAGGGATTCTGCTGTGTATCTAGATCTGGATATTACAGTGAAAGACAAAACTTTGACCACGAGCGTTCACCAAAAACCCACTGATAAGAATTCATTATTATCTTACCAGTCTTACCACCCACGGGCTCTCAGGGACAATCTCCCGGTGGGTCAATTCCTCCGTTACAGGAGAAATTGTTCTAGCACAGAGAGCTTTGTGGAACAGTCGCAGGTACTGGGAGAAAAACTGCTACAAAGACAATACCCTGCAAGAACTAATAAAACTGCTAAGAAGAGAGCTCTAAATACACCACGTAGTGCTCTGCTAGAAGTCAACAGAAAAGAAAGAAAGGACTGCCTACCTGTAGTCATGACTTTCAACCCATTGGCCTCTAAAATTAGACAGTCAATACGTAAACACTGGGCGATTCTTTCCAACAAAGACTTCAAAATGCCACAGCCCAAATTTGCTTTTAAACGTACCAGCAATTTAAAAGACAAATTGGTTCATACTCGGGTACAAACAGCAAGAGCAAACAGTAAACCACACCTCACAGGGCACCATCCCTGTGGCACTTGCTCTGTGTGTCACCTTACGGAAAAAACAACTCGTGTCACCTTACAGTCAGGCAGAGAATGGGAGCTAAGACAATTCAGCAATTGCAACACCACAAATGTGGTGTATAAACTCAATTGTGAATGCGGCCTTCAGTATATAGGCCTCACGACGCGTAAAATAAAAACACGCATTCAAGAACACCTTAGCACTATAAAATCCGGAAAGCTGACGACGAAACTAGTGCAACACTGCCACACGAATAAACATGCATTTAAGTGGTTAGTACTGGAGAAAGTGACAGGAGACACACATTCTGTGGAACGTCTGTTAGCCAGGAAAGAAGCAAAATGGATTTTTCAAGAGAAATCAGATAAGGTGGGGCTGAACGATTTATTGGAGAGGAATAAGATACATTGAACCTTCCATCAGAAATGAGTCTGTATTGGCATTCGTGTGAGGGTACACCTATACTCTAATTATGGTGTGTTATAATCCCGGTTGGTTTATGTATACATGTGCATATGAATATATACAAACATGGGATCCTCATTTGTAAGGGGAATTTCCTCTTTCTTGTTTATATGTATATGGCGTATATATGGATGGACTTCCAATCACCTATCCACGGGGATTAACGCTCAACTATACATGATCTAAAACATGGTCTCATCTGAGTCTCCTTCTCTTAACAAAGCAATGAGAATTAATTTTTGGCACATGAGCAGTAAATAACTATACAATTATTAGGTGACTCTCATATACATATTTTTCCACTGAAAACTAAAATCGATACTTGTCTTCCTACATAAACGTGCATAAAGTTTTTATTGTTTTTCCCTGAAAAAGCGTGATCACGAGCGAATCTCGCGTGATCTAGATCTCATTGAGCACTTTACATTGAGGGAATAGGAATTTGCCCAATCCAAGATGGCGGACGCGTGTTTACGCGAGACCGCGCAAGGCATTACAAGTACTTCCCTGTTACGAAACGGCAAGAATGCATGGGCTGAGATACGGCGGCCGCTTCTCCACCGTCCGGTAAGGTTTTGGGTTGCTTAAGCAGCAGGGGATAGAAAGCGTGTTCCGCAGCTTGTGGTTGTTGTGAGAGACACACCGAGCACGCTGAGAAAATCGCCCTCAAGTCTTGGGATTCATTACTCATGCTTAACCGGGTGGAGTGTTTGCAGAGTGTCCTTTTAATAACCTGCAGGGCCCGCTAGTTACATTGTTGCAACATATAGAGATATGCATTTGTGCAAATTGCCTAATGAGTGCACTTTCCCTATCGTTTCTAGCAATTCGAAGGGGAGGAGTGAATAATCGACTTCTGGCGATTTTCCTATCTTTTTAAAAAACAACCGTGTTCCATCCGGCTGGTAGGAGCACCTATGGCCAAAAGAGGGTAATTATCAGGAGGTCAATTGTGTGACATACAGAGTAGACACGGGCTAAATGCTTGGGTTAACTACATTGGTGCGGATTTTATGTTTTTACAGTTGTGAAGACGTGTGGGTCCATTTGCAGTGGCTTTGATACATATGACGCCCTGATGAAATTGCCTAAAAGTCAAAAGGCAATGAAACATGTCGGCAAGTAAAAGTATGAGTGGTTAAATAGGTGATAACCACATCTACTTTTTTCTTTTTATCCTTCCATACACAACACAAGAAACTGAATAAAATTGTACTGTCTGTGTTGTGTTATGAGTGTTTTAATGTTTTGATTGACACTGTAGTGGTCACTTCTTTGCTTTATGTTCACTGCACCTTTTTCACAAATCTTTTGTGTATCTGGACACTATTTTCTGTTCTGAGCTTGATGGTACCGATGATGACAACAGGGCTGTCCTGGCGAGTACCAGTCAGGTCCCCGTTTGGTGGTGCGCCCGTGAGGTGCCATCTCGCCCTTGCACACTTTTTTCGGTTTAGCACTATATATGTTGGACACGAGATTAAGTGTGGTATGAGTGGTCTCACAACTGCATTTTATTTGTGAATGAGAATCAGGCAATTTTTTGAATATAGCACTACCCTCAGGTATTTCGGCTACCCCATTTAATATTTAAGAAGGGGAGTAAGGTCTGCAAACAAAAAGCAACATACGAAATATCCTAAATAAGGGTGTAATTTTCACATGTGCTTTCATAGTCTAGGTCTTGTTGTGTAGTAGTTACAGTAATTTGTGTGTCAAACAGTTTTTGAGGGTCAAGAGTGCCAGCCTTAGGCCCCACTCTAGAGCTACCCCTGTGGACTCCCACAAATCTGGAAGAGATGAAGAATTTCTTAGGTTTCACTTTTTTGATGGGCTTTCTAAGGAAGCCATCAATGTCTTCATATTTGTCTACTAGTCCCTTGTTGGCAACGGCTATATTTCCGGGAGTCACTAGTTGTGATAGGTATTTGCTTCTCCTTCGGATGCTGCAATTTGTCGATAATGGTTTAGTGTTGCCACAAGATCACCCTGACTGTGACCGTCTTTTTAAGATACAGCCTGTCATTGATCACTTTGTAAATCGATTTTCGGAGATCATGCTCCAGGGAAAGAAATAGCAGTGGATGAGTCTTTGGTCTTGTTCTTGTTCACTTGTTCAAGAGCCGCTTGGTTTTTAGGCAATAATTCCTAGTAAGAGGGCACACTATGGAATTAAGCTGAATATGTGGTGTGACAGTAGGACTGGATATGTCTCTAATTTCAGGGTGTACACCGGTAAAGAATCCAGGATTAACCCCCCTGGTTGTCCATCCACTTTTGGAGTGACTGAGAAAATTGTGTGGGAACTTGGTAGAGGAATTTTTAGCAAAGGTCAGCATTTAAATGTAAATAACGTTTACACTTGTGTGGTTGTTTAGGGAATTGGCCAAAGTGGACACTGTTGCTTGTGGCTGAATCCTCTCTAACCGTAAAAGTTTCTCAAAATAACTTGTTTGTCAAAAGCTTAGGCGGGGACAGTGCAGTGCGTTGCTTTGCAATGAACTTCTAGCTGTGAAGTTTTCAGACAGGAGAGATGTCTACATGCTGACTACCATCCATGATGAAAGCACTTCACCTGTGACTGTTTGGGGTTAGGTTGCGGAAGAGTGCAAACCTGTGTGCATTTTAGACTATAATAAGCACATGGGTGGTGTGGATAAAGAAGATCAGAGGTTGGAACCTTACACTGCTCTTTGTTAGGCGTACCTTTGGTAAAAGAAGTTGGCTATCCATCTTTTCCACTTGGTCACCTTAAATGATTTTGTTGTGTTCAAGGATTGTTGTCCTGAGTCAAAGATGACTTTTGCTAAGTTTTAGGAGTCTGTAATTGGCAGCTTTGTTGTAGTTGAACAGGCAAGTGTTCCTAGAGTTGGATTGGTGGAGCATGTGGCTGGATTGAAAGATTGCCACTTTCCTGATCACATTCCTCCCACACCCTCCAAAGACTTTCACAGTCGGAGATATAGAGCCAGTTGGTGAAGAGGTATGCGGAAGGAGACTTGTATGTACTGCCCCGAGTGTCCTTCTAACTCTGCGCTGTGTGTGCCTGCTTGTTTTAGAATGTACCACACACAAAATAATATAATGAGTGGTAAAGTGAACTGGCTGGTCTCTATTGTTTTATATATTTTGCTCAGTGTCAAGGTTTGCATTTGTGCAATGTATTTAGTGTCAGAGTTTGTGTTAGTAGATTTGTATCTATTTGCAATTTTTTGTGTTTTCTTTTTGTATAAAAAAATCCTAACTGTGCTGGTGGTGTGTGTAGGCTGATGCTTGGCTGGTGGTGTGCATGGACTGGTGCTTGGTTGGCAGTGTGCGTTGACTAGTGCTTGGCTGGTGGTGTGTGTGGACTGGCCCTTGGCTGGCAGTGTGCATGGACTGGCGCCTGGCTGGCGGTGTGTATGGACTGGCGCTTGCCTGGCAGTGTGTGAGGACTGGCGCTTGGCTGGCGATGTGCCTGGACGGGCACTTGGCTATCGGTGTGCGTGGACTTGTGCTTGGCTGGCAGTGTGCCTGGACTGGTGCTTGGCTGGCGATATGCGTGGACTGGTGCTTGGCTGGCAGTGTGCGTGGACTGGCGCTTGGCTGGTGGTGTGCGTGGACTGGTCCTTGGCTAACGGTATGCATTGACTGCCCCTCTGGTGGTGCTGTCGTGGACTGGTGCTTGGCTGGCAGTGTGTGATTAGTGACTTGCTGCTGGTCACTACACACACTGCTAGCCAAACCTCACTTGACACAATCCGTGAGCTGGTGTGGTTGCTGTGTCAGGAATGTGGGCATGGTAAAGAGATTGGCCCTTGAATGGTGCTGTCTGCTGGTGTGAGTGTTGTAATGTGCTGGGCCCGCCGCTCGCGGTGTGAATGGTTTTGTATGTGTCACACATATGAAAGGTGTATGAATGGCCCTTAAAGCGGTTGGTGCCTTGCCGTGGCTTTACAGCTTACGAGCTGCGAGTCAATGGTTCAGTTTCTCGTCCTTTCAATTATTAACAGTGCATTTCATTTTTGTGAAATCTCTAGTTAATACAACTGTACACACTGAACCATCAATCACCCGTGTGCCAAATCCAACCGGCATGTATGTGTACTTGAGGAATAGGTGGTTGTGCAGAAATATTTGTCTTTTCTGGTTCCCCTCAAACAGGGTGTACCTTGTCCCTTTTTGTGAATGTTGTAATGTGTTGGTTTCATGACTGATGGTGTGAATGGTCTTGTGTGTATCACATATGAAAGGTGTGTGAATGGCCTGTAAAGCAGTTGGGGCCTTGACGTGGCTTTACAGCTCACAAGCTGCTACTCACTGGTTCCGATTTTTGTCCTTTCAATTATTGACAGTGCATTTTTTTTTGTGAAATCTCTTATTAATAACATTTTATATACTGAACCATCATTCGCTCTCATGCCAAATCCAACCAGTATGTGTGTGAACTTGAGGAATAGATGGCTGTGCAGTAACCTTTGTCTTTTTTGTCTCTCTGCCAAGGTGTACATTCCATCCAAGAAAAACCTACCAACTATAGATATTATCGTAAACTAAACACCCATGGGAGTACATGGTGACGTCTCTCTTGTGGATCCCAACAAGTTATCTTACCCACAATATCCTGTAAACCTCAAAATGTGACTGTAACATTTCCAAACTTTTCACGCTTCAGAAAGAAACAACACATTTCCTACCCCCCAGCATTTCTCCAAGTTTATCACTAGAAATGGTATCTCACTTGTGTGGGTGGGCCAAGTACCTGCGACAGGAAAGTGGGCAAAACATATTGAAGCTACATCAAACTTACCTATCACAAACCAACCTAATTTTGCACGGAGTCCCATGAGTTGTTGGCCCGGGCTCAGTGGTCATCTAGGGAAACCTACCAAACCCACACATTTCTCAAAAATAGACACCCGGGGGAGTCCAGGGAGGTATGGCTTGGTGAGTCCTCCAATATTCGCCTACCCAGAATCCCCTGCAAACCTCAAATTTAGCTGAAAAAATCACTGTTTTCTCAAATTTTTGTGTGGGAAAGTTCTGGAATCTACGTGGATCCACAAATTTCCTCCCACCCAGCTTACTCTCAGGTCTCAAGATAAAAATGGAACCTCACTTGTGTGGGGAGGCATAGTGGCTGCAACAGAAAATGACAAATATCGTACTGTAGAGACTTCAAAATTACCTATACGAAACTACCTGGTTTTGGGGGGGAGGGGGAACCTGGAGTTTTGGCCCTGGGCTTGGCGGCCATCTAAGGAAATCTACCAAACCCACACATTTCTGAAAACTAGACACCGGGGAAGTCCAGCGAGGTATGGCTTGTGATCCAGCGCAGCTCCAGAAATTTCCTGCAAATCATTACCGTACTCCCTGGGAGCTATTCACACATTACTCATCAGTGGGGCCTGTTGGAAATGGGATCCCTGGCTGGCCAGGGCTTTCGCCAAAGTCAGTCACAGACCACCACTCCCAAGTCAGGGCAAGGGAGTTACACGCCAAGATAACCCCTGCTCACCCTCTAGGTAACGTGGCGCGAGCTGCAAGGCTAAACTTGGAGGCGATGTAAGTTAAGTATTTGCGCACGCACCCCAGTAACAACACCCAAAGGCCGACCACAAAGGAAACTCCACACAAGGTTATATAAAAATAGCCTTTGTATTACACCAAAACACATTAGATAAAACACACACTTTACAATGTGCCAGAGGCACGGGCAGAATTTACAGAGGATATATACAAGACAGGGCCACCCGGAATCAGAAGTAACACTTTCAGAAATAGCACTTAAAATGTAAATCACTGTAGCACAAAAATATAACACAACCAGTAATCACTGGTAACCAGGACCTCACTAGCACCTCCTGTACTAGGGAGAAAACAACCACCTAAGTATCACAATACCTGTAGGGGTGTAAGAACAAAACACATGATGCAATGCATAACATTCATTCAGAGGTGTAAGGAAGGAAAACACATGATGCATAAACAATACATTCAGAGGTGCAGCAAAGAGCACTTTGCAGAAATCACAGTAATATGAACTTACATCAAAGTCCAGGGTCCAGGTTGCGCCACTGCGCCAAGACCTAAACGTAGCAGCTGCCCACTACTTGCTGGGCAGCTGAGGGACAGGACAGGGGGGGCCTAAACGCTGCAGCTGGCACTAAGTGCTGCGCAGCTGGGGAAAGGCCAGGGATGAAGGAGTGCGCCTCACTCCTAAATCCATAGTACATGTCCCTAGAAAAGCAAAACCTAAAGTGGTGCAGCTGCCCACTAATTGCTGGGCAGTTGTAGATCAGTAAAACTGCGCCAGGGCTCTCATCAGCCCTCTGGGACAACCACGGCGCCAAACTGAGCCATCTGGCTCTGGGGCCTCGGGGGAGCCTCGCAGGCTCTAAACACAAACTGCCCCACACGTTGGAGTCCCTCCTCGGGGGACTTGAACCACTTAAAGGCCCCCACTGAGCCTCTTGTGACTCTCGGACCCCCGGTGGTGCCTTGAGGAGCCTCTTAGGCTCGGGAGGACAATTGGCACCGGTGGAGCCTCTCGGGCTCAATAACTGATTAGGCCGTCTTGGTTGGAGTCCCTCCCGGAGGACTCTGAAACAACTGGGCCCCCGGGAGCCCCTCGGGCCCGGGGTTAGGCGGAGTCCCTCTCGGGGGACTCGGCATCACATGAGGCCCCACGGGCCTCGTAGCACCTCAAGGGATTCACTGGAGGGGAGGGGCGGGCACCGACAATGTGCCCCGATTCCCTCCTCCCCTTCAGTCCACTCACCGGGTCTGGCGCGCTGGACTCTTCTTCTCCCTTCACCCGGTCCCCCATCTCGGGACCGGGACTCGAGGTGGAGCCTTCGTGGCTCCAGGGCAATTAGTATCCGGGGCTCCCTCCTGGTCACGGGAGCCCCGCAACGCTCGCACCACTGCCGGCTTCCGTCTCGCTCCCTGGCGGGGGCGGGGCGGGGGAATCTCCTCGGGCCGGCAGCCAATCACGGCGCGGCCCCGGGAAGGCATCATCAGGAGGCTCGGCCGGCTGGACCAATCCCAGCGCGGCCTAGTGATGACGCTGCAGCTTCTCCTTCTCGGCCCGGTGCTGTGGCGGTGAACACACGGCGCAATGCCGGGTGGGCACCGGCTTGTTTAAAATTAAAGTACAACGGGCAAAATACGGGCGGCCAATGACCGGGGTGGCACCCGCGCCGCTCGGTCACCTCACGGGGTGAAAGGATGCCGGGTGGGCACCGGCTGGGCACCCAAAGCGCTAGCAGCGCTAACCACGAAGGAAAGGCGCTCCCAAGCGCCACAGGACAAAATAAAGCGCTCTTAAGCGCTAGCCACGGGATTCCAGCGCTCCCAGCGCTGAAGGGCAGAAATACAGCGCTTCCAGCGCTATAAGCAGCATAAAGCGCTCCCAAGCGCTAGGAAGGAAAATACAGCAACAAAGTCCTTCAGTAGTCCAGCATCCTAGCAGTCCAGGGGCTGGGCAGGGCTCAGGGAGGCAAGCCTTCCCCTGAGCCCAAGCAGCAGCACGCTACTGGCAAAATTCAAGTTGGGAACAAGAAAATTTTCATGGGGTCACAGCCCCTCTTTTATACACCTTTTCCCTTTGTCTTTAGGTGCAGGGTGGGGGCAGAACCAGTCGCAGCTGGTTCTTGAGTACTCTTGATGGCCCAACCACCCATTTCATTCACTGGGGAGGCTAGGGTCATCAGTCACACCACAGGGGGGCCGAGCCAGCATTGTGTGGGGAAAACCCAGCCCATCCAGGACACAGGTACACTCCTCCCACACATCACTCATGCTAATCTCACACTCACCACCGGGCAGACCCATCCAGACTTCCTGGAGCCTGGCATGCCAGCCAGCTCCAGCCAATCACGCCCCAGCACCCTTACTGCACACATAACTCAATGTCCAGAAGTAGCACTTCCCTTCTAGACACATACATGCTGCATACACCATCTCGCAGCATTCACTCTCACGAGTTCACACATACTAAACTCGAGCCTGCACTCCCCACGCATCAGGAACTACCAGGGACACACACATTCCCCATGCATTCCTATGGGAGGGCAGGCCTATCTCACACACGCACTCAGGAAGCGCACGCACTTTACACTGCGCCACAGTGTCAAAGTGCACAAAGACCAGAAATCACTATACTTTAAGGCAAAAAGTTCAGGGGTGAACCTGCCACAAGGCCCAAGTCCAACAGGGCCCATAACACTGTGAATCATTTACATACATATTCACCCTGCTCCAAGGATTTGGTAAAACCTAGAGGAGAGTTGCTGGATTATAGCGGAGTGTCTAATTTCATACTAAAACTTATATATTATATAACTCTGCAGTTTATCAATTTTACCATGATTTTATTTTCAAGAAACATTTAGCATTACACATTTAAACACCTCACCATTATTGTCAATGGATCTGCTACTAAAAGTTAACTAATGGACAACAAGACCAGCTTAATTCTCCATTTATTTAATTTTTATTTTTGATATTTAATCTCCCAGCATGACTGTATTTTATTCACTCTATTTTTATAATTCATTTAGTCATCAATAACCTAGAGAGAAAAGAAGTTAAAATCAAAAACATTTATATTTATTAACATAACAGTTCAGGAAAATGAAAGAAAATTATATTACCAAGATTTCAGAACACAGACATCAGCCTAAGCAAAGAACAGTTCCCAAAAACCACCTCTCTATTCTTTCTTGATGTTCACCTCCCATCAGGACTCCGCACACATTCGAAAAGTTAAAGTCCAGAAAAATGTCAAAGTCTTCGTGATATAAAATTCAGCAATCCGGCAGCATATCGGGGTGCAAAATAAAAATCGAAAAGCAAGCTCTCTTCTTACTTCCAAACGCCCACTTTTATACCCTTTTTCCCTAACTAATCTGTCTAAAAGTTGTAACTTTTAGGGTCTCTCTTTACTCTGATTGGTCAGTCCAAGGGGTGGATGAGCATAACCTCATCACCTTATTGTTCGTATTTCGCAAAGTCATTGTTATAATTCAAAAAGGAAAGTCTCTATTGTCTCTTTGCAGTCCTTTTCACTTGTGTCCTTTATTTTGTAATTTCTTTAAATCTTCCCAGGCTCACGATGCGGACATTCAAATTTGTTGGCACCAAATCGAGCAACCAGGCCACACTGTCCTTGATCCATACAGTACAGGCACAGGCTGCTTGCACTCTTCTCGATTTCTGTCGTGAATGCGTACATCATCTCAAACTCGGAGTCACGGAAAACTTCCATTTTGAACTAGGCCACATGGGCCACAATGGGAACTATTATAGAAACAAACACAATTAAATGTTAATTTTCGAAATGTAGCCCTTTTGTTTACCTCCCCCCCATTCTAAGGTAACCCAGTTAGTTATTACCTAGCAGATTTAGCAACAAGTAAGCATGGTTTACTTACCATTCTCCATCATTTATGCCACAATTAGACATACAGAAAGCATATTCATGCAAATTTTGGTTAGATTATGACTTGTGCGCATAAAATAAATGTGTCAACTTCACTTAATTAGTAAATGATGGTTCACAACATAAGCAAATTAGTATCCCACATGTGTTTGTGTATGTGCATTCTATTCTATGTTGGATATTTTCAAAACCACACAATTAATACATGTTACTGTTATGGAGAAGTAATTTTACGAGGGGTATACACACATTGTTGTTCTCCTCCTCCCTCCATCACTTGCATGGGTCCCCAAAATTTTCCTACCCAGAATCCACTGCAAACCTCAAATTTAGCTAAAAAAATCACTTTTTTTCTCAAATTTCTGTGTGGTAAAGTTCTGGAATATGCGTGGACCCACAAATTTCCGGCTATCCAGCATTCACCCAGGTCTCCTGATAAAAATGGTACCTCACTCTTGTGGGTGGGTTAAGGACCTGCGACAGGCAAGGGCCCAAAACATATTGAGACAACATCAAAATGACCTATCACAAACCAACCTGTTTTTTTGCAAGGGAGGTCCATGAGTTTTTGGCCCCGGACTCGGTGGCCATCTAGGGAAAACTACCAAACCCACACATTTCTGAAAACTAGACACCCAGGGAAGTCTAGGGAGGTATGGCTTGCATGTGTCTCTAACACAATGATACTTACAAAGGGGTGTTGTCAGTTGTCAGCTCTCTTTTTACTGAATACTTCAGCAGAGAATTGATATGTTGGTGGTAGCTCAACCACCAGTAGATCTCCTTGGCTTTCTTCTTTACTGGGTAGTTCCAGGGGTTCAGAGAAAAACAATCCAAACATTTGTGCATTTGCATAATTAGGGTTTGGATAGCAATGGGTCACCCTATAAATGGAGGAAAAGTTGATCTATGACTCTTTCCAGGTGACAATAGAATATTGTCTTAGCTACTTGGTACCTGACACAAGTGGGTGGACAGGATCATTGTTGAGACGGAGTTGGATTTTCTCAAAACGGCCCATTAGTACAACTATTACATGTGGCAATGTCTCACAAGAGCCGTTTCCAGATGTTGAATCCATTCCATCAATCCCCTTGAAGGTTTCAGTCAGTCAGTCAAAGTTATGTTTATTTAGATCACAGTCTTAAAATAATGCAAAGAAATAATTACAGGTTAAAATATTCTACGGCACTATTTATACAAAATTCACAAAATGGATACATAGATTAAAAAGGAGGTACCAATAAGAGCATCACTTCTTTGGGCGGCCCTGCCTTTTAAAAGTTATAAACACTTTGGATCAACATTTTCTCTTATAAAAACTATATATCTCATTTATTTATAACATTTCTAAAAATTGTTACTCATATGTTTTTTAGGAATCTTTGTACTACCTTTATAAAGTTCCCTAGAGCGATTGCAATTTCAATAGTAGGCATTTCTGTAAGAAAGTTGACCGCCTGGGCCCGCATTTTAAGAATATTGGACGAAGACGTAGTTTACGCTGTTCTAAAATAGTTATACAGTCTAACAGGATGTGCACTAAGTCACCTTTTGTACCCAGCCTGCACTTGCAACACCCTGTGTTGTCCAACATTTTTGATTTTAATTCTTCGTTTACCAAACACGGGTTAATACCAATTCGCATTTGTAATATCTCCCATTTATACCAATGGTTCGGTAAGCTATCCAGGTAAGGGAACCAGTTTTCATTAGACCAGGAATCCATCATATACTGTACGGATTTTTTCTTAGCCAGGTATTCTATGTCACTTCTTCTAGGCCCTTTCTTGCCCGTGAAACTTCAAATCACTTTTAGTGCATTCTACGCATAGGGATTCTTGGCACTATACACTCACAGGCCTGCACCATTTTCTTCCTACTCGGTTTTGCCAATTTTAGATTACTAGATTGAATATCTTTTCTACACCATTGTGCTATTTTCTGGCCTTTCTCATTTTCCAGACGTTTCCAGAATCTAATCACTGCTGTTTGGGATTGAACCCCCCAGGCTGTTATTCGTAATTCAGTTCTTATTGCTTGAACCATTGATGAACGTGGCAGGGACAACAGAGTTTTCCAGCATTTTCCTTCCTTTAGGTCCCAGATACCTTTACCGCTCAAATAAAGGACTTCTGCACCATAGAGTACTTGTGGAGGTATCATTGCACTGAATGCCTTTAGCAACAGTCGGTGAGACATATACCCATAGTCATGGGTAAAAATGTTCGCTTTCTGAGCTTCAAGATGCGTGTGCCACTTTAGGGACTTATCAAACCACATCCCTAGGTAGCGATATTCATTAACAGATTCCAATTTGAGATCACCTAAAAACCAATGAAACTTTTCCCGAAACATAACATTTTAGGCCTTGTCCAAGTTTACTGTTAAAAATTTCCTTGCACAATATTGACTAAAAGATTTCAACTTTCGTTGGAAGCCCAATTCAGTCTGGTCTAATATTACCAGGTCGTCCGAGTAGAGTAAACAGGGCACCTTTTTACCATCCATTCTTGGACTTGCACTACCTTCAACTTCTAGACAGGCGGGTAAATCCGATAGAAATATAGAGAATAGCTGGGGGCCAAGACGCAGCCCTGTCTCAGGCCATTTTCGATGGGTATTTTTGGCGTCAACGACGCCTCAGTATCCCTAATTACTTGTGCCCAATTACCTTGGTGTAGTTCTTTTATTATAGCCAGCAGGTCTTTCGGTATATTTTTATTTATAAGAGTTTCACAAAGACAGTTCCGATCTACTGAATCAAACGCTGCACAAAAGTCAGCGAAACAACAGCAAAGCTTACCATTTTGTTCCATCGACTTTCGTACTATTGCCCATAGGGCAAAGCAATGATCTATCGTAGCGTGCCCTTCTCTGAAGCCCCCCTGTCCAGTAGTTACGATTGAGAACTCATCGACCCAATTATTTAGCCTATTCAGCACTACTTTTGAGAATACCTTTTCTCCTATATCTAGAAGAGTGATCAACCTATAGTTTTGTGGCACGTCCATGCTACCTTTCTTATGGTTTGGCGTGATTACAGCACCCTTCCAATTCATTGGCATTCTACCTTCTACTAATATTATTTGGAACAGTTGGGAAAGGAATCTCGCCCACCACTTTATCTGAGACATTAGTATTATTGCTGGGAAATTGTCTGGCCCATCTGCTCGGGTTAGTTTCAGATTCCTTATTGTGCTTTCTACATTCTGTTCGGAAAAGTCTGATTTAAATTCTTTCGTTAATGCCTGCCAATGCTGGGGCTCTGTGACTCTGGGATCTTCTCGAGGTCCATACAGTTCCTTCAAATTTTTCTCCCAAGCAGCCTCGCTAACGACACATTTCATTACTCCTCCTGAGGGAACGGATGCTGCTTTTACCAGCTTTCAAAATTGTCTTCAAATTTTTGCTTCAATTGATTCTAGCAGATTTGCCCTGCCTTTCTCTTTATATGACCTTTTTGCATCAGTAACCATCTTTTTAAACTCATTTTCCAACTTATTAAGATAATTCTGCCTTGCTTGGTTGAAATTTTTCCTTAAGCTTCTTGATACTGTCCTTATCTCCCTTTCTTTTAATTTGGAAGACGAGGGAGAACCATTTCAGTCGCCTGACCGGGATTATTGCACCTTTTCTTTTGTCTTTTTTTAGTTCTATCTGGAGATACTGTACTACTTGGTCTATCTTCTCCTCGTACCATTCCAGATTTTTACTCCCAGAATCCCCCAGTTCAACCTTATACTGAAAAGTCTTTAGTTTTTACAGATACTCTTCCGTCAATCTCGTTGTCGCTCGCTTGGGATAATCAACTTTTTGTGGGATCACTTTCTCTCTATGTTCCCTTCTTCCCCCGTATACATTCAGTTACAACGGAAGACATACGAGGCTACCAATCGCTCCTCCTATATCACAACAAGGAAAAACTACCTTTTGGAAATTAAACTGGCTAAAAAGAACTACTATGTCAATGCCATACAAAACGCCGGCCAAAAACAAAAGGCCCTGTTCACGATTGCCAAATCATTCACGCATCCAAAGGTACTCCAGCCAGTTATCCCTCCTTCCCAGAAATTTTGCGATCAAATTTCTGATTATTTCGAGGAAAAAATTGCCTCGCTCCAAATTAACTTCCCCCCCCTCACTATCCCCCCAGTGTCCCCCTCACTGGTTCCCCTAGGCATCACGCTTAGCCGTTTCTCCCCGGTCACCCTTGAGCAGTCGAAAAAAGCCATTCTGGCCTGCAAATCTGGCGCCCCGTCCGATCCCTGTCTCCCCATGATACTTCACCAATTAATCGATGAGGTCAACCCGACCATCAACAACCTAATCAACTCCTCGCTCAGTTCAGGCTCAGTACCCATCCGCTGGAAAAAAGGGATCGTCAAACCCCTTATGAAGAAAGCAAATAAACCCCTGACTGATCTCACCAATCTCCGCCCAATTTTGCTACTCCCGGCCTTAGGCAAAATCACGGAACATCTAGTCCATTGCGAACTGAAACGTTATCTGGACAATAACAACCCTCTTCACCCCCTACAATCCGGATTCCGCCCTAAACATTCGACAGTAACCGCTCTCATTGAACTGTCTGACACCATAAAAACTCTACAAGATCAGAGAAAAAACTCCATCCTAATCTTTCTCGACCTAACGGCGGCGTTTGACACCGTCTCCCACACCATCCTCATCAATAGACTCAGGGACATCGGGATCTCCGACTCCGCCCTATCCTGGATTACGTCTTTTCTCTCCAACCGTTCACAAACTGTCACTCTGGGCCCATTCCATTCCAAAGACAAACTGGTCTCCTCAGGTGTCCCACAAGGATCTATCCTAAGCCCTCTCCTTTTTAACGTTTACCTCATTCCTCTCCTTAATCTGATAGAATCATTCGGCATACCTGTCACTTCGTATGCCGATGATACTCAACTCATTGTGCCACTGGACAAACTATCCACCAAAGCTGAACTCAACCTGAAACAGTGCCTGACCGAAGTATTTCGCTGGATGGACACGAACCACCTGAAATGCAATTCAAACAAAACAGAGATCCTCCCTATTGGCACAAATATCTCCTTTTGTCCTGCATTATGGTGGCCGGAAAATTCTGTTGCCCCCCCCCAGACTGTGTCGTCGGCCAGGAACCTCGGCGTAATCTTTGATTCTGACCTTTCCTTTGATCAGCATGTCAGAACCGTCGCAGGCAAATGCTTCGGAATGATCAGATCCCTGAGAAAGTTCTTCGACTTCCTCCCCATTGATGCCAGAAAGACGGTGACAGTCGCGCTCATAATCTCGCGACTAGACTACTGCAACGGTTTGCTTGCAGGAGTCAAAAAAAGCACCCTCCTAAAACTGCAGAGCGTACTTCACACAGCTGCTCGTCTCGTCCTGGGCCTACCCCGCAGATCCTCCATCTCCGCAGCGCTTCATTCACTTCACTGGCTCCCCCTTCACAAAAGGATTCTATTCAAAATCCTGATTATAGCCTTTCGTGCCTACAATAAGACTGGCCCTAAATACCTCACCAGGCGCTTTCCCCACTACGTGCCCAGTCGTCACCTTCGTTCAACTGATGACAACCTCATCCTTATCCCGAAACACAATCTGAAAACGAAAGGTGAAAAGACCCTCAGCTTCCTTGCATCTAAAGCCTGGAACAAACTGCCCAAAACCCTCAGACATCAAACCCAGGAAAAATCCTTTAGAAAGCTGCTAAAAACATGGATCTTCAAACTCCCGGACGCTTATTCCAAAGCTTCCATCTAAACCTCCGGACTGGTTCACTTAGGTTCCCAAGCGCCAAGATGCTCCCTCCGGAGCGAACGTCGCGCTCTAGAAATACCACACAAATATCAAAAAATAAATATCAAAACGGATTGTGATCGCTGCCTTCACTTTGGGGTATCTTAAATCCCCATACTAGTGGGAAGTTCCAAGCTGGCATAAATACATAATCAATTGGGAAGTTTTGTGAGCCTATTTTAAATGTCTTCTTTGCAGGGCAATCTGTTTTAACTCTGCCATTCAGGCAGAAGAGACCCTTCGTCCTTTGATAGTTTACCAATTCTATGTCCTGTCTTGAGGATTCACAAGCTGGAAATCTGGTATGATTTATTCCATAGGCATCCAACAATTCCCTTTGCCAAGGGTCGACCTTCTTTGAATTCAACTTATGGTTAAAATCCCCCAAAATGAAAAACACGTCTAAAACATGCTTTTCACATAAAGAGTCTATATCCTCTTTGAAATTCTCCATCTCAATTCCATACTCTGCCACATTGTCCCAATGCATATATACATTTATAACAATTACATATTCATATTTCTTGTCCTGGGTCAGGAGAGCTAATCTACATGCCAATAACCATTTATATTTCACTTTTAACAAGACTGCATTTCTTATTACTTTTGTCGATATGAGAGTCATAATCCCCCCGACGGACATCCAAACCTTTTTTTCTTGGCCGGTCGGTTTAATTGTAGGTAACCTTCGAAAGTAGGGGTTTTGTCGCATAACCAAGTCTCTTGCAAACAGGCAATTTCCGCATAGTTTACTAATTTCTTTACATGCTCATGTTTTATTTTGTTTCCTAAGCCATTTATTTTCCATGATAAGAGACTTAGTCTATGCGGCACCCCCTCTACCTATTCCACCTCACTTAAACCACCATCTTCATTCATTACCGCCATATTCTTCTTGGAGGGGCCTCCAAGGTTACTTCTTTGGCTCCAGTTACTCCAGGAGTCATCATTTACTGAACTGTTTATCACTATGTTCAAGATACTACCCTCCGCTTAGTTTTCCCTCAGTAACCTCACCTGTCTCCTACCAAGACCTGCATGGCACTTTAGGAAACTACTTCCTGATTGGGCGTTTCCCTTTAGTTCATTCTCTGAGATTAACCTTATTCCCTCTTGGAGTATCTCACTTGCCGCTTTCCCTATGGCCTTTTTACACGGTCAGAGTAGTACTCTTGTTATTTCTTTACCATTTGAATTTTCTGTGATCTTTTGAGCCAATCCCACTCAGACTTGGGCATTTGGAGAAAGAAAGCAAGATTTGAGTCATATTTTATGGGTTTATTTTCCTCAGCTTCTTCCCCCTTTGTCCGTATTGCTCCGGTTCTAGGTACAGCCATTTGTTAGTACCAACCTCTAGTCCTTTCTTGAGGGCATCTAGGTTTCGCTGTCGACCATTTACCCATCCGGTAAGTCCCATTTTACTTTCCACTTCTGCTTTACCTTGAGGATGTGGTACTTCTCCTGGGTTATAATACCTCTGAGAATTACTGGTTTGTCCCCCTAGGGATGGATTTACTATCTGGTTTGCGATTTAGGTTTTTGGTAGCTTCTCCTTTAGGCCCTTACTACTCTGACTCTTTACTTGTACAATTGGGGCATTTCTTGTGTCCTCAGCTATCGGAGGCTTAGTGGGTACAAAAGTCAGGGCGGAGGCATTTAAACTTAACTCTTCCTCTTCCTCCCTTTCCCTACATGTTCCCTTTATTGTTGTTTTAGTTACCTTCTTCCTACTTGTCCTACCTTTAGTATGGCCCCTTGCATATTCACCACTTCTTTTTATCAGCATTGGGTGTTTAGATATGTATACGTTGTCTGGTGATTCTACTGACTCTCTATCTTGAAGGTTTCAGGATTTTCTTTTTCCTTTACATGAATATGCTGAATTTTCTGAAAAGACTGATCCGTGAAACACCCAGAAGCCCCATAGCTGTTTTTTGCCCATACTGTAAGTATTCCTTAATGGAATGACAGACGGATGCTCAAACAGTAGGGAACGTCGTGATGACGAGCACACTATTCAGCTGTGAGTGGGTTTGCCCCTGGTTTGCCATCTAGGGTTGAGCATACCCATTTCCCGGCTGGTGTGGGCACTGTTTTACAAAACGGCCAGTTTTTCTACAGCAGAGACATAGCCCATCTCAGCATCGTTGTTCCTTTTCCCCAAAAATAAAAGGTTTCTATATATTCTTCTCTTGCGTAGGATTTTCTCAATAGACAGCAGGGTCTGATGGTTTACTGTGAAGTTGAGGCCAAATACGACATGCATATTTCTGCTTTTTGGATCTTTTGTTTTTTATCAGTTTGTAATGTGAGCACAATTAATTCTTTAGGGGTATTAGGGTGATTCATTTGGTTACTACACAAAGCACTTTGGTGGAATACAATTGTTTATAGTCCTGGCCAAAAGGTAAGCAGCAGAATTACCATGCCTTGTTTCCCCACTGGACTGTAAGTGCTCTCACCTTGGGAAAAGTGAACCAGTGAAATACCAAGTTGGAGATATGCCCAAATTAGTATTCATGAGAGTTGGTGTGTCCGATTTCTGACCGACTAAGCATTGCCTCACCAAGGAGGGCAAGGGGGTGGACTTGGAAGTCAAGGAATTAGGTGAGAGAAGGGCTACTGTTGACCTCTCAAGGATATCAGAAGGGAGCCAGCATCATGATCACCATTCACGAGGGGAGTATAGCAGGAGCTGTTGCCCTTAACACCAGAAACTTCATCATCTCCCACTGATAATTAACTACCTATCTTAACTAAACCCTAACCTTACCTCTGCTACCAACTTAACTGATAGAGCGTGGGCTCACCTGCTCGTTTTACCATACTCACCTGGGACCATAAACAACATACACACTTTGAACAGGTAAACCTACGCTTAATCAATTTTGATTAACCATTCTGGACCTATACCATTTGGCTTACCAATCCTACTCACCGGTACTTAGAATCCTAAAGGATCAAAGGTGTTAGCATAATAGGTAATACATACGTTTGTACTCATTGAATAACCACAGACTCCGGGAAAGTTTTATCTCTTTATCTATGTAAAATTTTAAATGTCAATGTTCAAAACTACATTAATCAGAAAAACATGATAATCAACAAGTATTATGATTAAGCAGAGTATATAAGTAAACTTTAGTTTAAGCATTGAAACATAGGAAGGGTAGAGAAGGGAAAACAGTACAAGACGTACCCACATGTATTTTATAGTTACCTGGAATGGTTTGAAGACCAACCCTGGCCGCGGGTTGGGATAGAGGATAGAAACCCCAAAGTGCAGGTGCCAGCAAGAAAGAAACAGGTGCAGACCAGCAATCAGGACAAGGACGGACCAAATTGAATCAGGACAGGACCACCACAGGTTAAGACCGGCACCCACAGCTAAAGTTCAAACGCCAGTGTTGTAAACCCTCTCTGTAGCCAACAATCAGACCCCGATTGGATTAACAGAAATCTTCTCCCTTAGAACCCCGATTGGGTTATCGATTCTTCTGATAGAATGCTCCGCCAGCACCTCTGCTCTCGAACACCTATTGAGTGCGTTTGGTCAGTGACAGGTCAGCTATTCGGACAAGTCGAACAAATTAACTAGCTAAGCCTACTCTAGTTATACTATTTTCCAGGGCAGTGTACCACCCCCCAATGTTGCAAATGTGTGAATCCCCAATTTTGATTGGACAAAAGGACGAGGAGAGATCATCACACCATACCAAAATAAAACTTTTCTCTTGAATATTAAAATTAGCGTTCCCGCCCATCAATTTATTTTCCAATGCACTTTTATTCCACCAAATAATTAATGTTCTATGAACAAATACAATGTTAACAATATTGGCTTCCTCTCCAAAGTGTCAGGAGGTTAAGTTCCAAGGCGCATCTCAGTGAAGACTGTCCCTGGCACTCATTCAATGCCATAGCTTGAGTATTCCTGGATTCTGTTGCGCATGTGCGGTGCTGGTTTCAAAATGGAGTTACAGACACATCTCAGGCCCAGAAATACGACACATGTAAAAATAGAAAAGAAACAGTTTTAGAACAAAGAATAAATAAATGTTCGGTATACCACTTATCTCTACTCTATTCCCATTATTTTTTATTTAACTTCAGCGTTATTGATTAAGCAAACGAACTGCTTAGCAAAAGCAGCGATGCAAGCTTCTTGCACGTTATGACACAGAGCAGCCATCTTAGTTCTAGTGCGCAGAAGCAAAAGTTTCCCACTAAAGCAGAGAGTACCTCATGTCACGTGAGTGTGACAGACGCATGCGCAATGGAAAATCCCGAGTAGCAGTGGCCATTTTAATGCAAGCGAATTTCGGTTAGTAAAAGCACATGGTCAAGCTTCCCCTAGATGCTAGATATGTCGTGTAATGCAACATTAATTAGACAAAACATGTTAGTTAGTATGTTATGAGTTATTTCAGAGGGTTGAGTACAAGCAAGTCGCTTTACGTGCACAACCTTGCTCCATCACCACTGCATGAGCATTGAGGTGGAGGGTGATATTGCTCACAGTAACCTTTTTTAGTGTTTAGTGGTGGCAGCAGATAGAGGAATGACTCTGATCTGTGGAGCATCTGAGGGAGCTCAGACATCACAGAAGGAAGAACATCAAGTTGAGGCCATTTTATTGATCACCAAGTTCAAGGACGATTGGAGACGAGCAGTGACTTTTGAATGGCCTGTTGGAGTTGTGACTGAGACACAAAGGAGTGAGAAACTGGAAGAGGGAACCTCGCTGTAACTTCTGAGGCAGACATGGTTGCATATAGCTCCCTTTCAAACATGAATGGAAGCAGGAAGGGAGCTGTAGAGCTAAGCATCACAAAGTAAATGGTTTGTGCTTGTACATACAGCAGCTGCTTGAGGAATCTAGAGCACTGCCCATAGTAACAGCTCTTTTGTTGATCTTTGTTTGTACTATGGCAGGAGACGAGCAATAACTTGTGAATGGCCTGTTGGAATTGTGACTGAGACAGAAAGGAGTGAGAAACTGGAAGAGGGAACCTCGCTGTAAATTCTGAGGCGGACATGGTTGCATATAGCTCCCTTATAACATGGATGGTAGCAGGAAAGGAGCTGATGGAGCATGGTTGCGCATGTAAAGCGACTTGTTTGGACTCAACCCTCTCTCATAACTTATAATGTACTAAATAACATGTTTTGTGTACTAATAATTGCATTACACGACATACTAGGTATCTAGGGGAAGCTTGCGTATGTGTTTTTACTAACAGTAAATCCGCTTGCACTAAAATGGCCGCTGCTACGTGGGATTTATTACTGCGCATACGTTTGTCATACCCATGTGACATGACGTATTATCTAGCTTGGAGGGAAACTTTTGGTTCTGCGCACTAGAACTAAGATGGCTGCTCTGTGTTCTAACGTGCAAGAAGGTTACATCGCTCATTTTGCTAAGCCGTTCGTTCTGCCTAATACTTAATGGTATAGGTAAAATTAAGTAATGGGAATAGAGTAGAGATGAGTGGTATACAGAACATTCATTTATTCTTTGTTCTAAAACTGTTTCTTTTCTATTTACTAATAGCTCATGTTTGAGCCTGACATGTAACTGTGACTCCATTTTGAAAATCCACCCTGCACAAGCGCACCAGTTTGCAGAAACGCTTGAATCATGGCATTGAATGAATGCCAAGGACAGCCTCGACTGAGATGCTCCTGGAAAGATGAGCTGCTGAACTTCCAAGTGAACGATATTGTTAAAATGTTATAACAATGTATTTCCTATTGGAACATTCATTGTCAGGTGGAATAAAAGTGCTTGGTAAAATAAAAATGAAGGGCGGGAACGCTAATTTGACTAACATAAGGAAAAGAGTTTCATTTTGGTATGGTGTGATGACCTCTCCTCTTCTTTTGTCCAATCAAAATTGGGGATCCTTACACTTGCAACATTGGGGGGTGGTACACTGCCCTGGAAAATAGTATAACTAGAGTAGGCTTAGTTAGTTAATTTGTCCGACTTGTCCAAATAGCTGACCTGTCACTGACCCAAGGCACTCAAAAGGTGATCGAGAGCAGAGGTGCTGGCGGAGCACTCTGTCAGAAGATTCGATAACCCAATCGGGGTTCAGGAGCAAGGGTGCTGACGAAGCACTCTGTCGTAAGATTCAATAACCCAATCGGGGTTTGACTGTTAGCTGCAGTGAGGGTTGTAGCGCTGGCGTAGCAACTTCAACTGTGGGTGCCGGTCTTAGCCTGTGGTGGTCCTGTCCTGACCTGATCCAAACTTTGGCTGCACCTGTCCTGATTTCTGGTCGGCACCTGTTGTCTTGCTTGCACTTGCACTTTTGGGGTTCTATCCTCTAACTGACCCGTGGCCATGGTTAGTTCTTCACACAATTCTAGGTAAATATTCTATGTGGGTATGTCATTGTACTGTTTCCTCCTCTCTTCCCACCCTAATGTCAAATGCGTAAATAGTGCCTTATAAAATCTCTGCATACTTTCATTCTAATCGTTATTTTCTTAAATGAAAGATTTCTGGTGTCAAATGTTTGGATTATGACATTTAAAGAATTTTAGATAAAGAGTTTAAACTGTTCCCGAGATTGTGGTTAATACATGAGTGCAAATGTTAATTTTTTCCTACCTATTTTCTTGCTAACTCCCTGATCCAATAGGTCTCTAGGTACCGGTGACTAGGATTGGTAAGTCAAATGGTATGGGACCTGAATGGTTAAAAACAAAATTGATTGAGCGTAGGTTTACCTGTTCAAAGTGTGTATGTTGATTTATGGGCCCAGGTGAGTACGGTAAAAATCTCGGGCAGGTGAGCCCGTGCTCTATCAGAGCTGTAGAGCTAAGCATCACCAAGTAAATGGTTTGTGCTTGGACATACAGCAGCTGCCTGAGGAATCTAGAGCACTATCCATAGTAACAGCTCTTTTGTTGATCTTTGTTTGTAATATGGCAGGAGGGATGCCCAGCGCGAGGGCTCCTCCTGTGAGAACCTGGGTGCATGATGGCGATGGGAAGCGCAGCGTCATCGTCCACGCTGGCAGTGAAGAGGGCTGTGCGCAAGTCAGAGGAGTCACTTCAAGGAAAGGTGGGAGGGTGTCATAACAGGTACAATACACATTTCTATAGGTAAACAAGTGCCCATTTGTAAATCTCGTAATGCTTGTCATTTTGGTGAAGCACAACTCAATTTCCCTTGATCTAAATATTTTTTCGCCAGCTTTCATTCTGCACTAGGATTTTACAAAAAAACAGGCTCACGTACTTTAATTGATCTTGCTTCGCATAGTCTTTTTAGTGGGCGGTGGGGGTGTTGCATTCATCCTGGCCATGTATGCCCCCTTTGCAAACACTGACAATTAGGTCTAGCGTTCTGCGATGTAAATCACATCAATTTTTCGGCACAAGAACCTTTAGCTGAAGACAGTTAATGATAGACACTACTGTTTCAGCACTCTGCAAAGCTTAGCATTGTTTTACATTGCGTAGGTTCCAAAGAATAGTAAAGCAGGTCCCACGTGATTATTCAAATATTCTAACAGGAATCTGTTTATCTCCACTTTGCAAATGAGAATAACTTATCCCCCCACTGATTTTAGAATGCCATGGATACAAAATGATGGTTTTGTACATGCATGGGAAATCCTCCTTGACTGTTTTATTTTGTATGTTCTCCTTCTTTTGTTGCCTGGAATGTCCAACTGGCTGTCTTCTTTTTTAAGTCCAGTTAAGCTTGAAACTAAGCACGGAACGCAGAGGGTCAAGATAAGGACCAGCATGACGAATAGTACTCTTTAAAGGCAGGCAGCATTTAGCCCACCCTTGACCACCATTTGGCTATATCAACCCTAACTTCTATGGCGGTCAGATAAAGCAACTTTTGGCAGTGGATGGTCTCGCCTGCACATAGAGGGCAAATATGCAAAGCATTTCATAGTCCTAACCCAATGTTTATTACCTTCAATAGCTCCATTTATGTCGTACAGCATTCCATAAGAGTCTAACTGCTAGTCATTTATGGTTTTACTGCTACCAAATTCTCTGGCACTACTGTGTATACAGGGGTTGGAGAGATGGCAGATCATGGCATGGTTTGCATTGTCAGCACCCACAAACTTGCCAGTTGATTATCATTCAAAACTCCTACCCATCCATTTTCCACACTTTAGTAGTGAAGGACTGGAGGAACTTACATTCCAGAGTGCATGGGAGAACGGATGTTTTCAATCCACCATGCTGTACATCAATCCAGCATGCTGTAAACGCAGACAAAACCAAGCTTATCATCATAAAAAATGAACTCAAATACTGGATCAACTCATTTTGGCCTCCCGAGTTGGGAATATTTCCCATCGCAGAAAAAAACAGTAAAAGGTCTTGGAATGATTATCAAAGCTGAACTCTCCATGAAACCTCAAAGCAGTACAGTGATCTGCTCATCCTTCCTCATGCTCCGTAAAATTAGGAGAATCGCCAAATGTATTACTTTGGAGGCCCTCACCCAAGTGCTTATTGCTCTAGTCATCTCATGGATTGACTACACCAACTGCCTTTATGTTAGCCTACCCAAATGCCTCACTCAGACCACCCACAACCAGGCAGGCCATCTAATCTAGAAACAACCAAGACGATACCACATCACACCAATCATGAAAACCCCCCTCTGGCTGCCTGTAGAACAAAGAACGATCTTTAAAGTCAGATGCATTACTTTTACATCACTCCATGTATGTATGTATGTATGTATGTATGTATATATGTATGTATGGGATTGGTAAAGCTCTGGAATCACCCCCGCAGGGGTATCCCCGCGCTAACAAAGAGAGGGTACAGGATAGGCACAGATAAGTCCCGGAATAATTCCATCTTCAGGAGTTTCCTGAAGCGAAAAAGACTGGTGCATTTGCGCAAGGCCACTGGCAAAGTGTTCCAATATTTCAGGGCAAGGTAGGTGACAGTTTTGCCGCATGTTTGTATTTTCCTGAGGCGGGAAACCACTAGCAGCCCTTTACCTTCAGATCTATGTAGTTGGTTCGGACAGTAAACTGTCAACTTGTCCGCCAGGTAGCTAGGACTCGTACCATTGAGAGCTTTATGTGTGAGGCACCAAAGCTTGAATTGAATCCTCTGGTGAATGGGAAGCTAGTGGTGTTGTTTTAGCAATGGCCCCGGGAGGTGCAAGGTGGCTCTTTGAGAGACAGGCATGCAGCAACATTCTGTACAATCTATAATCTATTCAGAAGGGATTTGTTAGCAGATGCCAGTCGAGCATTACAATAATCCAGACGACCAATGATCAAAGCCTGAATCAAGGTTCTACAAACAGAAAGAGGCAGCCACTGGAACACACTGTGCAGAAGGCACAGGGTATGATGGCAGGTCCCTGCAGTAGTCATGATTTGATCCCTCATTTATAACAATACATCCAAACAGACCCCTAAATGCTTTGCCACAGTAGCAGAAGAAGGGGCGGGCCCAACATAGCAGGCCACCACTTAGGGGACCAAGATGCTTGAGCTGAACTAAACAGCTGGATTTCGGTCTTGGCTTCATTCAGTTGGAGAAAGTGTTGCGTCATCCAGGCTGATATGGCTAGCATGCCCTTTGCAAAACTCTGAACAACTTACTCTGTGTCCTTATCAAAGGACAGGAGTAGTTGCGTATCATCAGCGTAGGAAAATGGAGTAAAAAATTACTCCCTAATGATCTTGGCCAGGGGGGGCCACATAGATATTAAACAAGGTTGGACTCAAACAAGAGCCCTGGGGCACCCCCTTAGTAAGCTTCAGGGTTTGGGAGCGGAAGGGACCCAGATCGATGGTCTGGTGTGCTGATCTAGAAAGCCAACAAGCTAATTAATTGCCTGTCCCTGCAAACTGGCCTCTCTGAGTTGGAAAGTCAATTTCTGATGAGAGACAGTATTGAAGGCTGCTGTGCGATCCAAGAAGACCAGCAGCACTGCTTTGTTATTATCCAAAGCCATTTTAATATGGTCAGTAACCCTAATGAGGATAGTCTCTGTAGAGCGATTGTGTCTAAACCCAGACTGGGAAGGATCAGGGATGACTTGGGGTTCCAGGTAACCCATCAGCTGAGTGTTGACATAACCCTCCGCCATCTTACTCATAAGCGGCAGAAGTGAAATGGGGCGATAACTAGAGAGCACTTCGGCAGGTAACTGAGCTCTCTTCTTAATTGGTAACACTTGAGCGGACTTCCAATCAAGGGGGATGGCTCCTTCATGTAAAGAAGTGTTATGAATATCATAAATGGAGGGGGCCAGGAGGGGTGCAAGGAGAGCGAATATATGCGCAGGCATCACATCAAGGGTAGATCCAGATTTCGCTACTCTAAGCATGGCTTCCGCCTGAGAGACCTGAACAGCATTGAAATGTTTTAGGCCTTCATCTGATCTTCTTAGAGTTGAGGGTCTGGAGTTAGAAGGATCCAGGTGACAAGAGTTTTGAGGCAATTGATTGTAAATGAAATTAATGTTATCGTGGAAATACACAGCTATACTGTTACATAATCCCTGAGAGGGGAGAATGTGCTGGGAGCAAGCTGTAGGATTGGAGAAAGAGTTGAAGAATTTTATAGAACATGAAACTGTAGAAAATACTCCTTCATCTGTGCAAAACATATATAAAGCATGCACTAGAAAAGCAATTCCCTATTTTTTAATTAATCTTGTAAACTAGTTACTTGGATGAGAAATAATACAGCACTCCAAACATTTCATGAAATATTATGCTGTAGGTTCTTCATCGTTTGCTGAGTTGAAACATGGGATCACTCTAACCCCAGACCCCCCCCAAAAAACCTAGAATCCACCCAAACAGCCCCCGAAAAACAGGCAAGTGAGCAAAAACGGAAAAACTTTTTCACCATGGATTTTATCCAAACCACTTGCGCCCGATATTAGACCTTCCCAGCAATGCCCCCAGACCCATCAACCCACTTGCAAAAAAGTAGAACACCCCCAAACAGGCCAAAAGCAAAAATGCGAAAACTCACACTTAGAAAATGTTCAGCCTACCTGGCTTCAATTCAGTCCACACGCGCTCTGCAGCTAGGCCCTAACCCCCCTTTCCCACCAAGGATTTTCTTAAAATCACTTGCAATCAAATTTGACTATCCCAGCAGTGCTCCCAGACCCCAAAACCCACCCCCAAAAACCTAGAAGCCCCCCAAACAGCCCCCCAAAAACAGGCAAGTGAGCAAAAACGGAAAAACATTTTCACCATGGATTTTATCCAAACTACTTGCGCCCGATATTAGACCTTCCCAGCAATGCCCCCAGACCCGTCAACCCACCTGCAAAAAAGTAGAACACCCCCAAACAGGCCAAACGCAAAAATGCAAAAGCTCACACAGAAAATTTCCGGCCTACCAGTCAACATCGGTCCAAACGCGCTCTGCAGCTAGGCCCTAACTCCCCTTTCACACCATGGATTTTCTTCAAACCACACGCAATCAAAATTAGACTATACCAGCAGTGCTCCCAGACCCCCAGACCCCCCCAAAAATCTGGAACACCCCCAACAACCCCCCAAAAACACGCAATACTGCTAGGCCTCAGTTTAAATTGTGCCAAAACACTGTCTGCAACTAGGCCCAAAACCCCCTTTTCCACCATGGATTTTCTTCAAACCACTCGCAATCAAAATTAGAATATCCCAGCAGTGCTCCCAGACCCACAGACCCCCCCACAGATATAGAACACCCCCAAACAGCCCCCAAAAACACGCAATACTGATAGGCCTCAGTTTAAATTGTGCCAAAACGCTGTCAGCAACTAGGCCCAAAACCCCCTTTTCAACCATGGATTTTCTTCAAACCACTTGCAATCAAAATTAGACCTTCCCAGCAGTGCTCCAATACCCCGACTCACCCCCACAAATCTAGAACACCCCCAAACAGCCCCCCAAAAACATGCAATACAGGTATACTCAAAACATGGCAAATTGCGCTGTTCATCAAAAATTGCTGTTCAACTTTTCAGCACTTCCACTACTTCGATCCTCTTGAAACTTACCTGGACACTTGTTCCAGCGATTCCCAAGAATTTCAGCAAGGCAGAACAAAATCGAACCACTGCGCTCTTTGAAGAAGAAGAAGAAGAAGACGGTCTACGACGTTTTTCACTTCGTTTTCACCCAAACACACCCGCCCGCAAAACACCAAAAAAGGCCACAATTCACCCAATTCTGGACCAAAGAATGCCAAACCCCCCTAAAACCTTGCCAGCATCATTATGAACGAGCCTGCATCAGGCCCTTCGCCCTAGACTCAGCGGGAACCCTACCAACTTAAATCCAAAAACCCTAGTAAATCGCACTGAACCATAAACCCTAGATATGCTTTGTCTGACTATGTCAAAGAGCCTAGGTATGCTACATCAGGATGCTTCACTCAGTGGTGCCTGCCTTGACCATCTGCATGGCCCTGCCGCAAGCATGGGCCAAAAATCCGTTCCGCTCAAGAATTTGCGATTTTTCGGTAATTTCACGTAATTCGCAAAAAAACGAAAAACAGCGAATTTCGCAAACATAACGGATGTTTGGCCCAAGCTTAAGGCAGTGCCATGCAGACGGTCAAGGCAGGCACCAATGAGTGAAGCAACCTGATGTAGCATACCTAGGCTCTTTTTCAGACAGACAAAGCAAATCTAATTGTATGCAGCAAGCCACATAGCCCCAATTGTACATGAACTGCTGTCTGGAGTGGACTCTGCCGGGCATAACAACAATAGTACACTGCCTCGCCCTCGACCTCGACCACTACATACCACGAATAGACAGACATGTAGTTCTGCTGTAGGTAGTTGTTGTAGACTGGTTTACCTGTTTGCCACTCACGAATTGGCCATAGTTCTTCCGTAAACCGACGCTGATGATCCATCCATCCCAGTGAGTGACTGTAAGGAAAAAATATATATTATTTAAAAAATCATCATGGTATATTGGCAAGTGAGTCCACTCCAAGGACATTTTGCATATTGTAAAATGCAACATAGTGGCCCCTGAATTTGAAGTACAATTTGAATTAAACAAGGTAAAAAGAAACAGAGTAGTTGATATGGGTTACAATTACTGTGTAAAAGATTAAATAATGACTAAGACAAGACATATGATTCATTTCATGCACAAAAAACAAACAGCAATTGGTTTCATCAGAGCCAGACAGCCGTTGCTGTCCACTGCATGCCATCTTCTCAATTATTCATTACCTGTTCTACTTTTTGTCAGCATCTTCTTCGGAAAGTGAGGGCCCACAGGGCAGCCTCTCCTGTCAATATCAGAAGTAACTCTGTCAGCAATCAGCAAGCATGTAGTCAGTCAGTAATTTCAGTCCCACTTGAGGGGACTCGTCTACGAAGACAAAGTTCTTTAATCTTCGTGATCCATCCATCTGCCTTGAGGGAAATGGATAGGGGGAGTCTTGCGGAGGAGGATAGAGGAGCATGATTGAGTTGTGAACTTGTGAACCTCAGGAATGCAGACTGCGTCACCTTCAAATCAATAAGGAAAATAAGATGAAGACAGTGCTGCTGATGGACTTGTTGTGATTAGGTGATTAGAGTTTTGTTGTGGTAAAAATTGCAAAAAAAGAAAGACACACAGGAATAAAAGTGAATAAGGACGAAAAAAAGGAAGTCATTTTCAGGCCTCGGTGTCAGGGAAGTAGAGCTCGTCCTCAAACTCTATGAATTGAGACGGGAGTAGGTCAGCTAACAGAGAAGAACTTCCGTCACCTAAGTCGGTGTCCTCTTCTTCCTGCGTGCATTCACGTATTTTGTAATCTGGTGGTATGAAGTGCTGATTCATCTTGATCAGTGTTAACCTCACCATATTTTTGGGCGAGAGGCGGGTCCTTTTTAAAGTTACAATGGCACCAGCAGCACTGAAAACACGTTCAGAACACACGCTTGCGAGTGGGCAAGACAAATAATTTAGAACCAGGTTGGTGATCAGTGGCAATAGAGGCCTTTTCCTATACCAATACAGCAATGGGTTCTGATTAACAAAGACCTCTGTTGGGTCATCCAGATAGGCCTGCACCATCGACTCAAGGTTCTCCATGGTTGCTCCACTTTACGTACCATCTGTGGCCTTTGCAGCACTGTAACGAGCAAACCCTTGATGAGTTAGCCAATCCTCTTCCGACAATATTATGGCTCGGCCTGGTGAAGGTGAGGGTGATGATACGGTTGCTGCTGGTGTCGTTATGGGCTGTGAGGGAAAGTGACTCCCTTCGGCCACAGATTCAGAAGTGGAACTTGACGTCGGATGGCCTGCTGATTCAGTTGTACTTCTGCCGGCTCCTTGAATTTTCTGCCGCTCTTTTTCGAACCGACAGGTTGACACAGCTAGCCAATGTTTCAGCTTCATCAAAAGGAATGAATGCTTTGCTGGCCACTGCCTTTTTATACCGTGGATCCAGAATAGTGGCACAAATGTAATGTTGTTCTGTATGTATGTTTTTAAGCCTTTGATTGTCAACTAGGTTGCTTAATAACCTCTCCGCCAAATGATATGCCTCTTGCTTTTCAGCATCATCTCGGAACGTTGAAGACACCGCCTTCAGTTGGTGCTCTAGCATGACCAACAATAGGATAGCTTTGCCCAAAGAACAGTCCTCCCTGCTGACTTCACACGTGAAGACCTCAAAAGGACGAAGCATGTCTGTCAGGCTTGCAACTAGCTTCCATTCGTCCAACTCTAGCCTCATGTCTTTCATAGTGAACCCAGTTTATAGACATAATAATTTATTACCCCCCACTGCTCAGACAGACGATCAAGCATGTAAAAGGTTGAGTTCCAACGTGTTGCCACCTCCTGGATGAGTCCTTTGACTGGCAGTCTACGTTCATGTTGAATGCTCCTCAGCTCCTTCCGGGCCTTAAAAGAATGGCTGAAATGTGTGCAGATTCCTCGGCAGGTGGTCAGTAACTTGCTGACTGTGTTTTCGTTTTTCAAGAAATCTTGCACCCCGATGTTAATACTGTGTGCCAAACACGGCACTCTGAAATAGCCACCATCCTGCATGGCCTTAACTATATTACTGCCATTCTGTGGAAACATAACCAACTATGCGATTTCTTGGATGCAGCCATTCAAAGACCTTCCTAATCAAACTCGTCCAAAAGGTTAGGTGCAGTATGAGTTTTCTCCATGGCAAACATGGCTAATGTTGCATGTTTACGAGTAGCTTGAAAAACTGTGTCTGGGTCAACACCTGCACTTGTCTTGTCTCTAACCCCTGTAAAAGAGACCTAGTGTGCAGTGATGCACATGTAATCAAGGGCTTGGCAACTGGTCCACATGTCTGTTGTCAAGTGGATAGTGTGAACAGCACTCTTCTGCAAAGCTGCCCCAATCAACTCCAGCACATCTTGATGTAGTGCTGGAACTGCAACTCTGGCAAAATAGGACCGGCTAGGAACCTTCCATTTAGGGCAGACTGTTGCCACAAATTCTAGAAAACCCACCCCTACCACAAAAGAAAAAGGGATAAGGTCCAGCGCTAGCATTTTAGCCAGCTTTGCGTTATACAGACGTACCGTTGGGTGGTTGCGTTCAAATGGCACCTCCGACCAAAACATTCTTCTAATGGTGGGCTGGACCGTTTTACGTGATGATGATGATGATGCAGACTTCAAACCAGTTAGGCTCATTGATGTACTTTTTTGCATTGGTGTCTGGCCCAGACTCTTAGTGTGCCTCATACATGTTGCAGGGGTAGAGGGTGTGGGCGCTACCCTACAGTGCTGCTGCCAGGGTTACTGGGTGTACCAGAAAAAATGTCGGTCGGTTCTTGACTTCCCCCTGCACATGAATCAGCCCCTCGTCAGCATCAGATGCAATGTGAATGGATACATTTGGATCAGTTCTACTTTGGTTTTCCCTGATCTTTATTAGGTGCGCCTCCCAACGGATAGTGTGTTATTTTTGGAGATTACTTCTCTGGCCTCCGGTACCATAGTTGGTACCAAGCTTACCCCGACTAACTAATACTTTACAAATTGAACAAACGACCATGTTTTCTGCCTTTTGGCTAACAGTAAAGAAGTCCCAAACTGGGGACTGGAAATGTCTGCTGGTGGTGGAGGTGCTACTTTGACTTTCAATGCCTGATGAAGTGGAGGATGGGTGTGGCTGAATTAGTTTCTGTTGTTCACTTACAGCACCACTACTTGAGGTAATGGAGGTCGAGCTGGATGGAGGTCCCTGCCGGTCCCTCTGACTAAAAAATATGGAAGCTGTAGGTCATGTTGGTGTGGTAGTTAACTGCGTTGGTGGTGGTACCAGTGCCACGCCGCCCACATCCTGCTCAGCAGCCATTTGGGATAGGGTGAAAATGTCTGTCTGCTGCTTGCCCGCTAGGGCTGGAGTGACGACTTTGATGACTGGGTCATCATCAGACTGTTCTTCAGCAGCAGAAGACACCACTTCTTGTTCGTCGTCATCACCCATAAGTCGAAGCCTTGCGGGAACCTTCCTTTTCGGCTTACCTACCTTTGTCGGATCATGGCGTGCCTCACTCTCAGACTGCATTTGTGGGTTCCAATCAGGATCAATGTCATCAGAATGAAGGGGGCTTGAAGAAGAACTTGTAGTAGTGGTAGTAGTAGTAGTAGCCCTCCTTGACCTTTTTCTTGCTGGGGATCTGGAAGACAACAATGGATCATCATCAGGAGGAGTGGCTTCCTCGGATGATAACTCCACTTCAATATCAATTTCCTGATGTGCCCCTACTTCTGGAGGAACAAGCGTTGTATGCAGTTGTGCCGCTCCATGAACCTCTAGTTGCACCTCTCCATGCACCTGTCCATGCTCCTCTCCTTGAGGCTCTACTTGTGCCTCTCCATGCGCCTCTCCATGCGCCTCTCCTTGCGCCTCTCCTTGCGCCTCTCCTTGCGCCTCTCCTTGCGCATGCACTTGCGCTTGTACTAGTTGCACCTGTGGTTGTCGTTGCGGCTGTGGTAGTTGAACACTCGTCAGCTGAGTTACACCTGGTGTTGATTGGATGGTACTTTCTTGTGATGAGCCAACATCACTGGTCGATGGTGATTGAACAACCAAAGTGGCTGACGCAGCAGCAATCATGCTCTTCGACCTAACTTGGCATTGTGGCACTGAGCCCAATGAAGCGGAGGTGCTGCTTCCAGGTTGGTCCCCGACGGACACCGCTGCTGCTGCAGACGTAGGTTTTTTTCCCCAAAAAAGGTGTCGGTGGGCACACCAGTCTCCTCGGTAGGTGGTGCCACTTGCTTCTTCTGCTCCTTCTTACTGGCAGTGGCACTGGCAACGTTTTTCGCTGAGGCGCTACAGCCATCTTTCTTTGGGCCCATCTTCTTCAGATGTCAGAACAGCAGGCCGCAGTTGCACGAGTTGCAGAGTTGTCTTGTCTGTGGCCACACGTGATGCCTCGTGACGTTGTGCTGCACACACCGCTGCATCACTTCTTCCTGGCACTGGTGGTTCTCTTTTGCACTGAAAAGCAATAGAAGCCAGAGGAACATCAGTTAAACACCCCAAAAAGATGAAAAACACACAAAAATCCCCACAATCCAACGCCATCCATGCCCTCAATGATGTTTAAATTCAAGACACCCCACAGAAAGACTTGGTCCATGCACCACTCACTACCCCTGGGCTTAATGGAAGAAAGCAAGGCAAACTGGGTGCAGGCCTGAGCACACTGCCTGGCTTCAAAATGGCCCCTTGACCCCCACCACATGGCCAGGCCCTGCCTGTACCAGGCCTCAAAATGGTCCCCACCCACATGGCCAGGCCCCAACAACACCCCCAAAAAGTAAAAAAACACACACAAATCACCACAATCCAATGCCATCCATGCCATCAATGATGTTTAAATTCAAGACACCCCACAGAAAGACTAGGTCCATGCACCACTGACTACCCCTGGGCATAATGGTTGAAAGCAAGGCAAACTGGGTGCAGGCCTGAGCACACTGCCTGGCTTCAAAATGGCCCCTTGACCCCCAGCCACTGGGGGTCAAAATGGCCCCTTGACCCCCAGCCACTTGGCCATGTGGGTGGGGGCCATTTTGAGGCCTGTACCAGGCCTCAAATTGGCCCCCACCCACATGGCCAAGTCACAACAACACCCAAAAAGTAAAAAAAAAACACAAAAATCACCACAATACAATGCCATCCATGCCCTCAATGATGTTTAAATTCAGGACACCACACAGAAAGACTTGGTCCATGCACCACTCACTACCCCTGGGCCTAATAGAAGAAAGCAAGGCAAACTGGGTGCAGGCCTGAGCACACTCCCTGGCTTCAAAATGGCCCCTTGACCCCCAGCCACATGGCCAGGCCCTGCCTGGACCAGGCCTCAAAATGGCCCCCACCCACATGGCCAGGCCCCAACACCATCCCAAAAAGTCAAAAAACACACAAAAATCACCACAATCCAATGCCATCCATGCCCTCAATTATGTTTAAATTCAAGACACCCCACAGAAAGACTTGGTCCATGAACCACGCACTACCCCTGGGCCTACTGGCTAGTGAGGCTTTACAGGCAACCCAAATTTTAAAAAAAAATCAACATATATAACAGTGAGCTAAAATTCCATGACATAAATTAGAATTAAGTTAAAAAACAAATCACAGAAACAGTTGTATCATGCACCCATGACTAACCCTGGGCCTACTGGATACTGTGACTATCCACAATATATATTTATTAAAGTTGTGAACATTTTTTAAAATTGTAGTTGCAGCAACTGCAATGCCCCAAACAAACAACACTGACTTACTTGTAAAATCTCAAATTCAAAAGTGATCCAAAAACTCCAAAGTCCAAAAAGACCTCAAAAACAAATATCCAGCAGAAGCCACAAAAAGTAATCCTTCCAGCTCCAGATCCAAATGAAAAATGACCAGGAGATGGACAAAGCACTGGAAGGAGCCTGCTGGACATGAACAGGAAGTTGGAGACTCTGGGGCACTTCCTTCCTCCCACCCCCCCAAAAATGGACTCCTTGCACCAAAAAGTGCAGCCAAATGTCAATCTGAGGAATTATTCTGATAAAAATCATCATTTTCAGAAGGTTTTTGCTTCCTGCGGTGGATTTCTTGTGCAGAATTGCAATTTTTGCAATTTCGGGAAAGCGAGCTGTTCAAATCTCCCGCCGGAAGTCAGCTGCACGCCGCATGTACGTGTTCGGCATTGTTTACTCCCGCAATGCGTAATCGCAGGCCCTTATGACGTACTTGCGTTGTCAAACTCCCGCTGTGCAAGATGGCGAGCCGCGATGATGTAATTGAGTTCGAAAAACTCACTCGTGATCACGGAGCAAGATCCAAAATGGTGCAGCACACGCAAACCGGGAGAAAAACAACTCGGCGGACTCAGAATCACGGTAAGTCAACGCCGCGCGAGCGATATTTTTGAAGCGAGGCCAAGCAAAAAAATCCGCAGCTTGCGAATTTGGGGATTTTTTGGCAAATTCCCGCGATTTGTGACCGGGAATTTGCAAAAAAAAACGCAAATTCCGCGAACAAAACGGATTTTATGCCCACGCTTAGTCTTAGACTGCAGTTTCACTTTCCTTTGGCCTACAAAGACCAGTGACGTATCGAATTCGGGTGTAACCTGTGCCGGGAAAATCAGTCCTGCAAGTTCAAAACAGATATCTGTTCAAATTTCGTGTCATCTAAAATTGTTATTTGTCTCTGGTTCAGCGCAGGATCAGAACCCAGGCATTTTGTCATCCTGCAGGTAACAAAGGATTCCTTACACAAAGGGAACAATTAACAGTACTTCAGCCATCTCTTGAGGAAAGGGGTGGCACGGAATAATCTGCATCAATAAATCAGCTGTCACAATGTACTAGGGAATGGGCTTGCCTAAGCCCACTGAACAAAAGAGGGATCCAAACCTTTAGAGCCAACACAAGAGGGGGCTCACATTTGAAAATCTAATGACAAAGAATCTGGCTGTAATGTCTGCGAGGGGCAGAGCGATGGCCCTCAGAGGAGATGTTACTATTGACCCTGAATGATGCCATTTTGAACTGTCCCAGCATGCTGTGCAGGAGGGTTGGGACTGGGTTGGAGAGGTGAATTGGCACCCTAGGATTGGCCAGGAGTGCCTGGCTTCTGGAATCCACCTCTCCCCGTGAACAACTCTTGTAGAAGGGGGAGACTCTCTCTTGCCTTGTTATTTTTTCATGATTCTCTGCTGGACCCTGGGGCCACCATAGAAAACTGGAAGGAAGAACCTCTGATGACCAGAAAGGATAAGGATAAGGACTCTGCCCAGTTGATCCCAGGACCAGTGCGGCTCTCGAACGTCCAAAGAGGCTGACCCATTGCACCCTCTGAGGACCGGTTGGAGGCAAATCCTGGACTTCTTCACCAAGAAACCAAGACCAGGAGGAATGCTGGCAAAGGGAGCCCAGAGAACCAGCTTCCAGAAACTGAACCGCCTTGGATGTATGGAGATCTGCTGCAACTGCTCCGGGTGGCTAGAGCTCACCATCAGGAGCAAAATGAGCTCAAGATTTTCAAATTCGGGGGGCGTGGCTGTGCGGCTTTGCGTAATGGCTACCATGTAGTGGAGCTTCGGTGAACCCGACCACTCCTGTATGTCTGTCTACCTGATCCATAACATCAAAGGAGGGATCTGTGCACCGGAAGACACCCTGACCACTATGCCCAAAGAACAGACTTCGTAGCTTCATCCTGGACTGAGATGAGGTTGGAGACGTGCTTGTGCCTGCTGGGGACTGAGAGCCGGGGCCTCAAGTTACGGTGAGCGTCAATGACGTGCTGACGAAGGCGGCTGAATTTTGGGCCCGGCCCGGGTACGCACCTTTACTTCCCTGGTGTGGTGCCCCGCTATGTAATTTAGCTGTATCGCCAGCGTCGGACTCCCGGAGGGCTGACGGGGGCTTTGCGGCCTGGGTGTAAGGCGCAAGGAGCAGAAGCAGCTGGCTCATGAAGCGAATGCCTGGATTGTGGGTGTGGAAGGGGGGTGCGGCCGGTGATTGGTGCCGCCTGAATCCTGTGGTGAGTGAGACGGTCCCACTTCCCTACCCTGCTGGCGCCAGCATATAGACTGCCCTGTCTTCTCCGCTGCACCCTCCGTCTCGATTCAGTGCCGGGACTTGCACGTAGAAACACCATCGCGCCATACCAGCGGCACCCTGCACTGAGAGGGAGAGAGAACAAGCGGCCGGGAGGGGGACGGAGATACCGATCCATTGCAGTGTGTATCCAGGCACGAAATCACCTCATACGGTTGTGACGAGACAGGTATCTGTCCTACCAGAGACTCAGCTGCAGTACCGACTGATGGGAAGACCCAGACGTGTGGATATTTGCTTGCCGCAATTGGTCTTCTTTGGTGGCTGATAGTGTTACATATCATGTCTTTGCCTCCACTGCTTGTAAATCTCTGGGGGCAATATCAAGGGACTGTTGCACCCTTGCTCCCCTGAATATATCCTGTGCAGCGCAGCTAACTTATATAAGTTTATATCATGGCGACAGCGCAAGGCCTTAAATCCACACAAACAAACATACTCAATAAATATGCCTTCACTAGAGAGAGTGCACAAGATAATTCCCCCAAACATAAGCCAGTTGGTGACCAAGGGAGCCCAGACAAAGTTCCTACACTCAAGGATGTGTTGGCGGCAATCGCTGATATCAAATCCTCCCTGGAACACAAAATGGACACTATCTCAATCGAGGTCAACCTCATTCGAGCAGATCTCAACAAGAACAATGAAAAATTAAAGCAGGTGGAGCTCAAGACCAATAGCCTGGAGGAGGATGCATCCCAAATACAAGCTAAAATAGGGGATCTGCAGGCCTTCAGGAAACTTGCGGAGGCAAAAATGGAAAACTATGAGGGACGTCTACACCGCAACAACGTCCGAATTTTAGGGGTTCCGTAAAAGGCAGAAGGGGAATCAGTTGACCTGTTTGTGGAGGACCTAATTCTCCAGCATCTCAACCCCAAAGGCCTTGGAAACCTCTTTGTGGTGGAGCGGGCCCATAGGGTTCCCGGGGGTTGTCCGAAGCCAGGAGCCCCATCCGTGTCCGATCCTGGCCAGGATTCTCAACTATAGGGACCGCAATGCCATACTCCAGTGCACCAGAACAGGGGCCCCACTGCGCTTTGAAAACGCAGACATTTTCTTTTTCCCTGATTTTACTCAGTTGGTCCAGAAGCAACGGCAGTCATTCCTGGGGGTGAAGAAACAGCTTTGGGATAAAGGCCTCAAGTACGTAATGCTTTTCCCGGCAAGACTTCGAGTGGAGGCAGACGGAAAGGCCTGGTTCTTGGATCTTCCTGAGATGGCGGTGCACTGGTTGTAGTTTCATAAGACGTGAGTTGGACAGTGGCGGGGCTGTGTGCTATTGACTTGGAACATTGAAAATATTCTGGGATTGTCTGGATTCCTGGGTGCCCCATCGTATGACTGAGGGCCGTTGGGTCTGCCTCACAGGACTGATGGGAGTTTTTACTCCAGGAATCGGTGGAAGGGTGAACTGTTAATTTATTGTTGAAACCTCTATATCACAGATGGTTTCCTCTTAGAATTCATTGAAATGAATGTTGGGAGGGGTTGGGGGACCCGGGGACCTTAAGTTCCCTGATTTACTTCCTTTAGTTAAAACGTTGGGCGACAGGCACTCTGCTAATTTGCAATGGGCAATTTTAAGTCCAAAGGGCAGGTCAGCAGGGAGGGGGGATTGTTGGTGGGGGGTTTGAGTTGGTTTCTATTTGTTTTGTTTTTCATCAACAACAATACAATAAGCACAACGGAAGGCTGAACATTTTTCCATGTTATCACTGCATACACAGTGGGAGAAAAGTATTAAAAATATTGAGTTGGAAGGTCAATGGGCTTGGTGATAATGTGAAACGCAGTAATGTCCTGCAATATATCAGGAAACATGCGCCTGACGTGAAACACACCTGATGGGCCACTCTTGTAAAGCATTGAGCAGGGTGGATTTAAATTGATTGCACATGCGGGGTTCACGACTGGCTCTGGGGTGGTGGGAATCCTGGTGAGGAACTTAATGTTGATTCCACTTGGTCTGACGATGGGGGTCATTATGTGGGCGTTACTGGTTCTTGGGAGGGATGCAGCATCAAGTTATTGTCTGTATATGTTGCCCCTGGCCTCCAAACCACTACATATCAGGATCTCCGCTCCACTCTTCTGTCTCTGCCGTTGAGACTGCTGATGTTGGGAGGGGATTTTAACTCTGTAGGATCGGGTGAGCTGGATCGCTATCCTCCCCGCGAATTGGGACCTGCCACACGTTGGCTGCCCGACTTCATCGAAGGCATGAGTTTGGTGGATTGTTGGCATACATGTAACACTGAGAAAAAGCAGTACACTTTCCATTCCGGGGCCCCCGCAGTTTTTCAGGACTTAATTACATTCTGGTGCCTAGCTCCTATATAACACACGTCCAAGTGATCCGACACTTAGCTAGAGGCCTATCCGACCACTCACCACTATGGGCTCACATACTCCTGGACTACACGTGAGTGGGCAGGGTGGCTCCGATCAACCCCTGGTTTCTTTGTTATCCCAAAATTCGTAGGGGGCTATGAACCAATATATACAATTACTTTAGTGAAAATGTGGGCACAGTGTCCTCTGGTCAGACGCTCCGGGAGGCCTATAAAACGGTGGTCAGGGGGGAGGCTTTGTCCCTGATATCCGGACACAAGAAGGAACAACAAAAGGAGGTGTCTGACATACAAGATGATATTGATAAATTGGAGAGAGAGTTGGAGGAGCAAAATACCTCGAGACACTCCATCAACTCCCCCTTAAGCAGGACTAATACAAAGCGTTAGTTACAGATGCCGCTCGAACACTGGGGAGGGAAAATCTTGGAAGACTCTATGACCTAGGTGACAAAGCTGGGAAGCTAATAGCCTGGCTCAACAAACGGGAAAGGGCAAGTAGACTGGTCCCAACCCTCCACAACGCTAACAATGCCAGTATAGTACTCCCCCAGGAAATCGCGAATCAATACGGCACTCACTTCAAGACAGTGTATAACTCGACGGCACCCTATATTGAAGATGATTCTGCAGAATTGTTGAGGAACATCGCTTTACCCACCCTTTCCCCTTCGGACAGACTTTTGATGGACATTCCTCTATCTACAGACGAAATTACACAAGCAATAAGGTCACTTTACTCGGGAAAAGCCTCGAGACCTAATGGGATCCCCATAGAATTGTACAAACTTAACCCTAATAAACTAGCAATTCATCTCAAATCTATGTTTGAGGACAGCAGGGATGGGGGGAATTGCCTTTAGATCAACGTTTAGCCAATATCGCAGTGATAGACAAAGAAGGCAAACTTAAGACAGACTGTGCTTCAAACAGACCTATCTCTCTCCTTAATGCTGAACCTAAAATTCTTGCAAACGTCCTAGCCAATCGTTTAGTTACATCTATCCCGGACCTCTTCCATCCTGATCAATCGGGCTTTATCCCACACCGTAACACGGCGCTAAATCTGCGCCGTGTCCATGGAGTTCTTGGCAGAGCGGGCACCCTGTGTGTGCCGGTGGTCTTGGTATCCTTAGACGCCACCATGGCGTTTGATATGGTTGAGTGGTTCAGTACTTCAGAAGCTGGGGTTTGGCTACGAGTTTATTCGGTGGGTAGTAGTTACCAACAAACAATCGGACACATTCGGATTGAGCCGAAGCACCCGCCAGGGATGTCCACTTTCCCAGCTCCTTTTTGCACTGGCACTTGAACCACTGGCGGCCTGGATCCGACGAGGCCCAGTGATTCGGGGGATGCGGTGGTCGCTGGACAGGGAGGACCGCATATCACTTTATGCGGATGACGTGTTGCTGTACCTAACCGACCCTTGCAAATCCTTGATTGCAGTAATCGACATTCTGGCTATATATGGTAGATATTGGGGGTTCAAGATTAATTGGAAGATGTCTCACTTATACCCTCTTCATGGACGGTTGCCGGCCCTACCCCGCAACTGTCCAATACAGCTTAGTACCTCAGGTTTTAAATATCTAGGGATCTTCATTTCCTTAGACTTCACTCTCCGATACAATAATAATCTTGTTTCTCCTCTGCAATGTCTAAAACATGAAATAGCCAGCTTAAGAACCCTCCCGCTGTCTCTCCTAGGTAGACCAGCTCTATTTAAAATGATGTCCCTACCCTGTTTCCTCTAAGCCCTAAAAACTTCCCTCGATGTTGTCCTTGTGGCTTATTTCAAAGAAATCGAACACCTTCAAAGAGAATTGCTGTGGAATGGTACACCACGAATAGCTCTCAGAAAATTTACTTTAAAGTGGTATGACAGTAGAATCGCTCTCCCTGACATTAGGAAATATTATTGGGCAGCCCATATGGCCGCTATTATCCTTTGCCCTTACGGAACCCCTGGAAACCCAGGCTACCGTATGGACAGGTGGCTTCTCCCGGGAGGGACGTATAATTCGCATTGTATTTGAAACCGGCAAGGCCTCCACTGTCGGGCCTGACCTGGCACTCAGTGGCTGTCTGGCTTACTGCCCACAGGTCTCTGGGATGGGAGAGTAAACTGTTGTTGGCTGCCCCTCTCTGGGACTCTGCTTGGTTGGGAAATCTGTGGACAACTAAGGGATTCGACAAGTGGGACATGATTGGCATCTCTCATATCCAGGACATGTGGGAGAAGGGCAACATTAAAACATTTGCTGCCCTTCAGGCTCAATATGAACTGGCCGCCTCTAAGCACTTTTGCTATCTACAGGTGCGTCATGCCATACGCTCAGTCTTCCCCCGGGGCTCCACGCCTCCTGAGTCTTCTCCATTAGAAAGTAGGCTACTGGATGGACACCTCCCAGAGAAGACTATCTTTTTGATCTATAACAAGCTAATCTATAATATGGAGGGCCCTCTTACATTGTTACGACAAAAGTGGGCGGCAGACCGCATTGAGATGGATGACGAGGATTGGCAGGGGCTGTATCATCTTCCATGGTGGTAGCAATACCAGCTAGATTGCGCCTAATACAACTTAAACATTTCCATAGGATATACATGACGGGGCCTAAAGTGGTGTAGATGGGAGAGGCTACTACCTGAGACTACCGGAGACTACCGGAGACGCTGTGGACACATAGGAACCTTTCTACATATTATCTGGGAATGCACACACATGCAGTCCTACTGGAGGGGGATACACAAAGTAGTTGAGACAGTGATGGCGGCGTCCCTTCTCCCGGAGGCACATAGGTGTTTATTAAACAGATGGGAACCAACCGATCTGAATACAAACCAGATACAATGGGTCACACCGGGGTTCATGGTGGCAAAAAGAAACATCGCCCAGGCATGGCGGGCCCCAGTCCCGCCTACTCTGGAGAAATGGCAGTCGGATATGGACTGGTGCATGTTCCATAAAATGACCATATTTGTTGCAGGGGGCTGCCACAAAAAGTGGTCCAGAATATGGGGGCCCTGGAACTCGTATAGAGGGGACCTTTGTATTCCGCCGCAACTACTTGCTCCCGACGAACAGCTCTCTCCTTGATTGGTTCTAACTGTGTAACTTGTATGTAATTACTGCCAGAATTTGCTGCACCCGTGCTGAACTTGGATTGAAGCATTATTGTAAATTGTAAGTCGATGACTGTTAATAAAAAGATTTTAAAAAGAAAGATTGTCAAATTCGTCTCAACATGCTTAAGTTATGGAATTTTGAAGTTTGGAGACCTTTGACCTAATCGCCGGCTGAGTGCATGGGGCTCCAATTCTGTTTCTTAATTCACACCTTGTGTGGACTAGGACTTTACGCAGGATTTAATTATTTTGTCCAAGGAGGGAGGCATGTTTGGGGCCCGCTACCCATTTCCACTTTTGTCCCCGGGGGCCTTCATCTTTCCTGGGGCCGATGTAAAACTGATCTGGATCCCTGGAACCAAAACCCCAGGAAACTAGGCACCGATGGGGCAGAGAGTGAACCCCTGCCCCTGTGCCCATGACTGGGGGGGGGATTGAGTGCCACCAAGCAGCTTGGTCCTGAGCTGCATGGTGTGCAGCAGGAGAAGGAGAACAGGCTCTCTCCCACGCTGGCTGTAGGTAGAGGCAGAGCGTGAGGAAGCCAGCTGGGGTCACAGGGGTGTTGGGGCTCCCCAGGCTCCCACCCCTTCACTTACATTGGGGGTGTCCTGGGTGGGACCAGGTACCCCTATAAGCAAAAGAGGACCACAGGACAAGGCTGCCTGCAAGCAGTCTAGCTCTTTTGAAAGCAGCAGCAGAGCCAAGACTATAATATTCATTGCTCCTGGAGAAGTGCTGTTAGTAATTGGGATTCTAGTTGGCAGAGGTGAGTACCCTGTCCAAGCAGGAACCACAATCCTAGTCATGGTAAGTCACAAACACAACCTAAATTAACCTGTGCTCACCCCTTGGTAGCTTGGCACAGAGCAGTCAGGCTTAATTTAAGAGGCAATGTGTAAAGTATTTGTGCAACACTTCAAACAGAGATACAGTGAAACACCACCCTTGGTTAGATAAATACAGCTTGGTGTTATACATAAATGTAGACCAAAATGACAAAAATCGAATAAGTAGAACCAGAGATATTGATTTTTAGAAAGAATAAGTGAAATTACCACCAAAAATCACTAGGCGCCAACGAGGGCTATCTGGTCGTGATGCACCTGGTTAAAGTCAAAAGATCAGGCTGACCGCGCTGGAGTGCAGGCCGGCTACAGGGACCAGGTTGGGCTCTTTGATCAAAAGTACTATGGTTCGGGCCACCTTGGCATCGAAGATCCTGTCGACAGAGGGGCTGTGGAGTGCAGAGGGCAATACATCAATGTCGATCCACACTTTCAGCAGCGATGCGCTGGTCTTGGTGGCGCAACAGCGATAATGTGTCAGCTCCGATGGAATGTGAAGTTTCAGCTTCAACGTCATTGCTGTTGTCGAGGGAGCTATGAGGAACTCACGTGATGACTGTTGGGCTGTGGTGTTTTCGAATGCGTGGCAGAGGCTCCACTCCCAGTGAAGCATTGGTTCTGATTCTCGAAACAGGGGTGTTATGCCGGATCTGATCTGTGCAGTGTTGAAGATGTGTTGGTGCTGATCTCACAAAAGCATTGGTGCAACAGTGGTGATGGGTTGAGCAACCACCTTCAGCTCACCTTCAAGGGTCCAGGACTGGGGTGACACCACTTGGCAGAGCTGAGTCCAGGTGCAGGAGTAGGTTAGTTGGAAGTCTTTTATGTCCCTGAGACTTCAGATCAGGAGAAAAGTCAGCAATCCCTTGGATTCACACTTGGTTCAAGTGATGTAGGTAGTAGTGAAAAATGAATTTGGGAGCTTTAAGCTACCAGGACATGTAAAACTTAAAAGTATTTGGCTTACCTTTTAATTATTAGAGGTGACCTATTTGTAATTAAAGGGGAGTTTAGGGCTTGGCAAGGGGTTTTCAATGTTGACATGGCAATGTAAACTACACAACACAGGCTCTTCAGTGGCAGGCCTGAGACATTGTTATGGGTTGGCTAAGTGGGTAGCACAACAAATGATGCAGGCCCACGTGTAGCATTTATAGAGAGTCACTGAGTACAGGTTGGGAACTTTACAAGATAAACTGAGTATGCCAATTGTGTATAACCCCAAACAATATTGTTTAGGGGAGGAAGCACCCACACTTGCTTGTCAGCTTACATTTCTGGAGCCTTGTTAGAGATTTTTATTTTTCATGCAGCTATTGGTGGAATTTGATCAGATCTACGCATTACAAGAGTAACGCGGAGTCACCAAATTCCACCAATTCCGAGAGCGGAATGACATTTTCATCCCAGGCCTACTAGAAAGGACTCCAATATAAATTCTGCTGGGTGCTCTTCATGCTAGGAATTAGTGAGAAGATTGTGTGGGAGCTTGTTCAACCACTCCTTCATAAAGGTTATAACAATTTATGAAGACAACTTCTCTATGGTCGTCCAGCTGTTTAGCAAACTTTACAAGCTGGCACTGTGGCTTGTTTGTTTGAATACACCATAAAAGGTTTCCTCAGGAGCTTGCTTGTAGGACGTTCCAAAAATCCCAGTGCACAATATGGCATTCCAAAAAACTTCCCGTAGTTAAATTCTGAGATACCTGGAAAGTAATTGTGCTCAGGATAATCTATGATGAGAGCACTTCTCTGGTCACGGTTCGGTGTCAGTTGGCAGTAGTTGGATGGTGCGGATGAAAATGACCTGGTTGTTCAACTATATATAACGAGTAGTAAAACTCTCACATAGTATTCACATTATCCAGTTGTCCAGACAACTGCAAGAAGAGTGATGCAAGAAGAGTGATGTTTTCCTTGACTTTGAGTTGGTAATCACTGAAAGTCTTTCTGCTGTAAAAGCAGTATACTCTACTTTGTCTGCTGTGAAGAGTGCTGCAAGCCTGCAGGATCTGCACTTTGTCTGCTGTCTTACCACAACAGAGAAAAATAGTTATTGATGCGCAGTGCGCTGTAGGTAAACAAAGCTGTAAAGAACAGGGGGGGATTAATTCAGTTGAGGAACATAGGGGCTGGAATTCAATAAACAAGTTTCATAAGCAAGATTACCCCATTGAGCATAAATTCAGTACATTCAATTTCTATCCAGGTACATATTGCCCGAATATCTGTTCAATAGAATGAACAACATTGCATTCAAACAATTCTAATATTGTGAACAGTTTATGGTGGGTAAATACATGGACCATGTATTTACTGATGATTGAGGAATAATGTAGTATTATTTTCCCGTCATAAACTATTGCCCTTAGTAAATAATGTTTAGGACCAAGAAGATGTGAAAAACTGTTTTATTGTAAAGACTAGAAGCTATTCTTAATGTTTATTGTCTATAAGCTCACAAACACTGTACATACATTGTAATAAGACTTTTTGATGATGAAATGTCTTTGATAAAACAAAAAGTGTGTGAATATATGAATTAAAAATATTTATGAATTAAAGTAAATTCACTTTTTTTGAAAAGTATCAACTTGTTAACGACTATCTTTTTGCTCACAGAGTCACAATATTAGAATTGTTTGAATGCAATGTTGTTCATATCTGTTGAACAGATATTCGGGCAATGATATGTACCTGGATAGAAATTGAATGTACTGAATGTATAGTCTCAGGGGTAATCTTGCTTATGTGACTTGTAGATAAACAAAGAGTCAGGAGAGTATGTATTACTGTCCCCAGTGCTCTTCTCAACCAGGCCAGTTTCCCAACTTGCTTCACTTTGTACCACACAAAAGTGTCGTTTTGGGAAACTGACTGAAGTGGGGCTGTCAACCTGATAATATGCTTCTTTAAACAACTGTGCATGTATAACACCTTCCACGGGCAACTACTAGCAAAGCAGCCTTTCTAATCGTTCCACCTAGTTTGGAAAATCTTTGCATAATATAATATGTATTTGTAAAGAGCATCTTCACCCAAGCCTTGAGTCTATTGGTACTGAAATACCAGATGTTTACGAAACCTAATCATTTTTTTAAAACTAGACACCCAGGAGAGTCAAGGATGATGTCACTTACATGCAACCCACCACATGTTCCTACCCACAGAGGCGTTCAAGCCTCAAACGTGGCCTAAAATTAAGCATTGTCCTACATTTCTGTGACAACATTTTCTGGCATGAGAAAGGATACACAGAACTCCTACCACTACATTCCCACACTTCTCCTCATAAAAATACTACTCACCATTTGTGTGGCTGGGCCTCGCCTGCAACAAGAACAGATCAAAGTGATGTCCATGCTAAATTTTACAATCCTACTCATTCAGTGTGAAAGAGCTATGTTAATTTGGTGCAAACCGCATACCATGATTAAATGTCTCATTCATATGTTATGAGTTTCACACATTGGGTGTGACTCCCACACCTGGATGCACAATCCATAACACTAGGTGAAACCTTACACCTATATGCATGGGATGTTAGTCTCACACCATAGCGCAGAGTGATTTGGAGCATAGTCTCAATTACTGAGTGTGAATCTCCCTAATTTGGTGTTGCTTTCACACCTTAATGCTTAGTCTTTTTCATCTTGGAGTCTCACACTTTTTTCCTGCTAAGATGATATCTGTAATCGCGCCTTCTGCTGTTTGGCTGCTTCTACAAAGAATGAAAAGAGATATCTTTAATATGGATGGTGATAATGCCTTATACATGACCTTCCAGGAAATGAAGAAATATGATCACCCCATCCTAATGGAACTCCATTGGCTCCACTTGCCAACCCACACCATCATCAAAACCAGCGGCGTTATTTACAAAGCCATCATGACCAGCATCCCTGCTCATCATGTAGACAATCTCACCATTGCTCGTAGTTCTCGGCACACCCACAATCAGACCGCAGGCTAATAATTTTAAAAATAGAAAAGAAAAAGGATTTTCGTCTTTCCCACCTAACAATCCCAGGTAAGGAACAATCTCCCCCGAATCCATCAGGACTGCCTCCATGTTGCAACAGCTTAGGAAAGAGGTGAAGACGAACCTCTTTGAAGAACACTACATCATAATGTATTAGTAGTCGAAAACCAACTCCCTCCCCAAACTCTCAATGACTATGTGCTTGTCTTTAACCCTGTTTCACTTCTGTGTCCTTTAGTGTAGATTTGCACCTTAGAAAGGTTTACAAGTATGTGATATGTCAGACATTTTACTTTGTTTACTGGTATAAAATGGTAAGCTAGTTTTAAAAAGCTTTAAACCACATATTTTGACAGATGCAGACAAGGTTCTGTTCAGTTGGAAGATCTAGGATATGAAGTTGAAAATCATTGCTCAAAATTAAGCATCTAATTTTGATGTAAGAGTGCATTGCTGTTCACTTTTCTAGTCTCTCACCAATCAATGTGCGGTATTCCAGGTAGAAGAAACAGTTGCATAACTCAAAATTATAGGGCCTCACTGAGGAAGGTGATGCCCAAGGACCCCACATCTCACAACTATCCATAGACTTTATACTGAATGAGGGCCCTCCTGTGCTGCTGGAGCTGTAGGGGCCTGCTGTTTGTCCCTGGGAAGAGAGCAACTATAATATAAACAGAATATAGAAACCAGAACATCATGAGGACAAGAATGAGAATGTGTATTTAGCAAAGTTCTAGACAACAATACTTTTCAGTCGGGTACACTGTTACTAAAATTTACAATGTGAAGGGGATCTGGAAAATGAGACTGGCCCCAATCTTAAGGTAATTTGGTCAAGAAGTGAAGCTAGTGCTATTTACAATTAGGGTATATGGGCTGTGATCTCAATAAATTTGCATCCATCACATAGTTTCCACTTGTTTGCCAAAAAGGATACAGTAGAATATCCTTACAAGAAACGGAGGGGTATATTTATAAGAGTTGCTGCTCATCAATTTTCACACTTTTTACCGGCAATTTGCTTACAGCTGCTGATCACCAAATCCTAAAGCTATGTGTGTGACTCATTTACCATACTTGCTACATGGCGTAAGGATCAGCTAGCAGCTGCAAAAAATGACGCTTACTCTCGCGTCAAGGCGATAAAAAAATTCACATTAGGCTGAGAAATTTGCCGGCCGGACAAATAGCTATAACAAAGTACACGCTAGTCAGCCCAACACCACCTTTCTGCATCTAGCAGCAAAAAGAGATTACAAATAAGCAGCTAAGGAAAACATAATTATTAAATTACCTGCAGAATGGAGCAGCAAAGACCAAGTTCAGCACAGGATGACCAACCAGAGTCCCTGGGGAAGAGGATGAGAAAACACAGATACAGTTGTGGAGGCAATATAGGGTTGGAGAAGTGGGCTAAAGAACAATGATAAATTCAGCCCAAATCTGTGACTGGGTGTGAGTGTCTAAAAAGTTTGCTTTGTTCACCCTAAGTTGGCCGGGTTGAGGCCAGACAAGATTCCCAAGCTCACTTTGCCCCTGGATTAAAGCTAGATTAGCTGATGAGGGGTGTTACTCTGAAACTGTTACAAGGATTCTTATTTCCGGTCCAGGGAGGACCTGGCTTGGCAGTTTGGGATGGACTGCTCCCATGAGGCACAGGGGCAAGACTGATTTGCATGTGGCTGGGTCTGAACTGGGGTGGCAAAGTGAGCTAAAGAACGATGATGAATTCAACACAGATATGTGATTGGGGGTGAGTGTCTGAAAGGTTTCAGTGTTCGGTAAATTATCTCCTTGTGTTTAATTTTTTCACCCTAGGTTGGCAGGGTATGCCCAGACGTGGATCCCTTACTCACTTTGCGACTGGATTCAAGCTAGCCTGGCTGATGAGGAGTGTTACCCCAAAACCAGTCCCAGGATGCTTGTTTCTGGTCCAGGGAGTTCCTGACTTGGCAGTTCGGGCTGGACTGTTCCTATGAGACACAGGGTCAAGAATTATTTGCATATGCCTGAGTATGAGCTGGGGTGGCGAAGTGAGCTAAAGAACGATGATGGATTCAACCCAGATCTGTGACTGGGGGTAAGTGTCTGAAAAGGTTCAGCTCTCCCTCTATCATCTCCTTGTGTTTGCTTAGTTCGCCCTAAGTTGACAGGATATGCCCAGACATAGGTCCCTTGCTCACTTTGCCACTGGTTTCAAGCTAGCCTTGCTGATAAGAGGTGTTACTCCAAAACCCGTCCCAGGATGCTTGTTTCCGATACAGGGAGGACCTGGCTTGGCAAATTGGGTTGGACTTTTCCCGAGAAGCACAGGGTAAAGACTGATTTGCCTAAGGCTGTTTCTGAAATGGGATGGTTAAGTGAGCTAGAGAATTATGATGGATTCAACCCAGATCTGTGACTAGGGGAGAGTGTCTGAAAAGTTTCAGCGCTCCGTCCACCATCTCCTTGTGTTTGCAAGATAGCATCAGCACCAGACCCTCATCACCTCTGAGATGTCATTGGGGCCCAAAAAGCTATATGCAGTACATTGTCACCAAGGTGATTAGGATAGTGATGGACTGCAAGAAGCACTGGCATGATGCTGTTGTGGAGAATCTGCACATACACAGAACTATGCACAGGAAAACAGGACCTCGGTGTGTAGGGGCTAAGCCTTCCTACTGCCTCAGTACCCAAAGTCCCAAAACTGACTAGCTATAGTGTCTCATTTGTTCACCTACATAATCACAAATCCACAAATGGTTAAACAACCCAGAACACAACACTCCCGACTCTCTCAGGAAAACATACCCTTTTGCTCACTCACCCGTACTTGTCCACAATAATAATAAACAGAGTCATTGCTATAGTTCAAAATGTTTATTTATTTAACTCAAGTGCTCTATAATGCAATATGCAAGCCACTACCAGCAGCAAAGCACATACACCTAAAAAAGTTAGCATTGTAGCAAGACCATAGACTATGAAAGGGGATGTCATCATATACAGATAGTGGATGAAGGACAATGAGGCCCAACCACCCTCCCCTTGGCCAGAAGTAGGTTTAATGTATAAAGGAACATCTCTGGGCTTTGTCAGCAGACCCCATACCATAGTGCCTAGATTGTAGTTTTACATCATAGAAACAGCATAGTTCTGCTCACTGGAAAGGTGCTTCTCCAAGTGTGTGTTAAACCAACATGCAACCCCATATTATCAAATCATACATTACCAGCAGCCACAGCTGTGTAGCATGTTTTGTCTAAGTGCTAGGGACTGACCAGAACAGAATAACAAGGTGCATTGTTTATCGTCATTGAACTCCTTGTTAAGACTAAACTCCGGGAACAGGCAGAGAGCGCAGAAAGCAGTCAGTTCTCATGTGAAAGGCTCAAACAGAGTCTTGCAAAATAAAATCATGTTGTAACCTGTGCAAAAGCAGCATCATGGCATCAGAGTTCATGCTAACTTAACACTGTCTACAATTACCCCAACGGCCATATGACACCCTCCCCCTGGCCAGGTCGTAGCATATAGATGAAAGAGCCACATAGAGTTCAAAAACAAGCAGAATCAAGAAGCCTTAAAAAACCAAACTTGGAAAATTAAAAAAAGCTATTTTTGTCATTTAAAATGTTGTTGTTCATGGAGAAAGGGATTCATTTGGAGTTGGAACATCCATCAAAGTAAATGAAACTAAAAATGCAATCCATTCAAAGAGGTCATCCCTATCATTTGTAGCAAAAAAGGATGCATCCAATCAAGTAGCTCGAATGAACACACATTTTCCTCATATTCTGATGTCTCCAAGATCATATCCGGGCAACATACGTGATGTTCAATGAAACTCTGTGGCAAGACGTGCGATGCAGCTGCACAGATATTCCACTCCAAGTGCAGCCGAACGTGCCATACGGTCAACCCGAGAACAGGCCTGGTCATGGGCCACTAAGGGACCAATTAACAGATCATAATCTGGGTCTGTGCATGATGTTTTGGAGAGGCATAAATCCAAGGATCAATAAAAAGGGCATCACTAACAGTAAAACACAGGTTGCATGCAAGTGAAGTAGGCAAAGGGAAAACGTACGCTAAGCATCGCTAATCGCAAACAACCACAAAGGTGTTGCATTCGGTCACAGTACAGTTGCAATTGGCCGGGTGTGTGCAGTACCACAAGATGTGAAGCCATTGTGTAACAGGAGCAGAAATATCAGCACACCAGCCACCAGAGGCAGTATTAAGGGGAACCCTCCGAAGGTGCTGGGAAAAATAGAATGTCTAAAGGCCAGTATTAATCCAAAAATCATCTGAAAATAAGCCACAAGGCCTGATCCCACAAGTTTGAAAAAAATAGCAAGGCCTTCTTTATGAGACGCATTAAATATTCTATGTATCAGTTCTCCAAAATAAGTGGAAGATTTGTGTTCAGCAGTGTCTGAATCTCACTAGGTGTTCTAGCCTCCTGTAATTCGAAGGTCTCTTAAGCTGAAGTGAGACCCACTTCTTGTTGAAACAATAGCGCTATGAGTTTGCTTAATTTATTGAAATCTATTTTCAAAGTTGGAATGGAAGGCCAAATGGAACTATCTGTAGTCCTATACGGGGTGGAAAAAAAAAATATTTACAGCAAGTAACACGCTGTGAAACTGTTAATATATACGGAATGTCTGCCCGTAAGCCACAGCAGTTGTTGTTATTCAAAATAACATAACTGCCGTTAGAAAGCAATGTCAGAGCGGGAATTATTCCCGGTACTGGTGTTCCTCTAAAAAAAGAAGCCAAATTAGGTGCGGCTACATTACAAGTGCTGTGCAACTGAACTTGTTTGCAAACTAGGGAGTGTCCCACTGTGGAATTGCAGTCCTCCCCTGTTAGGAAAACTTCTGTACCCTCCTGTTGACATCTGTAAGTTAATGGAAGGGACCATAATTCATGTAGGAAGACCCAAGGGCTCAAAGCGGCCAATTGGGAAATGTTTCATGCAAGATCTAAATTGAAACATAGAAAATGGCAGAGAGATAATGCCATGAATTAACCATACAGCCAATTCGGTCTCCGCTACAGAAAATGGCAAGTGTTCCAATTGTTTAATATGTAACAGTGTATATATAGATCTTTCATGGACATGAATCTCTGTTTATTAGTTAGATTAATTGGTAAAAACAAAGCAGAAGCGTTCAAATAATCCCATGGAACTTTTCCCATTTTGAGAGTCTGTAACGTCCATGCAAATTGCATCACAGATTGCAATTGATTTTGACCATGATATAACACTGAGACATCACTTTGAACAATATCAATAACAGATGAAACAATATTTTCTATAGTATAAATGCGGGCAGACAGTGTATTTATGCTATTTTCGACTACTGCAAGGACCTTCTTAAAATTTTCTTTGTCAACTTTACGCAGACGGATTGCTGTCTCCATCTGAGATAATTTTCATATTTATTTATATGCAGCATGGATGGATCTTTTTGATCTGGGAGCTTTAGGACCAAAGAGAAAATCAGCCAAATTGATTTCGCTTTGCAATAGCAATAGGTGTTGTTTCACTGACAACAGAGTAGAGTGTTCCAACCATTGTTGACATTATGTTCCCGCTGAATATGTGGTGACCGAGTGTAAATGTGGGTATCGGGGTTCAGGTCTAGTTTGTGTGAAACTGGTCATCGCGTTATAAAAACTCAGTTGACAAGCATTAGAATTGGTTTGCCACAACAACCATCATAGACATTGAAACTGTCATTTTGAAACAGAGCTTGTAATGCATCTATCCTGTAATGGGTGTGTTTACACCAATTATCATACTGAGTCGATAACGGAATGGAAGGAATATTCTAATTCTTGGCAGTACGCAGGGCAAAACAAGTACTTTGGTACACCATGCTATTTAAAAACAATATTGTCGGAATCAGAAACGCATGAAGCAAACCGTCTGTTTCCTGGACCTGCCAATTCTTAGTGCCCCAAATTGATTTCAAATTGATGGTATTTTTCCAGTGTAAGGCCAATTCAGTTCTAAAAGAATTTGAATATATTAACTTCGTGTGTGTCAAAATAAATTTAGATTGAGACAGCAATTTCAATTTAAAGAAATAAGAGTCTGGAATGAACGTGTTGTAATCAGTGAAATAGGTGAACTTATTTTTAAGTGTTTTTGAACTACCCTGTAAGGGAGTAGTACAATGTTCCCAATGCCTATAATTAAAAGTAGGTCTTAGCATGTTTGTCTTGTGCAAGAAATGGTGGCCATAATGTTGATAACAGAATAAATCTGCATAATTGGCAGTATTTAAATACAAATCTTCAGCTTCAAAAGCAGCATAATATTTAAAATCAGTAAACAATGAATGTACTGCTTGTACATCCCAATCATCAGAATTTATGTCCTGTGTTACCACATTTCCTAAGTAAGCGAGAAACACGTATGTTATGTTGAGGACCTCCTTCGGACAATGGATTTTCGAATGCCACTTTATCCTAAATGATGCCATCAGCAACTAGGAAAGCCGAAATTTTCACAAGGTCTTGATCCTGTTTCATGATATGGGATGATGTATGGGGAGCCAGAGCTGAGCAGAGCTGAGGCAAATAATGACCATTGATGAGCAAGTAGAATACTGTCACAAACCCAATCGACATGAAGAGGAAACTGAGGATAAGTACCAACCAAATGTAGGTTCAGGGTGGAACCAGTTAAGTCTTTTTGAACACAGAGATGAAAATACTAGTTTGTGTCGATGGAGGTGCAACAGAGGAGGATGAGGAGGAATCATAAGAGAAGTTGTACGGTCCTCAAAATAACAGCTTGCACCCACGTTCCTTAACTGCAGCAGTGCAGCATCATGTTGAAACTCATCAGCAAGATAAGTATACTCCAGGTCCACAATAGAAAACACAGTGGATCAAGACATAGCTGGTAAAAGAATAGCTGTAGTCTCCATTTCATCCTCAACGACACAGGGATTAGTTGAAGATGCAGGCGTCACCAGATTTTAAGAAATTGCGTTACATGAAACACTCGTAGTCACACTATTCAGAATCAACCAGATGGTATAGTTTGACATTGACAACCGAAATGTATTGGTTTTCTTTGTGACCAGGCAAAGGTTGTAGTATCACTGTACAAGTACCCTTCAATCCAAGAACAGGGACCAGTGCAGGATAAGAGGGTCCAAATTCTTTCAGGTTCTCCAGCTTTTCTCGTACCGGATTCCAATCTAAGAAGCCAGCCGGTGACAGGAATGAGCATTACTTTGTCACTGTAAGAAAATATATGTTCAGTTTCAGAGCTTTCACAGGTCTTTTGAAGGTCCTGTAACATAGTCCAAGGGTTATTTTTGTCAAATGTGGTAGCCGCTGCCACCACGTCTAGACCATCAAAGTCAGGCACACACTTTTTAATGCCAAGGACCATTTTGTATGGGGTCTGCCCACCCAGAGATCTTCTTGGGAGATTAATAAGTGCATGATGAACTCTATACAAATGGGCCAGCCAGTTCCTCTTGCTGTCTTTAAGTCACGGTTCATTTGCTCCACTATAGAATTGCCCTCAGGCCTGTATGGAGACGAAAACTGCACCAGCACCCCCAAAGACTTCATTGTGTCCTTTTACGCCTTAGAGGCAAACGCTGGACCTTGGTCCGAATGGAAGGTGCCACAGGCAAACGTCCCGACAAAGACACACAAATCTTTAATGACATTACGAGCGTCAGCACTGGGTTGTGGCCAAACCCACTGGAATCTAGTGCATGAATCAACTGCAACAAATATATCATATATTATATAAAATATATTTATAAGCAGTATCAGAAGTCAATGGACCACAGTGATCAAGATATCTACAGCCGACCGGCTCATTTGATATACATAGCTGTGTCTTTGGTGGACGTGAAACCATTGACGGTTTGATTTGGTGACAAATGTCACAAGAAAGCACATAACTACAGGTTTGTTTATGTAAACCACGCCACCAATAATGTTGTTGTAGAATAGACTGAGTCGTCCACACTCCTGCATGTGCAGAAGCCAAGCCCTTGTGTGCTGCTATGATCAAAGGAAGTCTGCAGTCCATGTTGGGACTCTGCAGATCCCCAATGGGTGGAATTATGGCATAAGAAACTTGTTTAGGAGATGAACGATAAGAATATTTAGAAGGGAAACCCTGCGGGTAAGCAATTCCATTCTTCATAGCAGCTATAGCTGCCAGAATTTCATTATCAATCTGAGTCATGGACCTTGTAACTGCTGCAATCAAACACATGGCTACTGCAGATTTGACTCCATCGTCAGCCAAAGAATTAGCAACAGCATGTGCTCCAACACGCTGATGCCAAGAGTATGAATAACCTGTGTGAGATGCAGGTGCTTTTTAAGGTCCACGACACGTACCCAGAGCATTTTATGCTTTATTGCACGGATCCTAGTGGCTCGATAATCATTTTGAGTCAAAAGAATAAGTTGTCATTAACAGACTGGAAACAGTAGTAAGAATCGCACACAATAAAAGTTTTCACATCAGGATCTGCAAACCTGAGAGCTAGAAAAAGAGCATGTAGCTCCTCCAATTTCTCCGTACAGTCTCCAAGCACTTGCGTATGCACAATCGAAGACTTAAATTCACCATTTACAATTGAAGCAGCAACAATAGCGCAAGCCGCGGAATAAGCATGTTTGGCCCTGATGGCAGTTGAGCCAAACCATCGAAGTAAATGAAACATTTATACTCATCCAAAGGAAGTAACGACAATGGAGGAGGATGAACATGATAGTACTGTAAAATTTCCTGTTTCTGGAGAGCAGGATCCAAGATAAACGTGACATCAGCCGATATCAAAAAAGTAGCCCATTTTATCCAACGGGGATGTAAAGCTTTAGAGTTTGGTACACTTGCCTTAGTCACTGCTTCTAAAGAAGGGACCAAAATGCGCTCTCCCTGCACCAGCGAGCATTCTTTCAGAGTCGCCATTTGGACTGCAGTCAAAATCTTTTCAAAATTCAAACAGCACATTTCTGCTTCTGTTTACAAATGTGTCTCTTTCGTTGAACGTTACATACGTGAAACCCACCGTCCCTGGTACAATACGTATGACTAGGTTTGTAGAAATATCACACGTCAACAAGAAGTTAATCGTTAGCAGATCAGATTGCAAAGATCATAGATTAGAGGTATGTTCTGGCAACTAGCAGGCAGAAGTGAATGTAGGTTGTATCAATGAATAGAGAGGTTTGATACGCTGGGCATAATCTGGAATGTATGTCCTCCCAAAATTGTAAAATCCCAGTCAGTTTCAAAATGCTTTATTCGGTTTGTACAAGTACAACCATATAGCAACATTCATGGATACAATTGAAGTTACTTTTATAAGAGGTTAAAGAATGATGAAACTTGCTAAAACATTTACATTAATTCAGCCAATCAAGTTAAAACCAAAAATAGAAAATAATCACTAAATGTAGCGTCAATTTAAACATAATGTGCAAGGCATGCCAAGGGCGATAGTACTAAACAAGAAACCTATGCTGGACGTAAAGTGCAGTAATATGTGCAAAATGCAAAAATTGGACATGGTATTTTAGCAGCAATTTAGCAAATAAGTACAAAGCATATCACATTAGTATACCATAGAATCACTCATATGTAGCAGCCGTTTTAAGCGTTTGATGCAGAGCATGCAAGTAAGATGGTACTAGACAAAAAGGCCTATACTGGGCATAAAGTGCAATAGTATGTGCAAAATATACAAAAAATTGAACATTGTATTTAGCAGAAATTTTAAAGTCTAATGAAAAACAGGCTAATTGAAGTAGTTCAAGTCAAAGAGAGGCCTAAGCTGAGCATAAAGTGCAATAGTGTGTGCAAAAATATGCAAGGGGAACTAAAGTGCAATGTCTATAAAATCTCTTACGTATTTTAGCAGCAATTATGTACAAAAAGCATGAGTCCAGAGAGGTACAGAACCAAGGGAACAATCGATACCCGGATATAAAAAACATAATGATAACCAAAGTTCGTGTATAAGAGAAATGCAAAAGGTTTGGCAATAGCTCACAGTTGGTCAATAGGTGTCTTTCCCAACGGAGATCATATAATGATTGATTTCCTGTGCCCGATGCATTTGAGAACATAAGTGGCTACACGGTAACACACATTTGGGGACGACAGGTCAAACAACAGTTGCATTGCAGCTCTTATATCGCACGTACTATATTCTAAGAATAGTTGCTTTAGGTAAAACTTTCTAAAACCAGTATAAAAATTACAAAGTAGTAAAAAGTGGCAGATACTCTGTTTCGATTTCCCGTCGCATGGGCACGGGCAAGACCCCGGCTTCTTTACAGTAGGGAAGGCCACCAGATGGTGGACTATACCCAGCCTCAGGCGTGCCAGAACAAAGCGATGGGAGTTAATACTGACAAATGTAAGGTATGATGGGAATCCTGTGCTTAAATTGTGTTCCAGATACAATTTAAAAGTACTTTGTGTAGCATACCCCTTCATTCTAATCCCTTTTGCATGATCCATGTAGATGGATTTAAGGTCACGCTTCGATAAAACTGATTCTGTTGGGGTGTCTTTAAAAATATCTTGACCAAAAAGGGAATTATACCAGTGAAAAATGTGTTTTAGCCAAGGGATTTTTAAGTGCTGGTCCAATTTAATGCAGTCTAAAATTATTTCCTGGGTAAACTTGGTTTCATTTTTGGCCCAAATGGATCGCCAGAGGGAGAGGGGACGAAGTGCAATCAAGTCTGTGGCTTGGTGTATGCCCAGCTCCCTATGAATGATTTCGTTGGAGGCTGAAGCAGGAAGACATAATAAGCGTTTAAGGTACTTGTTTTCTTCCTGCTGAATGGAGAGGGCGATCTGCGAGTTATATCCCCAAATCCCTGCTCCATATAGAGCAGAGGACATACACCTGGAGTTATAAATAGAAATCATCTCCCTTATTCTACGCCCCCCTAATTTGGAAGCGAATCTGAAGATGCAGTTTGTATTTCTAATCATCTTCATGCCTATACAGGATTGCTCGTTTACCCATCTCCCATCCCCTGAGAAGGTAATGCCTAAGTAACAAAAATGTTGCACAGACTCAAGTTTATCCCCATCAAGGAAGAATGACTTACTTTTCTTTAATTTCTTCCCACAGGTCATAGTCATAGTCTTGCCCTTATTGATTTTAAGTTTTCTTCCCTTAATAAAAACATTAAATTTATCAATTAGCTTTTGGAGACCGTTCGCGGTCCTGGAAATCAGAACCGCGTCGTCCGCGTATAAGAGGACGGGTATTTGTTTACCATTTATCATAGGGGCATCAGCAAAAGACTCTTGTAGCGACTGGTCGACCTGGTTTATAAAAAGGGAGAACAGCAAGGGTGCGAGAACGCACCCTTGCCTAATCCCTCTACCTGTTTTAAAAAAGGGGGTGCATTCTCCGTTTGGTCCGAATCTGACTTTACTTGATAAGCTGCTATACATTCTGGCCAGCAAATGAATGATTTCGGGGGGTGCGCCCATAGCAAGTAATGTTGGCCAGAGCAGTGTGTGTTCCACTAGATCGAATGCTGAGCTTAGATCGGCAAAGCACATGAACAAATTCCCTTCCTTTGCTTTTGTGTACTTGCCGATAATAAGCTCAAGGTTCACACACTGCTCCATGGTTCCTATGCCCCTACGGAACCCGTACTGGATTGGTGACAGGACTTTATTGTCATCGACCCAGGACTCTAATCTTCCCAGAAGCACGCGACTCAGTATTTTTAGTGACGAGTCCAAAAGGGAAATTGGGCGATAATTACGTGCTTCAGCCCTTGAACCTTTTTTAAAAAGTGGCACCAGTATAGATTGACCCCATGAGGTAGGTAATTCATCCTCAATAGCAGCATTGAAATAGCGTGTTAAAATAGGGGCCCATAAATCAATCTTGGATTTAAAAAAGTCCACAGGAACCCCATCTGGGCCCGGGGCTTTCCCCCCCTTGCTTTTCTCTATCGCATCCCGCACCTCATTTAAAGATACTGAAAACAATAATTTCTCCCATTTAAAATTGATTGGCATTACGGTTAAAACATTAGGATCTAAAACCAAAGTACAATCGAAAGAACAATCAGAGTTAAAAATCCCAGTGAAGTGAGTAATCCAGTCTTGACAGCTGACATGCGAAGTAAGTTCGGGAATGTTGTCGTTCTTTAAGAACGGGCTGTTTACAGTGTCCCAGAAGAGTTTGTGGTCTTTTGTTTCTGCAGCCTGGTCTAATTTAGCCCATGCCTCGTCCTGTAATTCTCTCTTCCGAGTGGCTAGTGCGATTTTGTAATTGCAACGCTCTTCCCTTATCTTACAGGGGTCTCTCGGTTTGGCATCTAGCGAAATTTTTAGCCTTTTTAGTGACTGGGCACAATTATCATCAAACCACGCTGTTTTGACTTTTCTTGGCTCCCGTGATTTGCATGTCAATAATTTCTCGACGATTTGTGTAATGATTAGAAATTTAGACAGCAAAGTTTCTGAGCATGGTGTTGGGGATAGACAATACTCCACTTCTCCATAGCAGTTAGTAATTACATTGGTGACAATTTTGACAGGGTCAACTTTTGTCCATTTCACCCTCATCCCATTTGGCCTTCCTACAGAGATGTTCTGAATAGGTTGACCATAGGAGTTCCTTTTTGACCCCCAGCCCAATAATTCGACAGATACACTGTTGTGGTCACTGACCGTTTGTTCAATTACCCAAACATTTATATATGTTGCAGAGCCGGATACGATGAAGTGGTCTATAAAGGATTGGCTATTCCTTCCATGGAATGTTGGACATCTGACATTGTTTGCATTCATGTTGCATTCAAGAAGTTCCAGATCATATTTAGCCAGTAGGTTATTCAAGGCACTGCCTAGGATGTTGTGCGGAAAATGATTGAAAACACATGTAGTTTCCCTACCTGAATATTCCTCCCTATGACCACAAGCCCCTTTAAGTGCGTAAGTGCACGTTTTGATGTTGAAATCTCCGGCCCATAGGATTACAGCTGGTTTGGAGGAGCTTAATAACATTGCATCGATGGCCTGCTCGATATCAGAGATAAACAACCCCTGTCTGTGGCCAACAATGTTGTTATAAAAGTTCACAATTATTAAGGCTTTAAGTCCGTTATGGGCCACACGCAAAACAGAAGCATAGTCTCCCAAAACTGCATGGTTACTGACCCAGAACTCGGTCAGTGTTGTGGATAGCAGGGTCACTAATCCCCCCTTGGCTCGGCCAGCCTGCGAAGCCACAGCCAGCACGCTGAAGGAGGTATATCCCTCGACATATACTTCAGCTCTGTCCCAAGTTTCTTGTAGGCATATGATGTCATAGCCTTGCTTAAGAAAGTCATCCCATGCGGGTGTATTTACCTTGGAAGCTAGGCCCGCTATGTTCCAGGTGATAACCCTCAATGAACTTTCCCTGGATACATGAGGTGGAATAATTTCTGTTGTGGTTGGCGGTGTTATTTGGTCGCCTAGATGGTTTACAACAGTACAGGTGCTGTTAACTATCATAGACAGTTCATTAGGGCTGATTATGGGGTTCTCTATGGGAGGTTCATTTACAGGAGGGATTTCAACCGGGCAGGTGCAAGTGATATTGACTGTCGTGGTTAGATTGTTTGGACTTAGGGCAGGATTGTCTATATGAGATTCACTTTCACTTTCTCCAGCAAGTGTATCCGGGAGTCAGTCGTTTTCATCGAGGGAGTTGAACACCTGGAATCTGTTTGATGTTGGAACAGCGAATTGACCATAGATGTTATTTCCCAACCCGGTTGTATTGTGGTAATTGAGGTAGTTGGGGTTAGGCATTCTATACAGTTCCATAGGTGGTTGTGGAACATGCTGATTGCTAAAAACATGAGGGGTCAAGGGGTACGAAGGATACCCAGCTAATTGTAAGGGTGCCTGCTGTGCAGGTGGATAAGGTGTATTAATTGCTCTAGGATGTTTAAAATTCTGCAACGGAGTCTTAAGCCCCACCAGATTTCTATAAAAGTAATCCAAAGGGAACAGGGTTGTGTTATAGTCATTGTTAGAAGGAATGGGCGCGTTCAGGATGGAGTCTCGTGCCCATTCAGTAGTTTTGTAATTTATAATTACACAATCCCCGTTTATTTCCTTTTTACTAGGGCCCACCCACCCTACCCTTTGGGTAGAAATAATCTGGCCTGCACCACTTAAGGGGAAACCACAATTATGGACAAGCCAGTGTAAAATTTTGTTTTTGAGGGTTTCGCTGTTTTCGAATTGGGAGGGTTTGAGTTTTGGTACATTGGCAAGAATTGCTACCAAAGGCCTGCTTTCTGGTGGAAGATTGATCACGGCGGGGATAATATTATTATAGTAACTATGCGCCGGTGGGTTCCTACTTACTGGGGTATAGGCCTTGGGCACCTCCCCATTTACTCTGTGAGAGGTAGATGAGGATGGGCCGTTGGTGACGCCACTTTGTAAATTTGAGGTTTTACCGGTAGGTACTGGAGGATTCGTATTTCTCACAGGTGGAGCCTGTGGTTTAAATACAATATGGCCAGTCGTATTTGCCTTATTCACGGTTGGTACATTTGGGATGGGTTGGGTAGTTTGTGCAATTTGTGGGCCTAGGTGTTCAAGGATATCTAATTTAGCTAGGCCCAGTTTTTCTAGGTTTTCCACCTTTTTACCTATTTGCTCGAGTTTGTCATTTAGGGGGGCAATGAGGAGTTTCATAGCATCCATGATTTGGACCAGTATGGGCTCCGTGTTAAGTGCAGGTCCTGGATTTGGCGCCGGTTGTACACTTCCATTAGATTGTTCTGTGGGGGGTGTTGATGAAATGATCTTCTTTCTTTTGCCCTTATGTTTCATACAACCCCTAAATGGGACCTGTAATTTCCTAATATGAGTGCGTCTGGTTCTACGATGGACAGTGCCCCGGTTGGTTGTACTATTGTCGCTGCTATTATTGACTAGATCTATTGTTTGCATAGTGTCTGCGTTGTCGCAGTTAAGCAATGATGCACTAAGCGCAATACTAGGGCCCAGTTCCTCGGGTGATATAACATTGGTCTGTAGATTGGGGGTTAGGGACAGACGACTGTCCCTATCTTGGGGTGTAGTGGGGGATATGGGGATGTCTTCTGTCGGTGGAGGCACAGTTCCTGGAAGGCCTGTGTAAGATTGCATCAGAATTGAGTCGTTTGATAACGCTGTCATGTTAATGTTATATGCAGTGTCAACAGGTTGTGGTGTGCCGTTAATTAGACATGCGCTAGGTGGTAGAGACAATCGTCTCTCAGTGTTTTCAATGGCATTTGCTACCACTACGATTGTCTGTTGAAGCATGCGATCAATAGCAGTTAGCGTAGGTAGTGGTGTTTTAGTTTGAGCGGTGGTCCTTGCAACCGAACGTGTATTAATAGGCGTTTTTTTAACCATAGTCTTAGTGGTGGGTTTGGAAGCAGTTGGAGCCATTTGCAATATGTATTAAATCACACAACGTATTACCTTGGTGGTCACTGCGAAATTGGCCAGGGGGTAGTGCCCAGCCCAGTCTCCTCAGGCCTCTGAGGGCCACAGAGGGCCCGCCCTTTGCCCGGGCTTGGCCCCGCGCGCGTTCCCGCGACGCGGGAAGGCCGGCCCCTTAAGCAGCGCCTCCGGGCGCCAAGCCTCTACGCGACTTCCGCTCGCGTCGCGGAGGCTGCTGGGAGTTGGAGTCTCTACTCCCCCTGCTCGGCTGCAGGCCCGGTGGTGGAGGGCTGCAGCGGGGGGAGGAGACAGCAGGCAGCAGGCGCGATGGAGGAGGCACTGGGTCCCCGTTCAATGGTCCCTGGGCGCTAGCAGACAGGCTGACGAATGGTCCGGCGTACAGGTAGGCTGAGGTGATGTGACCGACACCCGCTCCCCAGCAAGGCCGGCCCCTTAAGCAGCGCCTCCGGGCGCCAAGCCTCTACGCGACTTCCGCTCGCGTCGCGGAGGCTGCTGGGAGTTGGAGTCTCTACTCCCCCTGCTCGGCTGCAGGCCCGGTGGTGGAGGGCTGCAGCGGGGGGAGGAGACAGCAGGCAGCAGGCGCGGTGGAGGAGGCACTGGGTCCCCGTTCAATGGTCCCTGGGCGCTAGCAGACAGGCTGACGAATGGTCCGGCGTACAGGTAGGCTGAGGTGATGTGACCGACACCCGCTCCCCAGCAAGGCCGGCCCCTTAAGCAGCGCCCCCGGGCGCCAAGCCTCTACGCGACTTCCGCTCGCGTCGCGGAGGCTGCTGGGAGTTGGAGTCTCTACTCCCCCTGCTCGGCTGCAGGCCCGGTGGTGGAGGGCTGCAGCGGGGGGAGGAGACAGCAGGCAGCAGGCGCGGTGGAGGAGGCACTGGGTCCCCGTTCAATGGTCCCTGGGCGCTAGCAGACAGGCTGACGAATGGTCCGGCGTACAGGTAGGCTGAGGTGATGTGACCGATGTCTACTCCAGAGTAGACAGAGGTTGCAATTGTGCACATTTCTCCAGAAAGTGAGTGGCTAACCCAATGCCTTCATTATTGAGCTTGTAGCCCAAAAAGAGCAACACAAAGCAAGCAATGTGTGATTTAGCTAAATTAAATTTGCATCCACAGTCGTCAAACCACAGAATAATGCGATCGACTCGGACAAGATGCGGTATCAGCTCGTCATCCATCAGATAAATATCACCTACGTACAAGAACGCATCTGGGTCTATGCTGTGTAACAAAGACACAACACGTGCTGCAAAAGGCATGGGGCTTTTCTTATACCCCATAGGCAAACGTGTACATTTTTTCTGATTTCCGATGGTGGTAAATGGTGTCAAGTCACGGCGCTCAGGAGCCAAGTTGTGACTGTAGAAACCATTAGATATGTCTAGTGTTGTCTCATATTTTTTACAAACAATGCTGTACACTAGCCCAGAGCTGTGTGTGTTCTGAACCGCAAACGTACGACAATGACTATTCAAATGTTGATAATCTAATACAATACGATACGAACCTTCCAGTTTTGATACCCCAAATAGAGGATTATTCATCGTGATACACAGGATTCATTTACACCTTGATAAACCAGTTGAGTCAGAATGTCACAGACAGGAGCTTTAACCTCCTGCCTGATTGGATATTGCGGTTGTGGCTGCGACATAGACCGTAATGGAATCTCAGATGCTGACGAATCTCTATCCCAGCCCACTTGATTACAGTACACTCCAATGCTTATGCCTGTTTAGCCTCCTTAGGTACCTAGGGTGAAAAACTCAGAAGTATCACATCTTCCCCTCTTTAAGTGACCAAAACAAATGGTGGAGGCAAATCCACCTCCGCCAACAAAACGTCATATGAAGAAGTGAGAGTTTCCCAGAAAACCGCTGTAATTGTGCGCTGTATATCACCCTCAATTTGGAGGACTATTTCATAGAGTCTATCTAGGGGAGCAACTCGAGTATCTGCTGTTTCTACTGTAATAAATGTATCAGTTGCTCTCACCTCCAGACAGGGACGCTGTGCATCTCACACAATGGTAAACTCCTTGGGCTGTCGAGCAGAGTCACTGTGTAACCACGAAATCCAGACCAAATCTGGGATGAGGGAACCAGAGGCACGGGTTGCTGGGAGCCGGCAGCCTCCAACATAAACTGTGTACCACAATGAAGCCGCTCCCAGTGGGGTGTCGCTAGTGCTAGTGCAGTTTAGTCTGTGAGTGCAGGCATCTCACAAAAAGTGAAGGACTGGTCTCACACACTGCTTGGTGTCATGCTTCATCATAGACCATTCCTCGCCCTCTAAAAATTTGGTTTGATAGAGGGCGGGCATACACCTGACAACAGGGAGGAACTTCTAAACTCAGAGGGGGCCCATAGGAAATGGTAGTGAGTTAAATGGCCATTAAAGATGTCAAATTTAATAGTGCTGGCATCTATATGGTAGTTAAAACAAAGAGATGGGTGTAATGGGGATATTATTGCCCCCCCATCGCTATCAATGAGGTTAACATGTTTCTGCCTAAAGGCCCAGTTGGGTCTGTGGCGTAAATCAGGACTGTGATAAACACAAACAACGGGCTCCACTCTTACCAAGCGATGGTGAGAGGATTTCTACTCAGTGGGGTGATGAGGATCACACTCCACTATGATATGGCTTATTTCCTAAGCCCTATACTGAGGACACTTATGCACCATAGGATGGTGAGGACAGGCGGCCCCTTAGGTCAGATTGTGTAGCTGATCTCTGCCTCTGTGCCTAAATCTGTGCTCCTCCACTCCTCGATGTGAAGAGCAGAGACTCTGCCCATCGCCAGTCTAGTAGTAGCATCCTCACAGACTGAGGCATAGTCTACTGTTAAAGCGGCAACTTTCTTCCTTTGATACAGTGGTCCAAAACGAGCCAGTCCCTCTTGATTGTGCTCCACGTCAAACTGGTGAGGTTGATCCTGTCCCTTTTGAGTGGTCACACCTTTGCCAGGATCCTGACGCTCCCCTCCACCGACTCGAGAGTCCTAGGAGTCCTGCGAAGAATGAGGAGATTGCTGATCAGGGACTTGAAATTGATCAGGAGACTTCATTTTTGAGCGATCACGCAAATCATAAGTTCGCTCAGAAGATTTGGGTGTTGGTGAACCAGCACGCAAACCCTGCTCCTGTTTTTGCTCCCTTGTTTTTTGTTTTTCCAGTTCTTTTAGAGAAAGAACGGGCTCCCATCTTCCCAGACAATTTGGCTATTCGCGCTGTTTGTCTGCGTCTGCAACAACCTGCAAGCGTTGCGCCACTTTCAAGCCTACTGTATCTCCCTTCACATTAGCAAGGATCATATTGCAAATAATATCAAACACTCCCACCAGTCTCATCCCCAACTCCAGGGCCACCTCGGCTCCATGTGGATCCTGAACACGTTTTATCACGGAAGGGAGAATGGTCATTGAGGGGGTGCCGAAATAAATCAAATATACCGCTGCAAACACTGTACCCCAAGTGTTACAAACAGCTAACTCGGAACAAGGCCTTTAGATAAACTCATCACCAGGATCCTGTGTTTCTCCACAGCTGTAGTATTTGGAAAAACAGCTTGTCTTTATTTTGCAGACTCTTGCCCATTACTGAATTAATTATGACACGACTGATAACTACACTATCGGGGCCCGGTGGTTGTACAGCAACTCCAGGTGGTCCACATGTTTCGCGGCATGAGCTATATAACAGTTCTATGCACACATATTAATGAAGTATGATATATGCGTAGCTCTGCGACTGGAACATTACAATTATTTGGATGCGGGGTAAACCCAGCCAAAACAGGCCATGTGGCCCCATCAATTGATAATTGGCCTAAACGGACCACTGTTACAGAGTGTGGAAGGGCGCCATTAAACCAAATAGTATATTGCCAAGCAGTTAACGGAACTTCAACAGATCTGTAAGGTCCATAAGCCCCCGGAACCATGGTGGCAATGAAAGAAATTATCAGTTCCATCCACTGCCATAAAGGTGACACACAATTAAAATACCTCAAAGCGGTGACCTGCATCTGCTTCAACAACAAAAATAAGAGCAGCACCAGCATTAAAGACTCCATGTTGAGTCAAATAAGCTGTGACTGGAGCTCGGTGGTTAGGAGCTGTTATGACAACCGCCATCTTGAAAGAATATTATAACAACCTATGAGCAGCAGTGCAACACTGGGTTAGAGAAATCGAAAGACCTTTTAAAATTCAAGCTTACAAAACCTATAATATTTCACAGTATAGGAGAATTCACTACCACAATTGTTTCCGAAAACAGAAGTGAGGGGATTGTGGACGAGCATATGCACTACTCAGGAGTCTCGCAGATAAGTACAAGACCAAACATTGGTGGTCCATGTGTTTCAGTGCTCCGTCTATCATCTTCTTGTGGGAGGGCGAGGTGGGTCGAGACACAACTCCATACACAGAAGACTGTATTTGGAGCCTGTTGCCTGAGGGATCGCTGTCACAACACTTTATTATCGAACGAGCACACAGTGTGCCAAATAGACCTACTCATCCTGATATGGCCCAAGACCTTTCCTTTTCTGTATGCTTAATTACAAAGATTGGGACGCGATATTGCAAGAAACGAGTAAATCACAGAAGATACAAGTGACGAACAACATGGTGATGTTCTTTTCAGACTATACCGCGACAGTTCAGAAACAGAGACACTCCTTCCTGGAGGTGAAGCGCAGACTTCGCCAGTTAGATCTCAAGTACTCCCTTCTGTTCCCTGCCCATCTAAGCATCATTGCAAAAGGCAAAGCACACTTTTTTGGGACTCCCATTTCTGCGTGGGAGTGGCTGGACACTTTGAGTCCCACGGACGATGGTTCACCTACCTCCAGTACAGTACAGTCACACTTGATGAATGGTTTCAGACAGCGCCGAAGGAATAAAAGACACAGAAACAAAAGATCGACACAGACCCTTGGACCGAATCTAGAACAAATTATAATGGACCAACGCAATGCCCTACAACGTACGCACAATAATGGAGAAAAGGCCAGCAAGCTGCCTGCTTGGCTCATTAGACAAGACAATGCCAAGTCCCATCAAAACTATTTGGTTCCCCAAAGGCATATTATATTATTCACAACAGGACATCCACCGGGAATTTACATCGCACTATATCACTTCATACAAAGCTGAAGTCAGGATAACAGCGGACGAGATTCGCAAATATCTGACTGCCATCGCCATCCACAAAATCAACCCGGAACAGAGGTTTGAACTTGACGCTACAATAAATATAGAAGAAATATTGGCAAGTATGCACACCTTAGCTACGGGAAAGACCCCAGACGGGTTTCAAGCTGAATTATACAAAGCTTATGTGGACATACTAGCACCACAGTTCAAAAGAGTATTTGACACTGCACTTGCAGATTCCACACTCACAATCATACAGAGGGAAGCCTTACTGGTCTCTCTCCCTCAACCAGGCAGGGATCCTACATTATTAGGTTCTTACAAGCCACTAGCCATACTTAATACCGATTATAAAATGTTAGCATCTATAGTTGCTACACGTCTGGCCCCACTGGTAAAACCCTTAGTACATCCAGACCAGAATGGCTTTGTCCCCACCCGGACCACCTCTCAGAACATACGCAGATTCTTTAGGATTCAGGAGTATGCCAAGCATTCAATTCGCTTGAGTGGCCTTATCTCTTTGCTGTTCTACACGAATACGGGTACGAGATAACTTCCACCATCTGATTGGACTGCTTTACACACATCCCACCATCAAGGTCCGCACAGGTAATATAACGTTGAAGAGGTGTGGCGCCGCGGCCAGGGCGACTGACCCTGAACACTGGGAATCAAGGTTCGATCCCCGGCTCCGGCGGCAGGTTAGCCCAGCACCATGTGACTCTGGGCAATAGCTTGCTTAATCTTCCCGATGGCCCCCAGCGCCTAGAGACCCTAACGGGTGATTGTGCGCTATACAAATGTGGATTATTATTAACAAATGCACCAGGCAGGGCTGCCCCTTGTCTCCATTGCTGTTCTCATAGGCGATGGAACTGTTGGCAATACAACTGGAGGGGGAGAGGACTGGGGTATTCCATTGGGCGACGGGATACATGTGGTTTTACTATATGTGGACAATCTTTTATTTTATCTCAGGGATGTACATAATATCCCAAATGTTATAGCACACACATTGGGGCAGTTTGAGGTGACATCAGGTCTGAAGGTGAACTGGGCCACGTCATGCCTTTACCCTTTCAGAGGCGAGACTCAAAAACCAGAGGTCTTCATAAATAACTCACTTCTTAACTGGCAACCTTCCACCTTCAGGTATCCAGGAATATTTTTTTACCGCAATCCTGCGGACATCTTAGAGGGCAACCCGACCAGGGCCATATCCTAAATTAGGAAACAAGTGAAATTTTGGAAAACATTACCCCTAAATGTGATTGGCAGAATTGCCTTGACCAAAATTCTAACCTCAAAATTTATGACCCCACCATAATGTTTTGTGAATTGGAACAGCTGATTAGGGGCTTTATCTGGAAATCATGCCATCCCAGAACAGAACTTTGGAAGCTATACGCACCCCCAAACAAAGGTTGACCGGCTGTCCCAAACATGGAGCTCTATTATTTAGCACAGCAGCTCCAATGGGTGGCGAAATGGCCCGCAGGACTTAATTTAGCAGACACAGCCTCCGCACTGCCACCGTAGTCTTATTCCCAGGTTTATCATTTGTTCCACCTACTGGCCCAACTTCCTGCCCCATCTCCAACTTATTTGGCCTTGGCCCTTAGATGTCACAAACACAGTCTATATCTCACCAAGAGTAAAATTCCATATGCTCCAGCAATGCCCCTCTAAGGCACCCCGAGAAACAAAACCGGCAGCCCCATTAATGTGCTCCTACACTGGCATACAGCTGGGATACACACACTTGGCAATTTGGACGATGATGGTACCCTTATACCTTTTGACAAACTGTCTTGTGAGTATGAGTGCTGGCAGGTCAATTCCTCCTACATAATTAAATCATCAGATCCTTGTCATCGGCATGGGGAGAAATGAACACCGAACCTGCAATGCATCTCCAGATTCAGCACTGACACGTTATGAGTAATGGTAGTCGTATTATTCACTGGTTGATGGAGGCCTTGCTATCCCACACTCTACAACCCTTTACATCACTGCGTGCGCGGTTGGAAGAGGATAGAGGTACTCCATGGACAGATGGTGAGTGGGACACAATTCTGGCCAGCCCCACGCTGATACCATGAAACGCCACATTTTGTGTTATTCAGACCTGCATTATACACAAACCATATTTATCGCCTGATAAACTAAACAGTTATTTTCACTTAAGCAATTGTGCCTGCCCGAGATGCATGCAGGTGGATGCCAATCTGCTACATATGCTATGATCCTGCTCCGCTCTACAGACATACTGGTAAGAAGTGACAACGGGGCTGGTGGCATACACTGAGAGGCCCCAATTGCACACATGGGAGGAATGTATATTAGGCTTTTTTCCCAGACCGAAGAAGCACAAAGTCACTTCCAAATTTCATAGATTTCGGTCTTATTGTAGCTAAATTGTTGCTAATTGTTGCTTGGCGTAAATACCCCGGTACAGAGCGGGAATATCGACGTAGAAATATCGTCTTACATAAATATCACCGCAGAAATATCGTCAGGAAGAAATATCGACAAAAAAAATATTGATGGCAACAATATCGACTGACAGGTAAGAAATATCGATTACAAAAATATAGTTATAATAAATATTGTTTACAAAAATATCGTTTACAAAAATATCGTTTTTTAAATAATGTTATGTATTTTAGTGTTTTTATTAAGAATTGTGTGTTATTTATTATATGTGTTAGGCTTTTTAAAAATATAAATTTATTATAAGTTTAATTTTGCATTATTAGTTCCGTAGCGGGTTGTGGGTTTATAGGGGAATATGGTGGGAAGTAATTTCATTATATAAATTCAATTGAATAATTAATGTGTTAATTTATTAATTAGTAATTAATTGTTAATTATTTTTAATTAATCAATTAATAAGTAATTATGTTAATTGTTTAATTACTTTTAGGTGTGTGCTGTGGTATTTGTATGTGTACATGGTGTAAAGAGTGGTTAGTAATTAATTTTAAATTAATTAATTAGTAAAATGTAAAAAAATTAATTACCATTAATTAATTAGTAATTATTAATTGTAAATGTGTAATTGATTTTAGGAGTGTGTTGTAGTTTAGTAAAGTGTAAATGGTGTGAAAGCTGGTAAGTAATTATCTTTTTTATTGATTAATTAATAAATATTAATGAATCAATTGTCATTAATTAATTAGTAAATATTAAATGTAATTGTGTAATTAAATTTAGGTGTGTGTTGTGGATATTCTAGTGTGCTAAGTGATATGTATTTGATTAATTAATAAATAAGAATACATTAATTTTTAATAATGAATTAGTAAACATTACATTTAATTGTGTAATTTATTTTAGGTGTGTGTTGTGGCTATTATAGTGGTAAATAATGTGTTTTTTGGGATCCTGCACGTTCTCTCCTGTTGCACTCACTGGAGTGCGAATAGTATTTTTTACCCCTCCGCTATCCAGCGCTTTCCCTACTGTTGCACTCACTGGAGTGGGAATAGTAAATTTTACCCCTACGCTATCCAGCGTTTTCCCTACTGTTGCACCCTCTGGAGTGGGAATAGTAATTTTTACCTCTACGCTATCCAGCGCTTTCTCTACTGTTGCACTCTCTGGAGTGGGAATAGTAATTTTTACCGCTACGCTATCCAGCTCTTTCCCTACTGTTGCACTCACAGGAGTGGGAATAGTAAATGTTACCCCTCCGCTATCCAGCGCTTTCCCTACTGTTGCACTCACTGGAGTGGGAATAGTAAATTTTACCCCTACGCTATCCAGCGTTTTCCCTACTGTTGCACCCTCTGGAGTGGGAATAATAATTTTTACCCCTAATCTATCTAGCGCTTTCCCTACTGTTGCACTCTCTGGAGTGGGAATAGTAATTTTTTCCCCTTCGCTAACCAGCGCTTTCCCGCCTGTTGCACTCTCTGGAGTGGGAATAGTAAATTTTACCCCTCCACTATCCAGCGCTTTCCCTACTGTTGCACTCACTGGAATGGAAATAGTACATTTTACCCCTACGCTATCCAGCGTTTTCCCTACTGTTGCACCCTCTGAAGTGGGAATAGTAATTTTTACCTCTACGCTATCCAGCGCTTTCCCTACTGTTGCACTCTCTGGAGTGGGGATAGTAATTTTTACGCCTACGCTATCCAGCTCTTTCCCTACTGTTGCACCCTCTGGAGTGGGAATAATAATTTTTTACCCCTACGCTATCCAGCGCTTTCCGTACTGTTGCACTCTCTGGAGTGGGAATAGTAATTTTTTTCCACTACGCTATCCAGCTATTTCCCTACTGTTGCACTCACTGGAGTGGGAATAGTAAATTTGACCCCTCCGCTATCCAGCGCTTTCCCTATTGTTGCACTTACTGGAGTGGGAATAGTAAATTTTACCCCTCCGCTCTCCAGCGCTTTCCCTACTGTTGCACCCTCTGGAGTGCGAATAGTATTTTTTCCCCTACGCTATCCAGCGCTTTCCCTACTGTTGCACTCACTGGAGTGGGAATAGTAAATTTTACCCCTACACTATCCAGCGTTTTCCCTACTGTTGCACCCTCTGGAGTGGGAATAGTAATTTTTACCTCTACGCTATCCAGCGCTTTCTCTACTGTTGCACTTTCTGGAGTGGGAATAGTAATTTTTACCCCTACGCTATCCAGCGCTTTCCCTACTGTTGCACTCTCTGGAGTGGGAATAGTAATTTTTTCCCCTACGCTATCCAGCTCTTTCCCTACTGTTGCACTCACTGGAGTGGGAATAGTAAATTTTACCCCTCCGCTATCCAGCGCTTTCCCTGCTGTTGCACTTACTGGAGTGGGAATAGTAAATTTTACCCCTCCGCTCTCCAGCGCTTTCCCTACTGTTGCACCCTCTGGAGTGCGAATAGTATTGTTTCCCCTACGATATCGAGCGCTTTCCCTACTGTTGCACTCTCTGGAGTGCGAATAGTAAATTTTACCCCTCCGCTATCCCGCGCTTTCCCTACTGTTGCACTAACTGGAGTGGGAATAGTAAATTTTACCCCTACGCTATCCAGCGTTTTCCCTACTGTTGCACCCTCTGGAGTGGGAATAGTAATTTTTACCTCTACGCTATCCAGCGCTTTCCCTACTGTTGCACTCTCTGGAGTGGGAATAGTAACTTTTTACCCCTACGCTATCCCGCGCTTTCCCTACTGTTGCACTCTCTGGAGTGGGAATAGTAATACATTTTTACCCCTACGCTATCCAGCTCTTTCCCTACTGTTGCACCCTCTGGAGTGGGAATAATAATTTTTACCCCTACTCTATCCAACGCTTTCCCTACTGTTGCACTCTCTGGAGTGGGAATAGTAATTTTTTCCCCTTCGCTATCCAGCGCTTTCCCGCCTGTTACACTCTCTGGAGTGGGAATAGTAAATTTTACCCCTCCACTATCCAGCGCTTTCCCTACTGTTGCACTCACTGGAATGGGAATAGTACATTTTACCCCTACGCTGTCCAGCGTTTCCCTACTGTTGCACCCTCTGGAGTGGGAATGGTAATTTTTACCTCTACGCTATCCAGCGCTTTCCCTACTGTTGCACTCTCTGGAGTGGGAATATTAATTTTTACCCCTACGCTATCCAGCGCTTTCCCTACTGTTGCACTCTCTGGAGTGGGAATAGTAATTTTTTCCCCTACGCTATCCAGCTCTTTCCCTACTGTTGCACTCACTGGAGTGGGAATAGTAAATTTTACCCCTTTGCTATCCAACGTTGTCCCTACTGTTGCACCCTATGGAGTGGGAATAGTAAGTTTTTACCTCTATGCTATCCAGCACTTTCCCTACTGTTGCACTCTCTGGAGTGGGAATAGTAATTTTTACCCCTACGCTATCCAGCGCTTTCCCTATTGTTGCACTCTCTGGAGTGGGAATAGTACATTTTACCCCTTTGCTATCCAGCGCTTTCCCTACTGTTGCACTCTCTGGGGTGGGAATAGTAAATTTTACCCCTACGCTATCCAGCGCTTTTTCTACTTTTGTACTCACTGGAGTGGGAAAAGTAATTTTGAATTTGCTGTTAAATATTTTAACTACTAATGTTTTTATTTTGTTATTAAATGTATGTATTGTTTTGTTTAGAGTTTAATGTGTTAATTAAATATAGCTTTTAAAAACAATATTTGTATATGTATAATTTTTTTATTAATACATTTTGTAAATGAAATAAAGATAATATTTAATAAATTATATTTAAGTAAATATATGTATATGTACAATTTTTTGTGTTTATATTTATTTAATTACAATTATTTGTTATAATTAATGAATATATATATTACATTTAATTTAATTTGTAAATAATAATAACATTATTTAGTTAATTTAATTTAAGGTATATTATTTTTTAAAGTCGATATTTGTTACATCTATATTTTTTACATCGATATTTTATTAATTACTTACCTGTATAATTATAGGGAGTCGATATTTTTGTAATCAATATTTTTACATCGATATTGTTGTTGTCTATATTTTTGTAGTCGATATTTGAACATGGAATACCCCATTGCACAATATTGGGACATGAAACTGTCAAAATTAAATGATGAGACCAAGACCCGGATGGTATTAATTCCCCAAACAGTGACAGGAGTAGGTCAATTGTAGACTCCTGAATGCTCCATGATGCAGATATCGTGTATAACAACTTGGCGTTGATAATACATCATTTTGCGCTGCTGATGTACTTTTGAACTGTGATGACTCTTGCTTTTCGTCTATTCTATATCCCCCAGTGGGGGTGAGGGGGGTCAGGATGGAGGGTGGGGTGTACGAATGGAGCAAGCACCAAACATTCACCTTATGTGATCCTGGTGTGTTGGTTTGTTGTGATTTGTTTTTCTTACCTTTCTTTCTTTTTTATTAAATGTATTTTGCATTTTTTACTGTAACAAGTGGACCTATAGGTCCAGAAGGCTTGCAATGGATGGTTCAATTTACATTTTTGGTTGAGACTTGGTGCATGTTAGAAACCAGTTGTATTCACAGCTGGCATTGCCAGACACATTGTCCAGCCTGTAATCATTTCTAATTGGAATGTGAATCTAAAAAAACACATATTACTGATGCTGTGTGTAAACTGTTATGCACTACTGTTATGCCTAATGTGTAGAGATGCCAAGAATCCGACCTCAAAGCATATTTCTCCTATGTAACAGCAATTATTCTCCATTATTGTTTTGAAAAATGCAAATAAAGAAATTTAAACAAACAAAATAAAATGAGGCACATGGTCAAGACTAATTTGCATATGGCTGGGTCTGTACTGGGGTCTCGAAGTGAGCTAAAGAAGCGATGATTGATTCTACCCAGATCTGTGACTAGGGGTGAGTGCCTGAAAAGTTACAGAGCTCCGTCCATCATCATTAAGCGCCCTGAGACCTTTTCGGTGAATTGTTGCGCTATATAAAAGCTTTTGACATTTGACATTTGACATCTCTTTGTGTTTGCTTTGTTCGCCATAAGTTGGCAGGGTATGCCTGGACTTGGGTTCCATGCTCACTGTGCCACAGTGTTCATCTAGCCTGACTGATGAGGGGGTGTTACCCCGAAACTGCTCCAAGAATGTTTATTTTCGGTCCATCGAGGACCTGGCTTGGCAGTTTGGGCTGGACTGCTCCCATGAGACTCAGGGTCAAGAATGATATGCATGTGGCTGGCTGTGAACTGGGGTGGCAAAGTGAGCTAAAGAATGATGATGGGTTCAACCGAGATCTGTGACTTGGGGTCAGTGTGAGTGTCTGAAAAGTACCAGCTCTGTGTCCATCATCTCCTTGTGTTTGCTTTGTCTGCCCTGGGTTTGCAGGATATGCCCAGACATGGGTCCCTTCCTCGCTTTGCCACTGGATTCAAGCTAGCCTGGCTGATAAGGTGTGTTACCCTGAAGCCAGTCCCAGGATGCTTGTCTCTGGTCCTGGCTTGGCAGTTCGGGCTGGACTGTTTCCATGAGACACAGGGTCAAGACTGATTTGCATATGGCTATGTCTGAACTGGGGTGGCTAGGTGAGATAAAGAACGATGATGGATTCAACCCAGATCAGTGACTGGGGATGATTGTCTGAAACGTTTCAGCGCTTCGTCCATCATCTCCTTTTGTTTGCTTTGTTCGCCCTAAGTTGGCAGGATATACCCAGACATGGGTCCCTTGCTTACTTTGCCACTGGATTCAAACTAGCCTGGCCGATGAGGGGTGTTACCCAGAAACCGGTCCCGGGATGCTTGTTTCCATTCCAGGGAGGATTTGGTTTGGCAGTTCGGACAGGACTGTTCCCATGAGGCACAGGGTCAAGACTGATTTGCATATGGCTGGGTCTGAACTGGGGTGGCGAAGTGAGCTAAAGAACGATGATGGAATCAACCCAGATGTGTGACTGAGGGTGAGTATCTGGAAAGTTTAATCTCCATGTGTTTGCAATATAGCATCAACACCATACCCTTGTCAATTCCGAGATGTAATTGGGGACCAAAAATGCTATATGGCAGTCCATTGTCAACAAGGTTAACTCCATTGCAGAAGTGAATAGGACAGTGACGGACTGCAAGAAGCACAGGAAAATGGAGAGCAATTGACAGGCAGGCAGCATTGCAGAATGCAGATTGCAGAAAAGTTTCAGCGCTCTAACCATCACCTGCTTTTGTTTGCTTTGTTCGCCCTGTGTTGGCAGGGTATGCCCAGACATGGGTCCCATGTTCACTTTGCCACTGGATTCAAGCTAGCCTAGCTGATGAGGGCTGTCGCCCCGACTCCGGTCCCAGGATGCTTGTTTCCGGGCCAGGGAGAACCTGGCTTGTCAGATCTGGCAGGACTGTTCCCGTGGTTCAAGACTGATTTGCATTGGGCTCTTTCTGAACTGGGGTGAGCTAAGGAATGATGATGTATTCAACCCAAATCTGTGACTTGGGGTGTGTGTCTGAAAAGTTTCAGTGCTCCGTCTATCACCTTTCTTGTGTTTGCTTTGTTCACCCTAATTTGGCAGGGTATGCCCAGACATGGATCACTTCCTCACTTTGACACTGGATTAAAGCTAGCCTGGCTGAAGAGGTGTGTTACCCAGAAACCATTCCCAGCGTGCTTGTTCCGGTCCAGGGAGTACCTGGGTTGGCAGTTCAGGCAGGACTGTTCCCATGAGGCACAGGGTCAAGACTGATTTGCATATGGCGATGTCTGAACTGGGGCAGCAATGTGAGCTAAAGAATGATGATGTATTCAACCCAGATCTTTGACTGTGACTGGGGGTGAGTGTCTGAAAAGTATTTGCGCTCGGTCCATCGTCTCCTGTGTTTGCTTTGTTCACCCTCAGTTGGCAGGGTATGCCCAGACATGGGTCCCGTGCTCACTCTGCCACTGGATTCAAGCTAGCCTGGCTGATGAGGGGTAATACCCCCAAAACTGTCAGAGGATCCCTGTTTCCAGTCCAGGGAGGGCTTGGCTTGGCAGTTCAGGCTGGACAGTTCCCATAAGGCACAGGGTCAAGAAAGACTTGCATATGGATATGTCTCAACTGGAGTGGCGAAGTGAGCTAAAGAATGATGATAGATTCAACTCAGATCTGTGACTCCGGATGAGTGTCTGAAAGGTTTCAGTGCTCCGTTCATCATCTCCTTATGTTTGCTTTGCTTGCCCTAAGTTGGCAGGGTATGCCCAGACATGGGTCCCTCACTCACTTTGACACTGGATTCACGCTAGCCTAGCTGAAGAGCAGGGTTACCCTAACATTGTTACCAGGTTGCTTGTTTCCAGTCCAGGGAGGACCTGGCTTGGCAGTTTGGACTGGACTGTTCCCATAAAGCACAGGGTCAAGGCTGATTTGCATATGGCTGGGTCTGAATTGGGGTGGCAAAGTGAGCTAAAGAAGGATGATGAATTCAACCCAGATCTGTGACTAGGGGTGAGGATCTGAACTGGGGTGGCGAAGTGAGCAAAAGAACGATGATGGATTCAGCGCAGATCTGTGACTGATGGTGAGTGTCTGAAAAGTTTCTGATTTTCATCCAAAATCTCCTAGTGTTTGCTTTGTTAGGCTTAAGTTGGCAGAGCATGCCCAGATATGGGTTCCTTCAAACTCTGCCACTGTATTCTAGCTAGCCTGAGGGGTGATACCCTAAAACCGGTCACAGGATATTTGTTATTTGTCCAAGCAGCACTTGGCTTGGCAGTTTGGGCTCGACAGATCCAATGAGGCACAGGGTCAAGACTGATTTGCAGATGGCTGTGTCTTAACTGGGGTGGCAAATTGTGCTAAAGAACGATGATTGATTCAAACCAAATCTGTGACTTGGGTGAGTGACTGAAAGGTTTCAGAACTCCGTCCATCATCTCCCTATTTTTGCATTGTTCACCCTAAGTTGGCAGGGTATGCCCAGGCATGGGCCCCTTGCTCACTTTGCCACTGGATTCAATCTAGCCTTGCTGATGAGGGTGTTACCCCGAAACCTGTCCCAGGATGCTTGTTTCCATTCCAGGGAGAACCTGGCTTGTCAGTTCAAGCAGGACTGTTACCGTGAGGAACAGGGGCAAGACTGATTTGCATTGGGCTCTTTCAGAACTGGAGTGGTGAAGTGAGCTAAGGAACGATGATTAATTCAACCCAGATCTGTGACTGGGAGTGAGTGTCTGAAAAGGTTCAGTGCTCCATCCATCATCTTCTTGTGTTTACTTTGGTTTCCCTAAGTTGGTAGAGTATGGCCAGGCGTGGATCCCTTGCTCACTTTGCCACTGGATTCATGCTAGCCTGGCTGATGAGGGGGTGTTACCCCGAAACCATTCCCATGATGCTTGTTTCCGGACAATGGAGGATATGCCTTGGCAGTTCGGGCAGGACTGTATCCCATAAGGCAGTGGTTCCCAAACTGTGCGCCGTGGCTCCCTGGTGCGCCGTTAGGAGTAGCCAGGGGCGCCACCGGCGCACGATGTGGGAAAGAGTTTGCGCCAAAGAAGCTTGTTATCATGTGAGAATGTAAGCAATTAATAAAAAATTATGCGTCCTTTGACGCCCTACGCTACCATCAGCCTGAAGGCAGCAAGCAAAGCTTATTTAAATTAACACAGGGGTGTTACAAATGCATTGTAATTACATGGATAAAGCGCTTACTACCTCGGACAAAACATCACAGCTCAAACTGCACCAACCTGGGAATCGGAGAGGCTGTTAAATCACCCCAGACTGGGCCGCCCACGTGTGTTTTATTTCTGGGATGAGAGAAATACAGGAATCTAATAGTGACATAAAGACTTTCAGTCTGAGAAAATAAGGGCAAGCAGCAAGTGGAAGAAGGAATACACAAGGGTAGAATAAAGTGCGAAAGAATCAAAGGGAAAGAGAAGGAAAGCAGGACATAAAGGCAGAGAAAGGGGAGAAAAAGAATGTGTGAAGAGGAAAGGCAGCAACAAGAGGTTGAGAAACTAAAAGACTGAGTGAGGGAATAGAAGATGCTTTGGCTTTTTCATAAATGAAAGTTTCTCAAAGCGTTATTAACGGACCATAAACAGACACAGCTGGGTTTGCAACAATGCAAGCTTCCTTTAATGCACAGAACAGGCATGCCTACGGCTGCTCTTTGGCTCTTATTAGCGTTTAAGATGGTGCATTATGGGGCTTGTAGTTTGTCTTTTTTTACATTATGAGGAGTATAATCTCACAACTCATCTTAAGCGAGAGCGTTGTATTATTTCTCACGTAATCAATTATAGTACTGGAAGTACTCCCAAGGTCGGGCTTACATCCCCCCCCCAAAGGTAAAAAAAAGTGTCATGATGGGGAGCCACGGCCAACTGCCAATTAGGTCAAGGGAGTCACAGGTCGAAAAAGTTTGGGAACTACTGCCATAAGGCACAGGGTCAAGATTGATTTGCATATGGCTGGCTCTGAACTGGGGTGGAAAAGTGACCTAAAGAACGATGATGGATTCAACCCAGATCTGTGACTGGCAGTGAGTGTCTGAAAAGTTTTTGCGCTTTGTCTATCATCTCCTTGCGTTTGATTTGTTAGCCCTAAGTTGGCAGGGTATGCCCAGACGTGGGTCCATTGCTCCCTCTGCCACTGGATTCAAGCTAGCCTGGCTGATGAGGGGTGATACACCAAAACCGGTCACAGGATACTTGTTATCTGTCCAGGGAGCACTTGGCTTGGCAGTTTGGGCTGGACGGATCCAAAGAGGCACAGGGTCAAGACTGATTTGCATATGACTGTGTCTTAACTGGGGTGGCAAAATGAGCTAAAGAACAATGATGGATTCAATCCAGATCTGTGATTACACATCTGGGAGGCCCATCTAAGAACCAAGTGGAAACAATGATTAACCTGAAATAATTCAGACGGACTTGTGAATTTCAAAATTGTGTTCTTAGACAACTATGACAAATATGATTTATGAGCAGGACTCCATACATATATATTGTGATTCCTTTTGTGTTTGTATGATTGGTGGTATGTGTGGTATGTAATGAGTAGAATGAAAGGTGGCAATGGAAGAATGATGGTGTCATGTTGGGGGATATCACATATCTTGGTACTTAGGCAAGAGAAGCTAAGAATGGTCTTCTGTAAACTGAAATAATATCATGACTTTTTGTATTTATAAAAGTTTTCTTGAAAAAAGTTTATGACAATATAGACATATACATAAAAATAACAAATATATTTCTCATATATAATCAAAATAAAAAAGAAAGTAAGCAATGTTTGGATCAAGATGTTTTGTCATGGGAAAATGTCCAGTTAGAGTAAATACCACTGTGGAAATTAGATAGGCCAGGTAAGAAGTTGTTTCCACTGTATTTATTTCTTTCCCCTTCCTCTTAGGCCTCAAAGTAACTGGGGGATACCTTTGTGTATATAGGTTCAATCCAGATCTGTGACTCAGGTGAGTGTCTGGAAAGTTTCAGAACATCCATCATCTCCCTAGTTTTGCTTTGTTCACCCTAAGTTGGCAGGGTATGCCCAAGTGTGGGCCCCTTGCTTACTTTACCACTGGATTCAATTTAGCCTTGTTACCCCAAAACCTGTCCCAGGATGCTTGTTTCCGATCCAGGGAGGCCCTGACTTGACAGTTCAGGCAGGACAGTTCCCGTGAGGAACGGCGTCAAGACTGATTTGCATTGAGCTCTTTCTGACCTGGGGTGGTGAAGTGAGCTAAGGAACAATGATGGATACAAGCCAGATCTGTGACTGGGAATGACTGTCTGAAACAATTCAGAACTCCGTCCATCATCTCCTTATGTTTGCTTTGTTCGCTCTAAGTTGCCAGGGTATGCCCAGATGTGGGTCCCTTGCTCACTTTGTCACTGGATTCAAGCTAATCTGACTGCTGAGGGCTGTTACCGTGAAACCAGTACATGGATGCTTGTTTTTGGACCAGGGAATTTCCCCAATTCCTTGCTCTGTGACTCACAGGGAGTAAAAATCCACATTTCTTGGAAACATATCACCAATCGAGTACCAAGGTCCGTGAATTGTGTCACAGGTATGTCAACCCCACACAATCTAGAGAGTATCTCTAGCCGTCCCTAAAACACTTGGGTGACCCTGCAGTTTAATTCAGCTTATAGGTTAGTGCCCTTCTCATCATTACCTTCCAAGCAACTATGTTAGATGCAAACCCATTCTGTGTAGCCTGGACTTACTGTGAGGAGCCATGTGGAGAATTCTTAACTGAATAAGATGCAGCTTTGCTCATACAGTGGCCTCTCTTGAACATACCAACATTGCTTTCAGTCTGTGTCCTCAAGGTGGGGAAATATCCTCTTTCCATTTGCATCTAAGTTTGCACATTGTTCATTGCTTTCTACATGGACCATGTCTCCCCTTGTTAATTGTTCTGAGAGGCCGGAATTCTAAGGGACTAGCAGATGGTAGGGCCACGTAATCAAGAAAATAAGTCACTAATTTGCGATGGAGCAGTACAGACTGTTATTCTCGTGTCTAGTCCTGCTCATATTCCTCCTGCCTTTGTGTAAATGAGTTAGTGGCTCTCATCCCAGCTATGTTGCAGAGTCTAGTAATGCCAACTTCTGATCCTCTTAGTGCTACTTCTTTTGGGATGGTCTCCATCCAAATTGGGTTCCCTTCAAGATTCTACCCTTCCATTCCAAAAATGTTGGTTGCATGCAGCATGCCTGTTTCATCTGTTCCTCTGATCCAGTGTGAAACACTTGCTTGATTTAAAGTCTGACTGGTGACAGGGTGAAACGTGGAGGACACAGGTGACATGCTGCGCTCTCGGTAGAACAAGGTCATGGAGCTTGGCAGGCTGCGGTCTACCACCCTGCAGTCCTAGCTAGGCAGCCAGCCTCCCGCTTGTACTCATGAGGCTTGGTATGTGTGTGGCATCTGTTCGCTCATCCCCCATGCGGTGCTGCAGCCAGTACAGAAGCAGGACATGCCTAGGGCACCAACGCTCTGCTTCCTGTTGCACCTTGGCAGCGCTAAAAGGCCAACAATTTAGTGTTTGTACTAGTGTAGAACCTTTATATTATGAAACAATGGTCCTTAGAGAGAAAAATACTAGAAACAAATGATATATAGACCATGATAGGTACTATATGCTTTCGATGTCCAGCAGGACAAGGAATTTTTATTCAATCAATGCAATAATATGAAGGAAATTGGAAAACATCACAATACAGTGGGACACAATCCTGCATCCATTACATAGAACATAGGAGAAAACATTACCACAAAGAAATGCACACACTTCCTATTTTTCCTCCAACAGGCATTGTGTTTCTTCTATAGGCATTGTATTCTTTTAGTCCTGATGATGATCCCTTTATCATTTGAGCACAGGATTGAAACGTCGCTGACAAACTAAATAGTGTCACATTTAACCATTGCGTACGACCAATGTGGCTACTATTGTGGTTAGCTTGATACATTTCCTGATTAAGTCAAGCTTCCAAAGCTCTTCTTTTGCCTGAATTATTTTTGTGTATTTCTTTGTGGTAATGTTTTCTCCTATGTTCTATATACTGGATGCAGAATTGTGTCCCACTGTATTGTGATGATTTCCTATTTCCTTCCTATTATTGCATTGATTGAATAAAAATTCCTTGTCCGTCTGGACATCGAAAGGATATCGTACCTATTATGGTCTATATATCATTTGTTTCTAGTATTTTCCTCTCTAAGGATTATTGTTTCATGATATAATTGTCACCCGAGGTCCTTAGTTACCCTTCGGGTTCCCTTGTTTGTCAAAAATAACTGTAGAGTAGAACCTGGCTCAAGAAATGGGAGAAGGTTTACTGTGAGGGGCAATGCCAGTATAGATGTACCATGGAAACACGAGCAGTTGTGGCTGGTGAATTTGGAATTTGGTAAAGCGAGCGAAGCATGCCAACCCAACTTCCTCTCAAATGGTTAGCGAGAAAGGAGTTCTCCACATCTATCAAATTTTGAAAATATGAGTGCAACTGGTACATTCTACAGCTCTATTTCCATACAAATTGGTTTAAAATCCAGAGATTCTAAACAGACATAATGAAATATTACAATAATTTTAGGGTGTGACAGGAAAGCCCTAGCCTCCTTAGGACTGTTTGTGGTTCACCATCCTTATGGAAACTTTTTTTAAAAATGGTGACAAGCAATGTGTTTTCAGCAGGTCCCAATGTTTTAGATTTTTTACGATTACACAGATATCACTATCACCTTTCATCATGGCTTGCATTGCTTTGCTGCAAAGATCATCAAATATAGCACTGACTTCTAAGTACTATTAAGTAAAGGTAGGTGAGTCAAGAAATTAAAAGGCAGAGCTGAGCCAATGCTCTGACCTGGCTCTAAGAACCCATGCACATGCAATGAAAGTGTTTCTCATGTAAATCGTGCAGCAATAATGTCAAATATGATAAACCCTCTCAAAAGTTAAAAAAGTGTATTTCTTTAACTCACTGAAGCATTTCACATTAGTACAGTAGATGTTATCACACATTGAGAGGCATTTAAAGGAGGTGATAGCACCTTAGTACATCAGATTATATCAGTACACTGAGAGACATTTAGTAGAAGTGATAGTTTAAAAAACAAATGGACTTAGAAATATTCATGCAATCTCTAAAACACAAATAACGAATGTCCTTTTTTAGGAAATTTTCGAAGACATGGCTTTTTGTCTCTAGCATTAAGTAGATCTACTCTTTGGTCAGCCCGGTTCTAGGAAGCTAGCATCAAGACTCAGAGTTCACATGCTCTATAAAACCTTTACTTACATACAAAACCAGAAATGAACTAAAAGGCAAGTAATTTGTCATGCACATTCTAAATGTGGCATACTTTGTTATTATACATGGAACAACATTAAGGTATTTTCAACTAAAAATAGAGTTATTGTACAGCACAGCTCCTGCATTTATGACTTTAAAGATGCTCTCATACATGATGATGAAGAAAAAGTGAGCATGGCGAAATAAAATCACTGCATAGGATCACACAGTTTAATCAACACTTCGGCTGGGATTGTTAACAGTTTTTCAGGTTTCACTCTGAGCAGTTCAGTCACTAATTTGTTAGCTCTTTTTTCCCTCCAATTTAGCATTATATTTTAATGCTGTATCTTTAATTTTGGGACATGGGGTGAGAGCATGGGTGGGAAGCAGAAGCCACTCACTGTCTTTCTCTAGAGGGATTCCAATTTAGCTTTACCCTTAAAGTTATATGGCAGCTATAATGGGATAACTTGCAGAGTGGAAGGTTTTATTGCAAACTGAGGCAAATTCACAATGAATTAAAAATATCTTATTAGGTCGAGCCTGAGCATCGCATGCGGTGCTCTACATAGCATGCTGTATTAGTGTATGCACTTGAAGCTCAGCTCACTCTCCGCCCATATTTGTTTCTTGACTCGTGTCTTTGTGCTTTGTAAATTCTGGCTTCTGATTCGGTAAAAATCTTGTTAGTCCCTCCTTAGTTCCTCCTTGTCTTCATTTGTAATTGTAACCTCCCATGAGGACTGGCCCGTTCACTTCTATTGTTACATCGTCTGTGTTATTCAGTCTGTAAGCACAATTTTTTTAGTGAGTTTTGTTTTACTACAGGCTCGACCTGCTTTGCAGCAACATTCTGTGCTCAATGCATGCTTTCACTTTCCAAGCGGCCGCTTCTTTGGAATGCTATAGGTCTCGCATTTAGGAGAGTTCGAACTATTGCCATTGTAAATGAATATAGCTTAAACTCTCACAAATGCATTACCTATTGCTTTACAAATATTTATTTTGTGGATTGTTTTCAAGCACCCCATGCAGCGCTTGCACTTATTAGAGGCCACGCCAATTTCTCTAGCTGTGGCTTGTCTAAAGATAGGGGCATGGCATCTATTAAGTGAAAGCACATCATGGGGCGCTTGGAAACAAACAATATTTGCAATTCAGTAGGTCTCACATTTGTGAAAATGTAAGTTATTAACATTTACAGTGCCACTAGCTCAAAGTCTCACATATGCGAGACCTATTGCATTGCAAATTCTTGTTTTTTAATGCGGTGAAACATACATTTTATTCCAAATGCTCTTTCTATATAGCACTATATTCCATCACAAAACTGTCCATGTGGTTGTTCATCACTAAGATGCTTCCCTCTTTCAGAACTAGATCTAACCGACTAATGCTCTTATTTTTAGGTTTTGCCTAGGCAGCGCATGCGCTGTCTTGACGAGAGATGCTGTCTATACTATGTGATGTTAGTAACCGCCTCTTTTTCATGTGGACTTTTGATTCATTTGTTCGCGTGTCACTTAAACTGCCCGAGTTCCTTTCGAGTTGTGGTTGGTGCAAGCTGTCCTAAATGCCCTCCTTTTTGAGATTGTTTACGCCTACAGCTATTGCCCTTTTACTCGTATTACTTTGTGTTCGGAAGCGATACGATGTGATAGGAGGACTTTTTTTAGGGTTTGTTTTGACATCGATAGAAGAGCATTTCCCGTAATATGTAATTTGGAAAGCGTCTTAGGCTTTGTTTTTTTCTGAAACTTTTGTTTCCGATAGCAGAGCATTTTCCCTAGCATGTAATTTCGAATGCGTTTTCGTTTTGCTTTTAAAGCATTTCCCCTAGCATGTGATTACGGACAAGTTTTTTTATTTAGACTTTGGTTTGTTTCTGATAGCAGAGCATTTCCCGTATCATGTGTTTTGTGAAGCGCTAGGCTTTCTTTTGTCTCTGATGGCAAAGCATTTCTTCTGTTGTTGGGAAGCATATTTGTTAGAAATGGGAATTTCTGGTTGACTGAGGCTTGCGCCAAAGCCAGGCAGAAACCACCACTCTAGTCAGGGCAAGGAAGTAACCCACCAAGATAACCCCTGCTCACCCCCTTGGTAGCTTGGCACGAATAGTCAGGCTTATCTCAGAGGCGCTGTGTTTTACAAAGCGTTTGCACGCGCACCCAGCAACAACACCCAAGGCCCACCACAAAGGAAACTCCACACAAGAGTATATATATGAAAAATAGTCTTTGTATTATCCCACAAACATGGGCTTGAACAAACACTGGGGCCTTAGGAGCTGCCGGGGCTCCAGAAACAAAATGGCGCCTTCAAGGGAGTCCCTCCCAGGGGACTCAACATAGACAAATGCCCCCCTGATCCCTCGTGGGCTTGAATCACACTGCGCCCCTGGAGCCTCGTGGGCTCGGAGGAAAGAATGCCCCCTTCGTTGGAGTCCTTCACTGAGGACTCAAAATCACCAAATGCCCCCGTGAGCCTCTTGTGGGCTCTCAAGAAATGCCTCCGTTCGGTGGAGTCCCGCTCTGGGGACTCGACACAACCACAATTCCTAGGAGTCTCACTGGAGGTATCGTTGGAGCGGCCCGCTGACCAGATGGGGCCGCTCGACACACCCGCCGCACACTGCGCCTCTCTCCAGCACGAGGGATAGGCCCGGAGCTCTCCCACCGCCCAACAACACTCACCGGGCTCCGCTGGTGGCTCCTTCCCCTCACGGACAAGGGGCTCTCCTGCTCACACGGGAGCCCTGCAACTTACTCCCGGCTGCACTTCAGTCTTGCGGGGCCCGCCCACAGTCAGGTGGCCCGCTCTGCTTCCTGCTCCGGGCTGCCTTATCACTCGGTGCTGCGGGGATCACCGGCAGGACTCTACTGGTGTGCAGGAGCGCGGGGTAGGCTCCCGCCACTTCCTGCTTGCCGCACCTCACTTCCTGCAGCTTCCTTCTCCCTGCAACAACGGAGCGCCGGGTGGGCTCCCGTCCGCTTCCAGTTTTCCTGCTTTTACTTCCGGGTCGCCGCTGGCAGCGCAGCGGCCCAGGGGAGTTCCTCTGCAGCGGTTTGGCAGAAATACTGGGTAGGCACCTTAGTTTCAATACAAATAAATTTCAAAGTCCGGCATAAGAGGGGTAGGCTCTCTCTGAGTTAGACTATAAAGCAGGGTGGGCTCCTGCTCGCATAAAACGGCACCAGACGCAGGGTGGGCACCTGCTCTCCCCTAGAACAACCAGGGGCAAGTGGCCATTAAATCAGCTGTCCTGGGGGTACAAATCTAGCACTCCCAGGTGCCGCAGGAACCAAGAAGTAGGAGCAAAGCGCTACCCAGCGCCAGAAAGCCCCAAAGTCCAGCAAGAGTCTTTTAGGAGGTGGGGGGGGGCAGGGCTGGTCCCAGGTGCCAGCTCACAGGGTCCTCCAAGGTAGGGAGGCATTCCCCGGTGGCGGTCCTCCTGGCGCCCAGCAGCAGCAGGCCCCCCTCAAGACAGGATCAGCAAGAACATTTTGTAAGAGGTCACAGCCTCTTTTTATACAGTAAGTCCCTTTGTCTCAGGGTGCAGGGTGGGGGAAAATCAGTCACAGCTGGTTTTGGAGCACTTTGTTTTACTCAGCCACCCTTTCCATTCACTAGGCAGGCTAGGGTCATTAGACGCACCACAGGGGGCGGAGCCAGCATTGTGTGGGGAAATCCCAGCCCTATTCAGGTCCCAGGTGTACTCCTCCCTCACATCACTCATGCTAATCTCAACACTCACCACCGGGGCAGACCCATCATGACTCATGGAGCCAGGCTCACCAGCCAGCTCCAGCCAATCACAAGCCAGACACAAATTACACAAACATGCCAACTTCTAGAAGTGGCACTTCCACACTAGACACAATCACACCGCATACATCATTGAGCAGCATTTAATCACACGAGTCCACACATACCAAACTCGCACCTGCACTCCCACGCATCAGGAGATCCGGACTGCAGTGACCTGAACACTAGGTTACTGGCGGCGAGTCGCTGAGCCTGAATAAGAGCACAGCGTGAAGAATCCGCCACACTGCCAGTCCATGTGGCGAACCTGTACTACGGGTGATGTAATCTCTCCAGGCTAATTACAGGAGGATTGACTACGGACAAACCGTGAGTTGTATAAGGAACAAATCTGTTTTCCCTTTTTTGTCCTTTTTCACATTAGTCTCCACGGAGTGGACACGCCTTAGCGAGTGTGGACCCCCGGGGACTATTTTTTACACTGGTCCTGAGGAAAGCTGAGCAATAATAGCAATACACAGCAGAAACATGTTGACCTACTGACACTTGGACACTGTGGTTTTATTACTAAACCATTGCGTGTCCCCACTGTTTTTATTTGCGACCGGCTGGTCCACTAATAAAGTTTATTTCGGGCTTAGCCGTGACCTTTTAAACACGCACATTTATCACCATTACACTTTGCCTCACAAGAATTTTTTTTTTACAATTTTCCTGCTCCGCTGCAATTGCAGGCGTCGTAGCAAGCAGGGGGGGCAGTCGGTCCCTCCTGCGGGAACCCCATGATGAAGCATGTCACCACTAGGGTGAGTGAGGGTTCTCTTAAGAAATAAACCTGGCCTCCCTGACCTTATTTAATTTACACTAGTTAATATCACATCACTGGCTTTTTTGTTAAGTAAAGTAAAGTAAAGTCCACATTTGTAAAGCGCACAATCACCCGTAAGGGTCTCTAGGCACTGGGGGCCGTCGGGAAGATTAAGCGAGCTATTGCCCAGAGTCACATGGTGCTGGGCTAACCTGCCGCCGGAGCTGGGGATCGAACCGTGGTCCCCAGATTCCAGTGTCAGTCGCCCTGGCCGCGGCGCCACACCTCTAAGTAGGGATATTGTCACTTGTGCTCTTTTGTGTATCCCAATAGGCACTCTCGTGTTGTTGTAACATACAAGGGACACATACATTCCCCATGCATTACTATGGGAGGGCAGGCCAACCTCACCACACGCACGCACTTTACCCTGGGACACAGTGGTAAAGTGCGCGGAAACCAGAAATCACTATCACCAGGTCACCATTAAAAAGCAAAAAGTTTAGGGGTGAACCTGCCAGAAGGGCCAAGTCCAACAATATTGTATTGTGTTTTTGTAAGTGCTAGGCTTTCTTTCGTTTACAATGGCTGTGTATGTTTTTGCGTGTTCTTTGCGAGCACATCACTTGTTTTTGTAACTCGTTATCACTATTTGGGCAAACGCTTCCCTTCAATGGGATCAGCTTGACCCCCACATACAGCAATCCCGAACCAAGAGAAGAGCCGTTCATATTTGCAGAGGGTCATCGGTGCGTGGCAACACCAGTGGTAGCTTCTGTAGAAACTTCTGATCCATTTCAGATACAAACGAATGTTTGTTTTTGCTAAAATCTGCAAATTGTAGAGCAAGTGATAAATGATGTGGCAAGTGAATTATGTGGAAGGGTGGGGAGGGGGGGGCTATAATTATGCAAAAAACGCTGTAGCTGCAGGATTGCATAATTTCTGTGCCTATAATTAACATCAATTCAATCCCCTATACGGGCAGACATTTCTGTGCGCATCTTCAGATAAACAGACGCTCAATTCCCTCACAAGCAGGGGTACATATACCTAACTTCAGCTGGACAAGCAGCCACCTCCCGTACAGACAGGCGTGCGTAACTTCGGACAGACTGTCATCCATCTCCCGTACTGGCTGGCGTACATAACTCTTGGCATGCCTTAACAACCCCCCCACCCCCCACCCCCACACCTAGGCATACTCATACTCATACTTCAGGCGGACAGACATTCGGTTTACTACAGGCATGTACATATTTTACTTCAGACAGACAGACAGTCACTCCAGACTGACATAAATCGACCACCCCACATATTAAAATGTTAATCTCGAGTACAGCTCGGTTTTGCATCTCTCTGTGCTGTAAGTGAGAGGCATTATCAGCATCTAATGTGATGGTGTTTTAATTTACTGACCATGGAAGGATTGACGTTGGAGTTGGCCTTGTTAGGATTCAGACGTAATACCTAAAGATCACCGCAGCTGTCAGCAGTGAGTGTTCAACTGCCCGAGCTGTCCTTCAGACATTCTGAGGTCCATCTGTAGACAGACATCCAGCATCAGACGGGCAGAGCATTAACCCATAGATAAACATACGACTAACAGGGGGAGGGGCTTAAAGCTCCAGACAATCATCGAAGCACTAGACAGGTAGGCTGACCGCCACCGCCGACAGAGACATTCACCTCATTAAAGGCACAGACGCGTGAGTTTCAAAGAGACAGACATTCAACCCTCTACATCCAGTTGCCTCCTTACAGACAGACCCTGCCAGCCACCGGGCATTCACCCGATGAGAGGCAGGCACGCCCCCACGTACAGACGGACACCCCACGGATGCACCCATGCCAGACATGACTCTGAGGCTCGTGGGTACCAGTAACACGTGCTGTTACCTAGCAAAGGTCTACAGCCTGAAACAAGCACTGGCTCAAATGTCAAGTGGTGCGGCTGCAATAATCTCAAAGGGTGTGTGTGTGTGTGTGTGTGTGTGCGTGCGTGCGTGTGTGTGTGTGTGTGTGTGTGTGTGTGTGTGTGTGTGCGTGTGTGTGTGTGTGTGCGTGCGTGCGTGCGTGCGTGTGTGTGTGTGTGTGTGTGTGTGCGTGTGTGTGTGTGTGTGCGTGCGTGCGTGCGTGTGTGTGTGTGTGTGTGTGTGTGTGTGTGCGCGCCTGGGCTGAGACAGCTTCCCGGGCGCACACACACACACAAAGATAGTTTTTGAGAATATCGCAGCCACACCCAAGTACTTCACAGGTCTTTAAAAGACCATTTACATGTTCACCCTTTCATCTCCACGTGGTGAAAGGCAACAAATCCTTTCTTTGACTACAATAATCTTTGCCCACTGTTCTCCTGCATAGATATTTTTTTTTCTATGCAGCTCAGGAGAAAATAAGTTTGTTTGTTCCTATTCAGTTTTCCTGACCCCTGCAGCTGCTTATCCGATGAGGCTGTAACACAAAGTTTGACGAATGGAGTAGTAGGTAAGAGAATGTGTTACTATTTTTTTTAAAATCTGCACAAGCCCAGCAGGACACATACTTCGTGCGTGCTTCATTTAAACAGTATTTATCATTATCATGGCCCGTGCAGGACTACAATTGACAATACAAAATGCCCAGATAATGCTGGTGATTAATAATCCTGCAGGAAAGCAATCATTTGTCTGTTAGTAGTTTTTAAATGCAGATGAACTGTATTTTATGTGGATAGCTCAGTGGGTTACTGCCTTTATCACAGAGATCCTTCTCTTACTTGCAGTTCAGAAGGTACAATCCTAACATAGGACAGTGACTAATGAACTGTTACCATAGACCTGCATACAAACATGAATGGTATAGTTAGAACGTTCTCAGTCTTTCATTATTCTAATGTTGCTAAAATGAGTATGTTTGGGCAGATATACAGTTTTATCAGTAAAGCTGACCCCTATGGAATACTCTTTAAATCCTAAGGTTGTGTTTCTCAGACCAAACCCTCTTAAAATATACTGCCCACCAGTATGGATGACGTGATTCCTACACCTTGTAATCCTCATTGGTTTATGTGACATTCCCTGTAGACTGATTTACATACTTGTATGATTCATTGTCACTGTATAATGTGTGCTTTATGTAAAGTACTGTGACACCCTACCGTGATATGAGTAGCGCTATACAACAAATGAAATGCATATGAGAGAGGGGCTACGTAAAGATGAGGGGTACTGTTGAAGGGTGGCAGTGACGGAATCCATGGAGAAGGTCAGTAGGGGAGGGGTTATGGAGCGATGAGGGGCACTGTTGGTGGGTGACAGAGAGGGAATCCGAGGATGAGGTCATGGGGTGGAGGGGGAGCTAGGGAGAGATGAGGGACACTGATGGAGGGTGGTAGTGAGGAAATCTGAGGAGGAGGTCAATGGGGGGGCCATGGAGGGATGAGGGGCACTGGTGGAGGGTGGTAGGGAGGGAGTCTGAGGGGGAGGTCATAGGGTGGGGGAACTACGGAGAGTTCATGGGTGTTGGGGGAGGGTAGCAGTGAGGGAATCCGAGGAAGAGGTCAAAGGGTGGGGGGCTATGGAGAGATGAGGAGCACTGTGGAGGGTGGCAGTGAGGGAATCCGAGGAGGAGGCCAATGGGGGGCTACATGGAGATGAGGGGCACTGGTGGAGGGTGGCAGTGAGGGAGTCTGAGGGGGAGGTCATAGGGTGGGGGAACTACGGAGAGTTCATGGGTGTTGGGGGAGGGTGGCAGTGAGGGAATCCGAGGAAGAGGTGATTGGGTGGAGGGGGAGCTAGGGAGAGATGAGGGGCAGTGATGGAGGGTGGTAGTTAGGGAGTCAGACAAGGAGAGCATCAGTTGGAGGGGCTACATAGAGATAAGGGGTACTGGTCTCCAAGGAGGAGGTCATGAGGGGGAGGGGTTAAGAGGGGCACTGGTGGCCTGTAGCAGTGAGGGAATCCAAGGAGGAGGTCAATGGGGGGGCCATGGAGGGATAAGGGGCACTGGGGGAGGGTGGTAGTAAAGGTATTTACGGAGAAAGAGGTTATTGGTGTGGCACCGAAAAAGACGTTCCCATCTGCACTGAAGCTGGTGCTGTCATGGCCTTCCTGTTTTCGTTTATTTAATTAACAGTCGGGTCATGAGGGCTACTGTGCACATTCTTTAAAGTGAGTGCTAATTATATTTACTGCTATATTCAATGTTTTAAGTTTGAAGGTGATTTTACTAATGTTTTTACCGGGAAAAATTAAAGTGGAGCCCGATAGTGCCTGATATGGGGCTGGGGCCCAAGGTCAGCTGTGAGATAAGGTGCATTGGAGAGGAGTAGTGGATAATCAAGTCTGTAAGGGAGTGCGTTGCAGAGTCTGGGGTCAGGTGGAGGTAGTATTGAAGAGGGATTCTCACTGAAGGCTCGCAAAGAGGGAGCCCATGAAGTGTCACTTGCCTGATAGTCCCATCTCAGAAACCTCCCCTTCGCATCAAAGGAACTTTACATGAAAAAAACACTTTTTGAGAGTGATAATATGTAGAAAGAGATTTGGAAAAGAGTGCGTTTTACTGGGCCATGTAAGACGAAGAAGAGATGAAGGAGGGCCCTGAAGAAGGCCTGCCCAGACATATATGTGACAAATCGAGCCCGCAGTGGCCCACCCAAATGCCCCCTCGGCCCACCCAAATAAAAATTCCTGGAGCCAGGCCTGCTCCAAGTGGTAAGGGCGCTATCTGTGTGCCGGGCAGAAGCGGCCTGTTCCACTGTCTTTAAAGGGGTGAATCTTCAACTCTCCCCTACACTGAGGCAGGGTTGGAGCGGCCCAGGCAGACCCCGGGATGTCTTTCCACATTTACTGACAGGTCGGCCCACCTGTGATTCCCCGGTGTCCCCAGAGGCCAGTCCGCCTCTGCAGTGGGGGTGGGTGGAGCCTCATGGGCTGTCTCTTTCTCATGGGGCTACCTTCTCTCCAACCACCACCCCCACACCCAGAGGTGTGCCCTGCCCCTCTGAGGAGGCAGAATGGTATTACCCTGCCCCCAGCAATGACGCTAGTCCACTTGCACCGCTCCATTTCTATTATTGCTTCACCTCATAAAACCATTAGCGCCGATAGAAAAAACACATTTTTCAGTGCGCTATGTGCTTCCAGTGTGCCAGTGTGGGTAACTGTTCGTGGGGCCAAAAGCGCATATGAGTGACTAAGAGCAGAGCCCAGCCGGGTGTGAGGAAAGTGTGCCTGGCCTTTGACCCCGCGTGGGCCTCGTGTGCGCGTGCACGGCTGATTTTTGGTCCGTCTGTCCAAAGGCGGGTTGATGTGACAAGTTCCCGACATAGTGTGCGAGAAGTTGAGCGTCGCCTCTTCCTGATCAAGCCTAGTGGAATTTTGTGGTAATAGGAGTCTGGGTTATGTCCTAGCCATAGCTAAATTATTCGGCACAATAGAAGCAAGTTATGTGGCATAGATGTTACGCGATTAAAAGTAAATGTTATGGAATTTTACACTGTGACTTGAGAAGTTTAAAGCTCCAATTGCTCCATATTTAGCTGCTTCACCGCCACACCTCCACTGATGAAATGCAATTTTTAAGTCTGGCTTAGAGACAGCTTAAAGTGTTTCATAAGCCTCATGTAATCAAAAAAACATAAATGGCAAACACATACATAGGCAGACATGGGAGACTTTGGGGGTCACCTTTGGTCTGTTCTACTGCTGTAATTAATCCTTTGCAGCCTGGGGCGGCGGGTCAGCTAACTTCAGCCATGAAGGCTCTCTTACACTGACTGCAGTTTGTCCGACCACATGTGCCCATATGCCTAAACAGAAGTTACTTCAGTCCCAGGGCTAGGGGCCAACACTTTATTTGCCAATGCTTTTTACTTTCTCTTATTTATTCTTTTTACTTGTAATCATCCTTGAGTGTGTAAAAAATTTCTTAGAATCAAAACCAAAAGTACCTTTTTTTGCATCAGTAAGAATATTTTGTGTAATATACATTAAATCAAACTACTCCCATAAGTACTTGCTTGAAAACCCATGTGCCCTGATGTTATATATTTATATGCAATGGAAATTCTTTTTAATGTTAAGGTTTTACTCCGAGCACTCAGCTCCCACATGTAGGCGCTTAGATAGATACATGTTGTCTTTTTCCCCCTTTTTTCTGTCATTTGTTTGCAATATATACATGTAACTTCCCAGCTTGCTACGGCAAGGCCTTTTGGCTTTTCTAGTGGTTGTTGACTTCTGGCTCATGTGCTCTTGTGCCTTGAGAGGCTGGCTCGCATTGCTCTCGTGTGTATGTGCCCTTGCATCCGTGGTTGTACGTGTGCATCCCACACAAAGGACGCACGTGGCATGCTGCGGGTTTCATCTTTCTCATGTCCTCTGTAGCATGTCACCGAGCCTCAGTCGTGGTTCTACCACCGAGTGGAAGGACAGCTGGGGGAGGGGAAAGCAACAGGGGTAAAGCTGTGGGGTCTGTGGATGGAGGGCATGCTGCCGATGGGCAGAGTGCCTGGGGTCAGGGGCGCATGCCCGCAGTCCATGTAGGCATGTTCTAAACATGGGCCTTCTGCCGGAGTCCGTGCTTCCATGTGCAGGTGCAGTACGCATAAATGTCTGCTGCCAGGTCATGCCACCGAGGTCAAAAGTGGCCTGCCTTCTCTTCCCGTAGTCTTTATTTTTAATCTCTTCCCGTTGTTGTAGTTCTATCTAGGACCCTAATTCGATATTCCTGATTTATGCCCTTATGTGGTTATAATAAATAATATCCTTATAAAGGCATAAGATTCATATCCATATTTAGTCATAGCCCATTCTGTCCAAATTAAGCAAGGCTACTTCCCCAGGCTCCTAGAAAGGAGTTCTGTAAACAAACCAAACCTCCAGCAACCTGGGAATTCCCCATGGCTTCTGTTTTGATTTCGTCCTAGAACTCCTGTGAGCACTCTAAGAACGGCCAGTTCTTGGTGACATCTTCATTGACTTCTTATGTCCAACCTTACGTCAAAATCCGGCACCTTTCAGGTATAAATATACCAACGTTGCCGTAAGCAAACACACAATGGTGGTTTTGGAGCAGAGTAGCTATCTACTTGCCCGAGAGCCCAGCTGATGCGAGAGCCCACGGACGCCGCCCCTCCTCTTTGACGCACTGAGAAAGAAGCTGTCTTTTCTCCTGCCGAGAAATCCAGCTCCAGTGTTTCCAGATACCCTCGCGGGTTACTGGGATATCGAGTCCTGAGAGAGAGATACCAGACCTCCTGCTTTCTAACATCCAGGTACGTAGCTGACTAAACCCTTAAGAGTATTCTTGATTCAGATTCCTTGGCAAAAACCAACTTAACTTAAACTGCTACTTACTTACTCCTTCCCACGTATTAGGCTTAGGTCAGGCACACTGGGGTAGATGTATTTAGAAGCACCAGTTGAGTACGTTAGTCAATGTATATTTGTATGTATATATTTTATCTATCTTAAAGAAACATATGGCTAAGAAACCATATCAATGCTTTTACAGTATTATTTTATAATACTCCTTTTACTGTAGGCACTTTACTTTATGCTAAGTATTGCAATTGTGGCAATTCATTTCTCTTGTATGAGAAAGAAGACTGCTCAGTAAATAACACCTTTTATTGAAAACGCCCGTCTCTCTTTTCTCTGCACTCTGGTGAAACTAAGTATGCACACTTGACTGAGTGAAATAGCTGTCTATTGTTTTCACACGACTCTAGAGATACACTCTTATTCTGAGGGAGCAAAGTTGTCATGTTATATGGTTGTCAGAAGCTAATCCCTTCTTGTCTATCCATGGAGGTTAAACTCCTCCTCGCTTATTCGAGAAAGTTTCTAGTGACCTCTGAGCTAGCTGGCAAACCTTAAGTCTAATGTAGTCAGTAGAGACCTAGTTGACGTCAGTCCTACGTCTACACTGCTGAATATATTATTCCAGTGTGCAGAGTCTATTGGGAATATAGGAACTACACTACACTGTATCCCTTCTTTTTTCTCTCCCCTTAGTTTTTAGGTTTCGACTAGGCACGCATGCGCTGTCTCGACGAAAGATGCTACATAAACTATAGTGGGGGAAGCTCCGCCCACTTTCCGACCATATGTTTGATTGGCTTGAATCATAAAATCTGCATTCTGATTGGTGTTTAACTTGTTAGTCCCGCCTCCTGCCGGCTATGTCGTCATTTTTTTCCTTCCGCGGGTATCGGCCCCTTTACTTTAAGAACAGTTTTGTTCCCCTGCCTCTCCTCGTTCCCTCCCATAGTCCATGACTTCTTGGACCTCTACCACCCCCACGCCCCCTCCTGTTCGTTCTTTTTTTCACATCCGCACTTCCGTTGAAAAAGCAAAAAGGCTCGCGTAATACGAGTCATTTTGCATTTTCAATGCTTGTTTGTTATTTGATTCGTCAGTGAATCGCACTCTTTGTCTCGCAAGCGCACGATGCTTTACATTGCATGCACCACAAAACAGTCGCGTTTTCTCAATTGGGAGGCAGAGACAGCACAAGCAGCCAACAGACACAGCGGCCGCCATGTGCGAGCCAGTGAGCCGTCCCAATGTCCTTCAGCAGCAGCCACGTTCCGGCCGGCTATAAGCAGCACACCATGAACAAGGTGAGGACGTTTTTCCGAGGCAGCAGCAGAGCCCTGGGCTTCATGTTCGCCGCCTCTGTTATTTGGCGGTTCTTCGACATGGCAGCCCTGAAACACTCCTTCAGCGATATTAACAGCAAAGTCCTGAAAGATGAGTTGGTTTGGAGCGAGAGGGGGCGATTCAATGGCTGGAAAAATAACGCTTTGCTGGAAAAAGCCTTTACCGACGCTATCTACAGGTTAGAGGACGTACCGACCTAGCTTGTTTAATATTCCGGTCCCCATCAACTGACCTTTCTACTGAGAATTATAAACGCAGCTGATTTGTTTAGCAATTGGCTGGGATGAAAACCCCACATTCAGAGGGACATTGTCACATTACTTTTTTCAGAGGACGGCTTTGAGGCCCCGGACAGGCCCGGATTGGCCGTTGCGGGCACCGGGCCATCCCCAGGTCGGCCGCACGGGTGGGGGCTGTTTTTTGGCCCACTGGCCGTTTTTGTTACAGGGCCGTTTTTGCAGCATAGCTGCAAAATCGGCCCTGTAACAAATTAGGCAGAAAAGCGGCCCCAGCAAAGAGCTGAGTCACACCCCCCCCAGGGGGAGTAGGGGGGCCGGCCGAGCACTTTGCCAGGGCCTGTTTTGGTTCCCAGTCCAGCCCTAAGCAGCTTTATTACTTGTATGCTCAGCTCACAATGCTATTCACTAGTACCGTCCCTCTCCATTGTTCCCTCATCTGGCATCTGGCTGTCAATCAGGGATACATGGCTCCATTCCTTCTTATTAATTCCTCGGTGCCTCGTTAGGTACTCCCTCCATTACTTCATCCACGGTAGCTTGCACCTGGACAGCCTGGCACAGGCTGTCTTAAAGTGGGTAAACGAGTCTTTTAAAACAAATATGGCTCTGTGACGGGGTACGGACAGTGAAAGAAGCAACTTCGGTTCTCTTTTCCTGTACTACACCACAGGACTTGGCAAGATTAGGGAGATACATGGCCGAGCTGCGTCTTAGGCTTATAGAAAAAGAGGGGCCAGGCATTATAAAAGGCAACTTGGTCTGTTAAACCAGTATTTTCCAACAAGGCCGAACCGACAACGAACTGACAATCATTCGCAGACATTTTAAAGGTATATAATATATCCTCTTACTTAGTATTTACACGGTTGCAAGTAAACCCAATGTTCTTTTATTTTATAAGTTTTAATTTTTAAAACAATTGTTTCAATTTGCTTTTAAAAACGCATGTACGTTATATTGCAGATGGTTTTAAGTAACTGTGCAATAAAATAAATACGAATACGAGTCCTGAACTGCTTCCCTATATTCCTTTATTGCCTGTTACGCATAAATCCCTTTGTCTGCTCCAGCTCAAGCACCGTGGGCTACATGCATGGGGTGATTTATATCTAAACTTCCTTTCCTAGGCTTAGAATCTAGGAGATACCGCAGACTCCCGTCAAGAGATTTTCACCTACATTTGTCTCAAATGCAACACCAGGGCAGCCATGCCTGGTTTTCCCGCTGAACTGCCCATCTTCAATACACTACACACCTTGAATCAAGCCACTAATACTCGTCACCTGGGGGCATATTACCAAGCAATAGCGATAATTATCGCTATTGCTTGGTTAGAGACCTGGGGGCATATTACCAAGCAATAGCGATAATTATCGCTATTGCTTGGTTAGAGACAAAATTTTACCGCTGAGCTGCGGCGATTTTTATCGCAGATAAACCTTGGTATTACCAAGGTTTATCGCAAATGTGATAAAAAACAGCCGCAATGCATGAATATCGCTGAAAAGTCAGCGATATTCATGCATTACCGAGCTAATGCTGTTAGCCATGTAATCCACCTCCCATTGGATAACATGGCTAAGAACTGCTCAGGGCAGGTGTTAGCTTTTGGAGATATTCGCGCTTAGCGCGAATATCTCCAAAAGTTGGTAATAGGAGATAGCGATGTTAGCGACAGTTTCCAGTCGCTAACATCTTGGCACGCCCACTTTGCATGTCATTAGTGATAAATATCACTGACATGCAAAGTGGGGCCCAAGATGGTCGCTATCTCCTACTAGCTGTGGCTAACTGGTGTTAGCGACAGCTAGGTAATAGGGAGATCATTTTATCTCCGCTTTCTTGGCTTTTAAAGCCAAAAAAGCGGAGATAAACCCCCTTGATAATATGCCCCAAAATTTTACCGCTGAGCTGCGGCGATTTTTATCGCAGATAAACCTTGGTATTACCAAGGTTTATCGCAAATGCAATAAAAAACAGCCGCAATGCATGAATATCGCTGAAAAGTCAGCGATATTCATGCATTACCGAGCTAATGCTCTTAGCCATGTAATCCACCTCCCATTGGATAACATGGCTAAGAACTGCTCAGGGCAGGTGTTAGCTTTTGGAGATATTCGCGCTTAGCGCGAATATCTCCAAAAGTTGGTAATAGGAGATAGCGATGTTAGCGACTGTTTCCAGTCGCTAACATCTTGGCACGCCCACTTTGCATGTCATTAGTGATAAATATCACTGACATGCAAAGTGGGGCCCAAGATGGTCGCTATCTCCTACTAGCTGTTGCTAACTGGTGTTAGCGACAGCTAGGTAATAGGGAGATAATTTTATCTCCGCTTTCTTGGCTTTTAAAGCCAAAAAAGCGGAGATAAACCCCCTTGATAATATGCCCCCTAGTTTCCCTATTGTATCATACCTCACAGGAGGAATCTCCCGGTTATAGGGGACAAGTGTGAACACAGTGGGAAACAGAACGTGGGAAAGCTCTCACAAACAAACAATGGCACTACTTCTGCATGCAGACTGGTCAAACTGTCTAATAGCAGACTCTGTATAATTCATTACAAGTTCCTGCATAGGGCGTACTATGCTCCTGCTAAACTGCATAGGTTCGGGCGGATGATATGTGTGCCAGATGTGGCTCAACAGGTGCTGACTTCCATAACCTGGCATGGTCTTGAGAGCCGGCCCATTTTTATTGGCAGAAGTGTGTGATGCTCTCTCTATTATGATAGGGGACACTCTTACGCTTACTTCCGTCATGGCCCTGCTTAGGCATGTCAAAGACTTGAATATTGGGTTTAGGAGTTATGTAACAATAGCACTGCTGATTGCTAAGAGAAGTGCCCGTCATCGATGGGGGTGGGGACAAGCCCCCAAATGTAAGGACTGGCTTACTGACCTAATCTATTGCAATCAGCAGTTGACATTGTACGCTGAATGGTTACCTCCCACTTCACATCCCAGGGATATCTGGTTTCCTTTACACACTTCTTTGCTAGTCCGCGCATCCTCCCCTACTCTAGCTGTGGATCCTCCTGACAACGCCAACCCCCTGCTGACATTCTGCGATGCCCCGTGGGAAATACTGTGCCCTCTGCTATTGTATTCTTCGCTTGCATGGAGGATGTCACCCTGCTCATTTCTTGTCTCCCTGGTGCTTGTGCTCTACTGTTAAGTCTATCGATGTATTTCTTATGTGTGTTAGGATTTCTTTTCTTTATCTACTGCTTTGTGTGAGCTGTGGGGTTTGGGTAACTGGATGCAGTGTACACATTATGAATTCATGGCACACCTATTGTTGGTTTTTATTTATGTTCAATGACATTTAAGAAATAAATATTAAAACATAATTTAAAAAAACAACAAAAAACTATATTTCAATGGAAGGGCGTCATAATACACTAATATGGCGAAAACCAATTGGCATGGGCAATGCTTGTTTTTACATGTTGTCCCGTGGTACGAAAAGTGCCCACGCAGCCTGTAAACCACTGCCTGTCAGCTGCTTTATCAACATTGTAAAAGTAGCTCAGCCGGCCCTGATGTGCAATTAACACCACTGTAATCTGTGCACGCCGCTAGTTGTGACTAACAGGTCCACACGCTGAGCTGCAGACGCTGAGGTGAAAGGAGGCCGCGTGCAGAGCTCGGGACAGAGAAGCAGATTTAGTAACACAGTGGGCTCCATTCAGAAGATGCCAAAGCGTAATGCACGCAAGGAGGTCTAAAGTGGACGATATGAATTATAGACTATTGCCCTTTTTTTCTCCTAGGCATTGCACCCAGCTGAACCGGTGGAACTCTTCATAATAATCCATTATGAAGATTAAAACGTCTGTAACCGAATCACGTGATGTTTTTAAGCGCCGTTTAATTTTTCAAGCCAAAGAAAGCCAACATAACCAAGTGCTGCCCTCTTCTGGTGAGGGATGCCCACTGCAACGCACCTTGGAACGAAAGTTGAATTCTGTATATTGAAACCATGCTCTGTTTATGACTCACATAAATGCAAGACTAGACCTTTGAACAGTGACCAAAATGTAACCCTGGACTCCCAATGAGGGCCACAGTGAAAAACACAACTTTCTTCTTTGCTAAAAACACTTTAATATCAATAACATTCACTGGATGTTTGTTGCAATGTTCAAGTTTTGTCAACAGACACCTAGGTACACAGACACCCACTGTAGCCAGACACATAACTACCTGTTCCAGGAGATGTGGGCCCACTGTGGGTCCAGCCAGGATAGACCAGATCAGTGCTCCAGTTTGGGTAAAAATCCACGCCTTCCAGTGCATGTGCTCTCTGAGTTAATACATGTACGCTCTGAGTTAATGCATGTGCTCTCTGAGTTAAAGCATGTGCGATCTGAGTTAATGCATGTGCACTCTCAGTTAATGCATGTGCGCCCTGAGTTAATGCATGTGCACTCTCAGTTAATGCATGTGCGCTCTGAGTTATTGCATGTGCGCTCTCAGTTAATGCATGTGCGCTCTGAGTTAATGCATGTGCACTCTCAGTTAATGCATGTGTGCTCGGAGTTAATGCATGTGCGCTCGGAGTTAACGCATGTGCACTCTCAGTTAATGCATGTGCGCTCTGAGTTAATGCATGTGCACTCTCAGTTAATGCATGTGCGCTCTGAGTTAATGCATGTGCACTCTCAGTTAATGCATGCGCTCTGAGTTAATGAATGTGCGCTCTCAGTTAATGCATGTGCGCTCTGAGTTAATGCATGTGCGCTCGGAGTTAATGCATGTGCGCTCTGAGTTATTGCATGTGCGCTCTCAGTTAATGCATGTGCGCCCTGAGTTAATGAATGTGCGCTCTCAGTTAATGCATGTGCGCTCTGAGTTAATGCATGTGCACTCTCAGTTAATGCATGTGTGCTCGGAGTTAATGCATGTGCGCTCTGAGTTAACGCATGTGCACTCTCAGTTAATGCATGTGCGCTCTGAGTTAATGCATGTGCACTCTCAGTTAATGCATGTGCGCTCTGAGTTAATGCATGTGCACTCTCAGTTAATGCATGTGCACTCTCAGTTAATGCATGTGCACTCTCAGTTAATGCATGCGCTCTGAGTTAATGAATGTGCGCTCCAAGTTAATGCATGTGTACTCGGAGTTAATGCATGTTTGATTCATTGTGCAGCAGTGAAATTGAAGCAGCAAACTAAGCTATTTTCAGAGATTCACAGCAGTCAGCCTCCTTCCGAGTGGGCCTATCTACCCTCACACAGGAGAGGGAACCCCTGAAAAATTCTGTGGCCTCTTACTAGTGTCTCAGGAGGGGCACTAACTGTGGGCCACCTCTACAGTAGTGCCATGGCAGCACACTCCTGAGAGCCTTGTCCACGTGCTTGCATCTTTACTGCAGGGCATCACATCATTTGCATTAAGCAAATCACCATGAAAATGAGGCAATGCCATCTCCACGAAATGTTTATTATGTTATTCCAGTTAGAAAGGGGCTGTTTCCCTGTGGGTGTCCAGGTGTTAGGAGCGATTAAAGGCAGCAAAGTGTTCATAGGCTGGGAAAAATGAAAGTTCTTACCCAACATGAGTCGAACCTGAATGGAATAGAAGGCTCTAGCAAGGCTATTACAGCGAGACACTGCACGGAATGTGAATGCACCATACATGTGAAGCAGTGAGGCTTACAGGGGTGGCTGGTGAGACATAACACAATCTCAGAAAGTCTAGCTGTTTCTGCCCTATGTCCATCTAGTATGAAAATGTGCTCTGTTCTAAGGCCCAGATGTACGACCATAGTAAATTGCAACTCACAATTTTGGCTTGATTGCAAGTCGCAAATTGCGAGACGCAATTTACTATGTACAATAGTGTCAGAGACACTGATTGCTATTCCCAATGGGGTCGTAAAATTTGAGGCTCCTTAATATTGATGAGACACTCGCATTTTGCAACACCATATGGAATGGCTGTCCCTCCCAGGGATGGTGGCCTGCTTGACTCAGTTGTATGTGGTGTGTTCTGTAATTTAGTTGTTGAGAAGTATTTGGTGTCAAATTATGTGGTATAAATTGCAAATGTGTGGAGTTGGATTGTGTGGTGTGGAACTGTGTGAAAAAGCTTTATGTATTTTGTGACAAAAAATACGAAATAGGTAGGGGCTAAGCTTCAGATCTGTGTGTTTGGGTATTAAACATACACGCATTTGCAATGCATTAGGTCTCACATTTGTAGAGTTTAAGCTATTGTAATTGTAAATGACAATCCCTTTTATTTATCTGTTTTGATAATTAACAGAGGAAAGCGTGTTGTGCCTGCAGTAGGAGAAACACAAAGAAAGTAGTGCTTCAAGACTAAATAAGACATGTACCAACAGAAGTAAAAGGGCCATTCTCATTAGAGGTTACAAATGAAGACAAGGGGGTACTAAAGAGGGACTAACAAGCCTATAAATGAATCAGAAGCTAGCATTTGCAAAAGACAGTGCCACAAGCCAATGAAAAATGGGGGAAGAGAGTGGGCGGAGCTTCAAGTCCATACTCAAAAACAGCATGCCTCGCAGAGCACCGCATGAGCTGCCCAGGCTCAACCTAAAAAGGTGTGGTCATCATTCTTAAAGGCGAAGCGGGTGGGCGTGCTGTTAATAATAAAGTGAAAAGCGGGCGCTGTGCTTAAGCTTAAAGTGTGGTGCCTGGGGTGAGACAGGGATGATTGGCTGCACAATTGTTGATTCTGTTAGCTGATTTGGTCAGCCGCGCAAAAGAAAAGTGTGGCTGCCATTCTGGAACATAAATCGTGCCTCCCGCCTGAAAAAATAACACAAAATATAGCGCAGCCACCATTCTTGAATGAAAATAAAATATAAAATAAGTTAAAGCACGATGCAGGTAAGCTTGGCATGCCTACAATATGATATAGTCACTTAACAAAATAGTCCTCACAGACTGTAAATAAATCATCCGGAGTAACAACACAGTAAGAGGGCGAGTCCTCAAGGGAGGTTATAACAACAGAAAAGGCAGTACTAAAAGGGAAAACTTATTGTTGGAAAGTGGATTGATTATTGGTAGGGGCAAATGCAGGTCTGCAACTGGCAATAAGGCCACTAACACAGCATAGAGCTCAGAATAGGTCTTAGAAAATTATTCCTATGCTCATCCCTTGATAATGTGGCTGTGCGCAGGCAGGCTTAGCTTCAAAGACCGGTATGTAAAGCATTTAAAAACAGCAATTTAGTAAATAATTAAGACACAACACAAAATGAAAATCCAACACCAATTTATAAACATAGGAAAAATTTGTATCTTTTAAATTATACCAAAATGAAAAAGATCCACTGTAGGGAACCAGATATATGCATTTATAAAGATTAGTCACTTTCTAGTGTTTAGAAACCAACAGTGCCCCTTTTATTCATTTTGTGCCTCTGACAGGGACACATTCACCTTTAGCAATTGTTCTGGAGAATGTCTCACAAGTCTTGTGCAGCCCCTTCCAGCAGGTTGGGTCCAGTTAGAACTCCCTCCCGAAGATCTTCTAGTGGGTCCCAAAGTCTCCAACACACAATCCAAGGTTCTGGAATCTCCAAGAGGGTTCTTGAAAGTGTGAGACTTCAATTCCCACCATTTACTTGGACAAAACCCTTACAAATCCACTGCTAGTACTCCAGGCTGGGCATTCTTTGTGGTGATGGTCCAGGTGAGCTCTGTTAACCTTAAGCCTGCAGGGAGTCCACTCTTTAGTCCTTTTGAAGCAGGTTTGATCCACAGGGCTGTAGTTTCAAATGGCACAAAAAGGTGCAATTTTCAGAGTCCAGGCCTTCGGAAATGCACATCAAACTCTTCAGCGCAAACCCTTCTGATTCTCCTAAGTTTCAAGTAGCAGATCTGAGTGGCAACTTCCCTCTCAGATGCTTATTTAGCGTTCTCTGGGGTCAAGCAGGAGGGCACTCCTGTCCAATGAGCTGCAGGGTTCCACCCAAAGTCTGACCACTTATTGCAGAGTGTGGCAAAATCCTAACCCAGGAACCACTATTCTTCAAAATTCAATATGTCAACATTTTCAACAGGGAGATAAGAGCTGGCTAAACACACTCCCTCTTACATCTGCTCATTCCTTTCTTAAGCCTAGAATCACCTTGGGGCAAAGAGCAGAGTTGTGAATGAAACTGATGTCTGTAGCTTTTCTTCCCCTTCCCTTGAAGAGTATTATTTACGGACCCTCCCCCTGGCTCTGGCATTCCTATGTCCAGAAACCTCTCCTTCAAGGGAGTCTTCCTAACCCCAGGAGTCACTTAATACCACTTCAGAGCAGCTAGGCTAACCCACCTGTCTCTGACCAATCAGGGCAGAGCAGTCAAGGGTTGTATTTGGCATACAGACAAAACAAATCGTATAACTTCTTGTCTGTACATTTTACAATAGATTCGACAACACCATGTTGTTGGATTTATCATTACCATTCTAATGAGTCCATTAATCCTAGTTTTATGGCTTTTCTTTCTCCAGATATTAACTAATAACCTTTATCATTGTTAAACTATGGCGTAGGATTTGCAATGGGAAAAGTGACTTGGGCCATTTTTTCCTGCACCAGGGCTTACAAAAACATTTTTTATAAGTACTTTACATATATCTACAGGACCCTCACCCCAGGAACACCTAGGGGAGACTTTAGGGGTTCTGAATATGTAACGTTATTGCAGATCCTCCCTCCACATTGCTTCTACCACCAAAGTCGATTTTGGGGGGCAGTTTATCACAATGTGGGGAGTGAAATGTGCAATTTCACTTTAGTCAGGACATATACAACTTATTGTATATGGGTACACCTTATAGATACCTGACCCCCACCCCTGGGACACCTAGGGAAGACCCTGGGGGTACCTAATATGCCCAAACATGTTAGGTTAACCATTTTAAGTGCCCCAAACACAAAAGCCGAGCTTGGGCACAATTTAACTTTTAAAAGCAGTCCTGTAGCCCAGTGCCACTTTTTAAACTGACCTCAGGCTTCAGACGTGCACACATGCATGTGCAGAAAGGGTTACTGGCCTCTAAACTGCCATGCTCTATTATATACTAGGGATTGAAAGGTAGTTTCAACCCCCTGCCCTATCATGAGCTAGGGCCCTATGGGGTAGGTCACGCCAATCACAGGGATACCTCAACCCTTATTGTACCTAGTGTATGTAGGTGTTTTCACTGTATTCTAAGTGTTTTCAGCATAGCAGTGGCCCTGGGCCTGGTTAGACAGAGCCCAGGATAAGTCCGATTCAGTTACCACCAGTAACAGTCAGCAAAAATGTGTGGGGATGCCCAGGGCACAGGATGACTTTGCAAAACTAACGACCAATGAAAAGGCACCATTTACAAAGGAAAGTATCAGAAGCCAATTAAAAAGATGAGCAGAAAGTGGGTGGAGTTTCAATTCCTTACCTGAATACAGCATGTCTCTAGGAGGCAGCACAAGTGCTTTCTATGCGAGACCTAAAAATAGCCACCTCTAGCATATTTTCAACATATGAAGTCCTCAGGGTTCAGACTACTTGTAATCCTTAACCCCTTCGACGCTGATGACGAGCTGGGCTCGTCATGAGGTAGCCTCCTCGCACGCTCATGACGAGCCCAGCTCGTCATGTAAAGTGCACTTTACAAATTCTCAGCATACGAGCGGAATTCCGCCCGCACGCATCAGGTTAATTTAACATTTTATTGAGGTAAGTATCTTGATTCTTGTAACAGACCTACAGTGCGGATTGTTGAGGTGCATACCTGACATCTTACATACACTGCAGATGTGGGTAGTGTCTAAAACTAGTACGTTGATTATACCGTACTAGCAGGAAGGGTGATCTTAACATAACATGTATTTGTAAAGCGCACGTTCACCCGTAGGCATCTTAGCTCTGAATAACAGACGCTTAATACTACCCAGCTCAATGATACTCATTTTGTCAAGCTCAGATGGATGAAAGTCTGAGTGGACCCACCAGGATTTGACCCTGTGACTATGAGGTCCAACACAGCTCCCTGCAGTGGATGTATTAGTCCACTGAGCCACTAGACCCGGTCTCACTTTAGTCCTGACGAATGCCAATAACACGTTTTTGGATGACTGAATGGGCAGAGACATGTCAACCTCCGTTTGTGGGTAGAATTATCTCCCAATTTTCTTTTATCCTGCCACTAGGATATTCAATCAAATGTATCAGTTCCACTCAGAAGTAAGATTTAACATACACACATACTCCTTTTTCCCCTCTGCACTCCCTCAGACTCTTCCAGACTACATAAGAGGCACAGCTAATTATCTATCTTTTATTGCCTTCTAAGCTCCCCCAATAAACTCATGGATAGTAGCTTGCATCTACTCAATTGGAGAGGTGCCAGCACGGGCCAGATGATGAAGCATGCTGCCCACTGGGTAGGTAAGGGTGTCCGTCCTTAAAGAGGGAAGGTTTTCCCAGCTGGTTACCTTTCCTGTTCAATGTGACTTTCGCTACACAATAAAGGCAGACAGTCCTTTTGTGGTCCATTTAAGTTATTTGAAGGCTGCACTAACAGCCCTTAATCCTCCTGACCATTTTGTGTTTGATAGAAGGCATATAACACAACACTCTAAGGGGTAATAGTGTATGTGAGTGGCTGCACTGTGTACATTTATTGAAATGTAGGTGTTTATTGCAAAGTCATTTAAAACCATTATAATTATTAATTCATTCTATAATGAAACATGAAACGGAAGATAAAATCAACATGCATAAAATCATAAAAATGCTTTTTAATTTAGTAAAAAAGTAATAATTCAGTCATATGTAAAATCGCCATTTGGCATTGCAGCACGTGCAATGTAATTAGTTATATTTATTTATTTATTTACTCCCCTCCATTTGGCCGTATGCCGGAGTTTACTACCCCCATCCCGCCCCACTGCCCAACGGCACTCCCTCGAGGAGCTGCTACTGTGTATGTGAGTGAGAGTGAGAATGTGTGTGGCTGCATCAGACACATACAGTGCTAGGCTGGTTTATAGGGCAATCTGGCAGCAGAGAGTAATGCAGTGTTACAGTTTGTGTGTGTGTGTTTGTGTGTGTCTGGTTGCACTATGTACATAATAAACTTCTTGCCTTGGTTGGAGATTGTGCCTACATTTGCTTTTAGCGCATTGTTGGAAATGGGGGTTGCCCAAGTCTCAAAGGGGGTAGCATGGCATCAAGCGGGCAGGCCAAACTTGGAGGACATGTGAAGCACTCACGCAGTACCCTCAGTCAACACACCAGGCACAGCACAAAAGAGGCAGGACACCAATCTGAGTTGGAAAATTAAGCAGTTTAGTATCTCCAACCTGCAAGGCAAAAATGCATTAACAGTGTCATCATAACATGGCGCCAACTGGCACCAGAGCCAAGTATTTCAGTGGGGGTTTATTTACATGGGACAAAAAGGGTTTAGTCCATAGTCCATAGTGTCTAGCTGAAATATAAACAGGTTAGCATTTGGCACGTAACATCAGTGACACCTATATAAGGGAAAAATGCACTTGGCGTATTCGCCCATTAAACATGCAATCAAACATTAGGGATAAGAACCCAAAATAGCTGGCATTGGCGACTCCTGCAAAAAGAATAGGAATCACCTGGCATTAACATTAGGCAGGAACACCTGTAATAAGACATCAGGTTTCTTCCCCCCTCCACCTAGGGAACTATGCGTCAGGCAGGGCCAACTCAGGCCTTCATCCTTGGTAGCGGCTGTAATTACAGCAGACAGCATCCTGCATAACCCCTGTAAGAAAAGACATCGTGGCATACCAGCACATTTAATAACAGACAGGAGCACCTGTAACGAATCAGTTCAACAGCTCATAAATCTGGGGCATAGACAGGGCCTGAGATAACTCGACAGGCCAGCTTAGTGGCACCCTTGCAGTAAAAGAGAACACCCAGTTTTACTCCACCCTCCACCTGCGGATATAGAACAACAGGCAGGCAGTGCGTTGGCAACAACTCTTCCCGGGTCACCTTAGAGGAGACAATATCCCCAGGGCATAGAACCTAAGGCCTACCAACCTCAACATGGGGTAGATCCTCCTCAGGGCATAAACGTATAGATTGAAGGTTAAGCCTATCCTCTAGGGACCCTATGCACCACAGGTAACAGGCAACTACTAGGCATCACTGTCAATTCACTCTTCAGATGACTGCCCACTCCAGGGTCCACCTATACGGCCCCAACTGGAAGCACTACAATCTCGTGCCCTATCACAAGGTGTCTTAAATGTACCAGTCATGGGTGGGGGCGAGCACCGACCCTGTGCCCCGCTGCCCTCTCCACCCTCTTTATATGCCCCACTCACCGGCTGCTCCTGGGTTCTGGCTCCGGGCTCCAACCACACTGCTGGCCCCTTTGTAAGGGGGGGGCGATCCGGAGGCTCCACGCGGCCTTCTCCCAGGCCCCTCTTATCTAGTGGGGACCCGGGCTGCTAGGCGGAGGGGACAGGCACCGACAATGTGCCTCGAGGCCCCCCTGGCGTAGCGCACTCAAAGGGAACTTCTCTCCCCTCTCCACGTCAGCTGGCGGCAGACACGGGGAACAGGCGGGGCTCTTCCTCTGCTTCCCCGGGTTCCTCCTCTCTCACGAGGACCCGGGACTTCAAAGTGGCCTTCGTGAGGCTGCCGGCTCCTTTGGGGGCGGGGGCCTAGTGCAAGGGAGGCTCCCGCCCAGCTCCTTCACCATTGCGGGGCTCCTCTCTTCACGAGGACACCGGCGCTCTTCCTCTTTCCGGCCCGGGGCACTCACCGACGGGGTGGCCTCCCGCTCCGGTCTTCAGCAATGGCTGGCTGCTGAGGAGGCGGACCAGGCACCGATCCTGTGCCTCGAGGCCCCCTCTCTTCACTTACGGCGGCCTCTCTCTAGCTGCCGATTCAATCGGGACTCCCTCTTCACCACGGGAGTCCCGAAACACCTCCGTTAGCTTCGCCCGGGTTCCCTCGGCCTCCCGGGAACCCGGGGCTTCTCGGCAGCTTCCGCGGGCTTCTTCCTGCTGCCTGTCTGGGCAGCCAATCCGTGCGCGGCAAGGACGGGGGCGCGGCCAATGACGCGGCCGGGCGCCCCGGTCATGTGACGCGGGCCCGGACGGCTTCAGGGCCCAGCGCGGCCTCCACCTCACATCGGCGGCCCTCTCCTGGCACCGGGGGCCGCCGCGACGATGTGCCACACAGCGGGGGAAGGACTCCTCGCAGCGCCGGGCTGTGGCGGTGAAATCGGCGGTGCAAGGGGTAGGCTCCCTTTTCAATTAATTAATTAAATGGCGGACAGCGCCAAAACGAGGGTAGGCTCCTCACACTCGATCCTCCTCACAGCGCCCTCAGGCCACAGCGCGATTCTCCTCAGCAGATGTCGCTATTTACAGCGCACTGCTCCTCCCTCTTAGCCCAACAGAATAGAGGCAGTTCAGGGCTTCTAGGGACACGCAGCTCCTCACAGTCCTTCTCTAGCGCTTCCAAATTATAGCGCTTCCCAGGCAGGACAGTTCAGGTCAGGGCAGCAACAGTCTTGGAGTTTACAGCGCTTAGGTAGGCAAACCAGGGCTTCCAAGTAGGCTCCTCACGGAGGGGGGGCGAACAGTTCCACAGCCAGCCCCAGGGGCACACTCCTCACCTCCTGGGGGGTTCAAGCCCACAGCATTCCTCCTCTTCTGGGTACCTTTTTCCCTCAGCGCTGGCGTAGTCCAAGGTCCCACAGCGTCAGGGACCTATGAAGAGTCCTCCCTTGTCAGGGGCCCATGGGGACAGCAGCGGGGGGTTTATAGGGGTGCAGGGCCCAGCTCACAGGTCCATGTGGCGGTAGCACCTCACAGCAGGTCCCCCTCCCTTCCTTGTCCCAGCGCTGACTGACTCTCTGGTGACACTTCACCCTATTTATACCCTCCTCCCAGGCAGTGCCAGGACCTTCTAGAATGTTGGCACATCTAGCCTAAACTGGTTCTAGGGGAGGGGGTGAGCACCCTGGGTGCCAGGCTTTCCCTCCAAAACTAGGGGTAGCTGGGTAATATTATCTAGACCGCTGACCTATGTCAGTCCAGTGGCAAAACCCATGGCCATGGCATCCATTTTAAAAACAATACATTTCAGTCAGGTACATTTCCAAAATGGGGGTGCAGTTTTAAAATGGGGGATTTTACAAGTGCTCACATTATGTCAGGTAATTACATTTTCACAAGGTGTCTCACACCACTCATGGCCTATACAGGTTTAATCCCATGGGGGAGACATTCAAGTTAGGGGGTCAAAAGCGAAAAATTTTGGGGGGAAAAGGCCAAGTCCAACACGACTCCCCCCCAGCCAAAAGCCAGGGTAGACATATCAATGCCTTGATGGGCTTCCCTGCTTGGGGCGGAAAAAGGTGGACGCAGGCCTGCAACTACAGGAGCACCTGCAGTCTCTCCTCCACTCTGGAACCCAATGGTTCTTTTTCGCATCCCTCCTTTCACCAACATCACCACCCCACTGGTGTTCCCTAGTGGGATGTCTCTCCTTCCTAGAGTGGGAGGCTCTAGCCTCAGGCTTGTAATTCCCTTGGACCACTCTCTTCTCTCCAAACTGCCACTGGTCCACCCATCTGGGGTCTACACCCTCAGACTGACCAGCCCTTAGGGGCGAGGCTCTCCTCCCCCTACTTCTCCTCCTAGGGTTCCTCCATCTCCTACGCTGGGGGACACCCTCACACAACTCTCTCCCCAACCTGGAGCCGAAACCCACAGGCTGAACCGGTGACAGGGACGAGTCCTCCCTCTCCCTGCACCCCCTCCCAGAGTCCCGCACCCTCCTAACTGGAGTAGTACCCCTGGGAGTCACTTCCGGGGGGACCCTGGTTACAGAGGTCCCTCCCACCAGAGCAGGCAAACCCTGTCCCTGGCCACCCAACCCAGGATCTGCGCCCTGTGGCTGAGCCGGTGACAGAGAAGAGACCTTCCTCCCTCTGCACCCCCTCCCAGAGTTCCGCACCCTCCCACTGGGAGTAGTACCCCTAGGAGTCAAATTGGTAGGGACCTGAATTACAGGTACCCCACCCTCCAGGTCAGGCAACCCCTTAACCTGGAACCCCAGTCCAGGATCTAAACCCTGTGACTGGTCAAACCCCCGAACCACTGGAGCTCCAATTAATGATGCTCCGGGTCCTCCTGACATGAGGGGATCCTTTCCACGAGAAGGCACACCGGGACAGCCTAGACTCCCAACCTGGGGTTCCCTAAAAGAACTCTCCAGTCCCTGTGACTGCAGTTGGGGCATCTCGGGACACCTCCCCGTCTCACTCCCTCCTTTAGATGGAATGTGAGGCCCTACAACCCGCCCACTATCCTGGGACCTAGCTGGGCTTCTCACCTCTCCCGCCACGCTGGGTCGGAAGATCCCTGCACCTCTCCTTTCTGGATCACTCCCCAATGTCTTCCCAGACGCTCTGGCACTTACCCAGAGGTCTGCCTCCCGTGCAAGTTCCCTGGGGTCTGAGAACCCGCACCACAACAGATGGTGACGCAGTCTTGGGAAACAACTCCTCAGCATGTGCTCCCGGATAACGGCATGGCACAGCCCTTCCCAATCCTCCACTGCTCTCCTCACCACCCAATCCTCCAGTACAGTCCAACACTCCTCCTCGAACTCTCCCCAGGACTGATGGAACAGCTTTCCCCTGCCCCTAAACACTAACCCGTCCTCCTCTTCCGGGGAATCAGGCACAGTCTCTTGGGCTTCGGGAGTGGGACTCCTTGCACTGGACCTACACTCGCTGCCACCACTGGATCCCACCCTCTTCGGTGAATCCAGACTCCTAAAACCACTCTCAGGGGACAACCTACCCACCTGAGCTGATCTCTCTCTGGCGAAGGCCCTCTCCGCCTCCGCCATCCTCTCCAGCGCTAGGACTTTTTCAGTCTCTAGTCGCTGCTCTTCTACCCTCAGCTGCGCTAAGCCCTCGGCATGCCTGAGCTTTGCCAGCGCCAGCTGATACTCCCTCTCCTCCCTCCTATCTACCCACTCTTCTGGGGACAGGGAAAGGAATGGGGCAGTGCCCCCGGGACTGGACCCAGTGCGAGACTCCCTATCTTCGGTGTCCTCCACAGCTACTGGCGTCTCTGCCCTGCTAGACTCTTCCTCCTCCTCATCGGAGCATTTACCTCCCAGGGTTCTGGATGGGGAGCCCTCACTCTGGTCTCTAACCCACTGACCCTTCAACACTTCGGGGGGGTAGTCAGACAAGTCCCCATTAACCTCTAAGGGCTGGCTCTCCCCTCTTGAGGGCCTCATAGAGAAACAAATTCCTCCTAATGTTCCCTACTGGGGGTATCCCTCTCTCCAGGAGGAAGTCTATCACCTCCTGTTCGGTGTACTCCATCAGTTCCACTTCCTGGTAAATCAACCCCATCGTGGCGAGGTACACCCGGGACACACCCTCCCAGTGGAACAAGGGGACAATTCAAAATACTCTTCAGGAGGAAGCAATCAAAAACAATGTTCAAACAATAATACCCACCACAAGGCTCTACCTGTGGTGTAACCTGTGGCCGCTGTGGTACTGCGCAAACACAAGTCCTATCCCACCGCTCTGCCACCAAATGTTGGAAATGGGGGTTGCCCAAGTCTCAAAGGGGGTAGCATGGCATCAAGCGGGCAGGCCAAACTTGGAGGACATGTGAAGCACTCACGCAGTACCCTCAGTCAACACACCAGGCACAGCACAAAAGAGGCAGGACACCAATCTGAGTTGGAAAATTAAGCAGTTTAGTATCTCCAACCTGCAAGGCAAAAATGCATTAACAGTGTCATCATAACATGGCGCCAACTGGCACCAGAGCCAAGTATTTCAGTGGGGGTTTATTTACATGGGACAAAAAGGGTTTAGTCCATAGTCCATAGTGTCTAGCTGAAATATAAACAGGTTAGCATTTGGCACGTAACATCAGTGACACCTATATAAGGGAAAAATGCACTTGGCGTATTCGCCCATTAAACATGCAATCAAACATTAGGGATAAGAACCCAAAATAGCTGGCATTGGCGACTCCTGCAAAAAGAATAGGAATCACCTGGCATTAACATTAGGCAGGAACACCTGTAATAAGACATCAGGTTTCTTCCCCCCTCCACCTAGGGAACTATGCGTCAGGCAGGGCCAACTCAGGCCTTCATCCTTGGTAGCGGCTGTAATTACAGCAGACAGCATCCTGCATAACCCCTGTAAGAAAAGACATCGTGGCATACCAGCACATTTAATAACAGACAGGAGCACCTGTAACGAATCAGTTCAACAGCTCATAAATCTGGGGCATAGACAGGGCCTGAGATAACTCGACAGGCCAGCTTAGTGGCACCCTTGCAGTAAAAGAGAACACCCAGTTTTACTCCACCCTCCACCTGCGGATATAGAACAACAGGCAGGCAGTGCGTTGGCAACAACTCTTCCCGGGTCACCTTAGAGGAGACAATATCCCCAGGGCATAGAACCTAAGGCCTACCAACCTCAACATGGGGTAGATCCTCCTCAGGGCATAAACGTATAGATTGAAGGTTAAGCCTATCCTCTAGGGACCCTATGCACCACAGGTAACAGGCAACTACTAGGCATCACTGTCAATTCACTCTTCAGATGACTGCCCACTCCAGGGTCCACCTATACGGCCCCAACTGGAAGCACTACAATCTCGTGCCCTATCACAAGGTGTCTTAAATGTACCAGTCATGGGTGGGGGCGAGCACCGACCCTGTGCCCCGCTGCCCTCTCCACCCTCTTTATATGCCCCACTCACCGGCTGCTCCTGGGTTCTGGCTCCGGGCTCCAACCACACTGCTGGCCCCTTTGTAAGGGGGGGGGCGATCCGGAGGCTCCACGCGGCCTTCTCCCAGGCCCCTCTTATCTAGTGGGGACCCGGGCTGCTAGGCGGAGGGGACAGGCACCGACAATGTGCCTCGAGGCCCCCCTGGCGTAGCGCACTCAAAGGGAACTTCTCTCCCCTCTCCACGTCAGCTGGCGGCAGACACGGGGAACAGGCGGGGCTCTTCCTCTGCTTCCCCGGGTTCCTCCTCTCTCACGAGGACCCGGGACTTCAAAGTGGCCTTCGTGAGGCTGCCGGCTCCTTTGGGGGCGGGGGCCTAGTGCAAGGGAGGCTCCCGCCCAGCTCCTTCACCATTGCGGGGCTCCTCTCTTCACGAGGACACCGGCGCTCTTCCTCTTTCCGGCCCGGGGCACTCACCGACGGGGTGGCCTCCCGCTCCGGTCTTCAGCAATGGCTGGCTGCTGAGGAGGCGGACCAGGCACCGATCCTGTGCCTCGAGGCCCCCTCTCTTCACTTACGGCGGCCTCTCTCTAGCTGCCGATTCAATCGGGACTCCCTCTTCACCACGGGAGTCCCGAAACACCTCCGTTAGCTTCGCCCGGGTTCCCTCGGCCTCCCGGGAACCCGGGGCTTCTCGGCAGCTTCCGCGGGCTTCTTCCTGCTGCCTGTCTGGGCAGCCAATCCGTGCGCGGCAAGGACGGGGGCGCGGCCAATGACGCGGCCGGGCGCCCCGGTCATGTGACGCGGGCCCGGACGGCTTCAGGGCCCAGCGCGGCCTCCACCTCACATCGGCGGCCCTCTCCTGGCACCGGGGGCCGCCGCGACGATGTGCCACACAGCGGGGGAAGGACTCCTCGCAGCGCCGGGCTGCGGCGGTGAAATCGGCGGTGCAAGGGGTAGGCTCCCTTTTCAATTAATTAATTAAATGGCGGACAGCGCCAAAACGAGGGTAGGCTCCTCACACTCGATCCTCCTCACAGCGCCCTCAGGCCACAGCGCGATTCTCCTCAGCAGATGTCGCTATTTACAGCGCACTGCTCCTCCCTCTTAGCCCAACAGAATAGAGGCAGTTCAGGGCTTCTAGGGACACGCAGCTCCTCACAGTCCTTCTCTAGCGCTTCCAAATTATAGCGCTTCCCAGGCAGGACAGTTCAGGTCAGGGCAGCAACAGTCTTGGAGTTTACAGCGCTTAGGTAGGCAAACCAGGGCTTCCAAGTAGGCTCCTCACGGAGGGGGGGCGAACAGTTCCACAGCCAGCCCCAGGGGCACACTCCTCACCTCCTGGGGGGTTCAAGCCCACAGCATTCCTCCTCTTCTGGGTACCTTTTTCCCTCAGCGCTGGCGTAGTCCAAGGTCCCACAGCGTCAGGGACCTATGAAGAGTCCTCCCTTGTCAGGGGCCCATGGGGACAGCAGCGGGGGGGTTTATAGGGGTGCAGGGCCCAGCTCACAGGTCCATGTGGCGGTAGCACCTCACAGCAGGTCCCCCTCCCTTCCTTGTCCCAGCGCTGACTGACTCTCTGGTGACACTTCACCCTATTTATACCCTCCTCCCAGGCAGTGCCAGGACCTTCTAGAATGTTGGCACATCTAGCCTAAACTGGTTCTAGGGGAGGGGGTGAGCACCCTGGGTGCCAGGCTTTCCCTCCAAAACTAGGGGTAGCTGGGTAATATTATCTAGACCGCTGACCTATGTCAGTCCAGTGGCAAAACCCATGGCCATGGCATCCATTTTAAAAACAATACATTTCAGTCAGGTACATTTCCAAAATGGGGGTGCAGTTTTAAAATGGGGGATTTTACAAGTGCTCACATTATGTCAGGTAATTACATTTTCACAAGGTGTCTCACACCACTCATGGCCTATACAGGTTTAATCCCATGGGGGAGACATTCAAGTTAGGGGGTCAAAAGCGAAAAATTTTGGGGGGAAAAGGCCAAGTCCAACACGACTCCCCCCCAGCCAAAAGCCAGGGTAGACATATCAATGCCTTGATGGGCTTCCCTGCTTGGGGCGGAAAAAGGTGGACGCAGGCCTGCAACTACAGGAGCACCTGCAGTCTCTCCTCCACTCTGGAACCCAATGGTTCTTTTTCGCATCCCTCCTTTCACCAACATCACCACCCCACTGGTGTTCCCTAGTGGGATGTCTCTCCTTCCTAGAGTGGGAGGCTCTAGCCTCAGGCTTGTAATTCCCTTGGACCACTCTCTTCTCTCCAAACTGCCACTGGTCCACCCATCTGGGGTCTACACCCTCAGACTGACCAGCCCTTAGGGGCGAGGCTCTCCTCCCCCTACTTCTCCTCCTAGGGTTCCTCCATCTCCTACGCTGGGGGACACCCTCACACAACTCTCTCCCCAACCTGGAGCCGAAACCCACAGGCTGAACCGGTGACAGGGACGAGTCCTCCCTCTCCCTGCACCCCCTCCCAGAGTCCCGCACCCTCCTAACTGGAGTAGTACCCCTGGGAGTCACTTCCGGCGGGACCCTGGTTACAGAGGTCCCTCCCACCAGAGCAGGCAAACCCTGTCCCTGGCCACCCAACCCAGGATCTGCGCCCTGTGGCTGAGCCGGTGACAGAGAAGAGACCTTCCTCCCTCTGCACCCCCTCCCAGAGTTCCGCACCCTCCCACTGGGAGTAGTACCCCTAGGAGTCAAATTGGTAGGGACCTGAATTACAGGTACCCCACCCTCCAGGTCAGGCAACCCCTTAACCTGGAACCCCAGTCCAGGATCTAAACCCTGTGACTGGTCAAACCCCCGAACCACTGGAGCTCCAATTAATGATGCTCCGGGTCCTCCTGACATGAGGGGATCCTTTCCACGAGAAGGCACACCGGGACAGCCTAGACTCCCAACCTGGGGTTCCCTAAAAGAACTCTCCAGTCCCTGTGACTGCAGTTGGGGCATCTCGGGACACCTCCCCGTCTCACTCCCTCCTTTAGATGGAATGTGAGGCCCTACAACCCGCCCACTATCCTGGGACCTAGCTGGGCTTCTCACCTCTCCCGCCACGCTGGGTCGGAAGATCCCTGCACCTCTCCTTTCTGGATCACTCCCCAATGTCTTCCCAGACGCTCTGGCACTTACCCAGAGGTCTGCCTCCCGTGCAAGTTCCCTGGGGTCTGAGAACCCGCACCGCAACAGATGGTGACGCAGTCTTGGGAAACAACTCCTCAGCATGTGCTCCCGGATAACGGCATGGCACAGCCCTTCCCAATCCTCCACTGCTCTCCTCACCACCCAATCCTCCAGTACAGTCCAACACTCCTCCTCGAACTCTCCCCAGGACTGATGGAACAGCTTTCCCCTGCCCCTAAACACTAACCCGTCCTCCTCTTCCGGGGAATCAGGCACAGTCTCTTGGGCTTCGGGAGTGGGACTCCTTGCACTGGACCTACACTCGCTGCCACCACTGGATCCCACCCTCTTCGGTGAATCCAGACTCCTAAAACCACTCTCAGGGGACAACCTACCCACCTGAGCTGATCTCTCTCTGGCGAAGGCCCTCTCCGCCTCCGCCATCCTCTCCAGCGCTAGGACTTTTTCAGTCTCTAGTCGCTGCTCTTCTACCCTCAGCTGCGCTAAGCCCTCGGCATGCCTGAGCTTTGCCAGCGCCAGCTGATACTCCCTCTCCTCCCTCCTATCTACCCACTCTTCTGGGGACAGGGAAAGGAATGGGGCAGTGCCCCCGGGACTGGACCCAGTGCGAGACTCCCTATCTTCGGTGTCCTCCACAGCTACTGGCGTCTCTGCCCTGCTAGACTCTTCCTCCTCCTCATCGGAGCATTTACCTCCCAGGGTTCTGGATGGGGAGCCCTCACTCTGGTCTCTAACCCACTGACCCTTCAACACTTCGGGGGGGTAGTCAGACAAGTCCCCATTAACCTCTAAGGGCTGGCTCTCCCCTCTTGAGGGCCTCATAGAGAAACAAATTCCTCCTAATGTTCCCTACTGGGGGTATCCCTCTCTCCAGGAGGAAGTCTATCACCTCCTGTTCGGTGTACTCCATCAGTTCCACTTCCTGGTAAATCAACCCCATCGTGGCGAGGTACACCCGGGACACACCCTCCCAGTGGAACAAGGGGACAATTCAAAATACTCTTCAGGAGGAAGCAATCAAAAACAATGTTCAAACAATAATACCCACCACAAGGCTCTACCTGTGGTGTAACCTGTGGCCGCTGTGGTACTGCGCAAACACAAGTCCTATCCCACCGCTCTGCCACCAAATGTTGGAAATGGGGGTTGCCCAAGTCTCAAAGGGGGTAGCATGGCATCAAGCGGGCAGGCCAAACTTGGAGGACATGTGAAGCACTCACGCAGTACCCTCAGTCAACACACCAGGCACAGCACAAAAGAGGCAGGACACCAATCTGAGTTGGAAAATTAAGCAGTTTAGTATCTCCAACCTGCAAGGCAAAAATGCATTAACAGTGTCATCATAACATGGCGCCAACTGGCACCAGAGCCAAGTATTTCAGTGGGGGTTTATTTACATGGGACAAAAAGGGTTTAGTCCATAGTCCATAGTGTCTAGCTGAAATATAAACAGGTTAGCATTTGGCACGTAACATCAGTGACACCTATATAAGGGAAAAATGCACTTGGCGTATTCGCCCATTAAACATGCAATCAAACATTAGGGATAAGAACCCAAAATAGCTGGCATTGGCGACTCCTGCAAAAAGAATAGGAATCACCTGGCATTAACATTAGGCAGGAACACCTGTAATAAGACATCAGGTTTCTTCCCCCCTCCACCTAGGGAACTATGCGTCAGGCAGGGCCAACTCAGGCCTTCATCCTTGGTAGCGGCTGTAATTACAGCAGACAGCATCCTGCATAACCCCTGTAAGAAAAGACATCGTGGCATACCAGCACATTTAATAACAGACAGGAGCACCTGTAACGAATCAGTTCAACAGCTCATAAATCTGGGGCATAGACAGGGCCTGAGATAACTCGACAGGCCAGCTTAGTGGCACCCTTGCAGTAAAAGAGAACACCCAGTTTTACTCCACCCTCCACCTGCGGATATAGAACAACAGGCAGGCAGTGCGTTGGCAACAACTCTTCCCGGGTCACCTTAGAGGAGACAATATCCCCAGGGCATAGAACCTAAGGCCTACCAACCTCAACATGGGGTAGATCCTCCTCAGGGCATAAACGTATAGATTGAAGGTTAAGCCTATCCTCTAGGGACCCTATGCACCACAGGTAACAGGCAACTACTAGGCATCACTGTCAATTCACTCTTCAGATGACTGCCCACTCCAGGGTCCACCTATACGGCCCCAACTGGAAGCACTACAATCTCGTGCCCTATCACAAGGTGTCTTAAATGTACCAGTCATGGGTGGGGGCGAGCACCGACCCTGTGCCCCGCTGCCCTCTCCACCCTCTTTATATGCCCCACTCACCGGCTGCTCCTGGGTTCTGGCTCCGGGCTCCAACCACACTGCTGGCCCCTTTGTAAGGGGGGGGGGCGATCCGGAGGCTCCACGCGGCCTTCTCCCAGGCCCCTCTTATCTAGTGGGGACCCGGGCTGCTAGGCGGAGGGGACAGGCACCGACAATGTGCCTCGAGGCCCCCCTGGCGTAGCGCACTCAAAGGGAACTTCTCTCCCCTCTCCACGTCAGCTGGCGGCAGACACGGGGAACAGGCGGGGCTCTTCCTCTGCTTCCCCGGGTTCCTCCTCTCTCACGAGGACCCGGGACTTCAAAGTGGCCTTCGTGAGGCTGCCGGCTCCTTTGGGGGCGGGGGCCTAGTGCAAGGGAGGCTCCCGCCCAGCTCCTTCACCATTGCGGGGCTCCTCTCTTCACGAGGACACCGGCGCTCTTCCTCTTTCCGGCCCGGGGCACTCACCGACGGGGTGGCCTCCCGCTCCGGTCTTCAGCAATGGCTGGCTGCTGAGGAGGCGGACCAGGCACCGATCCTGTGCCTCGAGGCCCCCTCTCTTCACTTACGGCGGCCTCTCTCTAGCTGCCGATTCAATCGGGACTCCCTCTTCACCACGGGAGTCCCGAAACACCTCCGTTAGCTTCGCCCGGGTTCCCTCGGCCTCCCGGGAACCCGGGGCTTCTCGGCAGCTTCCGCGGGCTTCTTCCTGCTGCCTGTCTGGGCAGCCAATCCGTGCGCGGCAAGGACGGGGGCGCGGCCAATGACGCGGCCGGGCGCCCCGGTCATGTGACGCGGGCCCGGACGGCTTCAGGGCCCAGCGCGGCCTCCACCTCACATCGGCGGCCCTCTCCTGGCACCGGGGGCCGCCGCGACGATGTGCCACACAGCGGGGGAAGGACTCCTCGCAGCGCCGGGCTGCGGCGGTGAAATCGGCGGTGCAAGGGGTAGGCTCCCTTTTCAATTAATTAATTAAATGGCGGACAGCGCCAAAATGAGGGTAGGCTCCTCACACTCGATCCTCCTCACAGCGCCCTCAGGCCACAGCGCGATTCTCCTCAGCAGATGTCGCTATTTACAGCGCACTGCTCCTCCCTCTTAGCCCAACAGAATAGAGGCAGTTCAGGGCTTCTAGGGACACGCAGCTCCTCACAGTCCTTCTCTAGCGCTTCCAAATTATAGCGCTTCCCAGGCAGGACAGTTCAGGTCAGGGCAGCAACAGTCTTGGAGTTTACAGCGCTTAGGTAGGCAAACCAGGGCTTCCAAGTAGGCTCCTCACGGAGGGGGGGCGAACAGTTCCACAGCCAGCCCCAGGGGCACACTCCTCACCTCCTGGGGGGTTCAAGCCCACAGCATTCCTCCTCTTCTGGGTACCTTTTTCCCTCAGCGCTGGCGTAGTCCAAGGTCCCACAGCGTCAGGGACCTATGAAGAGTCCTCCCTTGTCAGGGGCCCATGGGGACAGCAGCGGGGGGGTTTATAGGGGTGCAGGGCCCAGCTCACAGGTCCATGTGGCGGTAGCACCTCACAGCAGGTCCCCCTCCCTTCCTTGTCCCAGCGCTGACTGACTCTCTGGTGACACTTCACCCTATTTATACCCTCCTCCCAGGCAGTGCCAGGACCTTCTAGAATGTTGGCACATCTAGCCTAAACTGGTTCTAGGGGAGGGGGTGAGCACCCTGGGTGCCAGGCTTTCCCTCCAAAACTAGGGGTAGCTGGGTAATATTATCTAGACCGCTGACCTATGTCAGTCCAGTGGCAAAACCCATGGCCATGGCATCCATTTTAAAAACAATACATTTCAGTCAGGTACATTTCCAAAATGGGGGTGCAGTTTTAAAATGGGGGATTTTACAAGTGCTCACATTATGTCAGGTAATTACATTTTCACAAGGTGTCTCACACCACTCATGGCCTATACAGGTTTAATCCCATGGGGGAGACATTCAAGTTAGGGGGTCAAAAGCGAAAAATTTTGGGGGGAAAAGGCCAAGTCCAACACGCATGATACACGCAGTGCAGTATTTACAGGTTAAGTTCGGGTGTTTAGCTGCATTATGCATATGACCATATGATACTCAAATTGCAGTGTGAACTATGTGTGCGTCTAAACTAGGCACAAGATAAAATAGCGCACTTTTTACTGTGCATATGTCTGGTTACCCTGCACAGGCAACACCTAGTAAAATGTTTGCTGCCTGTGCCTGTCTGCACTAAGCATATCATAAACATAGTGCACTATTTACAGATGTATTTTTGTGACTGCACTAACCACGATTCAAACAGTGCAGTATGTATGCGTATGTCTGGTACTCTAAGTGTGACAAATAATCCAGTGTGTGTAGTCTATTTCTGACTGCACTAAGGGAAAGCCAAAAACGATGAGAAATGTGATGTAACTGGCATAGGCACAGTAGGGAACCATTGCCACTTACTGCTGCTTGTTGGTTCCACGAAATGCATGTATGGCGTACAAGCTCTCGTGGAAAGATTGCTCAATGTGTCGATGCTCGTGCTGCAGAGATCAGTGAGTAACTACATCATAGTTTCGAACTCCATTCAAAACCTTGTATGCTTCCAAGGTTGGTAAAACACACCCAGTCTGTTGTTAAACTGCTAGTGCATGTACCCTAGAGTCTGGCTATTACATGAAAAATATAATGTTTCATAGTTAGAAACTCAAGCAAAATGGGAGAAATGTGGACCCAAGATTCAGTGGTGAGATCCTCTTTCTGAAAGCTCTCAGTAGTGTTTCTGCAAAAAGGCATTCTCCCAGGTACCACCTGAACGCTGAATCCCATGTAACGACCCCTTTAACAGATAATCCACCATTATGCAGCGGGATTATTGTGCGAGCTGCATAGATCGGTGTACTTCATCCCTGAGGTCGGGTCAGCCTAAAATGGCAACACGTCACCACTCTACCAAAGGAGGAAAGCCTGTGACGTGTGTGGGAAATCTTTGGTGCCCCCATTAGATTGAATGTCAGAGCTAGGCATTACTATTAATAAGAATTATTTCGACACATGCAATAGAAGTGTGTAAAAGTTTAAATCCTGCTTGATGAATAATCTTAAAAACACACCATGAAGATTATGTATTTTTTGCCTTTTTTCAGCTAAATAAAAACTAAGCAGTTTGTTGAAAGTGCCTGCTTTCACAATAATATATGGTTAAGTGTTTCTTACTGTGTAAACAGAGCAAAATAATGACATGTAATTTTTTGTAATTTTCTGGTGTACAATTTCATTTTGAAACGAATAGTGTTTATGCTACTACGTATGACACAAGCAGAAACAATTATGCAAATTAAAAGGCCCTTTTTTTGCACCACTGCATGTAGTAGTACCATTTAGTGCCAATAAGTGCACACGAGAAAGCTATGCAAACCTCTGCATTCAGCGCAGGGTCCTAAAGATATGCAAATAAGGAGAAGTCGAGAGCCGTGGACTGCCACGCACTAAACCGTGCTTTTATCTCATTGTGAGTTTATTCAAGCATCCTTCATTCAAGCTGTGTCCTCCCAGATACTGTGTGTCTGAGGAAAACGAGCACTTACGAGCGGCGGCGATGTTGGAAACGGCCGCCATTGTCCCAGCTGCTGCGAAAGTGAAAGTGGGCATGGTCTGCTGAATGCAAGCAAAGCATGTTGTCATGCTTGAGGTAGGATAAACTCAATATAGAAAATAGAACATGCACCATGTAACAACCAAGTAAAGGGAGTAGCCATGAGAGGTTACAAATGACAACATGGATGTACTTAGAAGGGACTAATAACCCTGTTAAGGAAGCAAATGGCAGTATTTCCAAAGGACAAAGACACAAGCCAATGAAAAATAAGGTCGGGGGAGTTAGAGGGCTTCTCTCCCGTACTGAACTATAAGAGATCTTTGCTAGAGCAGCACTTGTGCGCTAGCTCAGGCTCGACCTAAAAAAGAGAGATAGAGCTATTAGCAGTGTAGATGTAGATATCTTAAACCAATGTAATATGGATTGAAATGGATGTATGTGGTGTCTTTGGAATTATGTGGGTTCGATTGGAATTGTTAGTTTTGGCATTGCCTTGTATGAAATTGTGTGGTGTAGAGTGGATTGTTTAGTATGTGGTATGTGGCATAGTGTGTAGTTGTATTATGTGGATAGTAATTATGTGTTTTGAGTGTATTGAAATTATATGGAGTGGGATTGTGTACAATGGAGTGTAATTATGATGAATGGTATTTTTTGTTGGGAAGTGTAATGGAGCTTAACTACAGGGTGTGGATTTTATGGTAAGATGATGAATTATGTGTTGTAAATTGTATCTAAAGGTGCATAGTGGAATTGTATTTTGGGGTGGAATAATGTTGCTTGTTTTCTTTCAATTATGTTGAGTGGAATAGATTTGTGTGGAGTTGAATAGTGTGGGATTGAGCAGTGTGGTATACAGTGAAATTATGTTGAATGGGAATATGTGGCATGGTGTGGAGCATTTATATCAAAAGGGAGGGAAGAGGATTCACGGTCCATTCGGTTCCCCTGGTTCAATACTGAATTAATCAAAGGTGGGAATGGACACTAGTATCTACTTAACCGTCGGCTAAGCTTTGACAACCCTCATAGACCACCTGGTTCAGTTCGTTGCGGTATATCTTTTTTCCGCCCCGCCAGGAGTCATGGCATAGTCATAGGGTTGCCAAATAACGTGTGGTATGCCTGCCTCACCCAAGGCTACCTCTGGTTCAGGTAGAAGTGTCCAGAAATCATAGGGAAGGGAAAAAGGGGAAATTTACATTAAGAACAGTGTGTCACCTTAAAATGTTTTTATTCTTTAATGGGGAGGGTTGACACTGTATTAAAAATTGTCGATATATGAGGTATAATCGAGTAACTAGATTACCATATATCTATATGTATATGGATGTGTCAACATGTTTCAGCACTTTTGGCCCAGCCGGGTCTGGAGAGCTTTCGTCAGGACAATAAACAAACAAACAACATATATAAGGTACTCACACAACTAGTGTTGGGTCCTATTTAGCTATATTAGCTTATCTTGTTTTGCCACCTATAATGTGGGGACACAAAATACCACATTTAGAGTATATCGTTTTAGGTGATTAGGCATTGTACTTTTAGGTAAAGCGCACATACTAGAATTACTAGTGCAAAAAATTATATGTTTCTATTTCAGAATACATACATTACGCAGGGTAGGAAGGGAAGGAGACTGGGTTTAAGTAAAGCTAAGGAGCGGTTAATGCATCACGTTCATGGGTACATGGGGTAATGTAATGTGAAGTATTGGTTCTATTGCCACTTGCAAGAGGAGCGTAATCTAGTCACTTTTTTTCAAAACATAAGAAGAAGAAGCCGGAGCCCTAGTCGAACACTGTTAATGTGCGCATTAGAGTTTGGAAAGTACGTCGCAAGTGAACATGCATACAATTAGTGGGCGGAAATACCTTGTTATGTTTAGCTTGCCAACGTCATCAGGAGTGAAGAGTCGCTGTACGCGGTCTTTGCTAAAAAATATTCACACAATTAGGCAATAGTTACTCGGACTTCTTACCGGAAAAAGGTCGTGTTGCAAAGGAAGTTCTTACCCGCATGGACCGGCTTTCAGTCCCTGTGCTGACTCTGCTCCTGGTTACAGGTGGAGCTCAGTTTCCCGGGCTTAAGGCTAAAGTCCCGAACACTGAGAAAGGACTAGAGAGTCAGCTACAAACATACTTCAAGATGGCTGGCCCCGCAAATTACCTCGCAATATGTTTTGAGCACTAGATCAGAATAAGAGCATTATTTTAATGGAAATGCTCTTAACTTAAACACGCTAGTGAATATGAGTGTCTCACTGATTAATATCATTTTAATGTGAATGTCGTGATTTGTTACACACAGATATCAGATGGGTAGATGCCTGGGGAACAGATACTAATCTGATGGAGAAGAAGTTATCATTACTTAACTGATTCGTGAGTGTGTGATATTAATGAAAATTAATAGAAAATTAATAGAACTGATTCCAAGGAATATTATCGTTCATTCCTCGTGTATGGGTGCCAAGACGGTCCACCCACCTTTGTTCCTTTTCGAAAAGAACTTGCTCAGCATTGTTATTCTTGTTCTTTAGCATTTCAATTACTGTCCAACGTAAGTCCTCACACGAGTGTCCTGCTTCCACAAAGTGTGTACAAAGCTTGGTGTTATTTTTCTTCGTCCTGACATTGCTCTTGTGTTCCCCAATTCTCAACTTGATTTTTCTGCAGGTCATGCCTATATATTGGCGTTCACAAGGGCAAGTGACCATATAAATTACATGCGTTGAGTTGCAATTGGTGTGTTGCTTTTGGGTCCATTTCAAGGTCGCTGTCAGTTGTAGAGTTTTTGTTGGTTTTGTTAATTTGCATACTCCACAGGTACCACATGGGTAATGTCCTACTACAGGTTCCATCCTCATATCCCTGATGACAGGGATGATTTATTTTGTCTGTGGTCTCGTGTGAACCAGGACGTCTTTGATATTTTTAGTTCTTTTGTTGGCAAATCTGGGTTTAGGCCAGTTCAATTGTCCAGATGTAATTATCTGCCAGTTCTTTCTAATAAGCTTTTGTACATCATTGGTCGCCGGACAGTAAGTGGTTACGCACGTTACCAAGTCTTTTACGGGTTCCTTTTTGTTGATTTGCAAAAGGCATTCACGTGGCTGATGTCTGGCCCTTTTCATGCATTTCTTGATCACAGGGGAGGTGTAGTCCCTCATTTGTAGTTTTTGACTCAATTCCTGTGCCTGTATTAAGTAATCGCTGTTCTTACTGCAATTCCTTTTATGACGGAGAAATTGACTAAAGGGAAGATTGTCCCGCAAAGGTCGAGGATGGTAACTGCGATAGGAGAGCAAACTGTTTTTTGCTGTTGGCTTTGTAAAGGTTCTGGTCTCCAATTTACCTTTTTCATGGAAAATGGTCAGGTCAAGAAAGTCTATGCTTTTGTTACTGGCAGCAAAGGTGAACTTGAGCCACCGGTCTCTTTTGTTCAGCCATTCCATGAATTTTAGAAGATCTTCTTTTGTATCCCAAATCAACAACACATCATCTATATAACGTTTCCAATATATAATACTGGAAACGTAAGGGTTTACCGTGTTCAGCACTGAGTCTTGTTCAAGTTGGCTTACATAGAGCCCTGCCACCGATGGGGCACAGGCACTCCCCATGGATGTTCCATGACTTTGCAGGAACAGTTGTCCATTGTACTCAAAATAGTTTTCTTTTAGCACCAAACGACAACATTCCAAAATGAAATGGCGAGGAGTTTTGTGGAGCCATTCTTGATGGAAGAGTAGGTCTTCTAACATTTGCAAAGTGTCTTCCTGGGGTAGGCTTGTGTATAAGGCTTCAACATCAAGCCCTACCAACAGCATTGTGTTAGGATTGAATTCTAAGTCTGCAATTTGGATCAGGAGGTCTCTGGTGTCTTTTAGATAAGTTGGAGTTTTTTGAACCAGCTCTTTTAGATACTCATCTGCAAATTTTGAAAGGGGCTCCAACAACGACCCTATTCCCGAGACGATTGGGCGTCCCGGGGGGGGTGATTTGTTTTTATGCGTTTTTGGGAGTGAATAGAAGAATGGTATTTTGGGACTTTTCGGTGTCAAGTACTCTGCTTCTTTTTTTGAGATCCATCCACTGACTTCGGCTTCATGTACCATTATTGCTATGGTGTTCGACAGTCTATCAGTGGGATCTTCCTCAATTTTTTTGTAAAAGTTCTCATCAGACAGAAGAGACAAGCATTGTTGATCATATCCATCCTTTGACAAAATCACTACACCCCCCCCCCTTGTCTGCTGGTTTTATTACGATTTTCTCGTTGTCCTTGAGCTCGGTCAGTGCCAGGCGTTCCTTTTTGTTTAGATTTTGGTAGGTCTTTTTGGAACCCAAATTATCAATTCCTTTCATGATTGCCTGCTCGAATGTTTGTATCTCAATGGGTACTGTGGCCGTTGGAGGACAAAACTTGGATTTCCTCTTCAGGTTGGTATCCCCTTCGTTATAGGAAATTGTGGATTTATTGAAAAAGGCTTTAAGTTTTAGAGTCTGACAGAATTCCGAGATCTCGCATTTAAGTCGGAAACAATCCAAAAGGGGAGTGGGTACAAAGCCTAATCCTTTGTTGAGGACAGACAGCTGATCTTTGGTTAGACTGATATCTGATAGATTGACGACTAAAGAGTCTTCTTGCTGGGACCTGGTTGAGCTGACGACATACTGCGTGTCTGTACATTCGGTTGCTGGTCTTGCCACGTCAAGTTTTTCTTTCTGCCTCGCGTTTGATTTTGGCCTCTCCCTAAAAAAGGCTGTTGTTGTTGGATCGTGGTATTAGACATTCCGTGGTTGTCCATTTGTTGTTGAGGATGGATATTAGGGTTATATGGGTCCATCCAACCTGCAAACGGAGGTATGAACGGTGGATAGTATGGCATTTGATTCCCATGAAAGTAAGATGGACGTTGCCACCTATTGCCTCTTCGGGGGCGATAAGATCTAAAATTATTCCCCTTGCCCTTGTGAACGCCAATATATAGGCATGACCTGCAGAAAAATCAAGTTGAGAATTGGGGAACACAAGAGCAATGTCAGGACGAAGAAAAATAACACCAAGCTTTGTACACACTTTGTGGAAGCAGGACACTCGTGTGAGGACTTACGTTGGACAGTAATTGAAATGCTAAAGAACAAGAATAACAATGCTGAGCAAGTTCTTTTCGAAAAGGAACAAAGGTGGTGGACCGTCTTGGCACCATACACGAGGAATGAACGATAATATTCCTTGGAATCAGTTCTAATAATTTTCTATTAATTTTCATTAATATCACACACTCACGAATCAGTTAAGTAATGATAACTTCTTCTCCATCAGATTAGTATCTGTTCCCCAGGCATCTACCCATCTGATATCTGTGTGTAACAAATCACGACATTGACATTAAAATGATATTAATCAGTGAGACACTCATATTCACTAGCGTGTTTAAGTTAAGAGCATTTCCATTAAAATAATGCTCTTATTCTGATCTAGTGCTCAAAACATATTGCGAGGTAATTTGCGGGGCCAGCCATCTTGAAGTATGTTTGTAGCTGACTCTCTAGTCCTTTCTCAGTGTTCGGGACTTTAGCCTTAAGCCCGGGAAACTGAGCTCCGCCTGTAACCAGGAGCAGAGTCAGCACAGGGACTGAAAGCCGGTCCATGCGGGTAAGAACTTCCTTTGCAACACGACCTTTTTCCGGTAAGAAGTCCGAGTAACTATTGCCTAATTGTGTGAATATTTTTTAGCAAAGACCGCGTACAGCGACTCTTCACTCCTGCTGACGTTGGCAAGCTAAACCTAACAAGGTATTTCCGCCCACTAATTGTATGCATGTTCACTTGCGACGTACTTTCCAAACTCTAATGCGCACATTAACAGTGTTCGACTAGGGCTCCGGCTTCTTCTTCTTCTTATGTTTTGAAAAAAAGTGACTAGATTACGCTCCTCTTGCAAGTGGCAATAGAACCAATACTTCACATTACATTACCCCATGTACCCATGAACGTGATGCATTAACCGCTCCTTAGCTTTACTTAAACCCAGTCTCCTTCCCTTCCTACCCTGCGTAATGTATGTATTCTGAAATAGAAACATATAATTTTTTGCACTAGTAATTCTAGTATGTGCGCTTTACCTAAAAGTACAATGCCTAATCACCTAAAACGATATACTCTAAATGTGGTATTTTGTGTCCCCACATTATAGGTGGCAAAACAAGATAAGCTAATATAGCTAAATAGGACCCAACACTAGTTGTGTGAGTACCTTATATATGTTGTTTGTTTGTTTATTGTCCTGACGAAAGCTCTCCAGACCCGGCTGGGCCAAAAGTGCTGAAACATGTTGACACATCCATATACATATAGATATATGGTAATCTAGTTACTCGATTATACCTCATATATCGACAATTTTTAATACAGTGTCAACCCTCCCCATTAAAGAATAAAAAAAATGTAAGGTGACACACTGTTCTTAATGTAAATTTTCCCTTTTTCCCTTCCCTATGATTTCTGGACACTTCTACCTGAACCAGAGGTAGCCTCGGGTGAGGCAGGCATACCACACGTTATTTGGCAACCCTATGACTATGCCATGACTCCTGGCGGGGCGGAAAAAAGATATACCGCAACGAACTGAACCAGGTGGTCTATGAGGGTTGTCAAAGCTTAGCCGACGGTTAAGTAGATACTAGTGTCCATTCCCACCTTTGATTAATTCAATGGTGTGGAGCATGTCTACATGGGTTGTTATGTGGTATAGAGTGGATTTATGTTGGGTGTATTTTTATGGCATTGAGTAGTGTGTAATTGGGTGGAGTTGAATTTTGGGGTGTTGAGTGGTATTATGTGGACAGTAATTATGGTGTGTGATGTGGTTGTATGGATTGGTGTTGTATTGAGTGATGTTGCGTGGAGTGGTGTTGCTTAGAGTAGAGTGATGTAGCACTGAATGGAGTGGTGTAAGTGGAGTGCAGTTGTGTAGCATTGAGTTGAGTGCAGTTGGTTGGAGTGGTGTTGCATAGAGAAGAGTGGCATTATGTGGAGAGGAGTGGGGTTGCGCGGAGTGGTGTGTAAAGTGGCATGGCATTGCAGAAGAGGCACTGCGCAGGTGGGGCGTTGCGTTGAGTGGCGTTTTGTGGAGTGGCATGGAGTGGTGTAAAGTGGAGAGGTGTAGAGTAGATTAGGCTAGAGTAGTGTAGAGTGGCGTAGCATGGATTTCCATTGTATCAAATGGTGTTGTATATAGTGGCATTGTGTAGAGCTGCATGGCGTGGAGTGTAGTGGCGTGGAGAGGAGTTAAGCAGTGTGGCATGAATCAGATTGGCGTGGAGTAAAGCTGGATTGTGTGGAGTAAACCAGAGTGCAATGGAGTAAATCAGTGGTGTGGAGTAAAGCAGCATGGAGTAAAGCTGAGTGGAGTAAAGCAGAGTTGAGTAAAGCAGAGCGGAGTGGAGTAAAGCAGAGTGCAGTGGAGTAAAGCAGAGTGGCATTGAATGGAGTAAAGTGGAATAAAGAACCATGGAGTAAAGCAGAATGGCGTTGAGTGGAGTGGAGTGGAGTGAAGCTGAGGGGAGCAGAGTGGATTGGAGTAAAGCCGAGTGACGTGGAGTAAAGTTGAGTGGTATGGAGTAAAGCAGAGTGGCATAAAGTAAAGCAAAGTGGAGCAAAGCAGAGCGGAGTACAGCAAAGTAGAGTAAAGCAGAGTGGAGGGGAGTAGAGTGGGTTGGAGTAAAACAGAGTGTAGTGCAGTAAAGCTCACTTGGCCAGTGGATTCAAGATAGCCTGGCTGATGAGGAGTATGAATTCGAAACCGGTCCCAGGATGCTTGTTTCCGGTCCAGGGAAGACATGGCTTGGCAGTTCGGGCTGGACTGTTCCCATGAGGCACAGGGTCAAGACTGATTTGCATATGGCCATGTCTGAACTCGGGTGGTGTGGTGAGAAAAATAACAATGGTTTAAACCCAGATCTGGGACTGGGGTGAATGTTTAGCCATTGTGCAACATTCCGTCCATCAATTGTTGTTTTTACAGTTAATGAACACGGCAAATTTGGTAACAACCAACATAATCATGCAAAAGCAGATGGACCACCACTGAATTCCCCATGCAAGACCTGTCAAAATTGAAATTTCAAAAGAAATGCATGAAACCTCCAGCGAGTGCAGGCTTCTACTTATAGATGTAATTTATTAAAGACCTGGAGCATGTGTCAATGTGCAACCAGCTAGATGCTTGAGGACAGCAATAAATCTTAAGTGTAAGTAGTGAACATTAGGCCCAGGGGCTTTTTTGCTCTAAATGACAAGAATACAGCTTTTACACAGCCCTCCCTCTCTGTGCCCCTGGCTTCACTGTTCTGCTGTGAGGCAGGACAGGCTGGAGCCCCATGACTGATTGAAAGGGGGGTTATAGGGAGGTAGAGCAGTTGCGGTTGGTGAATTTGGAATTTGGTAGAGTGAGCAAAGCATGCCAACCCAACTTCCTTTCAAATGGTTAGCGAGAAAGGAGTTCTCCACATCTATCACATTTTGAAAATATGAGTGCAACTGGTATGTTCTAAAGCTCTATTTCCACACAAATGTGTTTAAAATCCAGAGATTCTGAAGAGACATACATGTAATATTACTGTACATTTATTTTGTGACAGGAACTCCCTAGCGTCCTTGTGTCTGTTTTTGGTTCACCATCCTTATAGAAACTTTAACAAAATTGTGACAAGCAATGTGTTTTCCGCAGGTCCCTATGTGTTAGATTTTTTAAGATTACCCAGGTACCACTATCACCTTTGAGCATTGCTTAAATTGCTTTGCAGCAAAGATCATTGTAGGAGAGTAGGATCTGCTTACTATGGTTACCCCCACTTTTTGCTGGTGTTTCACTGTTTTTCGACTTTAGTCTGGCTGGGGCCCTGCCATCCAGGACCCCAGCCTAGCCTCTTCCTCTCTAAAATGATTGCATGTACTTTAGGTAGACACCAGTTTGGTTACTGGGGTACCTTTGTGAGTCCCTAGTATATGGTGCCTTAGGTACCAAGGCCTAGGTACCCCAGAGACCTACCAGGGGCTGCAGCATGTATTATGTCACCCCTGGGAAGCCTTCCAAAATGACACCACAGGACTGCTACTGCAGCCTGGGTAAGGTGGTGCATGCACCCCTTACTAAGATATAGGTTACCTATATCTACCTTTAATCACTGACACATATAAACCTATCAATCACTCCTTCGGCAGGCCTTACAATCCTGAAGACAGAGTGCTTGGTTTTGTGTGAGAGGGTGAACATGCATGAGCACGACCCCTCAGTAGCTTTCAGAATCTAGAGCCAGATGTAGGTGTCAAAATACCGGTCGGAATCGGCCGAAAATACAGATTTTCTGCCGTTTCCGACCGGTATTTTGACATTGGTATGTAGGGGCACAGAAAAGATTCAGATTCGGTAACTTTACCGAATCGGTAATTTTACCAAATCGGTAAAATTACCGATTGGTAAAATTACCGAATCTGTATTTTCCTATGTAGGTAGCACTTCTAACAGTGCTACAGGGCCTTTAGAATTCGTTATTTACCATGTAATACAATTGCATGGTAAATAACGAATTCTTGTGTACATGTACATCTGTGCATGTACACCTGGGCCATGTGGCACACAGACATGCCCTAAGGACATGTATGTGTGCCACATGGCACACAAGCCAGATACAGGGGTGCAACAGGGTGTCAAAGTGACACCCTGTCCCCCTTTGCAATTCGGTATTTTTACCGATTCGGTAAATACCGAATCGGTATTTGCTATTGAGTCCTATGGGCTTCAAGGCCCATAGGAATCAATGGCATATAACGATTCTGTAATTACAGAATCGGTAAATACCGAATCATACCGATTCGGTATTTTTTACAGAATGAATACCTACATCAGATTTACCGATTCATTAATACCTACATTTAGCCCCTATTCTCTGAAGCTGTTCTGTGATGCAGCCAGACCATATACTCTTAAGTGCATTATAACCTTGCGGTAAATGCTAACTTTGGAATGGCTGCAGGGAAACATGTTGTGTTTGGTGTCAAACACGTTAGAATCCTACCCCCCCCACCAGTCCTGGTCGTGGGGGTAGAATTCCACCCTTCTAGAGGGAGAGACATGTACATACTGGTCTGCATGGTAATAGTTTATATGAGCCCCAGCATCACAAAATAGATGCTGCAGCCACAGACACAAATCCTGCTGCTGCTGGATGAAACTCCAGCAAAACCTCCTGCTGCTGGATGAAACTCCAGCAGGGGAGGCCTGGCCAATAGGTTAACTGTCACAGGGAGGTGTATCCACCTACCAGACATGCTTTAGTGTATTGGGGCTGGGTGGGTGCACTCTGAGAATGCCAGAAAGTCTGCACTGGGGGCACATCTGGTGTCCCTGTGCCTGGTCCAGTTCAAACCGGTGGTGTGGATGCTCAGCCCCTGCTGTGGCGTGAAACTGGACAAAGGAAATGGGTGTAGCCACCCCTCTTTCCAAATCCTCCCATAGGTGCGTCCCCAGAGTATGTCCAACCCCTTTTCTTAGTATAAGTAAGGGACCCTTGGCACCAGGACTTTAGATTACACCTGGACGAAACTCTGAAACTGAATTCTGGAACTTCGACACTCTACTAAAGACTAGAGAACAGAAAAATCTCCCTTGAGGTCAAGGAGTGACTCCCCTGCTCAGGCAGGTACCAACAAAGCAATTGCCGGTCTGCATCTCTGTAGCTGCCACCAGACTCCAAAGTATTTGCAGCCCAGGAAAAGGATTTCCAGACTTCTTGACTCCTGGACACCATGCACATTTGCTAGTGCATTGACTTTCTGAGATTTCTTGAAGTTGTGCTTTGTGTTACTTGTAGCCCAAGCCCCGAGCACCTCTCGCACCGATGATTGTGGGTCTACACTCCAGGAGTGTTCCATGAGCCCGCTTCTTACATTTCTACTTGAGGCTCCTTGGCAATCTCTGGTCCATTGACTGGTGGGTCCCCACGAAGGGCATTCTGATTTTCCTTGGGTTACCCTGGTCGCTCCAGACGTTCCCTAACTCTCCACTGCGTGGTGAGTCCCTCAGACCTTGCTGGTCTGCACAGAAGCATTTATTTGATCCCTGCATGGATTATTGTTGCCAAGGCTTGTTGGGTCCAATCCGGTCACCCACACCGCAGCACTCAACATCCTTTGTGGGACAGCTCAAATCCAGATCCTGGTTGTTGTCGACGCCTCCTGGTCCTCGTGGCTGAAGAGCCATTCTTCATCTTCTTGACCTGAAATCACCCGACATCGGTGGGCATCCGCCTATCATGCTCCTGGTCACTGGCAAATGACTCTGTCCCCTCTGCTTTCAGGTTCTTCTCATATTCAACCCAGCCTTGGATCACACCGGGCACTTTCCACTTGGACGCCAGCAGCACTTTGCAGCAGTTCGCCATTGAAAACGACGACGAAACCCAACACCAAAAGACACCTATGCACCCGGCTTCCCAGGGTGAGGTAAATCGAGTACTTTGATGCTCCCGCGGGTGTTGGCTCTAGAACCCCCTAGTTCTAAAGTGACTTGCTCCAAGTCCTCTTCTAAGTGTCCTTTATCTTTAAAATTCCAACCGCGACTTCCATATAGAAGGTAATGGTGATTTGCGCTGTGTTCACACACTGCACGTGTCCCCCGTGGGTCCCCTGCTCTAGGCCTTGTGTTTATGCAAGTCATGGTTCTTATACCACTTTCTTAATATATGGTTTGGTACGCCCCTAGGACTCAACCTATATTGTGCTAATTTACTGTGTGCTATTAAATTTTCCTTATGTACTTTTGCCACTAACCTCATAATGAGACTAGTGGGATGTGTTTAAAATAAATACATATATTTTATATACATACCTGGTGTAGTTCTCCTTTCATTTGGTAATTCACAAGATTATAGACTGGTAAAACAAGCTGCTTTACATTCCTCCAAGACTTAGCCTGAAGGCTGCTTTCCACAGCTACCACTAGAATAGCTTTCTGTAAAGGTTGTCTTAACCTACCATCAATAAGGGTTGTTTGGACTGGTGCAAGGTGCCCACTAGAATAGTGGACAGCATATGCCAGGCCAACTTTTCACATTGGTGTGCAGCGTGTGGGATTCCAGCTTGCCATTGTTTTACCAGATAATCTCAAGTGTTTGACTAACTGAAAACCACTAAAAGTACCTAAGGTACATATAATACAAGCTTAAATACAGTTGTATGTCAAGAGCTTAGCACACTCTTTTCACAATTCAAGAGAGTTTAGTAGGCTACAACTAGAGTAGGTAGGTGCATACACCACACCTCACTAGTAATGTCTTCAGGGCCAGGAACCAGTGGGTCCCTGCCACATGTCAGTATGTGACGGGCATCCAAGTATGACACATTCCCATTCTTAGAATTAAGGGCTTTGTGTACTATGAGGAAACTGAAGACAGGTAAACATGCCAACACCCAACACCTCAAGGAGGTGTTACTGCAAGATGACCTTAGAAAGGCTTCAGAGCCTGAAAGGGTAGGCAGTGGGGTGGGAGCAGCAGAGGAGGAAGGGTCAAGCGGTCCAAACCACCACGACTCAGACTCTGATGCTAACTAGGAAGGTGACAATGACCTTGACCTGGACAATCCAGCTCCTACTGGAGATGAGGAGGAAGGCCAAGGTGGCCCTATCTTTGTCCCCCCAGGAAGAGTTGGGGGTACACCTAAAAGGCCCAGATCTCATTCTGTGCAGTCTGACCATTTTGGTGTATCTACAGGGACCCCAGGACAAGAGGGAAAGGCAACTGAAGTATCGAGAAGCCCAGCTGAGAATTAGAAGACAGCAGATAGCTTTAGAAAGGGAGTCACTAGAGCTAGAAAAAGTTAGAAAAAAGATGGGACTAAAGTCCCATGGTGGCAGCAACTTCCCTAGTGGTAGAGAAAGATTTCATAAACATAGGAATTTAAACAAGATTGTCACTCCCTACCAGAGTGGGGATGACATCCACAAATGGATAACTGCACTGGAAAGGGCATGCAAAGTTCAGAGGGTCCCCCCGGAGCAGTGGGCAGCTATCTTGTGGCTCTCCTTTGTAGACAAGGGTAGAGACAAGCTCCTCACTGTTAGAGAAGATGATGCTGATGATTATATAGTCCTGAAGAATGCTCTGATTGAAGGTGTTAAAGGTTAGACTGAAAATGTCAACATTATCGGCACCATCTCGCTCTCCTTGGACCCATTTGTGCGCGTAAGCGGCAGCCATTTTGTGCACCATGGCCTCCCTGCCCTTCGCCGATAGCCAGCGTCTCTCTCTCTCTCTCTCTCGACCTCACAGACAAACCCCCGCGTGCTGACAACCCCCCCCCCCTCCGCTCTCACATGTCTTGGATCATAAACCCCTCTTCAGCGCAGCTCTGCCGCGGAACCCCATCCTGTTCCCAGCGCGACACTTCCCTTCATTCCTTTCATGGTCCCAGGCCCTTTGATGCAAACCCCTTTTCCTGCGTGCCCGTTTGTCTTCCTCGTTCCCAGGCCACCACCTAAGCTCTGCGGATACTGTTTATTGCCCCCCCCCCGTGCAGTAGGAAGCTTCCCTCATTAAAAGACCCCCGAGTTGATCAAAGCCCCCACCCTATGAGATCCGATCAAACTCCCCACATTCCGTGAATCGGCGGAATGTCCAGCTGCGCGATAATCATCACCTGTTGCGACCGGGGTGGGGACTTCTACTGTATATGTGTGTGGGAACGGGCTTGGAGTGGGGATTCCGAGAATGTCTTTCCGTACATCAAAGCATTGCCAAGAATGTGTTGTATGTAATAAAGCAATAAACCTGTGTATAAGAGGCCAGGCCTCAGAGATGCGGTTAGAGCACCTCATGACGATACTTGCTGTCCGAACTGATGTGTTCTCCTCCGGAGAGAATAAAAACCCTTGTTTCCTGCCTTCCAGTCTCCAGCGCCTGCCTCTTCATTGGTTAATATCTTGTGGGTATAAGAGGCGAAACCGCCGGGCAATACTTAAGGATCTTTTAATCTGGTTGGTAGCCTGACCTTTAACAATTGGCGTCCCAAACGTGGGGCCCATCAGTGACTCGTGGATCCAGTGGGAGAGGTCCTGACGACAGAGTGAACGACTGCAGTGATCGGGAGCGCGCCTGTCCGATAGACCCTCGTCTGACAGCCGATCATCCGAACTTCACCGGTTCCGAACAGACCTCTCTCGAGTGATCTACGGTCCTGACTGGGAACCATCAGGAGTGCCGCGAGGAAAAGAGGACGATCGGGCGCTGGATTCGGAAGACAAGAAACTGTCCATGCGGTCCGGGTAAGGTCGTGTAAACACGACGAATTGCGAAATGGTTATTTGAATTGTCTAGAAAATACTAGTATTACTCTTTGTTAATTTATTTGGAGATCCTCTGTCTGCAAACGGAGAAACAACAGGCTCTCCCTTTGCAAACAGTGGAGGATAGGTAATGCAACTGTCGTGTCTATCTTTCTCCCCCACTGATTAATTACCTGAAACTGAACTATTGTTCGCAGACTGTTTTCTGGAGATTCTCTGTCTGAAAACAGGAAAGAGCCCCTCTCCCCCCCTTTTTACAGATAGTGAAAGGGTAGGTAACGCAGACCTTTGCGAGCCTACCTATTCTCCCCACTGAATTGTTTTTTTATTTTGATGTTGGTTCATGAGGTATTCGCTGCCTGCAAACAACGTAGAATAGAAATATTCTGTCCAGTCTTTGCACGCAGTGATAAGATAGGCAGTGCTGACTTTTTGTCCCTCGTTGCGAGCCGTCATGTCTGTCTTCTCCCCACTGATCGGTAGCCTGTTTAGCCCGGACCGCTTATTAGAGATGAACCATCCGGCTCCACCGGAAGGCACCCCTAATAAGGACATGTTCATGAAGCATGGATTGATCGCTATAGCCTATAACAAACTGTGGCATAAATATACGAAAAAGAATGGAGAAAGTCAGTGGCCACTGATAGGATCCTTCGATGATGACAAAATAAACGCGCTAGAAACAGCCCTAGGTAAAAATAAGACAACGCCCACTATGCTTGATAGTTTCGGCATGTGGCGCAAAGAAACTGAACAACGTAAAAGGAAAATTGAGAGTAGGTTGGAAAAAGAGCTGCGAAAAGCAGCCCACCTAGCTGCTCAGAAACTGGAAGGAGAGATAAAGGAAAGAGAGAAAGCCAAACAGAAACTAGAAATGGAAACATCAAGCCAGTGCCCGGTTAGAACGCCCCCCATGCTCTACCCTGATTTATCCTCGAGACAAAAACGAACGAACGATGATCTACTGTTAGGCCCTCCGACCATCTACATGCCCCCTCCATATGCCCCTTCCCAACCCTTAGCACAACACCCACCACCCCCAGGTGTAAACGAGGGTAGTGCCACCGCTTCGGCCCCCATGGTCTCTGTGCCGGCCGAACCCCTTGTACCAAATACTCCGCAAACGACAACGTTAGGCGACCCTGAGACCCGAGGGGCTGGTTCCGCAAGAATAAACAGACTAAGCAAAGATGAGCGAACAGGGATCGACAAGATAGTAAGAACACTGGTAGAAAGGAAGGAAGGTGAAGAGTACATCACGGATATGTTTAAATCGTATATAGGGAGTCACAGACGACACTTTACTGTACGACTGTGTTACCATGTCTTGAACGCATACGAGGACCGATATCGAGACAAAGGTCCCGAGAGCCTAACGACTCTGTACCGGAAGGTCGATATCGGGGATGAGGGCGAGTGTGATGTGACGGACCTCCTCACGCGTACGCTTGAGGTTTTCCGCCACCTCACTGAACGAGAATCAGGAACTAAACCCACGACATCCGTGGCGACCGAACCACAAACTGAGCAATCTAACACCATGATGCCGATACGAGAGGCTGCCCCTTACTGGGTTCCTCCGCTAGGTACAGGGACTAACGATGACGCGAACCACCAAGATGCAAAAGGAAGGGTAGTGTACAACTGGGTCTACCAGCCATGGGATCGGCAAGAGATTCTGACATTCCGGAAATCTCTGCCTGATCTACGCAAAAACCCCACTGCCTTCTACACTGAATTAGGTACAGCCCTAGGTTCAACGATTATGACCCTGGCTGACATCGACTTGTTTTTCGGGTTATGTCTACCAGCTGATGTGTGGAAGCAAATCCGGAAGGTCGACCACCTTGAGCTGTTCGGCAATACCTGGTCACAACTCGATAACATTGACAAACAACGAGGACCTGGACAAAAGCCTTTGAAATCCATTTTAGACCTTCCAGATAAAATCGTACAGAAATTAAAAACCCTGATTCCAGAAAAGAAAGTGGACTGGTCGATAGTAACAGCCTGTCGCCAGAAACCCCAGGAGGATGTATCAGAATACTTCTCCCGGTTCGAAACGGTGTTCTCCGATTACAGCGGCCAGGACATGACCACTGCAACCGGACACCATCTGTTTGTCCAGAATTATGTTAAGGGTCTGTCATCCGAGGTCTCCCAGAAACTGCAGGCTAGCGAGAGTAGTTGGGCAGCCTCCAAACCTACGGCTATCCTCCAGATGGCCCAATATTATGAACATCAGAAAAATGAAAACGATAGGGCAACAGAGAGAAAGAAGAAGGACTTGAAAGAGAGGGTGATGATGGCCCAGCTGCAAGGGGTGACTATAGGACGAGACCAATACCGGGGAAACTATCAGACGAACGCCCCTAAGTCCCAGGACCGTACTTCGACTCCCCACAGTGGACGTACAGACCTTAGAGAGGACCAGTGCGCTTTCTGTAAAGGAACTGGCCATTGGAAATCCCAGTGCCCAGTTCTTCTGGACATAATCAGAAACAAAGACCCCAAGGACATAGCAAATGGGCCAAGAAATAAGGGACAACAGCGAGGGCCCCCAAATGACACGACTAACGACAGAGCAGGCAGACTAAATACATTTGATCGACCCAGACAGAACCAATACCAGCAATCTGACTATGATGACACCCACAACTTTGCATAGGACTGCCAAGGGCAAGGGAGGGATCCAGTCGAGCTCTATGTTGACCAGCAAGGCCCTTACGTCACTGCTAAGGTCCTGGGTACCAAGTCTCCATTTCTGGTAGACACTGGCGCAACACGTAGCGCGTTATCTAAACGACTGATTCCGGGGGCACCCTTGTCTGGCTCACTTATAACATCGACAGGTTTCGATGGAACGCCCTCCACTAACCCTTTGTCCGCCCCGATCCTCTTTGACGTAGAAAACAACACCACTGACACCACGTTTTTGCTTTCCTCCAATAGCCCTGACGCCATTATGGGACTTGACTTATTGAAACACTTCCGAGCGACGATCAGATGCTCTCAAGACGGAGTTCGAGTTTTCCTTTATGACAACCCCGTTCTGCTTAGACATTGCCCTCCCCGATGCATGTTTTCCATCTCCGACGCTGACACATCCCTACTTGACACTCTGCCTCCGTATCTGTGGGCCAAGTCGGATTCGGACGTAGGGCGCATGCTGATTGACCCAGTGCACATTACTGTCCGACCAGACGCAACTCTCCCAAAACTTCCACAATATCGGATATCGCCCGAGGGCGAGAAGGCATTAGCTAAGATTATCCAGTCACTGATAGACGCAGGAGTGGTAGAGGAAGTGGTTAGCAACATTTGCAACAGCCCTATCCTGCCCATCATCAAGAAACAGGGAGAGGGAGACGAGAAAGCATACCGTTTTCTCATTGACCTTCGAGAGATCAACAAAGTGGTGGTACCCCAGTACCCTGTGGTCTCGGACATCACCACCATCCTGACTTTGATTCCTTCTACTGCCACCACCTTCACTGTCATTGACCTCAAAAACGCATTCTTTTCCATCCCCATCCACCCAGACAGCCGATATCTCTTCGGCTTCACCCTAAAAAACCGCTCATATAGGTTCTGCCGAGCACCCCAGGGCTACACAGAAAGCCCTAGCATCTACAGCCAGGCCCTCAAGAGACAACTGGATCAAGTCCAGTTACCCGATGGAGTGGTGTTAGTGCAATACGTCGATGACATCCTTTTGGCAGCCGACACCACTCCATTAGCAGTTACAGCCACCATTCAACTCCTGCACTTCCTTGGGGAAAATGGCCACAAGGTCTCCAAGAAGAAATTGCAATTCTGCCAACCCCAGGTCACTTACCTAGGCCACCTTTTGTCCAAAGACAGAAGGAAACTCACTCCTGATCGAATCCAAACCATTCTCGAAACTCCTGTCCCTAAGACCCAGAAGCAGGTTCGCTCCCTATTAGGCCTCACCTCCTTCTGCCGACAGTGGTTACCAAACTTTAGCCTCGTTGTGAAGCCACTGCTTTCTCTGCTAGGTAAAGACGTCCCCTTCCCACTCCCTCGGACCCCTGAGTGTCAAACCTCCTTCACGGAACTACGAGATGCCCTTTGTTCAGCCCCTGTCCTAGGTACCCCTGACTACAAAAAGCCCTTCTCCCTTTACACTCACGAAAGGGAGGGGTGCGCTTTATCTGTCCTGACCCAGGCCATTGGCCCTAAGCAACGACCGTGCGCTTACTTCTCTGCCACTCTTGACCCTGTAGCCAGAGCCTTGCCTGCCTGCCTTCGAGCTGTAGCTGCTGCTGCAATCTCTATCCGACAGAGTGAGGGGATCGTGCTCTCGAATTCCCTCACGGTGCTGGTACCCCATGCAGTTGACACCCTCCTGAACCAAACCAAGACGCAACACCTGACGAGTGCACGACTGACTGGATACGAACTGACTTTGCTTGCACCCCATATCGCCCTGAAAAGATGCACCACACTGAACCCGGCAACTCTGTTACCCTTGCCAGAGAACGATCCCAATGTGCACCCTGTACATGACTGCGTGACTCTTACGGACGAACAGACTAGAAGTAGGGTTGACCTCAGAGACACGGCTTTCCCTGACCCTGACGGGGAGCTGTGGGTGGACGGTTCCTGCATCAAACTCCCCGACGGCACCACTTCCGCCGCCTATGCAGTCACCACGGCTCGAACTGTAGTCGAGACTGCCCGCATCACGCAACCATCTGCCCAGGCAGCGGAACTGATTGCCCTGACCCGAGCCTGCATCCTGGCAACAGGAACTACAACGAACATTTACACCGACAGCCAGTATGCCTTTGGGGTGGTTCACCATTTTGGGCTCCTTTGGAGGGAAAGAGGATTCTTGACCTCACACGGCACCCCCATTTTACACGGGGATCTAGTCTCCGCCTGGATCGAGGCCGTCCTTCTCCCCAACAAGCTTGCAGTCGTCAAATGCCAGGCACACAAAAAGGTGACAGACATCATTGGGCAGGGAAATGCGCTAGCAGACATCACTGCCCGAACGACAGCTGAAAATAGGACGACAACACATATGTACGTGACCAGGTCACAAGCAGAAAAATGGACTGACGCTAGAGACACTATTAGAGACATTCAAACGGCTAGCACACAACACGAGTTGACTGAATGGACACGGGTGGGATTAAAAGATGATGAAGGCTGCTGGCGGACAAGAGACACAAACAAATGGTTGCTACCTGACTCGTACCTGATTCCCATACTGGCTATGGCACACTCCCCTGCCCACATAGGATCAGCCCCCATGATTGAACTTGTCTCCAGAGTTTGGCACAATGATAAAATCACAGATTCCGCCAAACGTCTGGTCCAACAATGCTTGATATGCCTGCAACACAACCCCGGGAAAGGAACTGTAGTACCCCGGGGAGGATTTGGGGTCCCAAACCACCCATTTGAGGTTCTGCAAATGGACTACATCCAGCTAGATAGGTGCCAAGGCCTGAAATATGTACTTGTCGTGGTGTGCGCATTTAGCAAGTGGGTGGAAGCATACCCAACCCGTGACAACACTACTATGGCCACTGCAAAAGTACTGTTAAAAGAGTTTTTCCCCCGTTACGGCCTTTGTCGTATTTTATGGAGCGATAATGGCCCCCACTTCATAGCCGAAGTCATCCAGTTCATCTTGAAGGGGTTGGGCATTAAGCAGAAATTTCACGCAGTCTTCCACCCCCAGTCTGCTGGACTAGTCGAGCAACACAATGCCACACTAAAGCTTAAACTGGCCAGGATAGTAGCTACCACGGGTCTGAAATGGCCAGACGCCCTCCCACTGGCATTGCTATTGATGCGTTCCACCCCCACCAGACATCACTTAACACCTTACGAAGTTGTTTTCGGTCGACCCATGAGTATCTGGTCCGCACCGAAACCAACTTCCCTTCATGACGTCCCGGACGTCCTAATGTCTGATTATCTGTACAAATTGACTGAAACTCTGTCTGTCATTCATCAGCAGGTGCAGCAGGCCATCCCCGATGCTTCCAGGGGTCCGGGTCACGCCATCCAACCTGGGGATTTCGTGCTGACACTGTAAGAAGGTCTCCTCGACCCTGGCCACGACAGAAAACATCGACGACCAAGAAGAGCTCCTGAACAAGGACCGACCGTCGCTAACCTGCTATCCTGATACCGAAGCACTTGAACTTTCAAAATTCTCTGATCCCACTGTGCCATCCAGAGAAGGGTATTTCCTGCGTCGAAAGGAGGGAGCTTCGGCTAAGTAGACCACGAACTAAGTTGAATCTCAGAACGGTGACCCAAAGCAACCAAGGGTTACCTGGAGAGAAGCCAAACTAAGTCTGTGGTTCTGCCCACTACCGAGCACCTTGAAGATGAAGATGAATGAAGCGCCAGATAAGAAGATGATGGAAGCGCCAAATAAGAAGATGATGGAGACAACAGGAAATACCCAATACAGAAACCCAGGAACAGACAGACTCCACAGCTCAAAGACGATTGCACTCTTCATCACAATTCTTTTCTGCTTTCTCCTCATGACCACACTCTGGATTGTGGAAGAAAATGCACCTGCTCACGAAACATTCCTGACCACTGCTCAGCCTACCACCATGAAGGAACATTATCTGATTTCGCTCTCTCCTCAACTCAGAGAGAGACGTAAGGAGTTTTGGAATAACTCTTTCGTACAGCTCCTTCACCAGCACAATCTCGCCACCAATGCCACCAACTGTTGGATCTGTGGGTTGCTACCCCACGCCGCTGGACACTCGATACCATTCATCCCCTCACCCTTCTCAGTTCATGGCTCCTGCCTTGCTTGGCTGATCCTCCTGCAAGAAAGCTATAAGGACAATGCCACCTCCGGCAAAACCGTAACGCACTTCTTCCACGGGGTCTGGCGAAACAAAACAAAGGTACACTTCTGCCCGCAGACCTCCAACGACTCAATCCACATGGACATCCCTGCTAAAGAACGAATTGAAATGCAGGTGTTCAACAATCCAACCAGACCCACCTTCTCCTACCTGCGGAAATGAACGGCTGCCACTCTGACTGTGGCCCTGTCAGTAATCAACGTCACAGGCCACATGTGCATAGAAGGGCATGGGACACAGCTGGTGGGCCGCAGTGCTTGTCGTTTCACCAGAACTTTGGACTCCAGGGATCCACCTTCCTTTGTGTCGTCCCCAAACATGTATTTCGTCTGCGGCACCAAAGCCTACACCTGGCTCCCCAAAGGCTGGGGGGGCACTTGTTTCATCTCCTTCATCCTTCCTCCGACTTATGTGGCCCCAGCGAATCATCATAGACAAAAACGAGCCAAGGACATCGAGCAAGCCGACTCAACAGGAGCGCAGTTCCTCGATGCTATGAAGGGACTTGTTCCTCTTTGGGGCCCGATGGCAAACAGCCGGGCCATCCGACATTTGACTCAGGCAGTTGAGACAACAATGAACATCACAGCTGGTATCTTCGCCAACAACACCGCCGAACTCCAAGCGGTCCGCTTGGTGGCCCTACAGAACCGCCTTGTCCTAGATGTGGTTCTTGCGGACCGTGGTGGAGCATGCCGCATTATTGGGTCCAGCTGCTGTACATACATACCGGACAACTCACCCTCAGTGTACAAAGCCATCGAACATCTTCACAGACTCTCTTCAGAAGTCCACCATGAGCAGGAAGAATGGTCGCTTGGTGGTTGGTTCTGGAACACCGTTAAGAGCTGGGGCTGGAGACTGTTCACCATTATCCTGATTCCTGTAGTAGTAATATGTGGCCTATGCTTAGGAATTCAATGTCTGCCACCCCTGTGTTCACTATGTGCAAACTGTATTTGCCCTAAGGCCGTGGACTTTGGAAACGAACGCATGGGAGCATTATATGATGCCGAGGTTGGGAATTTGATGAAGATTGACATTGAGTAGGCAAGTTGGCTAGATATGTTGAAAAGGGGGGACTGTTAAAGGTTAGACTGAAAATGTCAACATTATCGGCACCATCTCGCTCTCCTTGGACCCATTCGTGCGCGTAAGCGGCAGCCATTTTGTGCACCATGGCCTCCCTGCCCTTCGCCGATAGCCAGCGTCTCTCTCTCTCTCTCTCTCGACCTCACAGACAAACCCCCGTGCGCTGACAACCCCCCCTCCCCTCCGCTCTCACATGTCTTGGATCATAAACCCCTCTTCAGCGCAGCTCTGCCGCGGAACCCCATCCTGTTCCCAGCGCGACACTTCCCTTCATTCCTTTCATGGTCCCAGGCCCTTTGATGCAAACCCCTTTTCCTGCGTGCCCGTTTGTCTTCCTCGTTCCCAGGCCACCACCTAAGCTCTGCGGATACTGTTTATTGCCCCCCCCCCGTGCAGTAGGAAGCTTCCCTCATTAAAAGACCCCCGAGTTGATCAAAGCCCCCACCCTATGAGATCCGATCAAACTCCCCACATTCCGTGAATCGGCGGAATGTCCAGCTGCGCGATAATCATCACCTGTTGCGACCGGGGTGGGGACTTCTACTGTATATGTGTGTGGGAACGGGCTTGGAGTGGGGATTTCGAGAATGTCTTTCCGTACATCAAAGCATTGCCAAGAATGTGTTGTATGTAATAAAGCAATAAACCTGTGTATAAGAGGCCAGGCCTCAGAGATGCGGTTAGAGCACCTCGTGACGATACTTGCTGTCCGAACTGATGTGTTCTCCTCCGGAGAGAATAAAAACCCTTGTTTCCTGCCTTCCAGTCTCCAGCGCCTGCCTCTTCATTGGTTAATATCTTGTGGGTATAAGAGGCGAAACCGCCGGGCAATACTTAAGGATCTTTTAATCTGGTTGGTAGCCTGACCTTTAACAATGGGTTTGGCCTAACTACTGAACAATACAGGATAAAGTTCAGAGATACCCAAAAGGCTCAGACTCAGGACTGGGTTGACTGTGTTGATTGTGCTACTAAGGCTCTGGTGGGCTGGTTACTTGGCAGTAAGGTGTGTGAATATACAGAATTGTACAACTTAATTATGAGAGAGCAGATGCCTAATACTTGTCAGAATAAGCTGTTGCATCAGCGCCTGGTAGCCTCTGATCTGACTTCTCCCCAAGAATTGGGAAAGACAGCAGACAAATGTGTCAAAACCAGGGTGAAGCAGAAGGTACATAACCAAGGTGGTGACCAGAAGAAGCAAGATCCTAATAAGGGTGGGGAGAAGGATAAAGACCAGAAGTCTTCACAAGGCACCCAAAAATCATCTGATGGTGAGAATTCCCAATCATCCAAATAGAAAGGCCAAAATAAACCATTGTGACACCCCTGAATGACTTAACTTCCAAGAGAATGCCAAAGAAAGTTCAGTGGACAGTTAGCTGTCAATAGGCATTTGATGAGCCGAAGCAGGCCATGCGCACTGCACCAATTCTGCAAAGTCCTAACTACTCCAGAGAATTCATTGTCTAAACAGATGCATCTGAGTTGGGGGGTAGGGGCTGTGCTGTCACAATTGAATGATGAAGGTCAGGACCAAGTATAAGACATGGGGAGAAGGAGGAATGAGAGACTAGGTCGCCCTCTGGATAAAGTGTACAACCAAGAATCCAAAGTATTGGGTTCCAAGACCTAGCTCATGTCGCGGTAACTGACCAAGTTGATCAGTGATACCTGCCAAGAAAGAAACATTTCTTTCTAGTGTCCCCTCACTCACCAGGGTTGCCCCACAGTGACATGCTTCATCATTGGGACCCTCCCAGTTCTCTACGAAAAGGGGCGAGCTGCGACTCACGAACTACGCAGGAGCACTTCAAAGTGAGAGACTATGTATAGTGCACGGTGGTGGAGTGGGTGTGGGTATATTAAAAATACCGTGTTTAGTGGCCCTCAATAAATTTATTTTGCTCCTAGACAGGTATATTAAAAGTGGGGTGAGTATCACTGCCAACCAACCTATAATGGGGACTGGTTCAGTGAGAAGGTCAACATGTTTCATGCTACCCCTAGCATTTCGTCAGGACCATGCAGGGACCAGCCCTGCATTTGCCACTCCAAAGTCCTTAATAAGACAGTGATATATTAAAAATTAAAGAAAAAGTACTGAATGTATAAAGCATGCGTTCATAATAGAATACATACGATTTCTTTTGATTTCAAATGCTGCAAAAAGAAAGCACAACATTAGTAGCATTTTCAAACCTCCCTTATGAGGAGGGTTACATAGTATCCTCTCATGACGCACACATCATGGGCTATGGTGGGTGGTTGCACCATATTGGTGCGTGCAGGCTCTCATGCCAGGCGGTAGCTCTATAAATCAGTGGTTGTGAATTCACACACATAAACAAGACAGGACTTGATATGACTAGGACGATAGACACAGAGAACACATGAATTATGCATAGACAGGATTAAGTACAAATGAGTTGGTCGTGATATTTACTTGCAGCTGTGCTCAATGGCACCTCATGGTCTCTCTAAGGCAGAGGTCTTCAAACTTTTTTAGGTTGAGCCCCCCCAACTGAATTTTTTTAAATGTCAGGCCCCCCCACCACGTGACAGACATTTCTGGAATCTGATACACTACATAATGGACTGCTACCCGCATCTCCCGGGCCATTTCCAGCAAATAATGTTCAACGCAAGAGTATAGTGAGCTGTAGGTTTGTGAGTGTCTCTAGCTAGCATTTCTACTGTGAGACTGACATTAATTTACTATTAAAAAAAACTCTCAATCAGCTCTGATTTTTTGGCAAGCATTGGAGTTACGGGATATACTTTTAAGTTTTATCCCATAATTGCCATGCTAAAATCTAAATTACCAAGTCCAAGAATGCAAAACTGTCTTGACTAAAATGGCAGGAATAGCCAATATGTTATGAATGATGTGGAGGCTACTTGGATGCTATTTAAAACAAACGTTTTCACCACTGCTCAAATGGGCACGTAAAACTGATTTGAAAATTGTGTGCAACAGCTGATAATCACCAGTGGTTGCTACTACTAATAGAAATCCAAAACCAACATCTCCAGCTCCACACCATCCCTTTGCAAACCGTGCAATGATGTTGGTTTTGGCTTTCCATTAGCAGTAGCAACCACTGGGGATTATCAAATAAAGATGTATTGATGATAATAGTAGGTCTGCAGCTGCACCCTCTGAAGTGGTCTAGCAGCTTCATACGAAGCGTCTCACCTGAGAAATCACCAACATAAATACATTGTAAAACAATTTAAAAGGAGGGTTTCCTGGGACATTTTTCAAATAAAAAAATCAGTGACATGCTGAACACTCAGGTAAAAAAAAAGAATGATTGTTTGCATAGTGATATGGGTCATCCCTCCTACTTAATTGGAAAAGACAAACCAGATTGTGAGAAACACACAAGCACAGTACTCACTCTAGACATGGGACTGATCACAAAAGTTATTCAGCCTTCTTGCTTGGCTTTGCAAAGGCTGCACTGTGGGATGATGACATATGTAACTGAAGAAATAAGCAATGTATGGGGTACCATTGCAGGGACCACGTTCTGGCTAGAAAGCTTCTCTTCTGTAACATTCATGTGCTCTCCCCTTCAGGCGCTGATGTAATGAGTAGGCAATGGGCTTGGCCGAGCTGCGAGAGGAATCTGAACCACTGCAAATGAAAACTGTGGAGCGCCGTGAGTCAAAGATCAAAAGCAATTGGAGCTAATTAGGCCTATGTGCAGGCACAGATGGTTGAGCAATTTATCAAAGAGATAGTCCAAATTCATAGTAAGTGTATTAGGAAATATATTGGTTAAGGTATTTGCACACTTAAAAAATGTAATTACATGCAATAACATGGTCACATTTTAAAACAAGCCTCAAACACTTCTCCATAGGATTCAGCCACAGCTCTCAAGATTGTCGAATTTCTCTGTCATGTGAGCCCTCTCCTGCCTGACAGAACATCTTCCAGAGTCCAGTATAAAGCAGTGCAGCCAATCAGCAGGACGAACGCTCACTCTGCCTTTGATGGGAACATGATCCACAACACCACACCATTCTAATTCAAGGCTGTGGTGAGCGTAAGGAGGAATCATCTGCAGCAGCGGGGGAAGTGTTAAGGGAGCAGAAACATAGTGAACTGGGCGCATCAATGGTAACCATCGAGGTGATTTATATACGAATGAAAAATTAAAGTGCAGGCCAGCACTGAAACCCGACGGCACAGAAGGGATCAAGCGTGGGAGAATGATAACCACATTGCAGGATGGCCCTTAACACCCAGGTAAAAAGCCCCCCCCTCCACCTGCCCTGCGGAGCCACATCTGAGGCACTTACATTTTGAGGCTAGATTGCTTCCTGGCAGTGTAACAATGCGCAAATAAAGCGCTGTGTGCGATGATGCTTTTAGGCGGCCGATGTGATCAAAACCTCAGTTACGGCCGAATATCTGTCCAACATCCCCATCCCCCTCCCTCCACCGTCGAGAAAGCCCTCTTACCTGTGCAGTCCTTCAGCAGTCCTTCACAGCAAGGCAATAGGAAAACGTAAAAAGCTTTCACAGGAAACAAGGAGAAAAGGCAGCAAAAGTGAAATACAGGAGCTTTATGCCTGCAAATTTCGCGGCACTTCCTTGAAGCTCAGCTGCTGTCCTCCCTCATTGGTGGAACGTCACTAGTGACGTTCCTACCTACTGATTGGAGAAAGCGGGAGCAGCATCCAATCAAAAACCCCCATTTGCAATGGGGATAACTTGCAAGGTGGGACGGAGAAAAAACAAGATAACAAAGGCAAGACTTTCGGCTGGAGTGCGCGCCCCCCCTGGGATGGTGGCACGCCCCCCCTGCGGGGCGCGCCCCACAGTTTGAAGAACACTGCTCTAAGGGGTTCGTTTTCACTTTGTGGACTCAATGCTGGTTTTTCATTACAGGGTTAAAAAAGAAAAGAAAACAAAAGAAAGGAAGAGGGATCGGTAAGTATCTCCTCCAGGATCGTTCGTTCAGTGCGTATTGCCGTTTGCAAAGTGGGACCGTTAAAGAAAAAGATGTCACTTACTTCCTTGATTGGGAAAACGTATCGGAAATACCTAGATACAGCTCCCCCGGGACCGCATCTCATTCAATGGCCGCGTCTACTCTGTTATGTTTGTTTCTGGCTTCCGGTGGCAGTCATGTGGCAGCTAGACCGTTAGCGGTCGACCGCCATCTTGAAAGGATGTGATTCCTTGGTACAATAAACAATATTGAAAGGGAAGGGGCGTGTCTCTCTCTAAACGTTCGTTTGACGCGCACGGAGAGCTCTGCATTATGTTCTTCATTTGTAAACCCCGGTTTAATAGTGTTGGATAATACAAGAAAATGATCATATTTATTCAAAAACATTGCATTGGAATGATGTTGGGCAGGCAGTTGGTTCTCAACGATATCGCCTGTTTTTTAATGGCGAAACATAAATTATTTGTACCATATTTGTAACTGTGGCAAGCAGAAAAATAATAATGTGCCAATAAGTAATAATAAATTGGTGGTTTCATTAGGGAAATGCCGACTTGGCAAATACCTCCTCATAAGGATTAGAGAGGAGAGACAAAAGGGCGCTTTCAGTAGAGGGGCTGAAAGAGGAATGTCCCATGAAGATAGTTCTTACTTATTCAGTGAGGGGGTTAGAGCCAGATATATCCTTAATGGTAATAGTGGTATCTACTTATGATGGAAATTTTATAATAAAGCCTTACAATGGCCATACAGAATTTTGTAAAAAAGAAGATTTTACTGTGGATGGTACCTGAAAGAGAAACAGGGGGTTATAATGGTATTTAGTTTACAAAGGCACCCCATGGGATGTCGTCATTGAGTCCACATGTGTCTGTACGTAATTTGAACACCCATCTTTGCTCCCGTTCATGGAGTATTCTTTCTTGGTTTTCTCTCGTCTTGACAGTTTCCAAGACGACTCATGCGTGTAGTGGCCCGTTTGCACCGGATGTTACTCCTATGTTCAACGATTCGAGTGCTGACCTTGCGGGTGGTCATTCCAATGTAGTGTAGGTTACATACACAAGTTATCATGTACACCACTCCGCTTGTGTTACAGTTAGACATCTGTTTTAGATGCCATGTGGTGTTATTGTTGAAGGTGATCATCTTTGTGGTAGCTGTGAGATGACATACGCTACAGTTGTTACATGGATAGTGCCCCATTGGTAGCGGTTGGAGTCTGTTGGTGACAATTGTTGGTTTTGGACGAGTATGGACCACATGGTCCTTCAGGTTCATCCCTCGGTGGTGGCTAAACATTGGCATGAGTATGCTTAGATTTCCGCTGTTGACAATAGGCCAATGTTTTTTTACAATTTTTGTAACTTGATCTGAGACCTTTTTGAAAGTTGTGATGCAAATTGGCCTTTTATTCTCAGCCACATTTTTTATTTTTGGTTCCAGAAGAGCATCCCTATGGTTGTTACCGGCCCTCTTTTTGGCGTTTTTTATCAGTTTAGTCGGGTAATGTCTCTCTTCGAGTTTTAAGCTTAGGTCTTCCGCTTGCATGAGATAGTCTTTCTTCTCTGAACAATTCCTTCTAAGCCTTAAGAACTGACCAAAAGGCAGATTCTGTTTGAGATGTCTCGGATGGAAACTTTCGTAAGTTAACAGACAGTTTCTCGCTGTGGGCTTGAAGTGTGTTGTTGTTACCAACTTTCCATTGTCTGCCCAAATGTTAAGGTCTAGGAAAACCAGGTGCGATCTACTCATGTTGTTGGTGAACTTCAGGAATCTATTTTGTTGATTCAGCCATTCGAAAAACAAGGTGGCCTCAATCTCATTTCCTTCCCATATGACAAGAACGTCATCAATATAACGTTTCCATAAGGTGATATGGTGTCTAAAGGGATTGTCATCACTTAGGATTTTTGTTTTCTCTAGGTGGTGTACGTATAAACCAGCTATGCTCGGCGCAAAGGTGCTTCCCATGCTGGTTCCGTGTTGTTGGCGGTACAATGTCTCTTCAAACCTAAAAAAGTTTTTAGTGAGAGCAAGGCGGCAACGCTCCAAGACGACATGACTCTGAGTTTTGAAATCCCATTGTGAGTCAAAAAGTACCTCTTCCAATATTTCAAGAGTGTCTTGATGTGGGAGACTTGTATAAAGGCTCTCTACAACCAGACTGATGAGAATGCTGGATGTAGGGTCAAAGTTTTGCTCTTTAAGTAGACATAAGACGTCTTTTGTGTCTCGTAAGTAGGTGTCTATCTTCTGTACCAGAGATCTCAGAAAAGCGTCAGCGTATTTCGAAAGAGGTTCAAGTATCGAACCTATTCCAGACACTAATGGTCTGCCTGGTGGTTTTTCCAAATGTTTATGAATCTTTGGGATGGTATAAAAATAGGGGATGACCGGTTTATTGTTGACTATGAATTCTGTTTCTTTTTTACTCATCCAGTCATTGGCCAATGACTCTTCGATGAGATATGCTATTGATATTAGTAAGCGACAGTGGGTCAGTAGTCTCTCTGCCAACCCCTCTTGAGTGTAATTTGCATGTTCCTTCTGTGAGGTCCCCGCCCAGTAGTGTTCTTGCGACCGGCGATATACCAACTGTGACGGACCAGGTCTTTAAGGTTCTCAGCTGGAATATCGCAGGGATCGCAAGAAAGTTGGCCCTTCCAGATTGGAATGCCCTGGTGGATGAGCATTCCTTATGCATTTTTCAAGAGACCTGGAGTTTGGAGCCGGTACATAGGGTGGGATTCTCTTCCCATTATGTGTCTGCCCTATCCTCTGAATCAGGGAGAGGACGTCCTTCGGGTGGTCTGCTCATATGGGTAGCAGCCTCCCTAGACTGCAAAATAGAGGAAACACAGACAGGTTCCCAGGACATTCAAAATATTAGTTTAAGAGACCGTAGGGGACGAATTATACTGAATGTCTACAATGTGTATGCTAGAGGAACTAAGGGCGGGAGAAAATGTCCTCTGTATTATCTCTCCTGGAGTCACTATTGAACATAACTCCACACAAGTCATGTATCCTAGTAGCGGGAGACATGAACTGCACGTTCGAGCCTCTGGGCTCGGATGTCGCCCTAGACCAGGACGAGGAGGATGCTAGACTAGGGATCCCTGTTTTAGAGATTCCACCAATCAGGAGATGGACAGAAGTGGCGCTACAATTATACTCCCTGACCCTAGAATCAAATCTAAGAGCAGTGAACGGAAGGACAGCTTCAGACAGGGTGGGGGCTCATACATACAATAGACCACGTCACACCTCTAGAATAGATTATATCTTACTAGAGGTGTATCTCTGGAGCCAAGCGAGGGACATGGTGGTGGTCCCAACGATTGATAGTGACCACAACCCACTTTCCTTGACCTTGGCCCAGTGGTGGTGCTCTCTTAAAAAGGGTCCCCTTAATGCCGCAGTAGCTCCCCCTGACGAGTCTGTGGTCTCTCTCTGTGGTAGGCGCCTAAAATGGGCTAAACTGGTCCTCTCCGAGGAAAATGTGGGAGAAATCTCAACCCTCTTAAATCAAGCTGAGTCAAATCTGGGGTCCTTCCCGACAGGGGTGGGTATGGCTAGTGGGGTTTTTGTCTCATTAGTAGAGGCCTTGACCAATGTGTTTACTATCCCCTCTGTTAAGTTAGGAAATAAACGAGGAAAAAAGCAGGGTAATGGATGGTACACGCAAACATGTAGGGTACACAAAACATTGCTCGTAGAGGCACTGAAACATAAATCCCACAGTGCTATACTGGAAGCAAGGAAGGCTTACAATAGTTCCCTTAAAAGTGCCAGGATGGAGTGGGAAGAGAAATTTTGGGAGGACCTACTCCGTGCTAGCAAAAGTAAAGACTCTAGGGAATTCTGGAACCTAGTAGGCTCCCGGAACAGGCCAGAGGAATCTATGAGACCATGTAGTATTCCCCCTCAAAGCTGGGTAAACCATTTTGGGGCTTTATACCTCCCGGCGGATGGGGAATTAAGTGAAAGGGCAACCTTCCCAGTGGTATCTGGTCCCCATACCTATAACCTCTTTACATCTTTAGAGATTGAAAAGGTAATAGGGTCGGTAGCCCCCCTCAAGGCAGCAGGCCCAGATGGTCTACCGGGGGATCTTATGCGGGCAAATCCAGTGGTATGGGGAAGGGTTATTGCAGCACTCCTCAATGACATTATGATGGCAGGGTCAGTGCCCGATTCCTGGAAGGGGGCGGTGGTGGTCCCGATTTATAAAAAAGGATGCAGAGAAATCCCGGGAAACTACCGCCCCATTAGCCTTATAGACTCCACCCAAAAGATAGCAGGAAAAGCCATACTTGGGAGGATCCTTCATTGGGTGGAGGAAAATAAAATATTATCAGACTTTCAGGCAGGTTTCAGGGCAGGAATGGGGACGATTGAGCAGGCGTTTAGGTTGGCACTCCTTGGGTGGAAGGTGGTGGAACTAGGCAAGGACAGCCTATATCTGGCCTTTATAGACCTGAGGACTGCCTTTGACCTAGTTCCCCGGGAGGAGCTATGGAGGGTGCTTCATGGGCTGGGATTGCCTCCTTACATCCTGTCCCTCCTCATAAGCCTTCATGCTCATACCTTTGCTCAGGTCCGCTGGGGAAGAAATGGAGAACTAACAGAGAAAATCCCAGTGTTTAGGGGTGTGAGACAGGGATGTGTTTTGGCCCCCACCCTTTTCTCCTTATATGTGAATGGGGTGGTGGAATATCTCCAGCAAGAACCAGCCGACGCCCCCTGTCTCGGAGGAGTGAGGATCCCCACCCTGCTCTTTGCGGATGACACGCTCTTGATATCAAAGACTCCGCAAGGCCTGCAGAAACTGTTAACTCGTTTCCAGGACTTCTGCGGTGCAAAAGGCTTAGTAATCAACGTGGACAAAACTAAGTTTCTAGTTCTAAATCCTCCAAGGAAACTGGGCAGCCCCCCCACTCTCAACTCTGTCGCCTTGGAAAAAGTATCCGAATTTGACTACCTTGGAATTCGGATCACGGACAGCATGAACTGGACGCCCCACATTGCTAAGATGGTATTGAACCATGAGAGAGTGGGAGGTGCCCTCCTGAGGGAATTCCGGGCATCACCCAGGAGGTCGCTTGCCCCAGTAATCGACATCTACAAGGCTAAGGTAGTAACATCAGCCTTGTATGGGGCTGAACTGTGGGGGAATTGCTGTCTGGACTCCTTGGCATCAGCAGAGAGTAAGCTCCTGAAATCCCTAATCGCCATCCCATCAAGTACGCCAACAGTGCCTGTGCTGCTGGACACAGGATGTAAGAACATAAAAGACCAAGCCCGCCTTCGCCCACTGCTCTTATGGGCACGCATCTGGAGGGGCGAAGAGTTAAAATCTTATGCTGAAGGGTTGGCTGAGATAATGAGCTTGGGTGGTTGGGCAAAAATCAAGTGGCTGAGAGACGTCAAAAAACTTTTGGAGGATCTGGGTCTGGGGAATTGTTGGTTGTCTAGATCGGCTCCACCTAAAGAGGTCCTGAAAAGACTGTACTGGAATTGGGTTAAGGACCAGCTAGTTACAAACTCTGGACATTGTAAATCCACAGCTACCTTTTTAATAGTAAAGGATACTGTGGTTTACGAGCCGTATCTGGACATTATTACTCTACCATTTGATCGAGCATTGTATTTTAAATTTAGAGTGGGCTCCCTCCCAGTCGGTGCACTGGTGTCTAAGTGGAAATCATGTGCTCACACGTCTCCTTTTTGTGCATGCTGTCCCACCAGGATAGAATCCATTACGCATATCCTGTTCGAGTGTCCCGACTATGCTAAGTCTAGGAGTTTTTGGCTTAAACCCCTTTGTCGCAATATGGGCACGAGTAGTTATCTGGTAGCCATGCGCATACTAATGACGGACACATCCCCCCCCATTGTTTGCGGTGTAGCTAAATTTTTAACCCCTTCGACGCTCATGACGAGCTCAGCTCGTCATGGAGTTTCCATTGATTTTAATGGAAATTGCATTGAAGTTCATCAAAGTGCTTAGCATCCAAGTGGTTAAAGCAGTCTTGGCTGATCCGATGCAAGAGATTGTCAATTGCGGTTTAATTCATTTTTAGCTAATTTATCTTGACATTACACGTCCTTTAATCCATTTTAAAGGTACATCTAAATACTGTTTTTTAAAAAAAAATAATGTCTTTTTATTCTTGTATTTACTGTATTTTGTGTACGCTTATAAGATATCTTGCATATCGAATAAAAGCTTCTTGACACTGACGCTATTGATATTCTTAGCCGTTCTGTGGGGTCTTCCTTAATAATGATATAATTCCTAGTATCTGCTAGGAGTCGTAGGCATTCTTGCCTATAGACAGATGTGTCCTGTAGAACTATTTCCCCTCCCTTATCTGCTGGCTTTATTGTTAGGGAGCTGTTATTGGAAAGTTCCTGTATTGCTTGAAGTTCTAGACTACTAGTATTCTGGAACACCTTCACTGTGCGAGGGTCAAGGTCTTTCACTTCCTTCATGATAGCTTTCTCGAAAGCCAGTATTTCAACTGGTAAGTTGGCCGATGGTGGGACAAAGGTTGACTTTTTTCTTAAGCCGGTATCAGATTCACTTTGTTCGCTGTTGCCCTTGTCCTGGAAGAAAACTTGTAACTTCAATTTTCTCAGGAATTCTTTTAGTTCACAACAGAGTTTGAATTTGTCTGTGTAGGGGGTGGGTACAAAACCTAGTCTTTTGTTAAGTATCTGTGTTTGAATAGACGTCAATTCTGTACTAGATAGATTTACTACCAGATCTACAGGCCGCTCGTTGTTGCCTCCGGAGGCCCCTTTCTGCGTGTGTGACGTGCTTCTGTTACCAGGGGTTGGGCCCATTGTAGCTGCTGTCCTGCTTTGTTTTTTGCCCGTTGATTGGGTTTGCCAGGACCAGCCAGTAGCTTTTATTTGCAGAAGGCTGACCCCTAGATAGAAACGTTGTCAGCTATTGAGTTGGAGTCCTTTGCTGTGGTTTGGGCTCTGAAGAAGATAAGACCATACTTGTTTGGCACTCACTTCACTGTTCAGACTGACCATAAGCCCCTCTTATGGCTAAAACAGACGAAGGGTGAAAAGAAACCCCAAACTTTTGAGGTGGTCCATTTCCCTACAGGGGATGGACTATACAGTGGAACATAGACCTGGAGTAACCATGTCAATGCAGATGGACTCTCCAGATATTTATACTTAGAACATGAAGACTCAACTTGTCAAGGTTAGCTTAATGTACTTGCGTTGGGGAGGTTGTGTAGGAGAGTAGGATCTGCTTACTATGGTTACTCCCACTTTTTGCTGGCATTTCACTGTTTTTCAACTTTAGTCTGGCTGGGGCCCTGTTATCCAGGAAGCCAGCCTAGCTGCTTCCTCTCTAAAATGATTGCATGCTCTTTAGGTACACTCCAGTTTGGTTACTGAGGTACCCTTGTTAGTCCCTAGTATATGGTTCCTTAGGTACCATGGGTATAGTTACCCCAGAGGCCTACCAGGTTCTGCAGCATGTATTATGCCAACTCCGGGGAAGCCTTCTGAATTTACACCACAGGACTGCTACAGCAGCTTGGGTAAGGTGGTGCATGCACCCCTTATAAAGATATAAGTTACCTATATCTATCTTGTTGGACCCGGCCTCATGGCGTGGCCCTACCCCTCCCGCATGGCGGGCCCAGGACGACATCGGCCCTCCACCCAGCATCGGGCAGCCCTTTTGCCCGACACTGCATGCCCCAACCTTGCTGGTCCGGCCACCATCCCGGACCCCCACTACCGACCTGGCTCCAGCGTGGGCCGCTCACGACCTAAGCACGAGGCTGCGCCCGACTCCATCTTGGGCCCACCACGTCACGACCACGTGGCCTCGTCCCCGGCCCAGGCCTCAGCACAGCCCAGACATCAAGGCACCAAGATCCACCCAGGTGGTCGAGTGGCCACTCGACAGATTCCGGAGAGAAGGGTGTTTCGATGGCCCTCCAGCCGTCCCCGGACGCCTGGTTTCGATCGCCCTCCGGCCTCCCTGGGCGCTGGCTCCACCCCCCTGCTGGGTGTCTGGACACCATCATCCCGGCCCCTCTGACCCCCAGGCGCGAGGGTCCGGACATCAAAGGACTCCAGTCCTATATCTGGGCCAGCCCCGGAGTAGGACGGCAGTTGTATCCTGGACTGGAAAGCCCTGCTGACGCTGTCACGGCCGACCCCAGAAGAACTCGTTTTCCTGGAACCTGAAGAGAGCTTGAGAGCCTGCTGGCGCTGCCGCGAACCATCTTGAGAGCCTGCTGGCGCTGCCGCGGCCCACCTTTGCCGAACCATCTTGAGAGCCTGCTGGAGCTGCCGCGGCCCACCTTTGCCGAACCATCTTGAGAGCCTGCTGGCGCTGCCACGGCCCACCTTTGCCGAACCATCTTGCGAGCCTGCTGGCGCTGCCGCGGCCCACCTTTGCCGAACCATCTTGCGAGCCTGCTGGCGCTGCCGCGGCCCACCTTTGCCGAACCATCTTGAGAGCCTGCTGGCGCTGCCGCAGCCCACCTTTTTCGAACCATCTTGAGAGCCTGCTGGCGCTGCCGCGGCCCACCTTTGCCGAACCATCTTAAGAGCCTGCTGGCGCTGCCGCGGCTCACCCTCTCGGAACCCCCGGCTCGAGGATTGAGAGCTGTGCGCAAGGTATCCCTTCCTACTCCCCAACCGAGACTGTTCCGCTGCCCTGATCCCATCTTGCGAGACTTTACAGACCCCTCGGTCTGCTTGTACATATCGCTGAGAACCAGCAACCTTTATTTCCTGATAAAGCTTATGAACTCGACCTCTGGTGTGGTGTCCATTTGTAGTGTGTGGTAACTCTGCTGTGCGATCCTAGGAGAGGGCCTTCACCCAGGAGGCCTCTCAGTAACGCTCGGCTACTTCTTAACGGAAAGGTGGACCTAGGGGTGGTCAGTCAGACATCTTCTGCCTCCCCCAGGGTCGCCTTTCTAACATTGGTGGCAAGCGACGGGATCCGAGCCGACGCAGATCGTACAGAGAGTAATTCACTCACTACCGAGAAAAACACACCGCGACCATGACTACTCAGGAAACCAGACCGACAACGGAATTCCAGAAAGAAAAGATGGATGATTACAGCCACAAGGAGTTAAAGCAATTTTGCAAGGACCTAGGCATCGCTACCACGGGCCTCAACCCCAAAGAGGACTTTAAATCAGCCCTGCAAGCCTGGGCAGACGCCGATAACGCGCCGCCCCAGAATGAAGATAATCCGGGCCCGAATGGACGCCCGGAGACCTACGCGAACCCAGCGGGGGAAGGACCCGCAGACCTAGACACGGGCCTCCCCCACGGAGACGCCCGAGAACGAGAGAGGAACCGGCTCCACGAGTTGGAGCTCGCCCGACTCCGACAAGAAGGAGAGATACAGCTGGCAGAAAGGAAATTAGCCCTCGAGCAACTACGGCTGGAAGGAGACCTAGAGGAAAGGAGAAGACAACGAGACCTCGAAGAAAAGAAACTCATGCTCGAGCATGAGCGCGGCCTCAAAGAACTGGAAATCAAGGCCAAAACAACAGAGACCGGCGAAGGTGCACATACCCAAGGAGGTCGTCAAAGAATACTATAAGAACGACGACATCCAACAGTGGTTCAAAGCCTACGAGGTCGCCATGACCGCCCATCGAGTACCCCTCAAAGACTGGGGCACCGGCTTATGGGGAAAGTTCATCAACGAGGGGAGAGACGCCCTGCTAGAGCTCCCCGACGCCGAGATGACCTCGTACGAACACATGAAGACCGCCCTCCTCACTCGCTACGGACTCACCCCAGAAATGTACCGGCAGCGATTTCGAGACTGTAAAAAAATCCCCGGTACCACTTGGGTGGAGTACGTGAACTTTTACAGCAGAGCCTTCGAAGGGTGGATCAGAGGCTGCCAGGTCACCACCTACCAGCAGTTGGTCGACCTCATCCTATGGGAGCATCTTTCCAATAACTGCTTCGTCGAACTCCGGCAGCACCTCCTCGACAGCAAATTGACAGAGCCACGAAAACTCGCTGTCGAGGCGGATAGATGGGTGAGCAACCGAGTTCCCCGGAGTCCGATGGGAGACTACGGCCGGGGATCCCCGGGGAACCACCGACCCCGAGGCGGCGGAGGAGGCCAGAGCAGGGGCCGAGACACCCCCGCGGGGTCATCCCCTACCTCCCAGTCGCCATCCTTGGGTTGGAGGGGAGGCCCCCCAGCCAGGCCCGGGCCCCGCCCGAATGTTACGTGCCACAGATGCCAGCGACAGGGCCATTATGCGAACGACCCTCTCTGCCCGATGAACCAGCGACCCGGCACCACCAGTCCCCCGAGCCGCCAGATCGCGGCCGCCGCCCTGAGTGCAGAGGGAGGCGAAGAAGAGGGCGACGACCCCGGGCAAGCCGAGTGGGAGCCCGCAGCCATGATCTTAGCATGCCTGGGTGATCGAGACATGATCCCCCGAGACCCGATCCCAGGTAACACCCAGAAATACCGCCAATGGGTCACCATCAATGGACGCCGGGCCGAAGCCCTCCGGGACACTGGAGCCAGCGTGACGGCGGTCCGCTGCCACTTGGTAACCCCAGAACAAATCCTCCCCAACGTCTTGTGCCCAGTGCGGTCGGCTGACAACTCTGAAAGTTTGTGCCAGATGGCCCGCATCCCCTTCGAGTGGGGAGGGGTGTCGGGCATGCTGAAGGTGACTGTCCGAGACGATGCCCCCGTGGACTGCCTCCTCGGGAATGACCTGGAAAGTTCCCTCTGGGCCGGCGTAGAGCGGAAAGAGCATCTGGGGATGCTAGGCCTTCCCGAGTGGGTTTGTGCGACCATCCGCTCCATGTCCGCCCGGGCCTCCCCCCCGACGGAGGAAGCCCCGATCGAGGAGCCGGAGTGGCCCGCACCTCCACCGCCCGCCGTCCCTGAGGATACCGACCCTGAACCCGGCCCCCCGGGGCCCAGCCATGAGGAAATCACCGAGCTCGGCCACCTGCCGGAACTAGCTCAGTGGCGCCAAGAAGGTGGCCCCACCCGCGAACAATTCGGACAAGAACAGAGCACCTGTCCCTCCCTTCGAGGGACTTCGACGACAAGCCGCCACTCAAGCCGCTGGAGACCTGCGGGGTCCCACTGGGTCTATTGGGACAACGACCTTCTCTACAGTGAACAGAAGATTGCCGAACTAGGGCCAGCCGCGTGCTGGTCGTTCCCCTCCGATTTCGAGACTTCCTCTTGAACTTAGCACATGATGTGCCCCTCGCCGGGCACCTGGGGCAGGACAAAACTTACAGCCGCCTGGTGACTCATTTCTACTGGCCGAAAATGCGCAACGATGTGCACAATCACTGCCGATCCTGCCCGACCTGTCAAGCCAGCGGGAAGAGCAGGGGGAAAGTCAAAGCCCCGCTCCAGCCGTTTCCCGTGGTCACCACCCCCTTCGAGCGAGTGGGGATAGACATCGTGGGGCCCCTGGACCCCCGCACCCCTCAAGGACACCGCTTCATCCTCGTGCTGGTGGACCATGCCACCCGATATCTGGAAGCCATCCCCCTCCGAACCATCACGGCCCCAGTAGTAGGCCGAGACCTAATGGGGATCTTCTCCAGAGTCGGCTTTCCCCGGGAAGTCGTGAGTGATCGGGGCACAAACTTTATTTCAAGGATATGCGATCCCTGTGGCAACAGTGCGGGGTCACATACAAGTTCACCACCCCGTATCACCCCCAAGGAAACGGACTTGTGGAGCGGTTTAACCGAACACTGAAGGGAATGATCAAGGGCCTCGAGGAGCCACTACGACGCAAATGGGATGTTCTGCTGCCTTGCCTCCTGTTTGCGTACCGCGAGGTACCACAGAAGTCCCTGGGGTTCAGCCCCTTCGAACTATTGTATGGGCACCCGGTCCGGGGCCCCCTCAGCCTGCTCAAAGAAGGCTGGGAGACGGCTGTCCGAGGTGCTCACCCAGATGTCTACCAGTACCTCCTGACCCTCCGCAACCAGACGCGGAAGTTCCGGGAACTTGCCGAAGCCAACCTTGAAGCCAGTCAGGAGGAGATGAAACGCTGGTATGACCAGAACGCCTCGTCCATCGAATTCGAACCGGGCCAGCAGGTCTGGGTCATGTCCCCGGTTGAACCTTGTGCCCTCCAGGACAAGTGGACGGGGCCCTTCAAAGTGGTGGAGCGCAAGAGCCCTGTCACTTACTTGGTGGACATGGAGTCCCCCAGGAACCCCCTCCGGGTCCTACACGCTAACCGGCTCAAGCCGCACTTCGCCCGCACTGAACTAAGCCTGCTGTTAGCGACCGATGAAGGAGCTGAAGACGACTCTGAACCACTGCCGGATCTCATGAGCACCACTGAGAAGGACGGCTCCAACGAAGGGGTCATGCTCTCCTCCACCCTGACCCCGGAGCAGCACCATGACTGCCGGCAGCTGCTGGGGCAGTTTGCAGATCTGTTTTCCCTCACCCCTGGAGTCATCCGGTGGTGTGTCCACGATGTAGACACCGGAGACAGCCCGCCTGTAAGACACCGAGCTTTCCGAGTGCCCGATCGAGTTCGGGCCTGCATCCAGTCCGAGGTGGCCAAGATGCTAGAGCTGGGGGTAGTCAAACCCTCCGACAGTCCGTGGGCCAGCCCAGTTGTCCTGGTCCCTAAAGCCGCCACCCCCAGCACGCCCCCGGAGCTCCTGTTCTGTGTTGACTACCGGGGGCTGAATGCCGTCACCAGGACCGACGCCCATCCCATCCCCGGGCGGATGAACTGATCGATCGCCTGGGGGCTGCGAAGTATCTCAGCACCTTCGATCTCACGGCCGGGTATTGGCAGATCGGCCTCACCCCTGGAGCGCAAGAGCGATCAGCCTTCTCGACCCCGGATGGCCACTACCATTTCAAGGTGATGCCCTTCGGCATGAAAAACGCCCCGGCCACCTTCCAGAGACTCGTGAACAGAGTGCTGGCCGGGCTAGAAGAGTTCAGCGCCGCCTACCTAGACGACATTGCAGTGTACAGCCTCCGCTGGGATGCACACCTGACCCACCTCCGGGAGGTCCTGACGGCCCTCCGACGGGCCGGACTAACAATAAAGGCCAGCAAGTGCCAGATCGGCCAAGGGTCCGTGACGTATCTGGGACACCAGGTGGGGAGCGGCCGGGTGGCTCCCCTCCAGCCAAAGATTGACGCCCTCCGGGCCTGGGAGCCCCCAATCACCCAAACCGCCGTCCGAGCCTTCCTGGGGCTCACAGGATACTATTGGCGCTTCATCAAAGACTATGGAAGCATTGTGGGGCCCCTCACAGAACTGACCTCCAAAAAGCTACCCCAGAAGGTGTGCTGGACCCCAGAGTGCCAAGCAGCCTTCGAGACTCTCAAGACTGCCATGTGCACCGCCCCTGTGCTCTAGGCCCCCGACTACAGCCGAGAGTTTGTGGTCCAAACCGACGCCTCGGAGCACGGCATTGGGGCGGTCCTCTCACAAGTGAACCCTGAGGGAATCGACCTTCCCGTTGCCTTCATCAGCCGGCGGCTGCTAGCCAGAGAACAGCGCTGGAGCACCATCGAGAGGGAAGCCTTTGCCGTCGTGTGGGCCCTAAAGAAGCTCCGGCCCTACCTCTTCGGCACCCACTTCCGGGTCCAGACCGACCACCGGCCCCTGCGGTGGTTGATGCAGATGCGGGGCGAGAACCCGAAACTGTTGCGATGGTCCATCTCCCTGCAAGGGATGGACTTCACTGTGGAGCATCGCCCCGGCAACGACCACGCCAATGCTGACGGCCTCTCCAGATTCTTCCGCCTCGGCGAGGAGAATCCCCAAGAAGATGGGTGACTCTCCCCTGCCTTCAGCTGGGGGGGACGCGTGTTGGACCCGGCCTCATGGCTTGGCCCTACCCCTCCCACATGGCGGGCCCAGGACGACATCGGCCCTCCACCCAGCATCGGGCAGCCCTTTTGCCCGACACTGCACGCCCCAACCTTGCTGGTCCGGCCACCATCCCGGACCCCCACTACCGACCTGGCTCCAGCGTGGGCCCCTCACGACCTAAGCACGAGGCTGCGCCCGACTCCATCTGGGGCCCACCACGTCACGACCACGTGGCCTCGTCCCCGGCCCAGGCCTCAGCACAGCCCAGACATCAAGGCACCAAGATCCACCCAGGTGGTCGAGTGGCCACTCGACAGATCCCGGAGAGAAGGGTGTTTCGATGGCCCTCCAGCCATCCCCGGACGCCTGGTTTCGATTGCCCTCCGGCCTCCCTGGGCGCTGGCTCCACCCCCCTGCTGGGTGTCTGGACACCATCATCCCAGCCCCTCTGACCCCAGGCACGAGGGTCCGGACATCAAAGGACTCCAGTCCTATATCTGGGCCAGCCCCGGAGTAGGACGGCAGTTGTATCCTGGACTGGAAAGCCCTGCTGACGCTGTCACGGCCGACCCCAGAAGAACTCGTTTTCCTGGAACCTGAAGAGAGCTTGAGAGCCTGCTGGCGCTGCCGCGGCCCACCTTTGCCGAACCATCTTGAGAGCCTGCTGGCGCTGCCGCGGCCCACCTTTGCCGAACCATCTTGAGAGCCTGCTGGCGCTGCCGCGGCCCACCTTTGCCGAACCATCTTGAGAGCCTGCTGGCGCTGCCGCGGCCCACCTTTTTCGAACCATCTTGAGAGCCTGCTGGCGCTGCCGCGGCCCACCTTTGCCGAACCATCTTGCGAGCCTGCTGGCGCTGCCGCGGCCCACCTTTGCCGAACCATCTTGAGAGCCTGCTGGCGCTGCCGCGGCCCACCTTTGTCGAACCATCTTGAGAGCCTGCTGGCGCTGCCGCGGCCCACCTTTGCCGAACCATCTTAAGAGCCTGCTGGCGCTGCCGCTGCTCACCCTCTCGGAACCCCCGGCTCGAGGATTGAGAGCTGTGCGCAAGGTATCCCTTCCTACTCCCCAACCGAGACTGTCCCGCTGCCCTGATCCCCTCTTGCGAGACTTTACAGACCCCTCGGTCTGCTTGTACATATCGCTGAGAACCAGCAACCTTTATTTCCTGATAAAGCTTACGAACTCGACCTCTGGTGTGGTGTCCATTTGTAGTGTGTGGTTACTCTGCTGTGCGATCCTAGGAGAGGGCCCCCACCCAGGAGGCCTCTCAGTAACGCTCGGCTACTTCTTAACGGAGAGGTGGACCTAGGGGTGGTCAGTCAGACATCTTCTGCCTCCCCCGGGGCCGCCTTTCTAACATACCTTTAATCACTGACACATATAAACCTATAAGTTACTCCTATGGCAGGCCTTATCAATCCTGAAGACAGAGTGCTTTGTTTTGTGTGAGAAGGTGCCCATGCATGAGCAGGACCCCTCTGCAGCTTTTGGAATCTAGTCTCTGAAGCTGTTCTGTGATGCAGCCAGACCATATACTCTTAAGTACATTATAACCTTGCGGTTATTGCTAACTTTGCAATGGCTGCATGGAAAAGTGTTGTGTTTGGTGTCAAACATTTTGGAATCCTACCTCCCCGCCAGTCCTGGTGGGAAGGTTGAAATCCACCCCTCTAGAGGTAAAGACATGTACACACTGGTCTGCCTGGTAATAGTTTAAACGAGCCCCAGCATCACAAAATGGATGCTGCAGCCACAGACACGCGTCTGACCTCCTGCTGCTGGATGAAACTCCAGCAGGGGAGGCCTGGAAAATAGGTTTCCTGTCACAGGGAGGTGTAACCACCTCCCAGACAGGCTTCAGTGTATTGGGGCTGGGTGGGTGAACTCCGAGAGTGCCAGAAAGTCAGCACAGGGGGCACATTTGGTGTCCCTCTGCGTAGTCCAGTTCAAACAGGTGGCAGGGACTCTCAGCCCCATCTCTGGTGTGAAACTGGAAAAAGGAAATGGGTGTAGCCACCCCTCTTTCCAAACCCTCTCATAGGTGGGTCCCCAGAGTATCTACAACCCCTTTTCTTAGTATTAGTAAGGAACCCCTGGCAACAGGAATTTAGATTACACCTGGACGAAACTCTGAAACTGAATCCTGGAACTTCGGTGCTCTACTAAAGACTAGAGGACGGAAGAATCTCCCTTGGGGTCAAGGGGTGACTCCACTACTCAAGCAGGCACCAACAAATCATTTGCCGGTCTGTATCTCCAAAGCTCCCACCGGACTCCGAAGTATTTGCAGCCCAGGAAGAGGATTTTCAGACTTCTCGGAGTCCGACATGAGCCCCAGCAAAGCTGAGACCCGCAGCCCTTATGAGCGACGTGGAGCCGTAACTCCTGGACACTGTGCACATTTGCTAGTGTATTAACTTCCCAAGCTTTCTTGAAGTTGTGCTTTGGTTGACTTGTAGCTCAAGCACTGAGCACCATCTGCGCCGAAGATTGTGGGCCCACACTCCAAGAGTGTTCTGTGAGCCTGCTTCTTGAATATCCACTTGAGGCTACTTCGCGATCCCTGGTCCATCAACTGGTGGGTCCCAACGAAGACCATTCTGAATTTCCTTGGGCTTTCCTGGTTGCTCCAGATGTGCCATGATGCTCATCCGCGTGGTGAGTCCCTCAGACCTTACTGGTCTGCACAGAAGCATTTCTGTGATTCCTGTTTGGGTTGCTGTTGCCAAGGCTTGTTGGGTCCAATCCGGGCACCAATACTGCAGCACTCGACATCCTTTGTGCGGCAGGTAGAATCCAGATCCTGGTTGTCATCGACACCTCCTAGTCCTTGTGGCTGAAGAGTCAAGCATCACCTTCTTCAGCTGAACTCACCCGACATCAGTGGCCATCCGCCTTTCATTCTCCTGGACACTGGCAAGTGACCCAGACTCTGTCCCCTCTGCTTTCAGGTTCTTCTCATCTTTGATCTACGCTTGGATCACACCAGACACCTTCCACTTGGATGTCAGCAGCACTTTGCAGCAGATCGCCATTGAAAACGACAACGAAACCTGACACCAAAAGACACCTATGCACCCGGATTTCCTGGGTGAAATATTTTGAGTACTCCGGTCCTCCCATTGCTGTTGGCTCTAGAACCTCTTAGTTCTAAAGGGGTTTGCTTAAAGTCCTCTTCTAAATGTCCTTTATCTTTAAAATTCCAACCACAACTTTTCCCATATAAGTTAATGGTGATTCGTGGCTGTGTTCACACACTGCACGCCTCCCCATCGGTCCCCTGTATCACTACCTTGGTTGGTTCCTGGTGGCCCCAGCGGTTCTACAGTGTCTAGGCCTTGTGTCCATTCAAGTTGTGGTTCTTACACCACTTTCTTAATATATGGTTTGGTACGCCCCCATGGCTCAATGTATATTGTGCTAATTTACTGTGTACTATTAAGGTTTCCTTGTGTACTTTTGCCACTAGCTTCATAAAGAGATTAGTGGGACGTGTTTAGAATAAATGTGTATATTTTATATATATACATGGTGTGCATCTCCTTTCATTTGATCATTCACAAGTTCATAGACTGGTAAAACAAGCTGCCTTACATTCCTCCAAGACTTAGCCTGAAGGCTGCTCTCCACAGCTACCAAAAGGATAGCTTTCTATAAAGGTTGTCTTAACCTACCATCAATAAGGGGTCGCTTGGACTGGTGCAAGGTGCCTACTAAAATAGTGGACAGCATATGACAGGCCAACATCTCACAATCATCAAATAGAATGTATGACGTTACATCGCGGCCACACAGATCGCGTGCATTAACATCGCGTCTATGACATCAGCCCGACCATTACATCGTGAGCCAACACATCGCAGCCTTTTGCAACGCGGTTGCATTGCTTCCTATTGGCCCGAACATCACCCCGCAGAACATCACGTCGCAGTGCAAAACAACGCGGTTTTTATTATTTGCCACCTGAACCCGCCCCTACCCCTGCCCCCTCCTCCCCCACCCATTCCCCCAACACAAAACCTTCTATTTTTATTTCTTTTTTTGGGGGGTATGTATTCATTTTCTAAAAGGCTTACAATGAAAGCCTGTATTTTTATAAATCTTACATTTTAATCTTTTTAACATGAAAGCTGTTTGTGCAAAAGTCTCTTTGAAAATAGTTTTCCCTGTTTTACACCAGCCTCTGTACAATTTCGCCCACGCTTGGTTTGCCATTAGAAATACTATACTGGCCCTCTGTTTCCTAGTTGCCCCCAATGTTTTCCAAGAATGTTGCTGTAGAGTGTAGGCAAGCGCTTCAGGGCGCTACATAATGCTAGCATGCGCTATATAAATGCTGCAAAGCAGTACAATGTTGCAAGTGAGAGCGTCGGAGAACCCAAGCAGACAGACCTATTAAGTAATTTGCTGGCAGTAGTGACTTTACAACACTCCCCGGGCGAGAGGCCAAGCCCAGCCGGCACAGAAGGAAGGCTCAGACCGGCTCTTGGCGCACGGAGGGTTTCTCTGGATTTTGAGCCTGGAAACAAATGTCGCATGAACTCGGTCGGAAAAAACAGTGATTCATTTTAATAAGCCTTCGCAGATGCATTTGACACAGAGCCTGGGACTGGTTTCTTTGATAACATTATCCCATGTTGTGGCCTTAGTTCATTAACCCTAAGCCGAAACCCATAAGTTAAATTGCCGAGTGCTTATGCATTGTCTACTTATAATGGGAAACCCCATTTGCAAAATGGGAATATATTATATTTAATATTTAAAGGTAATGTTTATCTAGAAATAAGATATAGCATGTCTTGCTACTTTTCCAAGCAGTGATGTTTTCCAGACTCATTTTTGTACCCTTGATACTAAATTCATTTGGTTCCAATATGGATTGAAAAATTGTGTCTGGAAGACGATTCACGGAGCACCGTTTTGTTAGACCAATAATTTGTCTCAATGCTGAATTCGTTGTGTTCTAATAAATGTTGGAATTTTCAGATAGAGTTGTTTTCAAGAAAAAGGCAATATACAAAGCTATGTTGTAGCTTTGAGCACTATTAATATTCACACTGGTGTTACAAAAGTGTGACCTATGGTATACAGGACGAGGACATTTTGTCTTTATTATCACCATCAACATTCATCGAGTGACTTTAGAAAGTGTATAAACAATACGTTTAGCCGGGAGCTTCAGTGCCTTTTGTGGGCAAAAAACATCTTGCATATTTAGTTTTCAATTTGAAATCAACCCAAGCCAAGTTTGCAGTGTACCTGTAATTTTTAAGAGAATTTTGTGTGCAAAAGAAATTTGCAATTTTCCCCACCCAACAGCATATCTGAGCAAAATGGGTCAAAGGGCCTATTTGTGCACACACTGAGTGTCTTGTTTATAGATGCAGACTACTTCTTGCCGATTTTTGCTTTCTAGAACACAATAGCTAAAATGTATTGCTTAAGATGACTGAAGCTAAACCACATGTACCAAGATTGTTGCAACTCATGCTTCCGGCCTCTGAGAGGAACAGAATCTTGGTCAACGTTGCACTCTGAGGAAGAGAAGTAGCCTGGAAGCATGGTTGTGGATGTCTGGACTCTCAGTGATTTCATCCTATCGTCCTATTTCTTGAGTTACAGCGGTTCTGCGGTCTGAACAATCTGAAAGGAGTATTGTTCGCATAGGATGTTAAGGTAGTGTTCTGTGTATTGTTGCCCAAATCTTGTAAGCTGAGGCAGCCCAGTATTCTCCTATATATCATTAATGCAGTGCCCTATGCCCTTAGTGTGATCAGTGCCAACCTCAGCTGGGGGATGCCCTTTAATCTAGCTTCCTAGAGTACCTGCTGGAGTGAAGCCAGAAAGCCTTTATAAGGCTCTCCAGCCTGGAGAAGAGTCAATAACCCACCCCCACATGCCAACCTCTCCCCATACAGGCTAATCTTTGAGTCGGAGTACAGATTTGAATCCTGATTGTCACAGTGCCACCCTATCCACAAAAGAAGGCCACACAAAATGTCTGCAGCTAATCTCTTGATTCTATCCCAGCCATCCATCCACATAACCATCCATCCATCCATCATGCATCCATCCATCATTCATGCATCCATGTAGTCTTTGTCGGCATCCAAACATATAACACGTCTGTACATCTATTTTATTTGACACCAAAGTCATGTATTTCACACCAAACCCCATCCACCCAACAATCATTCATGCACCAACCCACCCATTCATGCATATATCCATTCATCATGCATCCAGCCAACAATCATTCATCCACTCATGCATCCATCCATCTACCCAGCCACCCAGCCACCCACCCATCCATCCATCCACCCATCATGCATCCACCCATCATGCATGCATCCACCCATCCACCCATCCATCCTGCATCCATACATCATTCATGCATCCACTCATCCACCCATCCATCATGCATCCACCCTTCATGCATGCATCCATCCATCATTCATGCATCCACCCATCCATCCAGCATCCACCCATCGTGCATGCTCCCATCCATGCATCATCCATCCTGCATCCATCATTTATGCATCCATCCACCCATCATGCATCCACCCATCATGCATGCATCCATCCACACATCCATCCTGCATCCATCATTTATGCATCCATCCACCCATCATGCATCCACCCATCATGCATGCATCCATCCACACATCCAGCCATCCATCCACCATTCATCCATCCATCATGCATCCATCCGCCCATCCACCCAGCCATCCATCATGCATCCATCCACCCAGCCATCCACCCATCCATCATTCATCCATCCATCCATCCATCCATCATGCATCCATCCATCCACCCACACATCATGCATCCATCCACCCATCCACCCAGCCATCCATCATGCATCCATCCACCCAGCCATCCACCCATCCATTATTCATCCATCCATCCATCATGCATCCATCCCCCCATGCATCCACCACCCGCACATCATGCATCCATATATCCCATCATGCATCCATCCATCATGCATCCATCCACCCATCCAGCCATCCATCCACCATTCATCCATATATCCATCATTCATCCATCCATCCCCTCATACAGACAATAATTTGACGCAGAATCCATGTTATTTCAGCTTTTTCTTTAATTCAAAGCCTCATGCTTAGGTTTACAAAAATAAATTATCGTGCTTTTGTTGCCAATACATTCTACTTATGTACTACTAAAAAAATATACCATAGAGCTATACTTACCAATAGCCCAAATACCATAGTTACCAAGAATAAGTCAGCCGGCAATGGAGAAGGTTCAATCGTTTATTTTGCAAAAGCGCCCTATATAGGGGAGCCTCCCTCTCGCCAAAGCTCTCAAAGGTGTGCAGAGGAGACTGCTGGATTACATTGAAAACAGTGCATATATACTTTCAGCATACCTCATAGAAACCCCGTACATGGAAAAGTACCAGTTCATGAGAAACTAATAGGAAAACCCATATAAGGCACAACTGATTGATTCGAAACTCAGCTCAAGTTATTCCGGGGGTAGGTCAGTAAAGGTGCCTCCCGTCCATTGTGGTGCACAGGAGTATAAGCATGACGCCTGCAAGAATGTGCTCATCCCACAAGAAAGGCAGATGTGACCTTGAGTCTCCTAAGTTAGAATCAATGGTCTGTTCATATCCCAGGCCGACCTTTCAAGCTTTCTATCAGCAGCATGTCACGTGTTTTCCCAACTAACGAAAGAGGCCTCGGGAAATGAAACAAAGATGGCGTTCGTTCAGTTCAGGCCCGATTGTGAGAATCTAAATGGGTTGAGTGTATTTACAAAGGGGTTCTAGACGGAGTAGCAGTGATATATTGGATACATCATGACAACATTATATAGTATAAACTTTATATTCCTTCCGACCGCCCTTTTGGTGTGAGATAGCCAATACACACTACAACAGACCAGATCATCTAATCTAAAAATACTCCTTCATCTATTTGCATGAGGTCTGCGACTTCCTTCTGCACTAACTGCTTTTCAGTTTTAGCCTGTTGTGATATGGTCAGTGAAGAAGTGAGCTTGGCAGCACAGAAAGAGCAACATGCTGGCCCGCAATGAAGGCACAGACAACAAACAATACCACTCCGAGTCCTCCAGCTAGAATCATGAAAATCTACCATCCCCTAATAGAGAGGAGGTCCCAGAACCACCCGGTCAAAGACCAGGTACCAGTGTCCCATGGACTTCTGCAGCTAAGCGGTGTAACTTCTGTATCGCCAAATGTATGGTTGGAGCAGAATCAGGAATATATACACAGCAGGAGCTGCCGATCACGCTCCTCCTCGGTCCGCTAGGATGACGTCGAGCACTATCCGATTTTGGAGCGAAACAAGCCTTGTAGCCTGAAGCTCCACTGTCAAGTTAGTCAAAATCCCTGTAGTGGTTTGAACTACATTTTCCACCACTCTAGAGAGGCATCTTACATCTCTACTAGTAAAAATAGGACCCCAAATAGGGAAGAGACATTTTGCTATATCTACAAATTGTTGGGAGGCAGTATCTGTCTGTCTGATCAGTACCATCAGTATCAATACTTCTACCAATTCGGTAATCAGAACTCCGTTTAGTCAACTGATGTGTTTTGTGGCAATTAGAAGGAGCTATATACACCGGGGGATAAAGGAATGACAGGTAACATCGCCCTGCCCAACCTCTGGGGAGCCAAGTATAAGCATTCTCGCCACATACGAAATATACATTAGGCAGAGTTTCTAAAGACGGGGTGCTACTGGTATGCAAAGTGTAGGTGTAGTTACATCTACTATCTCCTACTTTAACATGACCTTGTCCTTGTATACAGAAAGAAGCAGTACTATTCAAGATAGGAACTGGCATTGCCTTATCATCAGTAACATTGCGATCTTGGAAGTGCTTGAAATATTGCGTGGAATTAAATTGTTCAAAATCTAACATTTCTATTTTTAACCAGGTAGCATTTTCATATGTGGTGTACATGTACATACAGGCATCCGGATCTAAAGATCCCTCCCCTTGGTTCCCCTGGGCATCAAATCCTTGATGCTGTTCTATATACTTTAAAACAGCCTCATAATATTTTTCTGTGTATCTTTTGGGATCAGCTACGTAATGCAAATACATGAGAGATAACAATTGAAACCAGGCTTCACAACTTACTAAGTGCGATAAAGGCAAAGAAATGAATAAATCATGGCGATGTATTACAGATGGCAAAAGGCCACACACCCAGCAGTTTGTCTTATTCGTAGTGCTATGAGCTTCGCGCAACATTTCTATGAATACATTCTTAATATAGGTTTCTCGATGTCGCTCTTTGTGAGGAGGTAATGTATAAAAGAAATGCTCAGGTGGGGCTGTGGTGGTACCTAACACCTTTTGCATAGGGTATTGAAATTCCAAATACATAAACACACTCATTAATATAATCATAATTACTGCAATAGTGATTACAAAGGCTATCTTCACTCTGGTAGCCCAACCGGAAAACATGGGTACATTCTCTAAGAAAGGTCTGGGAGCAAGAGGCCTCTCGTCTTCAAGGGCAAATTGGGGAAAGGGATACATTCTAACTAAAAGTTAACCCTGGGCGTCCGAATCGGCTACGCCCACGGAGTAGGCGTAGTGTTGCCTTCTACGCATTTTGCGTAGACAGCGTAGCCGGAAACACTACGCCCACTCCGTGTGCGTAGCCGAGTCGGCCGCCACCCGCCTCCCTCCCGCCCTCCCCTACATACATTATTTAAGCAACTAACCTTAATAAAACAATTTTAAAGCACTTACCGTGTCCGGTGTTCGCCTGGGGCTCCCTTCTTGGAATAGCGTCCCTTCCTGGATACCAATGCGCATGCGTGGCAGCCCGCGCATGCGCATTTCTCGGGAGAAATGCGCATGCGCGGCCGCCCACGCATGCGCAATGGTATCCAGGACGACGCTATTTCAAGAGGGAGCCCCGGACGAGCCCCGGACACGGTAAGTGCTTTAAAATTGTTTTATTAAGGTTAGTTGCTTAAATAACGTATGTAGGGGAGAGCGGGAGGGAGGTGCGTAGTGGGGCTACGCGGAGTGCGGGAGTGGGCGTAGCTTCTCGCCCACTCCGCGTAGCTCCGCGGAGCCCCACTACACCCACTACGCCCAGGGTTACTAAAAGTCCAAACTAAACTCGGAAATGAGATGCAAGCCAACTGCCAGAGGGTTTCTTCTCCCTGTGTCCGTCTAGAGCCTCACAGGCAGGCTCTTATTATCCATCCAATGAAAGTAACCTTAGCATTGCAATTTAGGCCCTTAACATAACACAGTAATTCTTGCTGAACAGAGCAATATGACAGTTCCGTGCTCTCAACGGGTTCAATCCAGTGTCTTGCTCAATACCCCAGTAAAACTATTTTCAGCCCTACAGCTCAAGTCTTTCCCTATCTCCTGTAATCCGAGACTGGGGATCGCGCTGTTTTCGGGGCCGTAAATTGTATCGAAGATGGCCAGGTTGTTCTTGGTCATTGAACAACACAGCAGCAGGGACATTAGGTGCAACACGTTTCTCCAGAACCTCAGGGGATCAACCTTATCACGAGTTTCAGAAACTGGTGCTGATTCGTCACCTTGCGGCATCAACAACCCTTCCTCTTGCCCAATTTCAATGGCATCCGAGAAAGGCTCAAAGCTCAACCTCTGCTCTCCTTCTTGTGTCAGGACTCCGTCTCGATTCTGTTGGTCAGAAGGAAGCGGCAGGGACAGTTTCTTTACATGTGACACATGAATCCAATGTTTCTTCCCATCCACTTTTACTGATGTTCGAGTGGTCAAGAGAATTTGGTAAGGACGGCTCCACCTGGGCTCCAGACTTGATTTCCGTTAGTAATTTCACATGAGGACCCACTGTCCTGGTTCCAAGCGATGTCCGGGACCCTCCGGCAGCGGCTGCAATACTGCTGACACCTGCTGATGAATGGAACGCAGATCTTTAGTTAAAGCGTACAAATAGTCAGTCATCATAGGATAATCAAGATCACGAAAGGATCTAGGCCTTGGGACACCCAACACATTGGCTGGTGGGCCAAAAACAACCTCATAGGGTGACAGCCCAACCCGAGAATGAGGGGTTACTCTTATGGACATTGACGCTAGGGGCAGCGCATCAGGCCAACTCAAACCCGTGCTTTCCTGTATCTCTGCCATCTTTAATTTTAATATGCCATTATATTTCTCAACCAGTCCTGCAGATTGTGGGTGACGTGCTGCATGACATTTTTGTTTTATCTGTAATCCTTTACAGACATATTTAACGAGTTCTGCATTGAAATGCACCCCATTGTCCGTTCATATAATTTGGAGCAAACCAAATTGAGGCAGAAAATCCTTAATCAGGGCTTTAGCAGTGGCTAAGGCAGTATTGTCTTTGGTGGGGTAGGCTTCAACCCATTTGCTAAATGCACAGACCACCACCAGCACATACTTCAGGTTGTTCACCCTATCAAATTGAATATAATCCATTTGTAGCACTTCAAACGGCAAGGAAGGGGGCACAAAATTTCCACTGAGAACAGTCTCTCTCACACCGGGATTATGCTGTAAACAGATCATGCAGTATTTAACCACATGAGCAGCAGTCTTGGAGATATTCGGGTTATTCCACACTGGGTCCAGTAATGCACAAATACCTTTAGCTCCGATATGGGCAGTACCATGGGCCATCACTACTACTGCGTACACCAGGGCATTAGGCATAAGCCATCTCTGTCTGTCAGTCAAGTCAATCCAGCAATCATTGTTGTCTAACCGCCCTGTTTCCTGCTCCCATTTTAATAATTCATCAGGGGTGACTTCTTTCTGCAATTCTCTAACACTTTCAATAGTATTATCAAATACTGTAGTCTCCGCCACCCATCGGGTTGCTACACTGGGGAACATTGTAGACATTTTAGTTTGTGCTGTTTCTTTCGCTACTTAATCGGCAAAGGCATTTCCCTCTCCTGTAGTGTCAATAATTTTCTTGTGGGCGCTACACTTGATGATAGCCACCTTCTCTGGCAAGGTTAGGACATTTAACAATCTTTCAATCAAAGGGCTGTGCTGTATTCTTTGACCAAGGGAGGTAAGGAATCCTCATTCCCTCCACAGCCGCCCAAAACTATGGGCTACGCCAAAGGCGTACTGGCTGTCTGTAAAAATATTTACTCTTAAACCTTCACTCAGTTCGCATGCTCTTAGCAATGCTATTAGTTCAGCTGCTTGCGCTGAATGCTGAGAAACCCGAGCGGTCTCTACTACTGTTCTAAGGGTAGTTATAGCATAAGCAGCTGTTGTTGTGCCATCTGGTAACTTAAAACAAGAGCCATCCACATACAACTCCCCTTGTGGGTGAGATAAAGGAGTGTCAGTGAGGTCTACACGTCCCTTCGTTTCTTCCTCAGTCCGAAATATGCAATCATGGACATCGTCCTTTTGATCACTCGAAGGGAGGGGTAGTAACGTGGCTGGATTCAAAGTGGCACATCTTTTGATTTTAATGTGAGGTGTAAATAAAGTCAATTCATAACCAGTCAATCATGCACTCGTGAGGTGCTGCGTTTTTGTACGATTCAACAATATATCCACAGCGTGTGGTACCATCACTGTGAGATCAGTATTTAACACAATCCCCTTTGACTGTCGAATGGCCACCGCCACAGCAGCAGTGGCCCTTAAACAGCTAGGAAGGGCTCTGGTAACATTATCCAATACTGCCGAAAAATATGCACAAGGCCGTTGCTTTCCGCCAAAACCCTAGGTTAACACTGAAAGAGAACAACCGTCCACTTCATGCACGTAGAGTACAAAAGGTTTTCGGTAGTCGGAGTACCCAAGAAGGGTGCAGAACAAAGAGCAGATTTCAGAGAAGTAAAAGCATCGTGGCACTCATCCGTCCAGGGCAAGGGTTCATGCACATCTTTGGTAACCAAATGCAACAAAGGTTTAGCCAGAAGAGAAAAATAAGGAATCCATTGGCGACAGTAGGAGGTTATGCCTAGAAAAGCACGAACATCATGTTGAGTAGGGGCACATGCATGTTAGTAATAACAGTTATTCGCTCAGGAGTTAGTCTTCTCCCCGCTTTCGACAGTAAATGACCAAGGTAGGTCACTTCCTGTTGACAATACTGAAATTTGGATAAGGATACTTTATTACCATTCGCTGCCAAATGGTGCAACAATTTAACTGTGGCCTCTTTACAACCCTCTGCCGTATCTGATGCCACTAAGATGTCATCGACATATTGGACAAGAACATTACCAGGAGGCAGTTCTAATTCATCTAATACTACTTTTAGAGCTTGGCTATAAATACTAGGGCTCTCAGTATAGCCTTGAGGTGCGCGGCAGAATCTGAAGCTGTGGCCAGATAATGAGAATCCGAAAATATGACTGCTGTCAGGATGGATCGGAATACTAAAGAAAGCGTTCTTCAAATCGATTACTGAAAAGTACTGGGCAGTAGGGGGAATCATAGTCAAGATTTCAGTGATATCCGGGACCACAGGGTATTGACGAACCACTATTTTATTAACCTCTCCAAGGTCAATTACAAAACGATAAGTATGTTTATAATCAGGGTCACCATCTAAAGGGGCCTTTTTCAAAATGGGTAAAATAGGGCTGTTACAAATGTTTGCAGCTGTTTCCTCTACTACTCCTTTGTTAATTAAATCATGAATGACATGCAATAAAGCCTGTTCACCTTCTGGCAAAATTCGATATTGGGGAATACGTGGCAGATGCATGTTAGGTTTTAATGTGATAGACACAGGGGGTATTTTCAACAATCCTACATCCGTATCCCCTTTGGCCCACAGAGTGTGGGGTATACCCGAAAACTCAGGAGGGAGAGGTGCATCTTTAACTAAACATTGGGATTGACGTTCAATAGGGGGCTGCAATGTTAGATACACACCATCAGGAGAACAATAAATACGAGCATGCAACTTCTTTAGTATATCTAATCCGAGCAAATTTTCGCCACAACTAGAGGTAAGCAAAAATGGTGAGTCCACAGTAACAGGACCAATAGTAAAGGGAGTGGCTTTGAAACGGGGCTTACCACGGGGATTCCTGAAAAACTCACTGATACGTTATTATGCCCAGACAGAGCAGCCCCTCGGACAAATGTATGAGCAGCAGAACTATTCATTGCTCCTGTATCCACTAAAAACTTCTCAGATGTCCCCATCAATTGCCCCTGTACATAAGGCCCCTGCTGGTCAACTGGTACTGATATATGGCCCCTGCTCTGTCCGTGGCTGTCTCATGCATAGTTATGTCCATCATATCCTCTCGATAGTCCTCATTATAGTATTGCCTTCCTTGAAAATCATCAAAATAGTTCTTTCCCGACTCTTCACCGGACCTATCACTATGTCTCATACTATTCCAATCAGTACCTCCTCTTTCTCGTCCTCTATTAAAACCTCCCCTGTTCATATAATAACGGACACTGGGCTCGCCAGCGTCCTTCCTGCCTACAATTGGAACACTGGTTAATCCTTATAGGAGGACTCTGACCTCCTCCTCCTCTCATCATTGCTCCTCTAGGGAAGGAGCCCTTCCTCCCCTTCTACTGTTTTCCCCTTGATTTATCCTTACTCTCATTTTCTCGATGTTCATAGTACTGAGCCATGCTGAGAATGACTGAAGGAGTTGAAGTGGTCCAAGTGCTTTCGGCAGCCTGTAGACGTGTCTTTATTTCTGGTAACAAATTAGTGACAAACCTGTTTACAAATAGCTGTATGGCACCTTTTGTAGACAAATTTTATCCACTGAAATCAATAAACACTTTCTCAAACCGAGTAAAAAAAATCAGAGACATTTTCATCCTTCTTTTGGATGCAAGCCGTTAGCTTATCTCAGTCCACCTTTCGTGGAGGAATGAGAGTTTGCATGTAAGTAATAATTCGAGCAGGTAGAGCTAATATCTCGTCTTTAGGCTTGTCGCCCGGTTTTCGATATTTGTCCCATGTCTGTATCTGATCCCACGTTGCTCCTAGTTCGTCAGCATGATCAGAATCATGCACCTGTCTCCATATAGCTACTGGGACTAAAAGACCAAAAAATAACTCGATGTCAGCTAAAGTCATTACGGCTGAATTCGCGGCTTCTGTCAATTCTTTATAATAAGCCGTTGGGTTTTTTCGCGGGTCAGCAAGTTGGGCTTTTAAAGTAAGAACCTCACTTCGCTTCCAACGAGTATAGACCCACTGCTCTTGGAACCGTGCTTCTACATGTGCTCTGGTTATTTGGCCCCCTCCATCTAACACTTCGGGAACCTCTGGAAGGAAAATAGGGTGCACTACTCTCATAGGGTACTGGGTCCCTACGTCCGGGCACCTTCTATTCATAAAATCCCGATATTGTATTAGAACTTCAACATTTTGAAATACTTCTTCGACTTGCAATTCGAACTTATAAGCTCGATCTTTGATATCACACAATATCTGAGGGGCCAGTCCTTCCTGAAAACATTGCTCCCATAAAGAAATCAGTCTAATTGCCATATATTCTAATGTTAGTTGTTGTGCAACTGGTTCAAAATCATTCATAGTACTCCAAATGTCTTCCAGAGTATAAATTGGATTCCGCATCCTTTGGGACGCCTGAACCACTTTAGCCCGTCTTTCGTCTTCTCCTAGGGACGATCGAGTAAAAACTCTCTGAGCATCCATCACTCCCATAGGGCGTCGTGGCGTGACATCCGATGAGGCAGCGGTCAGCCCCATAGGGATGGCCGTTGCCCCTCTAGTTGGGAGCGTTAAAAATACCAGGGACACGGGAGAGGCAACACCTGCCCGAGGCATCAAAGTGATTAAATCTGAGGTAGTTGGACGGGGGTAGGAGGAGCGGGTAACGGGGCCGGGGGATGTGTGGCCACCGGTGCGGTAGCAACCGCAGGCACCACTGCTCCCGTCCTTCCGGTCGAGTCCACTGGGACCGCCGGGTACAAACCTTGGGGGGCATATGGAGGCGGAGGGCGAACCGCCAATAATTCCTCTATCTCATCTTCAGCCTCGGGTCGGGTCACATAACTTTTATCGGTTTGTAATGGAAACTGTCTATCTAATTGCTCAATATTCTTTTCTACTTTCTCTTTTTCATACGCCACCGCTTTTTGGGTTACAGTCTGTCCTGCTTTAATCTTTCCTAATTTTTCCTCTCGTATTCGCCGTCTCTTTGCCTCCTTTAACCATAAGGTCAAGGAGTCAAACATAGTCTGACGGCTCCTTCTCAAAAACAATTTATTCTGTAAGTAATTAATTTTCCTTTCATCAAAAGACCCAGTTAAAGGCCATTGCAATTCTGCATTATCTTTAGTATATTTATTCCACAATGTATTAAACAAAATGGGAGGAATGCCATGTTTGACATACATGTCAAAACTAAGACTGCCTCCCGGAGGAGCAGGCTGTCTTTCTTCCAGCCGTCCACTTCTCTGGTGGCAGCATCCAAAACACAATTTACTGAAACACAACATTTTTAAGAATTTCAACAAATCATACCATTCCAACTGGAGTTACACTCATGGACGCGTCCACTCACCACACACTCTTTCACTTGTTCAGCTATAAAAAATTGTATTCGTATTACATACCTAAAGTGCATAAGTATCGATAAACAAGAGTACTTCGGTCATGAATTCATAATTTCATATGACATTTCTCATACTCGACCAGAGCCCGTCGACTCCTGTTCTGCTAATCGATCACCCCGGATTCCAGACCACTTAAAAAATTCACAAAAGAGACAGTCCCAAAAGACTGCCCTGGGATCCTCAGACAGGCGAACCACGAACCCTGTTACAGACTATCCCGCAGTCCTGTGCTGGTTGGGCCAGGCGTTATGGGCGCAACCCCAGACCCTGTGCTTACCCAGTTGCTCCTGCAGGTTTTTCCGAAGAGGATTCGGCCAAGTGAGCACCCACCGTGCAATACTAAGGCGTCCGATGTTGTCCCAATTAATCACCAAACAAGTCTGTGGAGTGTCTGCCCGTGCAGTTACACCTCTGCCACGTCAGACCCCCAGATTCCCTGTGGTTCACCAACCACTACATACCATACTCAGTTAACTGTTCTTTTGAGCCACTTCTCAAAAGTGCTCATTCCATAATCCATAAAGAATTATCATACAATTTCACTCTCTCTGATTGCGCGTTCTCCACTGCCAACTTCTTTTATAGACCAACACGGTCAGCTGGTCCTGGGTTAAGCCCGTAGGACTCCGGCAAAGGATTATTTAGGAGCTGGGAAGGTCACTGGGCCGGAGAGTGGAATTTTCCTTTTCTACCACAAACTGGTTTCTCAATTAGGATCCTTTTTCAGTCCACCCCCTCGACCAGAACCCCTCCCTGTCCCTCTTCTCCTACTTACAGGAGGGGACAACCCTATCGCGGGGTCCCGGCGGAGTCGCCAACTGTAGTACTAAAAAAATATACCATAGAGCTATACTTACCAATAGCCCATATACAATAGTTACCAAGAATAAGTCAGCCGGCAATGGAGAAGGTTGAATCGTTTATTTTGCAAAAGCGCCCTATATAGGGGAGCCGCCCTCTCGCCACAGCTCTCAAAGGTGTCCAGAGGAGACTGCTGGATTACATTGAAAACAGTGCATATATACTTTCGGCATACCTCATAAAAACCCCGTACATGGAAAAGTACCAGTTCATGAGAAACTAATAGGAAAACCATTATAAGTCACAACTGATTGATTCGAAACTCAGCTCAAGTTATTCCGGGGGTAGGTCAGTAAAGGTGCCTCCCATCCATTTTGGTGCACAAGAGTATAAGCATGGCGCCTGCAAGAATGTGCTCATCCTACAGGAAACGGTACAAAAGGGGGTGGTGATGGACGGAGCATCTGAATCAATCAAACACTCAGTCAAAATATCTGGGTTTAATCCATCACCGTTCTTTAGCCCACTCTGCCACCCCAGTTCAGACATGGCTATATGCAAATCAGTATGACCCTGTGCCTCATGGGAACAGTCCAGCCCTAACTGCCAAGCCATGTCTTCCCTGTACTGGAAACAAGCTTCCGAGGACCGGTTTCTGGCATTCCAGCCGTCTTCAGCCCGGCTTGCTTGAATCCAGTGGCAAAGTGAGCAAGGTACTCATGTCTGAGAATACCCTGCCACACTTATGGCGGCCAAAAGCGGTACAAAAGGGGGTGGTGATGGACGGAGCATCTGAATCAATCAAACACTCACACCCAGTCAAAATATCTGGGTTTAATCCATCACCGTTCTTTAGCCCACTCTGCCACCCCAGTTCAGACATGGCTATATGCAAATCAGTATGACCCTGTGCCTCATGGGAACAGTCCAGCCCGAACTGCCAAGCCATGTCTTCCCTGGACCGGAAACAAGCTTCTGAGGACCGGTTTCTGGCATTCCAGCCGTCTTCAGCCTGGCTCGCTTCAATCCAGTGGCAAAGTGAGCAAGGGACTCACGTCTGAGCATACCCTGCCACACTTACGGCGGCCAATAGCGGTACAAAAGGGGTTGGTGATGGACGGAGCATCTGAATCAATCAAACACTCACACCCAGTCAAAATATCTGGGTTTAATCTATCACCGTTCTTTAGCCCACTCTGCCACCCCAGTTCAGACTTGGCTATATGCAAATCAGTATGACCCTGTGCCTCATGGGAACAGTCCAGCCCGAACTGCCAAGCCATGTCTTCCCTGGACCGGAAACAAGCTTCCGAGGACCGGTTTCTGGAATTCCAGCCGTCTTCAGCCCGGCTTGCTTGAATCCAGTGGCAAAGTGAGCAAGGGACTCACGTCTGAGCATACCCTGCCACACTTATGGCGGCCAAAAGCGGTACAAGAGGGGGTGGTGATGGACGGAGCATCTGAATCAATCAAACACTCACACCCATCAAAATATCTGGGTTTAATCCATCACCGTTCTTTAGCCCACTCTGCCACCCCAGTTCAGACATGGCTATATGCAAATCAGTATGACCCTGTGCCTCATGGGAACAGTCCAGCCCGAACTGCCAAGCCATGTCTTCCCTGGACCGGAAACAAGCTTCCGAGGACCCGTTTCTGGCATTCCAGCCGTCTTCAGCCCGGCTTGCTTGAATCCAGTGGCAAAGTGAGCAAGGGACTCACGTCTGAGCATACCCTGCCACACTTATGGCGGCAAAAAGCGGTACAAAAGAGGGTGGTAGTGATGGACGGAGCATCCCCTTTTGTTCCGCATCCTACAAGAAAGGCAGATGTGACCTTGAGTCTCCTAAGTTAGAATCAATGGTCTGTTCATATCCCAGGCCGACCTTTCAAGCTTTCTATCAGCAGCATGTCACGTGTTTTCCCAACTAACGAAAGAGGCCTCGGGAAATGAAAGCAAGATGGCGTTCGTTCAGTTCAGGCCCGATTCTGAGAATCTAAATGGGTTGAGTATATTTACAAAGGGGTTCTAGACGGAGTAGCAGTGATATATTGGATACATCACAACAACATTATATAGTATAAACTTTATATTCCTACACTTATTTTACCTTTTGTTATTTCACCGCATGTTGGGCCATAAGTGTTCAAAGCCTCATGATTATGTTTACAAAAATTAATAATCGTGCTTTTAAACTAAATAATCGTGCTTTTGTTTCCAATAATTATTTTGACAAATTATTTTACCTTTTTTATTTCACCGCATGTTAGGCCATAAGTGTGCAAAGCCTCATGCTTAGATGTTTACAATAATTAAATCGACACCGCTCGTGCTTGTGTCACACCGCATTTTAGTTTGGTTCATTGTAATCGCATGCGATGTTTATGGCATCGCGCCGTTGTCGCATGCGTAGTGAATGCATGCGATGTAAACGAGCCGGCGATGTATAAATCGCGGTGCGATGGATCCGCGATGTGTGGAACCCGATGTAATGGGTGTTTCCCATCAAATATAGCACTGACGTCTCAGTACTATCAAGTAAAGGTAGGTGTGTCAGCAAATTAAAAGGAAGTGCGTAGCCAATGCTCTGATCTGGCTCTAAGAACTCATGTACATGCCTTGAAACTGTTCACATGTAAATCGTGCAGCAATAATGTTAAATATGGTAAAGCCTCTCCAAAGTAAAAAAAAAGTGTATTTGTTTAACACACTGAAGTATTTCACCTTAGTACATTAGATTATATCACACATTGAGAGGTATTTAATAGAGGGGATTGCACCTTAGTACATTAGATTATATCATACATAGTTAGGCATTTAATAGAGGTGATAGCACCTTAGTACATTAGATGGTATCAAACATTGGGAGGCATTTAGTAGACAGGATAGCACCTTAGTATATTAGATTGTATCAGTACATTGAGAGACATGTATTAGAAGTGATAGTTCAAAAAAGAATGGACTTAGAAATATTCATGCAACCTCTCCCCACAAAAGACGATGGTCCTTTTTTAGGAAATCTTTGAAGATATGGCTTTTTGTCTCCAGCATTAAGTAGATCTACTCTTTGGTCAGCCCAGGTCTAGGAAGCTAGCGCCAAGACTCAGCATTTGCATGCTCTACAAAAACATTACTTACTTACAAAACCAGAAATGAACTATAAGGCGAGTAATTTGTCATGCGCATCCTAAATGTGGCACACATGTTGTACATGGAACAACATTAAGGTCTTTTCAACTAAAAATAAAGTTATTGTACAGCACAGCTCCTGCGCTTATGAATTTGAAGATGTTCTCAAACTTGATGATGAAGAAAAAGGAAGCATGGCGAAATAAAATCACTGCATCGGATCGCACAGTTTAATCAACACTTCAGCTGAGATTTTTAACCGTTTTTCAGGTTTCACTCTGAGCAGTACAGCCACTAGATTGTTAGCTATTTTTCCCTCCAAGTGGCATCATATTTTAATGCTGCATTTTTAATTTTGGGACATGGGGTGAGAGCATGGGTGGGAAGCAGAAGCCACTCACTGTCTGTCTCTAGAGTTTCCAATGTATATTTACCCTTAAAGTTATATGGAAGCTATAGTGGGATAACTTGCAAAGAAGGTTTTATTGTGAAGTGAGGCAAATTAAAAATTAATTAAAAAATAGTTTTTAGGTTGAGCCTGAGCAACTCTACAAGGCCTGCTGTATTAGTGTATGCACTTGAAGCTCCGCTCACTCTTCACGCATATTTGTTTATTGACTCTGTCTTTGTGCTTTGTAAATTCTGGCTTCTGATTCGGTAATAGGCTTGTTAGTCCCTCCTTAGTCCCGCCTTGTCTTTATTTGTAACCTCCCATGAGGACTGGCCCTTTCACTTCTATTGTTACATCGTCTGTGTTATTCAGTCTGTAAGCACAATTTTTTTTGTGAGTTTTGTCTTACTGCAGGCTCGACGTGCTGTGCACCATGTGCGATTTCACTTTCCAAGCGGCCGCTTCTTTGGAATGCCATAGGTCTCGCATTTAGGAGAGTTTGAACTATTGGCAATTGTAAATGACTATAGCTTAAACTCTCGCAAATGCGACACCTATTGCTTTACAAATACTTATTTTGTAGGTTGTTTTCAAGCACCCCAAGCCGGGCTGGCACTTATTAGAGGCCACGCCCATTTCTTTAGACATGGCATCTCTAAAGATAGGGTCATGGCCTCTTAAGTGCAAGCACAGCATGGGGCGGTATGAAACAAAAAATATTTGCAATTCAATAGGTTTCGCATTTGTGAGAATTTAAGTTATTAAGATTTCCAGTGCCAATAGCTACAAGTCTCACATATGTGAGACCTATTGCAATGCAAATGCTTGTTTTTTAATGCGATGAGACATACTTTTTATTCCAAATGCTTTTCTATATAGCACTTCATTCCATCTCAAAACAGTGCATGTTGCTATTCCTCACTAAGATGCTTCCCTCTTTCAGAACTAGATCCAACCGACTATTGCTCTTATTTTTACATGTTGTCCCGTGGTACGAAAAGTGCCCACGCAGCCTGTAAACCACTGCCTGTCAGCAGCTTTATCAACATTGTAAAAGTAGCTCAGCCGGCCCTGATGTGCAAAGAACACCACAGTAATCTGTGCACGCCGCTAGTTGTGACTAACAGGTCCACACGCTGAGCTGCAGACGCTGAGGTGAAAGGAGGCCGCGTGCAGAGCTCGGGACAGAGAAGCAGATTTAGTAGCACAGTGGGCTCCATTCAGAAGATGCCAAAGCGTAATGCACGCAAGGAGGTCTAAAGTGGACGATGTGAATTATAGATTATTGCCCTTTTTTGTCCTAGTCAGTGCACGTCAGCGGAACCGGTGGAACTCTTCATAATAATCCATAATGAAGATTAAAACGACTGTAACCGAATCACGTGATGTTTTTAAGCGCCGTTTAGTTTTTCAACCCAAAGAAAGCCAACAGAAGCAAGTGCTGCCATCTTCTGGTGAGGGATGCCCATAGCAACGCACCATGAAACAAAGTTTAATTCTGTATATAGAAACCATGCTCTGTTTATGACTCACATGAATGCAAGACTAGACCTTTGGACATTGACCACAATTTAACCCTGTACTCCCAATGGGGGCCACAGTGAAAAACACAACTTTCTTCTTTGCCAGAAACACTTTAATATCAATAACATTCATTGGATTTTTGTTGCAATGGTCAACTTTTGTCAACATACACCTAGGTACACAGACACCCAGGGTAACCAATTGTAACAGAAACAGTGGTTCCAGTGGAAAATAAGACTAAACAATATTGATAGTTATATGCACAATCGTAATAAAAAAATGGGTTATGATGATGTCTTAGAGAAAGAAGACCTCGCAGACTTTTGCTAGTATAGATATTCCTTCTTTATAGAATTTAGGAGATTCAGATTTTTATACACAGAAAAAAGAAAACAAGTATACTTTTTTGTCCCCAAGTGAAATGGAACCCTAAAACAAAATGTGAAACAAAACATATGACCAGCCTCGGCCCGTGGAGGGAGTTGCGGTGGGGCGAAGGGCGAGGGAGGGGCAGTGTGGGGGATGCTAAAAACCGGAGTATGGATAATTGGAGGTAAATAAACAATGTAATTAATAACACGAATTTCGTAGCACGCCCTGCATCGCAAAAGGCAATGCAGGGCACGCTACGAAATTCATTTTATTAATTACATTTTTTACTTACCTCCAATTATCCATATTCTGGTTTTTAGCATCCCCCACCCTGCCCCTCCCCCGCCCCGCCTTTCGCCCCACCGCAACTCCCTCCACGGGCCGCGGCTGCATATGACGTGTACAACTTGGTTTCCACAATTTTAAAGGCGACCATAAGTGACTTTATAATAATCCCAGCTGCTGTATACAATAATCAGAGCTAATGAAGGGGATCGTTTTAAATTACAGTCGACAACGTTTCAACCCTGTGTGCGTTATAGGGTCTCCTCAGGACCAAGAGATAAGGGGACATTTAATGATCAGAAAAAAGAAGAAGAAAAAGAGAAAGCACTTAGAATGTTGTATATCAACTATAATCCTTTTACAGGAATATAGTAGAAATGAGAATACGTGATGGGGGTTGCGCAGCCACGTGAAACAGTGATATGTGTGAAACACCAGTACAGTGAAAAAAGAAGAAGAAATACTCACACGGGACCCAGTCCGGTGCTACACGGGTGAGATAAAAAATGGTAAAGGTAAAAGAGATGAATTTTAGTCTTGGAGCAGTACTAAACAATGACTATCAAGTAAGTAGTTATTTTACCCCCGTAAGAGAGACGGAAAATTGGGCGACAACCTGTCTGATCGTATATTTCTGGATGGCAATGTAAATGAGCGAGGCAACCTAAAATATCAAGGGGCAGATTTATGTCGGACTTGCGGCACTTTTGCCCCGCTGTTGCGTCACTTCTGTGACACAGCAGCGGCGTAAACCCTGCACCACGTTGCGACACACTTACATCACGACGCATCTATGGAGATGCGTCACGGTGTAAGGCCCTGCGCCACATGAAACCTGCGTCAGGTTTCATGTGGGCGTTTCCACACAGGGGGGGGGGCGTTCTGTCGCAGGAACGCCCCTGTAAAGTGACTCAGTGAAATCTACAAGATTTCACTGAGTCACTTTACCCACTCTGATGCGTCAAAACCCTGCGCCCGCTTGAAGCAGGCGTAAGGCTTGACGCACCAAGTTAGACATAGGGCAAGTTGCAAAAGTGCTTGAGTTGTGTGCCGCACGCAACACAACTTCAGCACTGCGCCAACTTCACGCCCTAGATGCGACACGCATCTATTTATTCCTGCTCCATGGTGCGCCGCATTGTAAATGCGGCGCATGATGGGTGGCGCAAGGATAAACTTGTGTGCCGTATCTTTCCTGGCGCATCTCTGCTGATTTGCAGAGATGCGTCAGGCAACATAAATCTGCCCCCAAGTGCGGCCCTTGTCAGTACTTATTAAAACATCTATGCATGTCTGGCTGTAGTCATATAATGCACATAAATGCAGGCTTACCTCGTGTTTTGCGTAGATGGAGCGGATGCTTCAACTTACCCAGGGTAGATCGAGGGACCAATCGTTCCCAGTATGGATATTACTCTAGAACAAAATGCCTAAAATTAGCCTTAGTTTTACAACAGTCAAGAATTGTAATAATAGTAAGGCTTCTAGCGTTAAATTGCTAGTGAAGAAACGGTATGCTGCCGAGCAGCATTCCGTGTGCATGGAGCGCTGGAAATAGAGGTCGCCACTTGTCTCTCACGTTAAAATACACAGTTGAAGGAATCAGTGATTAACACGGTGCCTGTATAATAAATACCGCTGCTCGTCTCTTGCATTAAAATAACAAATTGTGGGAGTCAGTAATAATGTGGCCAGCACAGCGAGCGTATCATAATTAAAGACTGCTACTCGTTTCTCGCGTATTAATCAACAATAGCGGGAGTCAGTGATTGTGTGGGCAACAAGGCGCTCGTATAACCTGCAGGAGAAGGGGTCGCCACATGGAAGGGGTGCTCACCTTTCTGTCACTGCTAATCACAGGCACTTAATTGGTTTCTGGTGCTCGGCACCAGCACCTAAATGTCAACACCGCACTTGGAACAGTCCTCCACATTGTTTAGAGATGAGCAGAACAACGGTAGTTTAGGAATACAATATACATTAAAATTGCTAAAACCTGCCTCCCCAGCCATTCCTTTAGCTTTGGGGACCTAGAATAATCTGAACTGTCGCATTCACATCAGAGGCGTAGCTAGAGCTTGTGACGCCCGGGGCTATCCCTCAGATTGCCGCCCCTGGGGTGGGAGGTGAGGGAGAGGTGCTGGGGAAAAAGGACCGGGAGACACCTAGTATCGATGCTAATAGTTACCTCGATCATGCAAGTTACATGCACATACACAACACGGTCCAAGGCTACACAGTTGAATACACCGGTGACCGGCAGTACAAAGGAGAACACACAGACTGCAACCCTGCAGGATTTCAGGAAGGGCCTAAAAACATGGTTATTCGATTAACGTTCCCATCATCAGCACCGCCCCCACCCCCGAGCGCCTAGATACTCTCACAGGTGATAAGTAGCGTGATGCGACCCAATCTGGAAAACAGTCCTCATCGCCTTCTTTTCTTTTTTTCCCCTCTCTATAGCAGTCATTTGGTTGTTCTGTACTTGAGGTGCGCAAGTGGAAGTCACATTGCGCCATTTTCGCAACAGATAATCTGACCCTACTACAATAACTCCCTTTGCTGAAATTTACAGAAACCTTTTGTTTGCAGTGGCACAGCACACCATGTCAATGAGTGGTGCAGATCTGGGACCAACAGTACGGTCAGCTTACAAGGGAGCTAGGTGCTTCAGTTTCTGGTTATTTTCAACAGTTTTAACATCTTCTTAGAGAGTTTTGTTGCTCAAATGGGTGAAATTGCCGACATTTATATGTTTGCCCTGTCTTCAATGCTTGATTTTGCTTGAGAGAAAGTGTCACTCATAGTCATTGGAATGTCACTCATAATTTCACTGGAATTATAAAAATGTCACACAGCAATCTAAAACCTTGGCAGCTATGGAGCCCACTAGTCTCCCTTATGAGTTATGCTGCCGATCCTCAGCCAGCAGCCGACTTGCTCAGGCCTGGTCCAATAATACTCCCCTCTCACCGCACCCACCTACCTTGTTTGTGAAGGAGTGAGAGGAAGTTCAACTTGACAGAAAAGTTGTTTGGCCTCCAATTCACCTGGACGTCTTGCAGGACTGGGGCAGAGGAGATACCAACACCCCCTCTATCGCTGGCAGCATTCCCTCATTGCCGTAATATGCGGAGTCAAAGGCGTCAGACCGGCCCCGCTCCTACCGCGCACGAGGGGCAGGGCGCTAGAAGAGGCAGCAATGCATGCCGCCCGGCAGTGCGCGGGAGGCTGGCATTGCACAGGAGATTGCATTTTCTGATCCCGGTGACCCATTCGCGACTCGCGCATGCGCCACACTACCACCGCTATACAAGGTGGCGGTGCGTGTAGCGTGCGTGCGTGTGCGTGCATGTGTGAAGCAGCAGTTGCAAGCAAGTGAGCTTGCTTGCACTACAAAGGGGGCCGCTCGGCGCAAGCACGGCACTGGTGGCCCATTGCGGCCACGGCCTTTATAATTTATTTGGGGACTGGGGACACTGGCTGACAAAGTGTCAGGCAGTGAGTGACCCCAAATAAATTATAAAAGCCGTGGCCGCAACGGGCCACCTGTGCGGCGTGGCCGCCACCCCCAAAATAGTGTCGCCTGGGGCGGTCCGCCCCTCCCGCATCCCACAGTGATTCACATGCGAAAGAGATGGTTACTAGTTGTTTTGGCAGCGGTGACAAGGGCGATGGGTGGTGCAAGCAGCAGTGGCCTCCTTGTCAGAGCTCTGGGACTTAATATTTTATATTTTATAAATTAAGCACTGCTTTCTGATTCATTTGGCAGTGTACCGGGAATAGAACAGCTGCGTTCGCCTGCATAATAACAGTGACGACGGGCCAGCAATGCGGATGTGTTTAACTACACGGCGGACCTGCCCAGACCTATTTGTTCTGCAGGACTCACTAAGGATCGCCGGCTGACCTAACCCGGTTCCTAATGAGTAGGGTGCCCCTTGTTCTTGCTCTCGACCCTGGGTAACCAGAGACACAGCCACCTGTTCCAGGATGCGCCCACCTTGGGTCCAGCCAGCATAGACCAGACCAGTGCTCCTGATTGGGTAAAATCCACTCCTTCCAGTGCAGGTGCTCTCAGAGTGAATGTATGTGCGCTCTGAGTTAATGCATGTGCGATTAATTGAGCAGCAGTGAAGTTCAAGCAGCGAACTGAGCTATTTTCAGAGACCCACAGGAGAGGGAACCCCTGAAAAATGCGGCTGCCTCTTATTACAGTCTCGGGAGGGGCACTAACTGTGGGCCACCTCTACAGTAGTGCCATGGCAGCACACTCCTGAGAGCCTTGTCCACGTGCTTGCATCTTTACTGCAGGGCATCACATCATTTGCATTAAGCAAATCACCATGAAAATGAGGCAATGCCATCTCCATGAACAGTTTATTATGTTATTCCAGTTAGAAAGGCTGTTTCCCTGTGGGTGTCCAGGTGTTAGGAGCGATTAAAGGCAGCAAAGTGTTCATAGTCTGGGAAAAATGAAAGTTCTTACCCAACATGAGTCGAGCCTGAATGGAATAGAAGGCTCTAGCAAGGCTATTACAGCGAGACACTGCAAGGAACGGGAAAGCACCATGCATGTGAAGCAGTAAGGCTTACTGTGGTGGCTGGTGATATTTAAAAGTGGTAAGACATAAAGCAATCTGAATACATATATCTCTCAAAAAGTCTAGCTGTTTCTGGCCCCTATGTCCATCTAGCATAAAAAAGAACTCTGTTCCAAAATTGTTCTTTTGGAACTAAGGGCCAGATATACGACCATCGTAAATTGCAACTGGCTATTTGGGCTCGATTGCAAGTCGCAAATTGCAAGTTGCAATTTACTATGTACAGAGACATTGATGGCAATTCCGAATGGGGTCGCAAAACGTGAGGCTCAATAATATTAATGAGGCACTCTCATTTTGCGAACCCCATTGGGAATGGCTGGCCCTCCCAGGGATGGTGGCCTGCTGGACTCAGCAGACCACCATGTCTGGGACTGTTTTTAAATAAGGCAGCTTTTTTTTTTTAATACAGTCCGTTTTCCTCAAAGGGAAACAGGATGCATTTAAAAAAAGAATAACGCGTTTTTGTTCCATTTTTTAAGGGCATGCAGTGGTCCCTGGGACCACTGTCTGCCGTTAAAAAATAATTTTGCATGGATTTGCAAAGGGGAAGGGGTCCCCTGGGGACCCATTCCCATTTGTGATTGCATTACCACTTACTTGAAGTAGGTGGTAATTTGCAGGTGTTTTGCAACCATATCCATAACCATCTGACGTGGTTATAAAAAGAGTTTCACATTATTTTCCAATCAATAATGTGTTCTCAAAACATATGGAAAAGGAAAACAGAAAGAAAAGAGAATGAATTGTTAACCAGCTCTATCATCAATTCAATTCTCATACTAGGGAGGAGGGGGAGGGAAAGACCTGTTTCTTTCTCTCTAAACATATATGAATGTTTATCTCTGCCCATTCTCCTTCTGACCCCTGGTGAGCTGTGGCCAAATGCATGCAGCTAAAGAAGAACAAGCATTTGTAGTGCAACAGGTCTCGCATTAATTAAATTTTGAGCTATTGGCGTTGCAATTTTCTCACGTTTGCTTGAGTTAGAGCTATTGGCATTGTAAATAGTAGTGTCTTTTAGCTATAAAATATGGAATGTATGTATGTGGTGTGTAGTAGAATTATGTGTTTTGCATTGGATTAGTTAGTTGTGTAATTGTGTTGAACGGGATTGTGTGTTGTGGATTGGATTTGTGAAGTGGAATTATGTTGCATGGTATGCTGTAGAATTATATGGACAGTAAATATGTGGTATTGAGTGTACTGGAATTATGTGGAGTGGGATTGTGGTTTATGAAGTATAATTACGTGGAATGGTATTTTGTGTTGTGGTATGTAGTGGAGTTTATTTATGTGGTGCACTGTTGATTTTTTTGGGCATGCTGTGGACTTGTGTGGTGTGGATTAGTTGTATGTAGTGTATTGTGTAATTGAGTTGTGGAGTTGTATCATGTCATTTGGTGTCAAATTATGTGGTATAGATTGCAAATGTGTTGAGTTGAATTGTGTGGTGTGGAATTGTGTGGATAGGTTTACGCATTTTGTGACAACAAAAAAAGAAATAGATAGGAGCTAAGCTTTAGATCTGTGTGTTTGGGTGTTAAACAAACAAGCATTTGCAATGCATTAGGTCTCGCATTTGGAGAGTTTAAGCTATAGACATTTTAAATGACAATGCCTTTTATTTATCTGTTTTGATAATTAACACATAAATAAAAGCCATTTTCATGTGCAATTCCAGTAGCGCAAACTCTTGTAAATGGGAGACCTATTGCATTGCAATGAAGTGTCGCCATTGTCCCGGGCTACTTGGAAAGTGAAAACGTGCATGGTGCGCTGAATTTAGCAGGAAAGCATGTTGTGCCTGCAGTAGGAGAAAAGAAAATAGTGCTTGCAGACTAAATAAGACATGTACCAACAGAAGTAAAAGGGTTGTTCTCGTTGGAGGTTACAAATGAAGACTAGAGGGTACTAAAGAGGGACTAACAAGCCTATAAATTAATCAGAAGCTAGCATTTACAAAGGACAATGCCAGAAGCCAATAAAAAATATGGGTAGAGATTCCGTGGAGCTTCATGTCCATACTCGAAAACGGCATGCCTTGCAGAGCAGTACATGCGCTGCCCAGGCTCAACCTAAAAAGTTGTGGTCATCATTCTTTTTTTTTTTTTAACTTTTTATTTTCAGCTGCATAACATTCGATACATTATAGCATAGGTTCTCAGCATTTCTGCAGCCTTTTTTCCATTTTTCTCCCCTAAACATAACTTCCCACCTTTACAGGATAGTCCCTGAGATAAATTAGAGGTGAATCAAGTCACACGTTAACAGCATATAATAACTTCTTATCTCGAGTTTCTGCTGGGCTACTCACCTGCTTCCTTAACCAACAGTTCTGTGGGATTAAACAACTAACACATTTCCGCCTTCCTCCCCCTGCCCCCCTCCCGTGTTCCAGTCCCTCCCTTCCCGTCTCCTGGTGGCTATTGATTCCCTTATGACCAAGCTCGATCTGCACTGGAACCTAGCATGTGCTGTATCATAATGTGTGGTACTGGTACCCGGCAACTCACAGACTCCTACCGAGCAGCTCTTGCCTTGACCCTCTCATCCCTGTGAACCACTCTCGGTCGCCATGGCGATGTCCATGTCCTCCAGTGCCAGAAGCATAACCAACCAGTCTTGGGATATGGGGAATTTCTGATGGCCCCGTGTTTCTTCCCTCCTGAGAGCTGATCCCTCCGCTCTACCCCATTTCAACACCTCCGCCTGCCATAAATGTGTACTCGGTGGCCTGGGAGATTTCCACCTCATTGTTATCGCCCTGATTGCCAACAGGAACGCAAGATCGAGGAATCTCAACTGAGCCTTCAGCAATCTAGCATGTGCTGTATCATAATGTGTGGTACTGGTACCCGGGAACTCACAGACTCCTACCGAGCAGCTCTTGCCTTGACCCTCTCATCCCTGTGAACCACTCTCGGTCGCCATGGCGATGTCCATGTCCTCCAGTGCCAGAAGCATAACCTCCCAGTCTTGGGATATGGGGAATTTCTGATGGCCCCGTGTTTCTTCCCTCCTGAGAGCTGATCCCTCCGCTCTACCCCATTTCAACACCTCCGCCTGCCATAAATGTGTACTCGGTGGCCTGGGAGATTTCCACCTCATTGTTATCGCCCTGATTGCCAACAGGAACGCAAGATCGAGGAATCTCAACTGAGCCTTCAGCAACTTAGGTCGCCTGCCCAACCCCAGCAGACAGGACATTGCCTCTTCCAGTACTGGCAAGTTTGTAACCGTCTGCAACGTCCGGCACGCATCCAACCAATACTCTCGGAGTCGCGTGCAAGACCAGACCATATGGAGGAATCCAGCCTCGTCCTCTCCACAGCGTGGGCAGCTGTGGGCGGAGTACCGAAACATTTTATGTAATCGTTTTGGGGTTAGGTATGCCCTGTGAAGAACCATCACTTGTATAAAGCGAAACTTAACATTTCGTGAAACCCGCCGGGGGTGTTCCAGGATCAGTTGCCATTCCTTCTCCGTTAGTATCTTGCCCGTGTCCTGAACCCAAGTGTGCATAAGTGTTGTGAGCGAGGTTGCTGCATGCGTTCTCATTCCTGAGTACAACCAACGAACTAGATGCCCCCCTGCGCCCATGTAGTACAGTAAGTAAACTAGCTCATGTTGTGGGGGTTGGAGTTTTTGTGGTGCCCAACTGTGTTTGATGTAATGTGTGACAGTGGCATGCAGCAAGTACCGTCGGGGGGAGCGCCCGTGATCCGCAAGAAGGTGTCGTGGTCAAGTAGGTTGTCATCACCGAAAAAGGCACCCACACCCGTTACCCCAGCCGCCTGCCAAGGCCGCAACACTCTATCCGTGAGCATACTTTGCAGTGTTGGGATTCCCAGCAAAGGGATGTTGGTTGCGTATGCCACAGCCGATGATGTGTATGCTAGGGCTTTCCGCCAGCACGACAAGGCCGTGGGTAGTAGTGGATGGCAGTCTGTGGGGGTTCTGCTCTTCGGGAGCAGTAGGACGTGTAGTTCTCCTCGACTCAGTCTCTCTGGCGTATAATCTATTTCGTGGAGGTTCCGCCCTGCCGTCCAGTAGGACAGCCACTGAAGAAGGCTAGCATTTTAGTAGCCCCTGAAATCCGGGGCCCCCAGCCCCCCAGCCTTAGTCCCTAGCTGTAACTTGCGGAGGCCAATCCGTCTTCCACCAATCCCCCATATTAAGCTAATTAAGAGTGTATTAAGTGTGTCAAAAATGGACTGTGGCAGGAGTACAGGGAGATTAACAAAAAAGTACAATATACGGGGGAGCATTACCATCTTAGAGATCGCGATTCTGCCCGTTACAGATAAAGGTAGCGCCGTCCAGAATCCCACAGAATTACGAAGACGCGTGACGGCCCTTTTGATATTCCCATTAATCTGGTCCTCCTGCTTCCGATATACCTGAATCCCCAGGTACTTAAATGTGATCTGAGCTACCGGGATAAGGTGAGCTCCAAAAGAAATGGAAGCTGGGTTTGGGGTATCCCTGAAGTAGAACCCATTTGATTTGTCTGGGTTTATCGCTACACCCGAGACGTCAGCGAAGCGGTAAAAAATCTCATATATATCAGTATGGTCCGCCTCTAGGTCTTTTAGGTACAGCAAAATATCATCTGCGTAGATGGACAGCAGATTATGTGTACCTCCGCTCGGTATCCCTCTCTGTTCCTCCCGGACCCGCAAGGTAATGGCAAAGGGTTCTAGGGCAAGGACAAATAAGAGTGGGGACAGGGGGCAACCTTGCCTGGTGCCACGGTGTACTGCGTATTTATCGGAGACATGCCGCCCTGTGCGTGCCCTCGCCGAGGGGGCAGTGTAAAGCAGTTTGATCCACGCCAGGAGAGAGGCCGGGAGCCCAAACTTATCCAAGGTTGCAAACATGAACGACCAAGACAGTGAGTCAAATGCCTGTCTGAGGTCCAATGCTATACAGCCCGCCCTGGGTAGATCCTGTGTGGTGGTCGCCATGATCGCATGCAACCGTCGTGTATTCATGGAGGTGCCCCTTCCCAGAAGGAACCCACATTGATCTCTGTGGACCAAGGCAGGGAGGTACGTCTGCAGTCTCAAAGCTATCGCCTTGCTGAGTATTTTGTACTCCATGGAAAGCATTGACAGGGGCCTGTGATTGGACATATCCAGGTGGTCCCTCCCCGGCTTTGGTAATGAGACTACCAATGCCTGCATAGTGGAGTCGGGTAGGCAGCCCTCCTCTAGTGCCGTCTGGTATACTTTTTCCAGAATCAGCACCAGGGTATCAGAGTAGGTCGCATAGAACTCCACTGGGAGCCCATCCATACCGGGTGTTTAGTTGCGGTTTAGGGATATAATGGCGGCCCGTATTTCATGTTGTGTGATGGGTCCTTCAAGGTCCTTCTGGGCATCCGCTGTTAAAGTCGGGAAAGGAAGGTTGTCAAGGAAGTCGGACACCCGGTCCGGGTCCTCCTGTTCAGGTCGAGCATAAAGCGCGGTCAGATGGTCATAGAATGCCCTGTTAATGTCTGATTGTGTACTAACCAGATCGTACCAGGCGGGCCAATAGCGCCCCTGACTTGTCAGCCTCCGTGTGTTGTAGACGGAGGTATTCTTTATGATCTATGACTCGCAGCGTTTCTAGTGTATCAGCATGGTCTATATTCGCGTCCTGCAGCGCTTTCCTCTTATCAGGGTCGACGCTTGCTTCCCGTTCAAGTGTTTTTAATCTGTCCTCTATGTCGCAGAGATTCTGACGGATTTCCTGTTGGGCACCTAACAGTTGACCTTGTGCTGCGCCGCGCAACACTACCTTCATGGCATCCCACGCCACCAGATTTGTGGAGGCCGAGTCCCAGTTTTCCTCAAAGTATTTATTCAGAGCCTCGGATAGGGACGTTTTTAAAGGGGGGATCTTCTAGAAGGAGTGGGTCCAATCGCCAAGTGGGAATCAGGGTCAGGACTCTGCCCCATAGGAGGCTAAATGATAGGGGCCTGTCATCCGAGAATGTTTTGGCCAGGTATTCCGGTTTCCCCACCTTGGAGACCAGTGACTCGGAGCACAAGAACCCATCAATCCTAGTGTGCAGCATGTGTATGTGCGAGTAATATGAATATTCCGCAGTCTCCGGGTGAAGTGCACGCCATATGTCCCTCAGGCCCCACCCTCCCAACCACGTCCGAAAGAAGTCTGCCAGTCGGAATACCCCGACTGCTTGCAGGGGAGGATGGGACCTGTCCCGTTCAAGATCCAAGACCATGTTCCAGTCCCCTCCCAAGACTCAGGGAATGTCCGCCCAGTCCGCCAGTGCCAGACCAACCGTCGTCAAAAATTTGTCCTGGTCAAAGTTCGAGGCATAAACACAACCAAGCACTATCAGTGTACCATCAAATGTGTCCTTCACTAATATGTATCGGCCCTGCTCGTCCACCTTCCGCTCCAGTTCAGTAAATGGCGTGCCGTGGCGAACCCAAATGGTCGCCCCTCTGGAGAAGGCAAAGTAAGTCGTAGAATAAATCGTACCTCTCAATTTTTTCCGCATCTTAAGGGCCTCTGAAGCAGTAATGTAGGATTCCTGAAGGAAGGCAATCTGCATGTGGTGTCGAAGCAGGAAGGAGTGTATTCTGTGTCGTTTCTGTATCGCCCCGAGACCCCGCACATTCCAAGTTGTAAGTGTGTAGGATTCTACCGTATCAGCCATATTCAGATGTGTACCGGCCCTGTAGCTTCCAGAGCCCGCTAACCTGATCACTATGTACCCACCACCAGGAGACGTCCCACCCCATTCACCCCACAAAGAATTCCCACCCAAACAACTGAACAGTAATGGCGCAGCATAAAAATAAAGCTGGGCCCAACAATAAAAAAAGTATCAAAAGGTTTTGAATTCCGATGCATTTGCCTTCGGGGGTGACCTAGCATCATTCCAGTCCTCACTTCCACTTATTGGGCTCTGCTGGCTCAACGGCATTCTGTTCTTAGGGCAATGTTACAAATGTAAAAAAGGAAAAACATAATTCACTGGTACCAGACGTAAGCGCCATGGAATGACTCCACCCCGGTCCTCACAGTGAAATGTCATCGTCATCAGAAGGAAAGGACATAGGTCAGGGGAGAGAGGGGGGGGAGGAGAGGGAAAATGAGGTGGGGAGAAAGGAGGGGGAAAAAGAACCCCCCCACGTGAATATGGGGAAGAATCCTTCCCCACTCGCCTCACATGAGCTAGTGCTACTTGCAACGAGTAAAGAAAACCAAGCTATACGTCAGTATACAGTAGCAGGTCACACATTTGCGGTGCCCCCCGCCCCCACAACACAACCAAATAAGTACCCAATATGATAAAGTCAAGGAACAAAGGGTACAATACTGTTGGCAGGTAAGTCAGCCATGTCCATCCTGATCCTCCCTCCCATAATCGTCCATCATCTCATCTGCCGTTCGGGGCGTGATATTGGGAAACAACAGAACGCTATGGTCCGAGTCCGAGTGGACCGTGCTGTCCTCCGAATCTGTTGTTATCTTCCTTGGGTCTTCTCGAAAAGTGCCTACCATCACCACAGCGTCCAGCGAATTTTTTTTTGTTGGTCTCGTGAGGGCCCTCAATGTTGCGTTCCGCGTCTCGGCCTGGGGGACCTTAATGCTCCTTGGGATTGGGTGCCTTTCGATCCATCGTTGGTCGTTTCCTGAGTGGTCCTCTGGCTCCCGTCAATGCCCATCACTTCCAGCCATTCCTCAACATCCGTAGGGCTCTCGAAAAAGTGCGTCTTCCTATTGTGTGTAATTTTCAACCGGGCTGGGAAAAGCAGTGCGTATTTAAGATTGGCCTTTTGTAATTTCTTCTTCACATCCATATAGGAGGAGCACTGTTTTTGGACAGTGTTTGTATAGTCCGGATAGAGAGAGATTTTGTGGTTGTCATATTTGATGAGGGATTTCTCCCGCGCTTTCTGTAGTAGGTCATCCCTGTCTGGGTAGTTCAGGATACGCACTATGAGAGTGTGCGGGGGCGGCCGGGTCTGGGCCTGCCCGTCGGGATCCTATGCGCCCTCTCTACGCAGAAATGCAGCGATAGTCCTTCTTCAGCAACGTGGTCCTGGAAACCATTGCTCCATAAAGTCCGTAGCTTGGGCCCCCTCGCAGCATTCCGGAAGGCCTATAACGAGAACGTTGTTACGGCGGTTTCGGCCTTCCGCGTCCTCCACCCGGTCTATAAGTAAGGTGACCTGTCGCTGGAGCTGCTGGATAGATGTGGTATGTTCGGCTAGTGTTGGCGTGATTTCACTGATAGTTAGGTCTTGGTCTTTTACCCTGTCCGCCAATTTACTGTGATCTGCCTTAAGTAGAGACAAATTCATGGTCAGGGTGCCCATCTGTTGTTCCAGCACCACCCTAGAGTCCCGTATTTCCTGCAGTATTATGTCCAGTTTATCTAGTTGTTGCCCTTCCGCTCGGGGGTGCTCAGTGGACATCAACAATGCTCCCTACCCTTCGGTGGACTCCATCACACGGGCCGCTGCTGGACCCCCCGGGCCCTCTGTCGCCTTGACACCCTTGCGAACCATTTCGGGCAGCGGTCGCGGTTCTCTCGTAGCCGGCCTCGTGGGTTCCACTGCAACAAGTCCGCACGAGGTGAGGATTGCCCGGTAGCACTCTGTTCGGCAAGGCCCGCGTGGGGCGCTCAGTCGGCAATGGGTTAGGCCCTCCAGAGGGTCTCACTCCCGGGTCTTCACGCCACCTCCATGTGCAGCACCATGTGGGGGGGATGAGTGGAGTCTCCTGTGCACTCTCTGTCCCTCCTCGGTTCCCAGAATGAGGGGAGGATGTTGGGAGGTCTCCCGGCATCTCCCTCTTCCCGCACAGCGCTACTCCTGTGTACTCCAGATGTCCGGCCCTAACGGGGGTTATCACGGCCCGGTACGCCAAGCTCCGCGGCTCCTACCAACTCCGATGGCCCCCCAGCGGTGTGTAGATGCTCAGGGTGTTGCCTCCACAATAGAAAGGGGGGGAGGGGTCTCGGGAGGCTCTCCACTCCCTGCTGGCACTCCCAAACCACCTTCCCCCACCTCGGATCCACCAGCATAGGAGCGCAGGGGGGGAACCCCGAAACAAGCAGAGGTGACGCCGACCTCCTCAGACCCCGGCCGGCCCGCTCCCAAGCACCGCCGGCGAGGTTCAAGTGGTTCCACGTCTCTAGTAGGCCTCCCCGTGTGCGTTGCCGGTGTGCTGTGCCCCCACCTTTGGCTCTGTCAGCCCTCGCAGCCCTCACCGTCCGACCATGGCGACCTTGGACTCTCCTCGGCTGCCTCCCGGTGTAAGCGGGCCACTCCGGTGCCGCAGCTGTGTCTCCGGGACGGTCCTCTAATCTCCGCCGGTGCTGCCGGCAGCGGGGAGAGCGGCCGCACTCCTCACTGTGTCTTCCGGCCTCGGCCTGCGCGCGCCCGCAGCAGGCCTCACTCCGCCTATCTCGGAGATTCGGGGGTCCTTTTTGATGGAAAGACGTCGCTGGGGGCACCAACGCGATCCAGCTGCTCTCCTTCAAATTTATCAACAACCCTGGGAGCCCCCAGGGTGTTTTTTGTCCGGATAATGCCCTCTGCAGCGCCGGAGCTCTAGCAGTGCCCGTCCATTCACATGGCCTGCTAGCCATGCCCCCTGGTCATCATTCTTAAAGGCAAAGCAGGCATGCTGTTAACAATAAAGTGAAAAGCGGGCGCTGTGCTTAAGCTTAAAGTGTGGTCCATGGGGTGAGACAGGAATGAATGACTGCAAGCCGCATACAATTGTTGACTGTGTTAGCTGATTTGGTGAGCCGCGCATAACAAAAGAAAAGTGTGGCTGCCATTCTGGAACCTAAATCGTGCCTCACGCCTGAAAAAACTAAAACAAAATATAGCACAGTTGCCATTCTTGAATAAAAATAAAACATAAAATAAGTTAAAGCGCGGATGCAGGTAAGCATGGCATGCCTACAATATGATAAAGTCACTTAACAAAATAGTCCTCACAGACTGTAAATAAGTCCATCCGGAGTAACAACACAGTATGAGGGGCAGTCCTCAAGGAAGGTTACCACAACAGAAAAGGTAGTACTAAGGAGGGACTACTAATTGTTGGAAAGTGGATTATTGGTAGGGGCAAATGTAGGTTTGCCACTGGCAATAAGGCCAATAACACAGTATAGGCTCAGAATAGGTCTTAGAAAATTATTTCTATGCTCAACCCTTGGTAACGTGGCTGTGAGCAGGCAGGCTTACTTCAAGGAGAGGTATGTAAAGCATTTAGAAATGCCAAATAAGTAAATAATTAAGACACAACACAAAATAAAAATCCAACACCAATTTAAAAAATAGGAAATATCTGTATCTTTTAAATTATACGAAAATAAAAAAATATCCACTGTAGGGAACCAGAGATATGAATTAAGATTGGTCACTTTCTAGTGCTTAGAAACCAACAGTGCCCCTTTTAGTCATTTTGTTGACTCTGAAAGGACACATTCACCTTTAGCAATTTTTCTGGAGAATCTCTCACAAGTCTTGTGCAGCCCCTTCCAACAGGCTGGGTCAAGTTAGAACTCCCTCCTGAAGTTCTTCTTGCGGGTCCCAAAGTCTCCAGCACACAATCCAAGGTTATGAAATCTCCAAGAGGGTCCTTGAAAGTGTGAGACTTCAATTCCTACATCCACTTGGACAAAACCCTTACAAATCAACTCGTAGTACTCCAGGCTGGGGATTCTTTGTGGTGATGGTCCCGGTGAGCTTTGTTAACCTTTAGCCTGTAGGGAGTGCACTCTTTAGTCCTTTTGAAGCAGGTTTGATCCACAGGGCTGTAGTTTCACATGGCACAAAAAGGTGCAATTTTCAGATTCCAGGCCTTTGGAAATGCACATCAAACTCTTCAGCGCAGACCCTTCTGATTCTCTTAAGTTTCAAGCAGCAGATCTGATAGGCACCACCCCTCTCCGATACTTCTTCAGTGTTCTCTGGGGTCAAGCAGGAGGGCACTCCTGTCCAATGAGCTGCAGGGTTCCACCTAAAGTCTGACCACTTCCTGCAGAGTGTGGCGAAAATGCTAACCCAGAAACCACTATTCTTCCAAAATTCAATATGTCAGAATTTTCAGCAGTGAGATAAGAGCTGGCTAAACAGACCCCTAGGATATATTAATCTCCATAGTCTCTCTCTCTTACATCTGCACATTCCTTTTTTAAGCCTAGCATCTACCTTGGGTCAAAGAGGAGAGTTGTAAATGAAGCTGATGTCTGTAGCTTTTCTTCCCCTTCCCTTGAAGAGGCATTTTTATGTTCAGCAACATCAACTCCCCAGTAGTCTTCCTAACCCAGGGATCACTTATCACCTCTTCAAAGCAGCCAGGCTCACCCACTTATCTCTGACCAATCAGGGCACAGCAGTACGGGGTTGAATTTTGGCATACAGACAAAACAAATCTTATAACTTCTTGTCTGTACATTTTACAATACATTCAATAATACCATATTGTTGGATTTATCATTACCATTCCCCTGAGTCCTTTAATCCTAGTTTTATGGCTTTTTTTCTCTCCAGATATTACCTAATAACCTTTTTCAATGTTAACCTATAGCATATGATTTGTAACGGGAAAAGTGACTTGTGCCATTTTTCCAGCACCAGGGCTTACAAAAACATATTTTATAAGTACTTTACATATATCTACAGGACCCACACCCAGCAACACCTAGGGGAGACTTTAGGGGTTCTGAATATGTAAAGATATTGCAGATCCTCCCTCCACATTGCTCCTACCACCAAAGTCGATTTTGGGCAGCACTTTATCACAATGTGGGGAGTGAAATGTGCAATTTCACTTTACCCAGGACATATAAAACTTATTTTATAAGGGTACAGCTTATAGATACCTGACCCACGCCCACGGACATCTAGGGAATACCATGGGGGTACCTAATTTGCCCTAATATTGTAGGTTTAGAATCTTAAGTGCCCCAAACACAAAAGTCGAGTTTGGGCACAATTTGCATTTTAAAAGCAGTACTGTAGCCCGGAGCCACTTTTTAAACTGACCTCAGGTTTCAGCAGTGCACACATGCAAGTGCAGAAAGGGCTACTGGCCTCTAAACTGCAATGCTATATATATACTAGGGACTGATAGGTAATTTCAATCTGCCTTCCCTATTATTCTCTATGGGGTAGGTCATGCCAATCACAGGGATACCTTAACCCTTATTTTACTTAGTGTGTGTAGGTGTTTTCACTGTATTCTAAGAGTTTTCAGAATAGCACTGGCCCTGGTTAGGGAGAGCCCAGAGTCAGTCAGATTCAGTTACCACTAGTACCAGTCAGCAAAAAGTTGTGGGGGTGCCCAGGGCACAGGATGACTTTGCCACACCAATGACCAAAGAAAAGGCACCATTTACAAAGGAAACTATAAGGAGCCAATTAAAAAGATGAGTGAAGTTTCAAGTCCTTACCTGAATATAGCATGTCTCTAGGAGGCAGCACAAGTACTGCCTATGCGAGACCTAAAAATAGCCACCACTAGTACATTTGCAACATATGGAATCCTCAGGGATCAAACTACTTGTAATCCTTATTTTAACATTTTATTGAAGTAAGTATCTTGATTCTTGTTACAGACCTACAGTTCGGATTATTTAGGTGGGTACTTGACATCTTACATACACTGCAGATGTGGGTAGTGTCTAAAACTAGTATTTTGATTATACCGTACTAGCAGGGAGGGTGACCTTAACATAAAATAGCATGTATTTTTAAAGCGCATGTTGACCCGTAGGCATCATGGCTCTGAGTAACAGATGTTTAATGCTACCCAACTCAACGGAACTCATTTAATCAAGCTCAGATGGATGAAAAGCTGAGTGGACCTACCGGGATTTGACCCTGTGACCATGAGGTCCAACACGGGTCCCTGCAATGGATGCAATAGTCCACTGAGCCACCAGACCCAGCCTCACCTTAGCCCTGACAAATGCCAATGACACCTTTTTGGATGACTGAATGGGCAGAAACATGTCGACCTCTGTTTGTGGGTTCACCCAGAAGTTAGCTTTAACATACACACATACTTCGTTTTCCCCTCTGCACTCCCTCACACTCATCCAGATTAAATGAGTGGCATAGCTAATTTTATATCTTTTATTGCCCCCTAAGCTCCCCAATAAACACATGGATAGTAGCTTGCAGCTACTCAATTGAAGAGGTGCTAGCACGGGCCAGATGATGAAGTACCCACTGGGTAGGTAAGGGTGTCCATCCTTAAAGAGGGAAGGTTTTCCCATCTGGTTACCTTTCCTGTTATTGTGACTTTCGCTACACAATCAAGGCAGACAGTTCTTTTGTGGTCCATTTAAGTTATTTGAAGGCTGCACTAACAGGCCTTAATCCTCCTGACCTTTTTGTGTTTGATAGACAGCATATAACACAAACAGCTGAGGGGTTACTGTGTATGTGAGTGGCTGCACTGGGTACATTTTAAGAAATATAGGTCTTTATTGCAAAGTCATTTAAAACCATTACAATTATTAATTCATTCTATAATAAAACATGAAATGGAAGATAACATCAACATTGCATAAAACCATAAAAATGCTTTCTAATTTAAGGCTGAGTCCAATGTATCAGCCCCTTTAACAGATAATCCACCATTACGCAGCGGGATTATTGTGCGAGCTGCAGAGGTCAGTGAACTTCATCCCCGAGGAGCGGTCAGCCTAAATTGCAACACGTAACCACCCTACCAAAGGAGAAAAGCGGGTGATGTGTGTAGGATATCTTTGGTGCCTCCCATTAGATTCAGTCTTGGAGCTAGGCATTACTGTTAATTAAGTATGGGCGAAATTTGCGAATTTGCGGTCTGCGAATTCGTACGAAATTGCAAAAAAAAGTATGCGAATTCGCAAATTTTCCCGCGAACTCACAGATTTTTGTGCCATTTGCACAAATATGTGACCATGTGTGTCTGTAACTTTGCCAGCGAGCCAAAAGGTGCAGAGGTCCCTTGAGTGAGCTGTCCATTATAGTGGGGATGGGCGGGAAGACGTTTCATACTGCTAGTGTGTGGTGGACGGGGCTAAACGGGCGGGGCTTCTATGCGAGTTTACATGTATCTTGTTTATAAAGGGTCAGAGACCAAGCAGAGCAGCAGATGAGGAGAAAGCAGCCTCCTGGTCACAGGAGCTACACGGGGTTGGCGGTCGGGAAACTTATGGATGCAAAAATACATTTGGCACAGGACCCCAGAATCCTTCAGATGTCCAAGATAGCTCTGCTGCGCGTGGTGGTACAGAGCCATTCTGATCCTGCTCCGTGGGTTCAGGCGCATGCAGCTGCTGCTGCAGGACAATGTCCCATCTCATACTAAACTGCCCGTACAGGCATATGCTGGTCCCGGGCAGTAAGGTGCAGTGGCATGCGGGTGCTCCATGCCTGGTACATGCGCATACCAGTGCCAGGGGGGACACGTTTTTATTGGTGCTGTCTAGCAAGTTATGACTTTACATTTTGACTGCACCAGACGGTGGTACCACCTACACGGATCAGGAGCATCCAGGCACCAGACTTCATGGTGCAAGAGCATAATGGTGCTGTGCGGTACGGGTATATTTGTACTGGGGCAGGGGGGAACTTAGCACAATGTGTGCTCACTCCCAGAGGGCTCCCAGGCAATCGAGCATGAATGATTTTCACACTTAGAGGGCTCCGGGGCAGTTCAGCAGCACGGGGGCTCACTCCCACTGGGCCCCGGGGCAGTTCAGTAGCGCGTGGGCTCACAACCCCGGGGCAGCTCAGCAGTGCGGGGGCTCACACCCACAGGGCTCCCGGCCAGTTGAGCAGTGCCACCCTCTGGTTCATCACTGCCACCCTCTGGTTCACCACTGCCACCATCTGGTTCATCACAGCACCCTCTGATTCACCACTGCCACCCTCTGGTTCATCACAGCACCCTCTAGTTTACCACTGCCACCCTCTGGTTCACCACTGCCACCCTCTGGTTTACCCCTGCCACCATCTGGTTCATCACAGCACCCTCTGGTTCACCACTGTCACCCTCTGGTTCACCACTGTCACCCTCTGGTTTATCACTGCTACCCTCTGGTTCATCACTGCCACCCTCTGGTTCACCACTGCCACCTTCTGGTTCACCCCTGCCACCCTCTGGTTCATCACTGCCACCCTCTGATTCATCACTGCCACCCTCTGGTTCACCACTGCCACCCTCTGGTTCATCACAGCACCCCCTGGTTCACCCCTGCCACCATCTGGTTCATCACTGCCACCCTCTGGTTCATCACTGCCACCCTCTGGTTAACCACTGCCACCATCTGGTTCATCACTGCCACCCCCTGGTTCATCACTGCCACACTCTGGTTCATCACTGTCCCCTCTGGTTCACCACTGCCACCCTCTGGTTCACCACTGACACACTCTGGTTCACCACTGACACCATCTGGTTCATCACTGCCACCCTCTGGTTCACCACTGCCACCCTCTGGTTCCACACTGCCACCCTCTGGTTCACCACTGCCACCCTCTGGTTCTACACTGCCACCCTCTGGTTCATCACAGCACCCTCTGGTTCACCACTGCCACCCTCTTGTTGACCACTGCCACCCTCTGGTTCATCACAGCACCCTCTGGATCACCTGCGAATCCAGCAATTCTGTTCTAGTAGTATCCTCCTAGTTGACCAGATCATATAGGTTAATAAATGTACTGCAATTGTTGTTAATTTGTTTCCCCGAGATAATTTTAGATTGTGCTCAAAGAAATAAAATATTTCAAAAAAGCAATCCTCCATGTTGTGTTTCTTTATTTCATGATCATCAGCACCTCCCAGGGGCAAGGCGACTAGCAGCACCATTGAGACTCTGGTGGAAGAATGTGGACAGTCACAGCAGTCCCTTGCAGGCTCTTCTGCTGGCCTCAGTAAGTTGTTCTATTGTTATATTAATATTTATAGTTCCCTAACTTTTACAGCTCCTATTCATTACAACTGTTTCCTAATTCTATGTTTTACAAAATAGTCTTTGATCTTCTTCTAATCTAGACTACTTTCTACATTCTTATCCTGCCTCTACCATAACTCTCTGTGCTCCTACTATTTACGATTATGAGTCGGTCTGTGTAGGAAGCTAAGCTTGCCCATTCGGCAAACAGTGTTAAACAAAACTCTGACCCAGAACAGAAGTTGAACCCTCAATCACCTGACCGACTATGTAGTGTATCTGACCAATGATTTTACGACCCAGAACAACAGAAGAAGACTACCGCCGAGTCCCGGCATATCTGAGTCACTGAAACATGACTTCCAAGTGCAGTAGTTCAAACCCTTTCACTCACTCACTCGTGAACAAAAACCACACAGTGTTTGTTAGTTTTAAAGTTTTATTTTCAATTAATAAATGAAAAAAAATTCTTTATTTTTAATATCGTAGTATACGTAGCGAGCACTGCTGATAGATGACGTTAAAGTTTAAACAACATTCCCATGAATCAAATTACTTTAACGTAATAGTTAACAGACACATGAAATTATTAGAAAAATTGTGCGGGAGCCACCACCTTCTTTAAAGTACTTAAAGTGCTCCTGGTGATGACTTACTAGTAGTTGGTGAATCGTCCTGTTGGGAGAAGGGCAATGTAATCTTCTTTCTGTAATTATAAAAATGGTGCACGTTAAGCAAGCATTAATCAGTTGTCCTAAGAAGTGTAGCATTTAAACCGTTACTATTTTTCAATCGCAGTAATAAAAAATGTGTTATGTACCATTTACTTCCATTACGAGACGAAATAGGGGGTTGTGTATGGCATCTAAAATATGACATGTTTTTTCCAGACGTCACAACATCTGATGCGGCACAGCTGACCCCCAGTGCTGGGGCCAACACTGCGGAGGGCTCCACTCTAGGGGCGGATGCGGCAGCGCCACCAGGAGCAGATGGGGGAAGGCTCAGCGGCGGCAGACGGTGGTAAGTTATTATACTCCTTACTTATTGACATTTTTTTAGTAGGCTCGCAAAGAAGTGTATGATGTACTGTACAGTACACTAGTACAAGTACACTGTACTGTTAAGAACAGTTACTAATTTAGAACTACTTTTTTGGCTATCACGGAGAAGACAGTCAACCTTGACTTGACTTTAGATTGTGCTCAAAGAAATAAAATATTTCAAAAAAGCAATCCTCCATGTTGTGTTTCTTTATTTCATGATCATCAGCACCTCCCAGGGGCAAGGCGACTAGCAGCACCATTGAGACTCTGGTGGAAGAGGGTGGACAGTCACAGCAGTCCCTTGCAGGCTCTTCTGCTGGCCTCAGTAAGTTGTTCTATTGTTATATTAATATTTATAGTTCCCTAACTTTTACAGCTCCTATTCATTACAACTGTTTCCTAATTCTATGTTTTACAAAATAGTCTTTGATCATCTTCTAATCTAGACTACTTTCTACATTCTTATCCTGCCTCTACCATCACTCTCTGTGCTCCTACTATTTACGATTATGAGTTGGTCTGTGTAGGAAGCTAAGCTTGCCCATTCGGCAAACGGTGTTAAACAAAACTCTGACCCAGAACAGAAGTTGAACCCTCAATCACTTGACCGACTATGTAGTGTATCTGACCAATGATTTTACGACCCAGAACAACAGAAGAAGACTACTGCCGAGTCCCGGCATATCTGAGTCACTGAAACATGACTTCCAAGTGCAGTAGTTCAAACCCTTTCACTCACTCACTCGTGAACAAAAACCACACAGTGTTTGTTAGTTTTAAAGTTTTATTTTCAATTAAGAAATGAAAAAAAATTCTTTATTTTTAATATCGTAGTATACGTAGCGAGCACTGCTGATAGATGACGTTAAAGTTTAAACAACATTCCCATGAATCAAATTACTTTAACCACTTGGCTGCTAAGGGGTTTTTCCGTCCTGTGCTGATTATTTATGAATCCCATTTTACATGACGAGTTGACCTTGTCATGAGCACAGCTCCAGTGTGCCTCATGACGAGTTCACCTTGTCATTAGCATGCAAGTGGTTAACGTAATAGTTAACAGACACATGAAATTATTAGAAAAATTGTGCGGGAGCCACCACCTTCTTTAAAGTACTTAAAGTACTCCTGGTGATGACTTACTAGTAGTTGGTGAATCGTCCTGTTGGGAGAAGGGCAATGTAATCTTCTTTCTGTAATTAGAAAAATGGTGCACGTTAAGCAAGCATTAATCAGTTGTCCTAAGAAGTGTAGCATTTAAACCGTTACTATTTTTCAATCGCAGTAATAAAAAATGTGTTATGTAACATTTACTTCCATTATGAGACGAAATAGGGGGTTGTGTATGGCATCTAAAATATGACATGTTTTTTCCAGACGTCACAACATCTGATGCGGCACAGCTGACCACCAGTGCTGGGGCCAGCACTGCGGAGGACTCCACTCTAGGGGCGGATGCGGCAGCGCCACCAGGAGGAGATGGGGGAAGGCTCAGCGGCGGCAGACGGTGGTAAGTTATTATACTCCTTACTTATTGACATTTTTGAGTAGGCTCGCAAAGAAGTGTATGAAGTACTGTACAGTACACTAGTACAAGTGCACTGTACTATTAAGAACAGTTACTAATTTAGAACTACTTTTTTGGCTATCACGGAGAAGACAGTCAACCTTGACTTGTAATAGCATTAGCGGCGGTACTTCTTGGGTAAACAATGGCCCCCTCTATTTGACTTCAACTCAGCTGGCAAACTTTTATCGTGAAGCCAAGTCATATCAGATGTACTTTAAGGATGTGAAGATCGAAAAGTGAAAGAAGGGTGAAACGAAGGACGAGCGAGTCTTAACATTTATGACTGTAAAGAATGGTGTTTTTGAATGCAAGTCAAGAGAAGAAGACGGTGGTTTCCAAAATATAATGAAAAGGCTGTTAGTTGGTTTTTGAGAAAAAGAAAACTTGGGACATTTGAGACATTAGGAAGAATGATAGACGTACTTTGGAAGCCTGGATGTTATCTTCTTTTTCCTCATTGATAGCAGAGGTGTATGATGTAGTAGAGCAGATGCTGAGTGGAAAAAGATTGTTACTTTGAACAGCATGTCCGTGCCAGAGTTGCAAAGCTGAGGAAATCCAAATACTAGAATTTGTGATTGATCACAAATACTCCCTGCCTTGACTAACAGTACAGTACTTTACTTTGCAAGCGCAGCATCTATTGTGTATGGATTGTATAGTTGACAACATTATATCAAGTCAAGTCCTGTCCTCTGCCAATTATGGGTTCCACACTCACTCCCTATGTAATAATTTTATTTCAGCTGTGTCATGGGTGGACTATCGCTGTAGTTCACTCAATCTATCAAAACAAAGCACCTAAAGGCATCCATCATATAACCAAAGATAATGTGATCGGCAGGATAATGATATATGATCAGAATTGAATAATCTCTATTTTTCTTTTGTTGTACTGAAGGCCCGGGGGGCAGTGCGAAAGATATCATTACATTCAGCAGTAGCCCTTGATGTAACCGAGTATGGCCAGTGGCAGAGCCACCCCTATAGAAAAGTAAGAGCTTCCTATCCCCACCTGCATGTACTGCTTAAAGTACTGCGAGTCTGCGTCATTCAAAAAAAAGGAAATGAAACATTGAGTGGCCTGACCGTAGCATTAGAAACAGTACGATAGATAGTACGCTACAGAACAGTGCCATAAATTGTAGCCTAAGCAGTGCTAAAGTATTCTAAATATAACTTTACTAGCTTCGTGGACTATGGCTACTATAAGAAATATTATGAAGGCAAAGGATACTTAAATATAAGAATTAACCATTTGATTCGTCATGTGTACAAGAATGATGTTTGATGCTCAATTCACGATGTTGCACATGAAATTCCATTTCCCGACATGTTTCTGGTGCTGCTTAGACCTTATCCTCCCGTGCAAGTGTGTGGAATTTCTTATTGTCGTAGTCATACCTCAATAAAAAACCACACAGCCTGGGGGAAGAGGGTTAGGGTTTTTGAAGATTGGATGGGAATGGGGTTTTTTGGAAAATGTTTTGTGGAGAGAAGACAAAAAAACACTGCATGGCCAAACAACAAATGAAGAGAAACACATTTTTGGATTCAAAGATATCCATACATCTTTTACGGGACATAAAGGTAGTGCACTACTGCATAAAAATAGCAAAGACATGTATGAAATAGCTGGAGAGATGACTTTGAAGTAGAGAACAAAGAAACGCACCTAGTCACATTCGTAGAAGTTAAAAAAATGTATAACAATAACATTTAAAAGATAAGGAGAAGTTAAGAGAGAATACTGTAACTTTTTGTTGTAGTTGTCCTGTTGAATTGGTGAAGTTGCATGCATCCTGCCATTCCTCTTATTCGCGATATACTCCTCCATTCCATCTTACACTCTGTCGATGAATATTGGTGACCAGACACACTGCCTGTTGAGTAATTGCGGATTGCGTCTGAGTTCAGCGGTTTTTCCATGGCACATAGTAAAAGCCGTCCTGTAATTTTTGATGGGAAAAAACAGTAAGTGAACCAGTTAAAAAAATATAAGGTACGCTGTGTAGTGCAAAAATAACACTTTCAGTTTCAGAGTCGACAGTATTACAAAACATACAAGCATCATTTCGAAAGTGCGTACTCTGAGTCTCCTTTTCAAGGATAAATAAGTGTGGGCGAAATTTGCGGATCTTTCCCCTTAAGCTAGGTGTAAAGTTTAAACTGCGATTTTAGAACCCTAACCCTAACCCTAACCCTAGGCCCTAACCCCCCTTTTTCACCATGGATTTAGTCCAAACCACTGGATTCTGATATTAGACCTTCCCAGCAATGCCCCAAGACCCCCCAACCCACCCGCAAAAAAAGTAGAAGACCCCCAAACAGGCAAAAAGCAAAAATACAAAAACGGGGACTTGGAAATATTTAGGCCTAGTTCCAAAATCACTCCATGCGCGCTCTGCAGCTAGGTCCTAACTCCCCTTTCCAACCATGGATTTTCTTCAAACCACTTGCAACCAAAATTAGGCAAGCCCAGCATTGCTCAAAGACCCCCCAACCCCCACAAACACCAGGAGCCCCCCCAAACAGCCCCCCAAAAACAGGCAAGTGAGCAAAAACGGGAAAAAAATGTCACCATGGATTTTGTCAAAACCACTTGATTCCGATATTAGACCTTCCCAGCAATGACCCAAGACCCACCTGCAAAAAATTAGAAGACCCCCAAACAGGCAAAAAGCAAAAATACAAAAACGGGGACTTTGAAATATTTAGGCCTAGTTCCAAAATCACTCCATGCGCGCTCTGCAGCTAGGCCCTAACTCTCCTTTGCCACCATGGATTTTCTTCAAACCACTTGCAATCAAAACTATCCATACACAGCGTTGCTCCAAGACCCTCCAACTCCCCCTCAAACACCAGGAACTCCCCCAAGCAGGCCCCCAAAAACACAAAAGTGAGCGAAAACTCTGAAAAGTGAAACACTTTTTAACCATGCATTTTTTCCAAAACACTTTTATCCGGTATTAGACCTTCCCAGCAATGCTCCAAGACCTGCCAACCCACCCGCAAAAAAGCAGAACCCAACAAACAGGCAAAAAGCAAAAATACAAAAAGGGAGACTTGGAAATATTTAGGCCTAGTTCCAAAATCCCTCCATGCACGCTCTGCAGCTAGGCCCTAACTCCTCTTTCCAACCATGGATTTTCTTCAAACCACTTGCAACCAAAATTAGGCATGCCCAGCATTGCTCAAAGACCCCCTAACCCCCCGAAACACCAGGAACCCCCCCCAAACAGCCCCCCAAAAAAGGGAAAGTGAGCAAAAATGGGAAAAATAAATCACCATGGATTTTGTCAAAACCACTTGATTCCGATATTAGACCTTCCCAGCAATGCCCCAAGACCCGCCAACCCACCCGCAAAAAAGCAGACCCCCCCCAAACAGGCAAAAAGCAAAAATACAAAAACAAGGACTTTGAAATATTTAGGCCTAGTTCCAAAATCACTCCATGCGCGCTCTGCAGCTAGGCCCTAACTCCCCTTTGCCACCATGGATTTTCTTCAAACCATTTGCAATCAGAACTATCCATACCCAGCGTTGCTCCAAGACCCCCCAACTCCCCCTCAACAGCAGGAACCCCCCCAAGCAGGCCCCCAAAAACAAAAAAGTGAGCGAAAACTCTGAAAAGTGAAAAACTTTTTCACCATGCATTTTCTCCAAAACACTTTTATCCGGTATTAGACCTTCCCAGCAATGCCACAAGACCCGCCAACCCACCCGCAAAAAAGCAGAACCCCCCAAACAGGCAAAAAGCAAAAATACAAAAAGGGGGACTTAGAAATATTTAGGCCTAGTTCCAAAATCACTCCATGCGCGCTCTGCACCTAGGCCCTAACTCTCCTTTCCAACCATGGATTTTCTTCTCAAAATTAGGCATGCCCAGCATTGCTCAAAGACCCCCAACCCCCCAAACACCAGGAAACCCCCAAACAGCCCCCCAAAAAAGGGAAAGTGAGCAAAAACGGGAAAATAATTTCACCATGGATTTTGTCAAAACCACTTGATTCCGATATTATACCTTTCAAGCAATGCCTCAAGACCCACCAACCCACCCGCAAAAAATCAGAACCCCCCCAAACTGGCAAAAAGCAAATATCTCATACTTAGAATATTTTCACCCTTCTTTCAATTCTGTCCAAACAAGCTCTGCAGCTAGGCCATAACTCTTTTCCACAATGGATTTCCTTAAAAACAAATGCAATCAAAATTAGACTGTGCCAGCAGTGCTCCCAGACCCCCCGACCCAGCACCGCAAATCTAGAACAACCCCAAAGAAACCCCCAAAAACCTGCAATACTGGTATATTCAAAACTGTCAAATTGCGCTGTTCACAAAAAACACAAAAAACAAACAGCAATTGGTTTCAACAGAGACAGACAGCCATTGCTGTCCACTGCATGCCATCTTCTCATTATTCATTACCTGTTCTACTTTTTGTCCGCATCTTCTTCGGGATGTGAGGGCCCACAGGGTAGCCTCTCCTGTCAATTTCAGAAGTAAGTCTGTCAACAATCAGCAAGCATGTAGTCAGTCAGTAATTTCAGTCCCACATGAGGGGACTTGTCTACGAAGACAAAGTTTATTTATTCTCCATAATTCATCCATCTGCCTTGAGGGAAACGGATAGTGGGAGTCTGGAGGAGGAGGATAGAGGAGCATGATTGAGTTGTGAACTTGTGAACATCAGGAATTCAGACTGTGGCACCTTCAAATCAATCAGGAAAATAAGATGAAGACAGTGCTAATGATGGACTTGTTGTGATTAGGTGATTAGAGTTTTGTTGCGGTAAAAGTTGCAAAACAAAGAAAGACACACAGGAATAAAAGTGAATAAGGATGAAAAAAAAAGGAAGTAATTTTCAGGCCTCGGTGTCAGGGAAGTAGAGCTTGTCCTCAAAGTCTATGAATTGAGACGGGAAAAGGTCAGGTGACAGAGAAGAACTTCCATCTGCGTCACCTAAGTCGGTGTCCTCTTTTTCCTGCGTGCATTCACGTATTTTGTAATCGGGTGGTATGAAGTGCTGATTCATCTGGATTATTATTAACCTCTCCACATTTTTGGGCGAGAGGCGGGTCCTTTTTGAAGTTACAATGGCACCAGCATCACTGAAAACACGTTCAGAAGACACGCTTGCGAGTGGGCAAGGCAAATAATTTAGAGGCCGATTGGTGATCAGTCGCCATCCAGACCTTTTCCTATACCAATACACCAATGGGTTCTCATTAAGACAGACCTCTGTTGGGTCATCCAGATAGGCCTGCACCACCGACTCAAGGTTCTCCAGGGTTGCTCCACTTTGCGTACAATCTGTGGCCTTTGCAGCAGTGTACCGAGCAAACCCAAGCTGAGTTAGCCAATCCGCTTCCGACAATATTTTTTTGGGGCCTGGTGCAGGTGAGGATGATGATGATACGGTTGCTGGTGTTGTTAACGGCTGTGAGGGAAAGTGACTCCCTTCGGCCACGGATTCAGAAGTGGAACTTGACGCCGGATGGCCTGCTTATTCAGTTGTACTTGTGCTGTCTCCTTGCAATTTCTGCCGCTCTTTATCGAACCGAGTGGCTGACAGAGCGAGCCAATGTTTGTACTTTGAAACATCTGCTTCATCAAAAGGAATGAATGCTTTGCTGGCCACTGCCTTTTTGTACTGTGGATCCAGAATAGTGGCACAAACGTAATGTTGTCTGTATGTATGTTTTGAAGCCTTTCATTGTGAAGTAGGCGCCTTAATAACTTCTCCGCCAAATCATATGCTTCTCGCTTTTCAGCATGATCTCTGAACGTTGAAGACACCTCCTTCAGTTGGTGCTCTGCTCGACCGACAATGGGATAGCTTTGCCCAAAGGACAGTCCTCCCTGCTGACTTCAAGTGTGAAGACCTCAAAAGGACAAAGCATGTCTGTCAGGCTTGCAATTAGCTTCCATTCCTCCAACTCTAGCCTCATTTCTTTCTGAGTAGAACCCAGTTTATAGACATACTCATTTATTACCTCCCCACTGCTCGGACAGACGCTCAAGCATGTAAAAGGTTGAGTTCCAACGTGTTGCCACCTCCTGGATTAGTCCTTTGACTGGCAGTTTACGTTCATGTTGAATGCTCCTCAGCTGCTTCCGGCCTTAAAAAAGAATGGCTGAAATGTGTGCGGATTCTTCGGCAGATGGTCAGTAATTTGATGACTGGGTCTTCTTTTTTCAAGAATTCTTGCACCACGATGTTAATACTGTGCGCCAAACACTGCACTCTAAAATATTCACCATCAGTCATGGCCCTAACTATATTACTGCCATTATCCATGGAAACATAATCAACTATGCGATTTCTTGGATGCAGCCATTCTTTGACCTTCCTGTTAAACTCCTCCAAAAGGTTAGCTGCAGTGTGAGATTTCTCCATGGCAAACATGCCTACTGTTGCATGTTTGCGAGTAGCTTGAAAAACTTTCTCCGTGTCAACACCTGCTTGTTTTAACTGTTGTGCGACCCCTGCAAAAGAGACCCAGTGTGCAGTGATGCACATGTAATCAAGGGCTTGGCAACTGGTCCACATGTCTGTTGTCATGTGGATAGTGTGAACAGCACTCTTCAGAATAGCTGCGCCAATCACCTCCAGCACATCTTGATGTAGTGCTGGAACAGCAACCCTGGCAAAATAGGACCGGCTAGGAAACCTTCCATTTAGGGCAGACTGTTGTTGCCACAAATTCAAGAAAACCCACCCCTTCCACGAAAGAGAAAGGGAGATGGTCCAGCGCTAGCATTTTAGCCAGCTTTGCGTTATACAGATGTACCGTTGGGTGGTTGCGTTCAAATGGCGCATCCGACCAAAACATGCTGCTAATGGTGGGCTGGACCGTTTTACGTGATGATGATGATGCAGACATCACACCAGTTAGGCTCATTGATTTAGTTTTTTGCATTGGTGTCTGTCCCAGACTCTTAGTGTGCCTCATACATGTTGCAGGGATAGAGGGTGTGGGCACTACCACTGCAGTGCTGCTGCCAGGGGTACTGGGTGTACCAGAAAAAGTGTTGGTCGGTTCTTGACTTCCCCCCTGCACGATCAGCCCCTCATCATCATCAGATGCAATATCAATGTCTACATTTGGATTTATACTTTTGGCTTCCCGGATCTTCCTTAGGTGCGCCTCCCACTGGATACTGTGGTGTTTTTTGAGATGACCTCTCTGGCCTCCGGTGCCATAGTTGGTACCAATCTTACCCCGACTAACTGCTTTGTCTACAAATCGAACAAATGACCATGCTTTCTGCCTGTTGGATAACAGTAAAGAAGTCCCAAACTGGGGACTGGAGATGTCTGCTGGTGGTGGAGGTGCTACTTTGACTTTCAATGCCAGATGAAGTGGAGAATGGGCGTGGCTGAATTTGTTTCTGTTGTTCACTTTCAGCACCACTACTTGAGGTAATGGAGGTTGAGCTGGATGGAGGTCCCTGCCGGCCCTTCTGACGAGAAAATATGGAAGCTGTAGGTCGTTTTGGTGTTGTAGTTAACTGCGTTGGTGGTGGTACCAGTGCCACGCCACCCACATCCTGCTCAGCAGCCATTCGGGATAGGGTGAAAATGTTTGTCTGCTGCATGCCCGCTGTGGCTGAAGTGACGTCTGTGATGACTGGGTCATCGTCAGACTGTTCATCAGCAGCAGAAGACACCACTTCTTGTTCATTGTCATCATCCATAAGTCGAAGCCTTGAGGGAACCTTCCTTTTAGGCTTAGCTACCTTTGTCGGCTCATGGCGTGCCTCACTCTCAGACTGCATTTGTGGGTTCCAATCAGGATCAAGGTAATCAGAATGAAGGGGGCTTGAAGAAGGACTTGTAGTAGTAATAGCCCTCCTTGACCTTTTTCTTGCTGGGGATGTGGAAGACAAAGGATCAACATCAGGAGGAGTGGCTTCCTCGCATGATACCTCTGCTTCAATATCAATTTCCTGATGTGCCCCTACTTCTGGAGGAACAAACGTTGTAGGCAGTTGGGCCGCTCCATGAACCTCTAGTTGCACCTCTCCATGCGCCTCTCCTTGCATCTCTACTTGCGCCTCTACTTGCGCCTCTCCTTGCGCCTCTACTTGCGCCTCTCCTTGCGCCTCTCCTTGCCCATGTGCTTGTGCTTGTACTAGTTGCACCTGTGGTTGTCGTTGCGGCTGTGGTTGTTGAACACTCCTCAGCTGAGTTACACCCGGCGTTGATTGGATGGTACTTTCTTGTGATGATACAACATCACTGGTCGATGGTGATTGAACAACCAAAGTGGCTGCCGCAGCAGCACTCATGGTCTTGGACCTAACTTGGCGTGGTGGCACTGAGCCCAATGAAGCGGAAGCGCTGCTTCTAGCTTGGTCCCCGGCGGACACCGCTGCTGCTGCAGGCGTAGTTTTTTTTCTCCCAAAAAAGGTGTTGGTGGGCACACCAGTCTCCTTGGTAGGTGGTGCCACTTGCTTCTTCTGCTCTTTCTTACTGGCAGTGGAACTGGCAACTTTTTTCGCTGAGGCGCTACGGCCACCTTTCTTTGGGACCATCTTCTTCAGATGTCAGAACAGCAGGCCGCAGTTGCACGAGTTGCAGAGTTGTCTTGTCTGTGGCCACACGTGACGTCATGTGACGTTGTGCTGCACACACCGCTGCAGGACTTCTTCCTGGCACTGGTGGTTCTCTTGAGCACCTAAAGGCAATGGAAGCCAGAGGAACATCAGTTAAACACCCCAACAAGTCCTAAAACACACAAAAATCACCACAATCCAATGCCATCCATGCCCTCAATGATGTTTAAATTCAAGAGGCCCCATGCAAAGCCTTGCTACATGCACCACTCACTACCCCTGAGCATAATAGGTGAAAGCAGGGCAGACTGGGTGCAGGCCAATGGCTCAGAGCACACTGCCTGGCTTCAGAATGGGCCCTTGACCCCCAGCTACATGGCCAGGCCCTGCCTGGACCAGGCCTCAAAATGACCCCCACCCACATGGCCAGGCCCCAACACCACCCCAAAAAGTCCAAAAACACACAAAAATCAACACAGTCCAATGCCATCCATGCCCTCAATGATGTTTAAATTCAAGACACCCAACAGAAAGACTTGGCCCATGCACCTCTCACTACCACTGGGCCTAATGAATGAAAGCAAGGCAACCTGGGTGCAAGCCTGAGCACACTGCCTGGCTTCAAAATGGCCCCTTGACCCCCACCACATGGCCAGGCCCTGCCTGGACCAGGCCTCAAAATGGCCCCCACCCACATGGCCAGGCCCCAACACCATCCCGAAAATTCGAAAAACACACAAAAGTCACCCCAATCCAATGCCATCCATGCCCTCAATAATGTTAACATTCAAGACACCCCACGGAAAGACTTGGCCCATGCACCACTCACTACCACTGGGCCTACTGGCTAGTGTGGCTTTACAGGCACCCCAAAATAGAAAATAAAAATCCACATATAGTGAGCTAAAATTCAATGACATAAATGAGATTTAAGTTCAACAAAACTCACAGAAACACTTGTATCATGCACCCATGACAAACTCTGGGCCTACTGGATACTGTGGCTACCCTCAATATATTTTTGTTAAAGTTGTGAAAAAGTTTTAAAACTGTAGTTGCAGCAACTGCAATGCCCCAAACAAACAATACCAACTTACTTATAAAATCTCAAAGCCAAAAGTGAAGTCCACTAAGTCCTTAAATACAAATATCCAGCAGTAGCCACAAAAAGTAATCCTTCCAGCTCCAGATCCAAATGAAAAGTGACCAGGAGATTGACAAAGCACTGGGAGGAGCCTGCTGGACAGGAACAGGACGTTGGAGACTCTGGGGCACTTCCTTCCTCCCACCCCCCCCCCAAAAATGGACTCCTTCCACAAAAAAGTGCAGGCAAATCTCAATCTGAGGAGTTATTCTGATCAAAATCATGATTTTCAGAAGGTTTATGCTGTCTGCGGTGGATTTCTTGTGCAGAATTGCAATTTTTGCAATTTCGGGAAAGCGTGCTGTTCAAATCCCCCGCTGGATGTCAGCTGCGTGCCTCATCTACGTGTTCGGCATTGTTTACTCCCGCGATGCGTGATCGCGGCCCCTTATGAAGTACTCGCGTTGTCAAACTCTCGCTGCGCAAGATGGCAAACCGCGATGATGTAATTGCGGTCGAAAAACCCACGCGCGATCACGCAGCAAGATCCAAAATGGCGCAGCACACGCAAACCGGGAGAAAAACAACTCGGCGGACTCAGAATCACGGTAAGTCAACACCGCGCGCGCGATATTGTATTTTTCAAGCACGACCAAGCAAAATATTTCGCAACTTGCGAATTTGCGAATTTTTGACAAATTTGTGCGATTCGCGGGCCGGGAAATTGTCAAAAATCCGCAAATTCGCCCGCGAAACGGGTTTTATGCCCATGCTTAGTGGCATGGCAGAGTGGCATTGTGTGGAGTGGTATTGTGTGGAATGGTGAGTGGCATGCTGTTGTGTGTAGTGCAGCGGCGTGGAGTTGCGTGGATTGGAATTGATTGATGTTGCGTGAAGTAGCATTGCATAGAGCAGGGTGGCATGGCTTAAGATTGAGTGACATTGTACTGAGTGGTGTTGCATGATGTGGCATTGCGTAGAGTAGAGTGGTGTGGCGTAGTGTGCAGTTTTGTATATTGGGCTTGCAGTTTGGAGTGGAGTGGCGGTACTTGGAGCGGAGTGGCATTGGTTTGAGAGTCAGTGCTTTGAGTGGCATTGCTTGGAGTGGAGTATGTTGGGTAGAGTAAAGTCAAGTTGTTTTGAGCACTGCTGCGTAGAGTGACTTTGGGTTGCATGTAGTGGTGTTAGTGAAACAATTGGCTTGAAAGAAAATATCAAATTCACAACCATAATACAGCATTGTACTTCAACTACATAAGGAGAAACACCACAGCTGTGAAAATGTGCATAAACAGTATTAGCAGTAACACTAAGCAGTGTAATTGGTTTCCTGGTTAAACCATTGTAGTTATTTAACATTGGTTCGAAAGAAACCTTTATATTAATATTGTTCAGGAAACCTCTCAGCCACTAATCTGTTAAAAATCCTCATATAATTCTGGTTTGGTAACTGTCCTCTTTAGATGAGACTTGAGAACGTTGATCATTAAAAAAAAAATTTCTGCCCCTTTTTTTTTAGTCGTTAAAACTAACCATTGGCGTAGTTCGCGAAGTAGCGCTACACGTAGCTACGCGAAGTGCACTTTGCACTACACGTAGCACTACGCGAACTGCGTAATACCCTGTTCGCACTGTGCAAAATGCCGTTTTCAATGATTGCACAGTGCGGGCAAGCATCTGGCACTGTGCAATCATTGAAAACAGGATCTTGCACAGTGCGACCTGTAGTTGTCTGCCGCTCTATTAGATTTTTACTTGACCGGCAGCTTTCTCAACTGGTAGTTTCTCATCGCGAGCAGTCGCGAGCATACGCGACCACTCGCAATAAGAAACCTGACCTCCCACGTTGAGAATCTCGACGGGAGGTTTATTTTCCACGCTTGCAATCGGCAACTTGATGTTGCTGATCGCGAATGAGGAAAAAGTCTCGCTGGGATGTAACTGTACTTGCTCGCGGTCGCCAACTTGACGTTGAGGACTGCGAGCAAGCAAAAAATGACCACTGCACTACGCTACACGTGTTTGCACTGTGCTACATGCAGTTCCCGTAGTGCGAGGTAGCGCAAACTTCGCAAACTATGCGAGCGTAGCGTAGTGCTTTGCCCAGGGTTAGTTAAAACACCAATACCAAAACATTTGACAAGGGTTAACGGGATGACCTGTTTATCTGCTATTTACGCAGAGAAACTTTATGTCATGTCCTTTAAAAGCCCTTATCAAAGTGAGAGAAATGCTTGGTTTTCACTCACAAGAGACCTGCCAGTCAGTTATTTGTGCCTGAGCTTGTGCTACTGTTTGGGGGAGATGTCTGCAGTACTTTAAGAACCGGCTTCAGTATTTAAACTATTATTTTTCACCAGTCTTTGTGCCAAATACTTTTTTTGGACTTGTCTTGATATCACCTCTCACTCTCAGGGTGTTTGTACCTCTTTATTTGGATAAAGGAGAAGATTGAGAAGCATATTTTGAAAGAGATTTAAGAACCACTTGAGTGCTTTGACACCTCGTCAGGGGTAGTAAACGCTAAATAAATACAATTACAATTACAAATGGAGTGTTCAGATGTGAGGGCCATCTGGCTTGTTTGGGATGAGGTGCGTTGGAGGCAGGGGGGAGAGGCTACAAGAGAGAGAGCGAGTTAAAACCATCTACTGGAGACATTGACCACAGCATGCACCGAGGCTTCACAGACCTATCAATCAGTTTAACATAAGGATGGGGGAAGCATCAATGGCCTTGAGAACAAGAGGAAAACTAGCTCAAGATTCAGTCCAAACATGCAAACTGTGTTTGTTAAACTTAATGAACATGACAAAGGTGGTAACAACCAACAGAATCATGCAAAAGCAGATAGAGCACCACTGAATTCCCCACGCAATACCCGGCAAAATTAAAATCTAAAAAAAAATGCATGAAAACTCCAGCGTGCGCTGGCTTCTACTTATAGATGTAATTTATTAAAGACCTGGAGCATGTGCCAAGGTGCAACCAGCAAGATGCTTGAGGACAGCAATAAATCTTAAGTGTAAGTAGTGAACATCAGGCCATGGGGCTTTTGTGTTCTAAAAGACAAGAATAAATCTTGTGCACAGCCCTCCCTCTCTATCTCCCTGGCTTCACTGTTCTGCTGTGAGGCAGGACAGGCTGGAGCCCCATGACTGATTCAAAGGGGGGGTTATGAGGAGGTTGAGCAGTGGTGGCTGGTGAATTTGGAATTTGGTTGAGCGAGCGAAGCATGCCAACCCAACTTCCTCTCAAATGGTTAGCGAGAAAGGAGTTCTCCACATCTATCAAATTTTGGAAATATGAGTGCAACTGGTATGTTCTATAGCTCTATTTCCACACAAATTGGTTTACAATCCAGAGATTCTGAAGAGACATACATGAAATATTACAGTTCTTTTATGGTGTGACAGGAATGCCCTAGCCTCCTTAGGACTGTTTGTGGTTCACCATCCTTAGGAAAACTTTAAAAAAAATAGTGACAAGCAATGTGTTTCCAGCGGGTCCCTATGTATTAGATTTTTTAGGATCACCCAGGTACCACTATCACCTTTTTTTATGTTTAAAAAAGCTTTAATCATATAATAAAGATGAACAATTGACATAAGGAAGGAGGATATAAGTACATGAGAAATAAACATATTACACTCCTAATGTCAAAAATTAGAACAATCGAAAGCCGTTTTATGAATTTTTAAAGGGAAAGAGAGAGGGAGGAAAGAGGGAAAGGGGGAGAAATTAAAAAGGAGTGAGAGGGAGAAAGAAAATCATCTAGGCAATAAGAGAGGCAAAAGCAATAAAGGCAATCTGGAAGAGAACAAAAAGAGATTGAATAAACATCTCAATAAACATCTCAATAAAATAATGGAGGAAAACCAAGAAGCTGATAAACAACATCTGATGATACATATAATAAGATATGGGTACAATAGAGAGTAAATCGTTTAAGGGGGCTTAAAATTCTCAGAAGTGATTAGGGGCGGCTTCTTTGTTTTTGCTGAAAGATCTAGATAAACAGTAAGTGGAAGCCAATAAAGCTCAACATTGTGGGAAGGTTTACAGGAAGAGGTGAAGGACACATCAAGTCTGTGAAAGTGACAAATAGAGTTCCACCAATGCTGCATGGAGAGTTTTGCATGGGTTTTCCAATTGGAAGAGATATGCTGAAAAGCGAGTGCAAGCATGAGATCAAAAAGACCGGAGGAGTGTGGTGGTAAAGTGATTGCATCTGATAAACTACCTAGGAAAGGAAGAGAAGGTGAGAAAGGAACAGAAAGTGTGAAAATCTGAGAAATGCACTGCCAAATCTGCTTCCAAAAAATAGAAACTACAGGGCAGTAGAATAATAAGTGTAAAAGGTCAGCATCTGGCGAATTGCAAGTCCAACAGGCAGAATTAGAAATAGAGGAGAAGCGAGAAAGGGAAATAGGAGAAAGATAGAGTGTGTGGTACAGAAAGAAGAGAGATTGAGTGAGAGAGGCAGAGCGAGAAATTTTCAAGGACTTGAGCCAGAGTTTATCCCAAAGGCAAGTGGGCCAAACAGAGCCTAGATCAGCTTCCCAAGAAAGTTCAACTTTAGATTTGGGACGATCTGGGTTAGGAGAGGAAAAGAATTTGTAGACAAGGGATGCTTTAGGAAGAGTAGAAAGGAATGTCAAGAGAGAAGAGGGAGGATCGAGGGGTGGCGTGGGAGACAAGGAATAATAATGCTCGAGAATCACTCCCATGAGAATGGTATATTTATGCAGAAAGGAAGGAGGGCAAGAAAATTGAAATCGGAGAAGCAGAAACGAACAGGGGATTGTACCGTCAAAAAGTTGATGAATCCACATGATGCCCTACGTCTCCAAGAGGACCAGCAGATAGGTCTGTTATTAACGAGAACAAGCAAATTATACCAAATGGGCTGACATAAAAAAGAATCACGGGAGGTAGATGAGAGGGAGAAGAGAGGACGTAGAAGGGAAGAAGTATGTTTGAATAACGGGAAAGAATAAAACGGGGATTTAGAGGGAAAAAGGATAAGCTCTTCAAAAGAGAAGGGGGACAAAAAGACATGTTCAATAGAGAGCCAGAGAGGTGAGAAAGGAGAAACTACACTCCAAAGCCAGCGTGAAGCTTGACGAAGGGAGAAGGATTTATGGTATAGACGAAAGTCAGGGAAGTTAACACCATCATTAGATTTGGGATGACGAAGAGAATAGAGAGAGATTCTGGACTTTTTGCTCTTCCAAAGAAATTTGGAAATAGAAGAGTCAAGACGCTTGAAATAAACAGCAGGGATGTGGACTGGGAGCATAGAGAGCGTGTAGATAAGAATAGGAGCAACCATCATTTTGACCGAGTCTAGCCTACCCCACCATGAAAGGAAAGGTGGATTCCAAGAGGAAAACAATTGGTCAATAAGTGAAAGGACAGAGGACATATGGTATACAACCGTTACAACGCAACTATTACAACGGACTACTTTTACAATGCAATTTTTACAATGCAGGATCCATTACAACGAAATACCATTACAACGCATTTTTTTACAATGCAATACCTTTACAACGCATACCATTACAACGTAAGTATTGGTAAGTATATAATTATAGTAAAAATGTTTTATTTTTGGGTTTTTGGGTAAATGGGTATTTTTAGGGTTCAGGGCAAGGTTTGGGTTTTTGGGTAAAGGGGTATTTTTAGGGTTATGGGCTAGGTTTGGGTTTTTGGGTAAAGGGGTATTTTTAGGGTTCAGGGCCAGGTTTGGGTTTTTGGGTAAAGGGGTAATTTTAGGGTTCAGGGCCAGGTTTGGGTTTTTGGGTAAAGGGGTATTTTTAGGGTTCAGGGCCAGGTGGGGGTTTTTGGGTAAAGGGGTAATTTTAGGGTTCAGGGCTAGGTTTGGGTTTTGTGGTAAAGGGGTATTTTTAGGGTTCAGGGCTAGGTTTGGGTTTTTGGGTAAAGGGGTATTTTTAGGGTTCAGGGCCAGGTTTGGGTTTTTGGGTAAAGGGGTATTTTTAGGGTTCAAGGCCAGGTTTGGGTTTTTGGGTAAAGGGGTATTTTTAGGGTTCAGGGCCAGGTTTGGGTTTTTGGGTAAAGGGGTATTTTTACGGTTCAGGGCTAGGTTTGAGATTTTGGGTAAAGGGTTATTTTTAGGGTTCAGGGCCAGGTTTGGGTTTTTGGGTAAAGGGGTATTTTTAGGGTTCAGGGCTATGTTTCGGTTTTTGGGTAAAGGGGTATTTTTAGGGTTCAGGGCTAGGTTTGGGTTTTGTGGTAAAGGGGTATTTTTAGGGTTCAGGGCTAGGTTTGGGTTTTTGGGTAAAGGGGTATTTTTAGGGTTCAGGGCAAGGTTTGGGTTTTTGGGTAAAGGGGTATTTTTAGGGTTCAGGGCCAGGTTTGGGGTTTTGGGTAAAGGGGTATTTTTAGGGTTCAGGGCCAGGTTTTGGTTTTTGGGTAAAGGGGTATTTTTAGGGTTCAGGGCTAGGTTTGGGTTTTTGGGTAAAGGGGTATTTTTAGGGTTCAGGGCCAGGTTTGGGTTTTGGGGTAAAGGGGTATTTTTAGGGTTCAGGGCCAGGTTTGGGTTTTTGGGTAAAGGGGTATTTTTAGGGTTCAGGGCTAGGTTTGGGTTTTGGGGTACAGGGGTACAGGGTAAAAATAAATTAAAAATAATATTAAATTAAAATAAATTAAATTAATTTTAATTAATTAAATAAAAAAATTATTATATACTTACCATTTTGGGGTACAGGGGTACAGGGTAAAAATAAATTAAAAATAATATTAAATTAAAATAAATTACATTAATTTTAATTAATTACATTTTAAAAAATACTATATACTTACCAATACATACGTTGTAATGGTATGCGTTGTAAAAGTATTGCATTGTAAAAAAATGCGTTGTAATGGTAGTTCGTTGTAATGGTTCCTGTGTTGTAAAGGTAGGCGTTGTAAATGTATGCGTTATAACGTCATACATCCAGGACATATTTAATTTGACTGAAGAAGTAATAGAATTAGAGAACCAAATCCCGAGGTATTTAATCTTGGTACTGTTACAGGCAAAACCTGTAGAAGAGAAGAGATGAGGGAGACAGAACTTCGTCAAAGGGAGAATTTCTGTTTTATCTGAGTTCATTTTGTATCCAGATACAAGGGAGAACTTATGGAATTCGGCCAATAAAGGAGGAACGGAGGACTCCGGACCTGAAATGAACAAAAGGATATCGTCAGCGTAAGCAGAGAGTTTTAATTGTTGATCGCCATATGGGAAACCGGAGATAGAAGAGTTCTGACGAATGGAGGATAAGAAAGGTTCAAGGGCTAACACAAAAAGGAGCGGGGATAGAGGGCAACCCTGACGAACGCCTCTACGAAGATTGAAGGAAGCAGAAAGATGACCATTGACAAGAACAGAAGCTTTGGGAGACAAATATAATAAAGAAACAAGAGATATAAATTTAGGACCAAAACCATGCCAGGCTAGGGAAGCAAATAAGAAGGACCAATCAACCCGGTCAAAAGCTTTCTCCGCGTCAACTGAAATGGCAGCTAAGGGAAACGACAAATATGGAGCCTTGTTTAGGACATTGAGAAAAAGACGGGAGTTGTCAGAAGTAAGTCTACCTTTGATAAAGCCACATTGTTCTTTGCCTATGAGATGTGGCATAAAAGAATCCAAACGCAAAGCAAGTAATTTGGCAAATAGTTTATAGTCAACATTAACTAACGAAATAGGGCGATAGTCCTTGCAAAACTTTGGATCTCTACCCTCCTTCGGAATCAAACAAATGGTGGCATCTTGGAAAGTACCTGCAGCAGAACCCGAAGAAGCGAAAGACTGAAAAAGAGTTAAAAGTTTAGGCAAAAGAAGATCAGAGAAATGCAAATAATATTCCACCGGAAAACCATCAGGACCAGGAGTCTTACCTTTAGTAAGGGAAGAGAGCGCTACAGAAAGTTCGTGAAGAGTAAGATCAAGGTCAAGGGAGGCGAAGTTGAGATGAGACTGAGAAGGTCTAGGGAGTTTCTCAAAATAAGCATGAAGCATAGAAGAAGAAGGAGGAAATTCTGGAGTGTAAAGCTGCTGATACAAAAGTTGGAATTGATCAAGAATCTTGTCAGTCTCATGCAAGAGAGTAATATCCGATGAAAAAATAGATTCAATCCTAGTGCGCTCCTTGCGAGCCTTGAGATAATTGGCCAAAAGTTTACCAGATTTGTTGCAACCGCCGTAAAACCGTGTACTACTCCGAAGAAGGATAGAAGCTGCATTATCCATAGAGAATTTGTTAAAGGAAATTTAAGCGTGCAGGAGTTCTGGGGACATGCATTTAGCAGAAGAGGTGTAGAATTGGTGTTCTAGGTGTTTGGTATGGGCGAGAAAAGAGTTCAGTTTCTGAAGAAATTGCTTCTTTTTCCGAGAAACAAAGTCTATAATGAATCCTCGTGCTGTGGCCTTAAAAGAATCCCAAAGAGTATGAGGGAGAATATCAGCGGTAAAATTGGTGAGAAAAAAATCATCTGTAAAAGTTCGAAAGAAGAGGAGAAGTTGGGATCAGTAAGAAGGGAAGAGTTGAAGCGCCACCGGGAGGATTTAGGGTGAGGGGGAAGTAGATCAATATCCGTAATGATGGGAGCATGATCTGAAATTACAATAGGCTCGATAGAGGAAGAAACAAGAGTTTGAGTGAGAAGCTGAGAGAGAAAAATGTAATCCAGTCTAGAGGAAGACGCATGAGGATGTGAAAAAAAGGAGTAGTCAAGAGTGTCTGGATGAGTGAGTCTCCAAGAATCTGAAAGGTTAGTTTGAGATGTAGTGTCCAGGAATTGTTTGTGGGGTTTGTGGGGAACAAAGCGAACGGTGGACTTTCGGTCCAAAAAAGGGTCAACAACTTGATTGCAGTCTCCACCTAAAAGGAAAAAATCATCTCTATATTGTGTGCACTTGCTCGTGATGAGGGGCCAGAACAAGCAATCAGGTTGGGTAGGTCCATAAACATTGAACACAGTTAGGGAAATGGAATTAAGCAATAATTTAGCCAAAATCCAGCGACCTTCTGAATCCTTTTCCTCCAACAAAACTTTACATTTAAGCTTTTTATGAACCAAAATAGCAACTCCATTTTTCTTGTTATCTGTTGGCGAAAATAAGACAGTACCCACCCAACACCTCTTCAATTTAAGAGATTCAACATCACTGAGATGGGTTTCTTGCAAAAGAACGATATCCGGGTTATAGGAGGATAAATGAGAGAGTACCCTTTGTCTCTTAATGGGATTAAGAAAACCTTTTACATTCCATGAAATAACTCTAAATTATAAACCAAGGTAAATATGATACGATAAATAATAGTGCGAAAGACAGTTTGTTAAAAAGAAGAGATAAGAGAGAGAAGTGAATAGAAATATACAAAAGAACCATAAACACCATAGGAAAAGAGATAGCTGCCAAATAGGAGAAGAAGAAAGAACCATAAATGTCTTGGAAAGAGGAGTGAGAAGAGAAGGAACTGACGAAAAGCAAACCAAAAAGAGAAAAATCTAGGATGAAAAGAAAAAGCAGGTGGCGAAAGAGAAGCCAAGGATCAGAAAAGGAGAATCCAAATTGAGAAAGGCATTGGAAAGGACGAAGAAGGAAATAGAATGGAAAAGAAAGGAGAAAAGGAAAGAGGGAGAGTAGAAGAGACAGTACAAATCCAAAAGGACGACTGAAGTGAACATACCTGGGGGGAACAAACAAGAAGGAGGGGGGACCATGGTGACACCCGACAAGACGAACCGTTCGAAGGGAGAGGACTCCGCCGGGCCAGGAAATGAACTTGGAAGAAAGAAGCAACTACACGAAGTGAGGGAGGAACACATTGGGAACCTGTATGAAGAGGAAAGAAAAAAAACAAAACAGGAGGTAAGTAAGTACTGACAAAATGCTAAACAGAAGAAAGAGAAAAGGAACACCAATATTCATATCATAAAAGAGCAAGCAGAAAAACATCAGAAAAGAGTAACACAGAAAAACAGAACATATAATGTCACAACAACGACATCAGCAATAGGATGCAGTTCCAACGAGGAGAAGACCATCAGCCTGTGGAAGGAAAAGAAGTATCCATGCCGTCATTGGAATGAATCTGAATAAAGTTCTTGAGTTCACCAGGATCTTGAAAGGTCCACGTCTTGTTGTGGTGCGTAACCTTGAATATGCAGGGGTGGAATAATCCATAACGGGCACCAAGTAAGCGCAATGGAGCACGGAGACTGAGGAACTCCTTACGCGTGGAAGCAGTAGCGTTGGAAACATCCTGTGTAAGGAACACACGCTGCCCTAACCAGGAAACATTACGTTTGGCCCGCGCCGCAGATAGAACAGTAAGAAGGTCCGTGAACTTCAGGAACAGAATAATGACTCCCCTAGGTTTGGATGAGGTGGATGATCTGGGACCAAGTCTGTGAGCCCTCTGGATTGATAGGGAAGTTGAAGGAGGCATATCCAAGAGCTTTGGCAGGAAAGAGGTAAAGAACGGGACAGGGTCATCCCCTTCCAAAGTTTCCAGAAGGCCGTAAACACGCAGATTGTTTCGTCTATTCCTGTTTTCCAAATCTTCGGTATGCTGCTGTAAGGCCGGTACTGACTTTTCCAAAGAGGAGATGCGTTGAGCCTGTGATGGAATCTCCAAAACTTGCTGTTCTACAGAAGAAATTCTATCGTCCATAGAAGCCCATTTCTCTCTTAAAAGCTGCATCTCATTACTGGTAGTTTCCACAAATGGACGTAATGCTCTTATTTCATCTAAAATTAGTTCCATAGAGATGGGAGACGAAGGCTTGTCCGGAGACGGAGGATCCTGCTTAGGGAGTTTAGAAGAAGTCAGTGGAGGCGACGCTTTAGAGGAGACATTCTGGCTTGAAGAAGAGCGATTTGGAGCTGAACCAGCCATTGATGTTGTGACAGCAGACGAATCAGGGGAGAAGGTCATTGAATCCTGTGGTGACTTTGATGAGGTAAAGACAAATTTGGGTTGACGCAGCCTGCCCATAAGACGGTGAAGCGTGGGAACCAAAGGCAAAAGAAACACACTCAACGAGATGGTCAAGGTAATGAAGTCTGTTCCTTTCTCACCTTCTCTTCCTTTCCTAGGTAGTTTATCAGATGCATTCACTTTACCACCACACTCCTCCGGTCTTTTTGATCTCATGCTTGCACTCGCTTTTCAGCATCTCTCTTCCAATTGGAAAACCCTTGCAAAACTCTCCATGCAGCATTGGTGGAACTCTATTTGTCACTTTCACAGACTTGATGTCACCAGCCGACTGGACTATGGGAACACCCTCTACGCGGGAACCACAGCCAAACTACAGAAAAGACTCCAGCGCATACAGAACGCCTCCGCCTGACTCATCCTGGACATCCCCCGACACAGCCACATCTCCGGCCACCTGAGGAACCTGCACTGGCTCCCCGTCAGCAAAAGGATCACGTTCAGGCTCCTTACCCACGCACACAAGTCTCTCCACGACCTGGGCCCCAAGTACCTCAACAACCGCCTGACCTTCTACACGCCCACCCGTCAGCTACGCTCTACAAGCCTCGCCCTCGCTGCCGTACCACGCATCCGAAGAGCCACCACCGGAGGAAGATATTTCTCCTACCTGGCAGCCAAGTCATGGAACTCCCTCCCCATCCACCTCCGGCTGACACAGGACCATCTCGCCTCCAGGAAACAACTCAAGACCTGGCTGTTCGAGCAGTAGCGGACCCCTCCCCCTAAGCGCCTTGAGACCCTTCCGGGTGAGTAGCACGCTATACAAATGTGATGATTGATTGATTGATTGAATGGTTAGGAGGAGTGAGAAAATCTGAGAAATGCACTGCCAAATCTGCTTCCAAAAAATAGAAACTACAGGGCAGTAGAATAATAAGTGTAAAAGGTCAGCATCTGGCGAATTGCAAGTCCAACAGGCAGAATTAGAAATAGAGGAGAAGCGAAAAAGGGAAATAGGAGAAAGATAGAGTCTGTGGTACAGAAAGAAGAGAGATTGAGTGAGAGAGGCAGAGCGAGAAATTTTCAAGGACTTGAGCCAGAGTTTATCCCAAAGGCAAGTGGGCCAAACAGAGCCTAGATCAGCTTCCCAAGAAAGTCCAACCGTAGATTTGGGACGATCTGGGTTAGGAGAGGAAAAGAATTTGTAGACAAGGGATGCATTAGGAAGAGTAGAAAGCAATGTCAAGAGAGAAGAGGGAGGATCGAGGGGTAGCGTGGGAGACAAGGAATAATATCGCCCGAGAATCACTCCCATGAGAATGGTATATTTATGCAGAAAGGAAGGAGGGCAAGAAAATTGAAGTCGGAGAAGCAGAAACGAACAGGGGGTAGTACCGTCAAAAAGTTGATGAATCCACATGATGCCCTTACGTCTCCAAGAGGACCAGCAGATAGGTCTGTTATTAACCAGAACAAGCAAATTATACCAAATGGGCTGACATAAAAAGGAATCACGGGAGGTAGATGAGAGGGAGAAGAGAGGACGCAGAAGGGAAGAAGTATGTTTGAATAACGGGAAAGAATAAAACGGGGATTTAGAGGAAAAACAGATAAGCTCTTCAAAAGAGAAGGGGGACAAAAAGATATGTTCAATATAGAGGTGAGAAAGGAGAAACTACACTCAAAAGTCAGCGTGAAGCTTGATGAAGGGAGAAGGATTTATGGTATAGACGAAAGTCAGGTAAGTTAACACCACCATTAGATTTGGGATGACGAAGAGAAGAGAGAGAGATTCTGGACTTTTTGCCCTTCCAAAGAAATTTGGAAATAGAAGAGTCAAGACGCCTGAAATAAACGGCAGGGATGTGGACTGGGAGCATAGAGAGCGTGTAGATAAGAATAGGAGCAACCATCATTTTGACCGAGTCTAGCCTACCCCACCATGAAAGGAAAAGTGGAGTCCAAGAGGAAAACAATTGGTCAATACGTGAAAGGACAGAGGACATATTTAATTTGACTGAAGAAGTAATAGAATTAGAGAACCAAATTCCGAGGTATTTAATCTTGGTACTGTTCCAGGCAAAACCTGTAGAAGAGAAGAGATGAGGGAGACAGAACTTCGTCAAAGGGAGAATTTCTGTTTTATCTGAGTTCATTTTATATCCAGATACAAGGGAGAACTTATGGAATTCGGCCAATAAAGGAGGAACGGAGGACTCCGGCTCTGAAATGAACAAAAGGTTATCGTCAGCGTAAGCAGAGAGTTTTAATTGTTGATCGCCATATGGGAAACCGGAGATAGAAGAGTTCTGACGAATGGAGGATAAGAAAGGTTCAAGGGCTAACACAAAAAGGAGGGGGGATAGAGGGCAACCCTGACGAACGCTCTACGAAGATTGAAGGAAGCAAAAAGATGACCATTGACAAGAACAGAAGCTTTGGGAGACGAATATAATAAAGAAACAAGAGATATAAATTTAGGACCAAAACCATGCCAGGCGAGGGAAGCAAATAAGAAGGACCAATCAACCCGGTCAAAAGCTTTCTCCGCGTCAACTGAAATGGCAGCTAAGGGAAACGACAAAGATGGAGCCTTATTTAGGACATTGAGAAAAAGACGGGAGTTGTCAGAAGTAAGTCTACCTTTGATAAAACCACATTGTTCTTTGCCTATGAGATGTGGCATAAAAGAATCCAAACGCAAAGCAAGTAATTTGGCAAATAGTTTATAGTCAACATTAACTAACGAAATAGGGCGATAGTCCTTGCAAAACTTTGGATGTCTACCCTCCTTCGGAATCAAACAAATGGTGGCATCTTGGAAAGTACCTGCAGCAGAACCCGAAGAAGCGAAGGTCTGAAAAAGAGTTAAAAGTTTAGGCAAAAGAAGATCAGAGAAATGCAAATAAAATTCCACCGGAAAACCATCAGGACCAGGAGTCTTACCTTTAGTAAGGGAAGAGAGCGCTACAGAAAGTTCATGAAGAGTAAGATCAAGGTCAAGGGAGGCGAAGTTGAGATGAGACGGAGAAGGTCTAGGGAGTTTCTCAAAATAAGCATGAAGCATAGAAGAAGAAGGAGGAGATTCTGGAGTGTAAAGCTGCTGATAAAAAAGTTGGAATTGATCAAGAATCTTGTCAGTCTCATGCAAGAGAGTATTATCCGATGAAAAAATAGATTCAATCCTAGTGCGCTCCTTGTGAGCCTTGAGATAATTGGCCAAAAGTTTACCAGATTTGCTGCGACCGCCTTAAAACCGTGCACTACTCCGAAGAAGGATAGAAGCTGCATTATCCGTAGAGAATTTGTTAAAGGAAATTTTAGCGTGCAGGAGTTCTGGGGACATGCATTTAGCAGAAGAGGTGTAGAATTGGTGTTCTAGGTGTTTGATATGGGCGAGAAAAGAGTTCCGTTTCTGAAGAAATTGCTTCTTTTTCCGAGAAACAAAGTCTATAATGAATCCTCGTGCTGTGGCCTTAAAAGAATCCCAAAGAGTATGAGGGAGAATATCAGCGGTAGAATTGGTGAGAAAAAAATCATCTGTAAAAGTTCGAAAGGAAGAGAAGAAGTTGGGATCAGTAAGAAGGGAATAGTTGAAGCGCCACCGGGAGGATTTAGGGTGAGGGGGAAGTAGATCAATATCCGTTATGACGGGAGCATGATCTGAAATTACAATAGGCTCAATAGAGGAAGAAACAAGAGTTTGAGTGAGAAGCTGAGAGAGAAAAATTTAATCCAGTCTAGAGGAAGACGCATGAGGATGTGAAAAAAAGGAGTAGTCAAGAGTGTCTGGATGAGTGAGTCTCCAAGAATCTGAAAGGTTAGTTTGAGATATAGTGTCCAGGAATTTTTTGTGGGGTTTGTGGGGAACAAAGCGAACGGTGGACTTTCGGTCCAAGAAAGGGTCAACAACTTGATTGCAGTCTCCACCTAAAAGGAAAAAATCATCTCTATATTGTGTGCACTTGCTCGTGATGAGGGGCCAGAACAAGCAATCAGGTTGGGTAGGTCCATAAACATTGAACACAGTTAGGGAAATGGAATTAAGCAATAATTTAGCCAAAATCCAGCGACCTTCTGAATCCTTTTCCTCCAACAAAACTTTACATTTAAGCTTTTTATGAACCAAAATAGCAACTCCATTTTTCTTTTTATCTGTTGGCGAAAATAAGACAGTACCCACCCAACACCTCTTTAATTTAAGAGATTCAACATCACTGAGATGGGTTTCTTGCAAAAGAACGATATCCGGGTTATAGGAGGATAAATGAGAGAGTACCCTTTGTCTCTTAATGGGATTAAGAAAACCTTTTACATTCCATGAAATAACTCTAAATTATAAACCAAGGTAAATATGATACGATAAATAATAGTGCAAAAGACAGTTTGTTAAAAAGAAGAGATACGAGAGAGAAGTGAATAGAAATATACAAAAGAACCATAAACACCATTGGAAAAGAGATAGCTGCCAAATAGGAGAAGGAGAAAGAACCATAAATGTCTTGGAAAGAGGAGTGAGAAGAGAAGGAACTGACGAAAAGCAAACCAAAAAGAGAAAAATCTAGGATGAAAAAAGAAAGCAGGTGGAGAAAAAAGAAGCTAAGGATCAGAAAAGGAGAATCCCAATTGAGAAAGGCATTGGAAAGGACGAAGAAGGAAATAGAATGGAAAAGAAATGAGAAAAGGAAAGAGGGAGAGTAGAAGAGACAGTAAAAATCCAAAAGGACGACTGAAGTGAACATACCTGGGGGGAACAAACAAGAAGGAGGGGGGACCATGGTGACACCCGACAAGACGAACCGTTCGAAGGGAGAGGACTCCGCCGCTCCAGGAAATGAACTTGGAAGAAAGAAGCAACTACACGAAGTGAGGGAGGAACACATTGGGAACCTGTATGAAGAGGAAAGAAAAAAAACAAAACAGGAGGTAAGTAAGTACTGACAAAATGCTAAACAGAAGAAAGAGAAAAGGAACACCAATATTCATATCATAAAAGAGCAAGCAGAAAAACATCAGAAAAGAGTAACACAGAAAAACAGAACATATAATGTCACAACAACGACATCAGCAATAGGATGCAGTTCCAACGAGGAGAAGACCATCAGCCTGTGGAAGGAAAAGAAGTATCCATGCCGTCATTGGAATGAATCTGAATAAAGTTCTTGAGTTCACCAGGATCTTGAAAGGTCCACGTCTTGTTGTGGTGCGTAACCTTGAATATGCAGGGGTGGAATAATCCATAACGGGCACCAAGTAAGCGCAATGGAGCACGGAGACTGAGGAACTCCTTACGCGTGGAAGCAGTAGCGTTGGAAACATCCTGTGTAAGGAACACACGCTGCCCTAACCAGGAAACATTACGTTTGGCCCGCGCCGCAGATAGAACAGTAAGAAGGTCCGTGAACTTCAGGAACAGAATAATGACTCCCCTAGGTTTGGATGAGGTGGATGATCTGGGACCAAGTCTGTGAGCCCTCTGGATTGATAGGGAAGTTGAAGGAGGCATATCCAAGAGCTTTGGCAGGAAAGAGGTAAAGAACGGGACAGGGTCATCCCCTTCCAAAGTTTCCAGAAGGCCGTAAACACGCAGATTGTTTCGTCTATTCCTGTTTTCCAAATCTTCGGTATGCTGCTGTAAGGCCGGTACTGACTTTTCCAAAGAGGAGATGCGTTGAGCCTGTGATGGAATCTCCAAAACTTGCTGTTCTACAGAAGAAATTCTATCGTCCATAGAAGCCCATTTCTCTCTTAAAAGCTGCATCTCATTACTGGTAGTTTCCACAAATGGACGTAATGCTCTTATTTCATCTAAAATTAGTTCCATAGAGATGGGAGACGAAGGCTTGTCCGGAGACGGAGGATCCTGCTTAGGGAGTTTAGAAGAAGTCAGTGGAGGCGACGCTTTAGAGGAGACATTCTGGCTTGAAGAAGAGCGATTTGGAGCTGAACCAGCCATTGATGTTGTGACAGCAGACGAATCAGGGGAGAAGGTCATTGAATCCTGTGGTGACTTTGATGAGGTAAAGACAAATTTGGGTTGACGCAGCCTGCCCATAAGACGGTGAAGCGTGGGAACCAAAGGCAAAAGAAACACACTCAACGAGATGGTCAAGGTAATGAAGTCTGTTCCTTTCTCACCTTCTCTTCCTTTCCTAGGTAGTTTATCAGATGCATTCACTTTACCACCACACTCCTCCGGTCTTTTTGATCTCATGCTTGCACTCGCTTTTCAGCATCTCTCTTCCAATTGGAAAACCCTTGCAAAACTCTCCATGCAGCATTGGTGGAACTCTATTTGTCACTTTCACAGACTTGATGTCACCAGCCGACTGGACTATTGGAACACCCTCTACGCGGGAACCACAGCCAAACTACAGAAAAGACTCCAGCGCATACAGAACGCCTCCGCCTGACTCATCCTGGACATCCCCTGACACAGCCACATCTCCGGCCACCTGAGGAACCTGCACTGGCTCCCCGTCAGCAAAAGGATCACGTTCAGGCTCCTTACCCACGCACACAAGTCTCTCCACGACCTGGGCCCCAAGTACCTCAACAACCGCCTGACCTTCTACACGCCCACCCGTCAGCTACGCTCTACAAGCCTCGCCCTCGCTGCCGTACCACGCATCCGAAGAGCCACCACCGGAGGAAGATATTTCTCCTACCTGGCAGCCAAGTCATGGAACTCCCTCCCCATCCACCTCCGGCTGACACAGGACCATATCGCCTCCAGGAAACAACTCAAGACCTGGCTGTTCGAGCAGTAGCGGACCCCTCCCCCTAAGCGCCTTGAGACCCTTCCGGGTGAGTAGCACGCTATACAAATGTGATGATTGATTGATTGATTGAATGGTTAGGAGGAGTGAGAAAATCTGAGAAATGCACTGCCAAATCTGCTTCCAAAAAATAGAAACTACAGGGCAGTAGAATAATAAGTGTAAAAGGTCAGCATCTGGCGAATTGCAAGTCCAACAGGCAGAATTAGAAATAGAGGAGAAGCGAAAAAGGGAAATAGGAGAAAGATAGAGTCTGTGGTACAGAAAGAAGAGAGATTGAGTGAGAGAGGCAGAGCGAGAAATTTTCAAGGACTTGAGCCAGAGTTTATCCCAAAGGCAAGTGGGCCAAACAGAGCCTAGATCAGCTTCCCAAGAAAGTCCAACCGTAGATTTGGGACGATCTGGGTTAGGAGAGGAAAAGAATTTGTAGACAAGGGATGCATTAGGAAGAGTAGAAAGCAATGTCAAGAGAGAAGAGGGAGGATCGAGGGGTAGCGTGGGAGACAAGGAATAATATCGCCCGAGAATCACTCCCATGAGAATGGTATATTTATGCAGAAAGGAAGGAGGGCAAGAAAATTGAAGTCGGAGAAGCAGAAACGAACAGGGGGTAGTACCGTCAAAAAGTTGATGAATCCACATGATGCCCTTACGTCTCCAAGAGGACCAGCAGATAGGTCTGTTATTAACCAGAACAAGCGAATTATACCAAATGGGCTGACATAAAAGGAATCACAGGAGGTAGATGAGAGGGAGAAGAGAGGACGCAGAAGGGAAGAAGTATGTTTGAATAACGGGAAAGAATAAAACGGGGATTTAGAGGAAAAACAGATAAGCTCTTCAAAAGAGAAGGGGGACAAAAAGATATGTTCAATATAGAGGTGAGAAAGGAGAAACTACACTCAAAAGTCAGCGTGAAGCTTGATGAAGGGAGAAGGATTTATGGTATAGACGAAAGTCAGGTAAGTTAACACCACCATTAGATTTGGGATGACGAAGAGAAGAGAGAGAGATTCTGGACTTTTTGCCCTTCCAAAGAAATTTGGAAATAGAAGAGTCAAGACGCCTGAAATAAACGGCAGGGATGTGGACTGGGAGCATAGAGAGCGTGTAGATAAGAATAGGAGCAACCATCATTTTGACCGAGTCTAGCCTACCCCACCATGAAAGGAAAAGTGGAGTCCAAGAGGAAAACAATTGGTCAATACGTGAAAGGACAGAGGACATATTTAATTTGACTGAAGAAGTAATAGAATTAGAGAACCAAATTCCGAGGTATTTAATCTTGGTACTGTTCCAGGCAAAACCTGTAGAAGAGAAGAGATGAGGGAGACAGAACTTCGTCAAAGGGAGAATTTCTGTTTTATCTGAGTTCATTTTATATCCAGATACAAGGGAGAACTTATGGAATTCGGCCAATAAAGGAGGAATGGAGGACTCCAGATCTGAAATGAACAAAAGGATATCGACAGCATAAGCAGAGAGTTTTAATTGTTGATCGCCATATGGGAAACCGGAGATAGAAGAGTTCTGACGAATGGAGGATAAGAAAGGTTCAAGGGCTAACACAAAAAGGAGGGGGGATAGAGGGCAACCCTGACGAACGCCTCTACGAAGATTGAAGGAAGCAGAAAGATGACCATTGACAAGAACAGAAGCTTTGGGAGACGAATATAATAAAGAAACAAGAGATATAAATTTAGGACCAAAACCATGCCAGGCTAGGGAAGCAAATAAGAAGGACCAATCAACCCGGTCAAAAGCTTTCTCCGCGTCAACTGAAATGGCAGCTTAGGGAAACGACAAAGATGGGGCCTTATTTAGGGCATTGAGAAATAGACGGGAGTTTTCAGAAGTAAGTCTACCTTTGATAAAACCACATTGTTCTTTGCCTATGAGATGTGGCATAAAAGAATCCAAACGCAAAGCAAGTTATTTGGCAAATAGTTTATAGTCAACATTAACTAACGAAATAGGGCAATAGTCCTTGCAAAACTTTGGATCTCTACCCTCCTTCGGAATCAAACAAATGGTGGCATCTTGGAAAGTACCTGCAGCAGAACCCGAAGAAGCGAAAGACTGAAAAAGAGTTAAAAGTTTAGGCAAAATAAGATCAGAGAAATGCAAATAAAATTCCACCGGAAAACCATCAGGACCAGGAGTCTTACCTTTAGTAAGGGAAGAGAGCGCTACTGAAAGTTTGTGAAGAGTAAGATCAAGGTCAAGGGAGGCGAAGTTGAGATGAGACGGAGAAGGTCTAGGGAGTTTCTCAAAATAAGCATGAAGCATAGAACAAGAAGGAGGAGATTCTGGAGTGTAAAGCTGCTGATAAAAAAGTTGGAATTGATCAAGAATCTTGTCAGTCTCATGCAAGAGAGTATTATCCGATGAAAAAATAGATTCAATCCTAGTGCGCTCCTTGCGAGCCTTGAGATAATTGGCCAAAAGTGTACCAGATTTGTTGCGACCGCCGTAAAACCGTGCACTACTCCAAAGAAGGATAGAAGCTGCATTATCCGTAGAGAATTTGTTAAAGGAAATTTTAGCGCGCAGGAGTTCTGGGGACATGCATTTAGCAGAAGAGGTGGAGAATTGGTGTTCTAGGTGTTTGATATGGGCGAGAAAAGAGTTCCGTTTCTGAAGAAATTGCTTCTTTTTCCGAGAAACAAAGTCTATAATGAATCCTCGTGCTGTGGCCTTAAAAGAATCCCAGAGAGTATGAGGGAGAATATCAGCGGTAGAATTGGTGAGAAAAAAATCATCTGTAAAAGTTCGAAAGGAAGAGGAGAAGTTGGGATCAGTAAGAATGGAAGAGTTGGAGCGCCACCGGGAGGATTTAGGGTGAGGGTGAAGTAGATCAATATCCGTAATGACGGGAGCATGATCTGAAATTACAATAGGCTCAATAGAGGAAGAAACAAGAGTTTTAGTGAGAAGCTGAGAAAGAAAAATGTAATCCAGTCTAGAGGAAGACGCATGAGGATGTGAAAAAAGGAGTGGTCAAGAGTGTCTGGATGAATGAGTCTCCAAGAATCTGAAAGGTTAGTTTGAGATATAGTGTCCAGGAATTGTTTGTGGGGTTTGTGGGGAACAAAGCGAATGGTGGACTTTCGGTCAAAAAAGGGTCAACAACTTGATTGCAGTCTCCACCTAAAAGGAAAAAATCATCTCTATATTGTGTGCACTTGCTCGTGATGAGGGGCCAGAACAAGCAATCAGGTTGGGTAGGTCCATAAACATTGAACACAGATAGGGAAATGGAATTAAGCAATAATTTAGCCAAAATCCAGCGACCTTCTGAATCCTTTTCCTCCAACAAAACTTTACATTTAAGCTTTTTATGAACCAAAATAGCTACTCCATTTTTCTTGTTATCTGTTGGCGAAAATAAGACAGTACCCACCCAACACCTCTTCAATTTAAGAGATTCAACATCACTGAGATGGGTTTCTTGCAAAAGAACGATATCCGGGTTATAGGAGGATAAATGAGAGAGTACCCTTTGTCTCTTAATGGGATTAAGAAAACCTTTTACATTCCATGAAATAACTCTAAATTATAAACCAAGGTAAATATGATACGATAAATAATAGTGCGAATGACAGTTTGTTAAAAAGAAGAGATAGGAGAGAGAAGTGAATAGAAATATACAAAAGAACCATAAACACCATAGGAAAAGATATAGCTGGCAAATAGGAGAAGAAGAAAGAACCATAAATGTCTTGGAAAGAGGAGTGAGAAGAGAAGGAACTGACGAAAAGCAAACCAAAAAGAGAAAAATCTAGGATGAAAAGAGAAAGCAGGTGGAGAAAAAAGAAGCCAAGGATCAGAAAAGGAGAATCCAAATTGAGAAAGGCATTGGAAAGGACGAAGAAGGAAATAGAATGGAAAAGAAAGGAGAAAAGGAAAGAGGGAGAGTAAAAGAGACAGTACAAATCCAAAAGGACGACTGAAGTGAACATACCTGGGGGGAACAAACAAGAAGGAGGGGGGACCATGGTGACACCCGACAAGACGAACCGTTCAAAGGGAGAGGACTCCGCCGGGCCAGGAAATGAACTTGGAAGAAAGAAGCAACTACACGAAGTGAGGGAGGAACACATTGGGAACCTGTATGAAGAGGAACGGAAAAAAACAAAACAGGAGGTAAGTAAGTACTGACAAAATGCTAAACAGAAGAAAGAGAAAAGGAACACCAATATTCATATCATAAAAGACCAAGCAGAAAAACATCAGAAAAGAGTAACACAGAAAAACAGAACATATAATGTCACAACAATGACATCAGCAATAGGATGCAGTTCCAACAAGGAGAAGACCATCAGCCTGTGGAAGGAAAATAAGTATCCATGCCGTCATTGGAATGAATCTGAATAAAGTTCTTGAGTTCACCAGGATCTTGAAAGGTCCACGTCTTGTTGTGGTGCGTAACCTTGAATATGCAGGGGTGGAATAATCTATAACGGGCACCAAGTAAACACTATGGACCACGGAGACTGAGGAACTCCTTACGCCTGAAAGCAGTAGCGTTGGAAACATCCTGTGTAAGGAACACTCGCTGCCCTAACCAGGAAACATTACGTTTGGCCCGCACCGCAGATAGAACAGTAAGAAGGTCCGTGAACTTCAGGAACAGAATAATGACTCCCCTAGGTTTGGATGAGGTGGATGATCTGGGACCAAGTCTGTGAGCCCTCTGGATTGATAGGGAAGTTGAAGGAGGTATATCCAAGAGCTTTGGCAGGAAAGAGGTAAAGAACGGGACAGGGTCATCCCCTTCCAAAGTTTCTGGAAGCCCGTAAACACGCAGATTGTTTCGTCTATTCCGGTTTTCCAAATCTTCGGTATGCTGCTGTAAGGCAAGTACTGACTTTTCCAAAGAGGAGATGCGTTGAGCCTGTGATGGAATCTCCAAAACTTGCTGTTCTACAGAAGAAATTCTATCGTCCATAGAAGCCCATTTCTCTCTTAAAAGCTGCATCTCATTACTGGTAGTTTCCACAAATGGACGTAATGCTCTTATTTCATCTAAAATTTGTTCCATAGAGATGGGAGACGAAGGCTTGTCCGGAGACGGAGGATCCTGCTTAGGGCGTTTAGAAGAAGTCAGTGGAGGCGACGCTTTAGAGGAGACATTCTGGCTTGAAGAAGAGCGATTTGGAGCTCAACCATCCATTGATGTCGTGACAGCAGACGAATTAGGGGAGAAGGGCGTTGAATCCTGTGGTGACTTTGATGAGTTCTCAGTCACATTAGAGAGTCAATAGAATCAACGGAATCAGTAGGAGGAGACACTGGAGGCAGGAAAACTGATATTGCGTAAGCACAATGAAGAGCAGCATTGAGAGAGAGGGGCAAGGTCCAAGAGGGGAAGTTGCAATGTGTTGAAGCGCTTGAGGACTGCAAACCAGTTCAAATACAATGGGAAAATGCTCCAAGTAGCGCCATAGGTGAATACTGTAAAATGGTGGAAGGAGCCTCTGAGGAGAAAGAAAACACCATAATGAGAGAGAGATGAAAGCTCACCGTGGGCAGGGTACAAGCACATAGGCAAAGGAGGCAGGTTCCACTTTGCAGCAATGAAAAAACGGCATCACAGGGTCCAGGTGGAGCGGGAAACCAGCCAGCAGATGTGCGCTACAAAGCTTTGAGGAAGCCGCGGCTCGTACGTCAGCTGCGGCACATCTCAAAATGGCGGGCGGAGGCAGCGCGACTTTCCCGTCACGGAAAAACTTAGTAGGGACGAAGCAGGAGGAGTCAGAGAGTCATTATCCAGGTCCCGGCAGGTTCCGACGCTCTGGGAAGCTGTTTTCAGCGAAAAAGGTGTCCGCTACGTGCAGATAGCTGAGGGAATGCCTCCAGGCACAGCGGAGCTCCGCAATCAGACGGCCATCTTGAGTAGCGTCTAAACCACGCCCCCACCACTATCACCTTTGATCATGGCTTAAATTGCTTTGCTGCAAAGATCATCAAATATAGCACCTACTTCTAAGTACTATTAAGTAAAGGTAGGTGAGTCAAGAAATAAGGGAGAGCTGAGCCAATGCTCTGACCTGGCTCTAAGAACCCATGCACATGCAATGAAACTGTTTCACATGTAAATTGTGCAGCAATAATGTCAAATATGATAAACCCTCTCAAAAGTTAAAAAAGTGTATTTCTTTAACACACTGAAGCATTTCACCTTAATACATTAGATTATAGCACACATTGAGAGGCATTTAATAGAGGGGATAGCACCTTAGTACAATAGATTGTATAATACATTGAGAGGCATTTGATAGAAGTGATAGCACCTTAGTACATTAGATTATACCATTAATTGAGAGGCATTTAATAGACATGATAGCACCTGAGTACATTAGATTATATTAGTACATTGAGAGAAATTTAGTAGAAGAGATAGTTTAAACAAAATGGACTTAGAACTATTCATGCAACCTCTCCCCACAGATGACAATGCTCCCTTTTTAGGAAATCTTTAAACAAATGTTTTTTTGTCTCCAGCATCAAGTAGATCTAGTGTTTGGTCAGCCCAGTTCTAGGATGCTAGCGCCAACACTCAGCATTCTCGTGCTTTACAAAAACTTTACTTACTTACAAAACCAGAAATGAACTAAAAGACAAGTAATTTGTCAAGCGCATTCTAAATGTGGCACAGACTGTTATTATACATGGAACAACATTAAGGTATTTTCAACTAAAAATGAAGTTCTTGTACAGCACACCTCATGCACTTATGAATTTGAAGATGCTCTCATACATGATTATGAAGAAAAAGGAAACATGGCGAAATAAAATAACTGCAAGGGGTTTACACAGTTTAATCAACACTTCAGCTGGGATTGTTAACAGTTTTTCAGGTTTCACTCTGAGCAGTTCAGTCACTAATTTGTTAGCTCTTTTTTGCCTCCAATTTGCCATCAAATTTTAATGCTGTATTTTTAATTTTGGGACATGGAGCGAGAGCTTGGGTGGGAAGCAGAAGCCACTCACTGTCTGTCTCTAGAGGGTTTCCAATTTATCTTTACCCTTAAAGTTATATGGCAGCTATAGTGGGATAACTTTCAGAGTGGAAAGGTTTATTGTGAACTGCGGCAAATTTAAAATTAATTACAAATTATTTTTTAGGTCGAGCCTGAGCAACGCATGCGGTTCTCTGCAAGGCATGCTGTATTAGTGTATGCACTTGAAGCTCATCTCACTCTCCGCCCATATTTGTTATTGGCTTGTGTCTTTGTGCTTTGTAAATTCTGGCTTCTGATTCGGTAATAGGCTTGTGTCATGGTACTTATAGAGCGCACTGTCACTAGACGGTCACCTTGCGGTGTCGCCTATTCGGCTTCCTGGCGCTGATACTCATACCGCTGTGGAACCCCTCCTGGCTTTCCCTGTGAAGTGTCCACTCCTGGGCACCCCCAGGGTAGATCCAGGCATCCTTAGTGCTGTTGGGGCCGGTGTGGAGGCTAAGCAAGCTATTGCCCAGAGTTGCAGCGTGGGGCCCGTGATTAGAATAGGCACCGAGGCGAGAATTAACAGGTCTGAGGAAATTGAGCCCGAGACCCCGCCAAGGCGGTAATCGAACCCTGGTCCCTGGCCAGAACTCTGCATCAGGGTCTGCCGCTCTAACCATTGAGCCACACTCCTCCTAACCATTCAATCAATCAATCAATCATCACATTTGTATAGCGCGCTACTCACCCGGATGGGTCTCAAGGCGCTTAAGGGGAGGGGTCCGCTACTGCTCGAACAGCCAGGTCTTGAGTTGTTTCCTGGAGGCGAGATGGTCCTGTGTCAGCCGGAGGTGGATGGGGAGGGAGTTCCATGACTTGGCTGCCAGGTAGGAGAAGGATCTTCCTCCGGTGGTGGCTCTTCGGATGCGTGGTACGGCAGCGAGGGCGAGGCTTGTAGAGCGTAGCTGACGGGTGGGCGTGTAGAAGGTCAGGCTGTTGGTGAGGTACTTGGGGCCCAGGTCATGGAGAGACTTGTGTGCGTGGGTAAGGAGCCTGAACGTGATCCTTTTGCTGACGGGGAGCCAGTGCAGGTTCCTCAGGTGGCCGGAGATGTGGCTGTGTCGGGGGATGTCCAGGATGAGTCGGCGGAGGCGTTCTGTATGCTCTGGAGTCTTTTCTGTAGTTTGGCTGTGGTTCCCGCGTAGAGGGTGTTCCCGTAGTCCAGTCGGCTGGTGACGAGTGCCTGGGTGACCGTCTTCCTGGTATCGGTCGGGATCCATCGGAAGATCTTACGGAGCATGCGCAGGGTGTTGAAGCACGATGAGGAGACGGCGTTGACTTGTCTGGTCATCGAGAGGGAAGAGTCCAGGATGAAACCCAGGTTGCGTGCATGGTCGGTTGGCTTGGGAGCGGTGCCCAGGGCCGGGGGCAACCAGGAGTGGTCCCAGGCGGAGGGCGATGGTCCCAGGATGAGGACTTCCGTCTTGTCTGAGTTCAGTTTCAGGCGGCTGTTCTTCATCCACTCGGCGACGTCTTTCATCCCTTCGTGCAGGCTCGTTCTGGCGGTGGCGGGGTCTCTGGTGAGGGAGAGGATCAGTTGGGTGTCGTCGGCGTAGGAGATGATGTTGAGGTTGTGCTGCCGTGCGATGGTTGCAAGAGGTCTCATGTAGACGTTGAAGAGGGTGGGGCTGAGTGATGATCCATGCGGTACGCCACACTCCTCCTTGTTAGTCCCTCCTTAGACCCGCCTTGTCTTTATTTGTAACCTCCCATGAGGACTGGCCCTTTCACTTCTATTGTTACATCGTCTGTGTTATTCAGTCTGTAAGCACTACAAAGGTTGGCTAGCTCAGTCAGCCATTCGTTTTGAAAGAGAGCGGAAGGAAACTGTAGGAGAAGACAGTACTACTAGTGAATCAGCAGTCCATCAGGCGTCCCAAAAAAACACTTCTGCATCTGTGCCTGTGGCAGAAGTGAGTGACTTTTCCTCTGAGCCGTTAACCACACCAGGAACCGTATCATCTGCACCAGGCCCAGGCGATATGTCTGAAGCGGATTGGCTAAGTGATCTAGGGTTTCCTTGTCCCAGAAAGGACACAGAAGTGCAAAGTACAGGAATCCGGGAGAACATTGTTTCAATGGTGCAGGCCTATCTGGATAACTCAACAGCGGTCAATATTACTGAGGACCCATTGGCGTATTGGCATGGGAAAAGAAACATATAGCGAGAGCTCACCAACCTGGCTATCAATTACTTGTCTTGCCCACTCACAAGCGTGTCTTCAGAACGTGTTTTTAGTTCTGCTGGTGGCATTGTGACTTGCAAAAGGTCCCGCCTCTTGCCCGCAAATGTGGAGCGGCTCACCATGATAAAGATGAACCAGCACTTCATACCACCAGATTACAAAGTACGAGAATGCACGCAGGAAGAAGAGGACACCGACCTACCTGAGGGAAGTTTTCCTCAGTTACCAGAAGTACTACCGACTCAATTTGCAGAGTTTGAGGACAAGCTCTGCTTCCCTGACAGCGAGTTCTGAAAATTAGTCAATGATTCATTAACTTTATTGTTCGTCCTTATTCACTTTTATTCCTGTGTATCTGTCTTTCTTTGTTTAGCAAGTGCTTCATCACATTCACAACAAAACTGTAATCACCCAATCAAACAACAAGCCCATCAGCAGAACTGTCTTGATTTTGATGCCGCAGCATTCCTCAGGTTCACAACAGTTAGTTGACAAGAACTCAGTCCTGGTCGTCTATCCTCCTCCTCCAGACTCACCCTATCCATTTCCCGTAATGCTGATGCCTGGATTCTGCACAATGAAGAAACTTACGTTGGCGAGTCCCCTAAAGAGGGACTGGAAGTAGTGAGTCCTCATTTAAATACATTTTGCTAAGTGTGACTTTTTTTCCCCGATTTGCTTTTTGGCTGTTTGGGGGGTGTCAAACTTGTTTGCGCTTGGGTTTACGGGTCTTGGCTGGGCCATTGCTGGCAAGGTCTATTAGGGATGAAATTGGTTAGGCATTTACTTTGGAAAACATTTGGTCATTTACACGTGAACGTTTAGGCGTTATTATTGCTCGTTTGCCTGTCTTAGGGGTGCTGTCTGTGGGGCTTCTAGGTTTTTGGGGTCTGTGAGCACCGCCGCTATATTTATAATGTTGATTGCTTTTGTTTTGCAGAAAATCCACGCCGGGAAACTTCAGTTGGGGCCCTGCTACAGAACGCTTTAGGACAATGTGAATTCCAGGTGGAGCCAGCCCTCAAACACAAATTACAGGTAAGATAAGCGTTTGGATGGGAGGTAGTATAATGGAGTATTAGGAGAGGCGAGAGAGTGACAGTGGTACTAGTAGTAAAGTCCTAGGACTCTTGAATTAACAAACTCTGTGAAAGGCATTTACTTTGGAAAACATTTGGCCAATTACACGTGAACCAACACGATGACAGTGTTCAGTAAAACGAAATTACTGCTAAACCACCACCCACCAGGCTCAAAAGTAGTAAAAAACAGGTATGCTCAGATAAAGTTTGAAAAAGTGCATTTTTATATCCCTAACAAAATAAACTCCCGCAAGACCCTCCCTAACCCCAACAAATAAATAGTCCTTCAAAAGTCCCCAAAAACCCCAACTCCCAATTCCCACCCCCCAAAAGTCTCTAAAAAAGGGGCAAGGGACACTCTAGGGATGCATGGTGTTGACTTTGGCCTGCAGGGCATCATGCCTTAGGGCCAGGGCATCGTACTGCTCCCGCAGGGTGGCGTGATCTAAGCGGAGGCCCTCCAACAAATTTTGATATTCTTTCAATTTCCGGACCTCCGCCTCCAGGTCTGACACTCTGTGGATTGCACGGCGCAAGCGAGCCTTTAGAGTGCTGTGAGGGGCAGCCTTTGCTGCTTGGCGGTGGCGTCTGCCAGCACGGCTCCGTTTCGCCGGAGCACTGCGCTGACCGGCAGAACGTGGGGTCACGGAGGAGGATGCAGATGTCCCATTCGATGTACTCGACTGCATGTCCTCCAGTTCCACCAGCCGCCGATATTGGGCAACAGTAGCATCCAGCCTCCGTTGCCGGGCCAGTACAGCTAGCTTACTCCTTGTTGGTTTTGATGTTTTAGTATGACCAACTATATGAAGAAAGAAAGACATAATCTGTAACCAATGCTCTTTAAGAATATGATTAACACAAAATGATTCAGCAGGAAGTTGTGTCACAGTACAACTAGCAACTAGCCAGCGCAGTACAAAACTATTCAGGCCAGTATCATGGGCGTCCGCAGGGAGGGGCAAGGGGGGGCGCTTGCCCCCCCCCTGGATCGCAGGTCCATCCAGTGCTGGCCCAGTGACAAATTACAATATGGTAATTACAGCAGGCTGGGACCGACAGACAGATAGAGGCAGAGACAGGGACAGAGAGAGAGGAAGACAGAAGGAGAGAGAGAGAGGGATGGAGCCAGAGGGTGACAGAGGGAGGGTGAGGTAGGGGGACAGAGAGAGAGAGACAGAGAGGTAGAGGGAGACAGAAAGAGGGAGACAGAGAGAAAGAGAGAGAAGGAAACAGAGAGAGGGAGGGAGATAGAGAGAGAGGGAGGGAGACAGAGAGAGAGACAGAGAGAGAGACAGAGAGAGAGAGAGAGAAAGAAAGATGTGTGTAATGTGTATGCCAGGTCTGGTGGCTCAGTGGACGAAGGCATCCGCTGCAGGGGCATGAGTTCAACTTCATGGTCATAGTTTTTTTGTTGCTCTAGATCCACCCCCCTCCCCTATGGGGTTCTTTGTTTATTTAAGCTCTATGTCGTGTTATATTTAAAAAATATATATTTAATACTTGTGCTCAATCATGTCAGGAGTAGGACTCAGGAGATGGTGATGATGTTGCACCCCCCCCTGGAAACATTTCATAGTATTTTCGTAGTTCATCCAGTGACCGTCTACTCTCTGTAGATACACATCATATGCTATCTAAGAGTCAGATAGTACCATGATCCAACTTACCTGTACCCGCCACCACCACTGTCTGCTTCCTCACAGTCTGTTCTTGGGCCATTTGCGCCGCATCCTCCCCAGAATCGTCCTCGGACTCGGAGTCGATCACCACCACCACATCCGAGCTGGCCCCGCCACCAGATGTTCCACCTACAAAGTAGATTTAAGAATGTTAGATTACACCACTCACTAGTATTTGGTCTAGGAATGAAGAAATGTGAAAACAACAGAAAAAGTAATTGACTGTCTATTCTAGTCTAAAGTAAAAATGTCCCTCCTTCCAGGGAAGGCTGTTGTCTTGCTGCACTTTTTTGTCACAATTGATGAATGCTTGCTTAATTTTAACACACACAACGTTTTTCTCTGAACAGACAGAAGCTGGACTTCTAAGGACAAGAGCAACATCAACTTCAAACCAGGTGAAAGCTCGGCTCGACCACAAGAAATGTGTTCCATTACTCATCAACTCAGCACCAAGCACTTTTCCATTTCCAGCTAACTTTATTTTAATATATGCGTTTACTTTTACTTTTAATAAAGCTTTTAAACTTGAATAGACTCTGTGGTTTTTGGTCCTCCAGACTAGAGTGACTGAGCGAAAAGTTTTGCAATTTTTGCAAGGATGAGTCCGTGCCGCAGACACTACCAGGTTTATACAGTGTGCCAAACATGCCACTCTGAAATATTATTACTCTGGTCTTTGGTGTCCATAGTTTGGTTTGTGGAGAATTGTCCCTGCAACAGTAGTATTATGGATTTTGCTCCTATCTAAACACTATTTCAAAAAAATTAAATTAGGAACGCTTGGACAACAATAGGTCCTCTATTTTTAAATGAAAACTTACTGGGGCCAGCAAAGGAGCACTCGCCGCCCTGGCCTGCATCCTCCTCCTTTGGAGCCACAGCATCCTCCTGTTCCGTCCGCTTGCCCCTGGGCGGACCTGACGTACAACATAAAAGAAAGAACAGAAAACATTGATGATTGCTGCTTGTCGATGTCCTTGTCAACCAAATCAAACATTTAGAAAGAACAAAAACCAACTATTTAAGCCAAAAAGAGGGCTACAAAGGAAGGACTGCACCTGAGCCTCTACTCTAGGGGCAGATTTACAAGGCCCTTGCAGCTCTTTTGCTCCGTTCTTGCGTCACTTTTGTGACGCAGCGCCACTACAAGAGAGGCGCCATGGTGTGGCGTATATTAACAACGTGACGCATATGGGAGATGCATCCCATTCTAAAGCCCTGCGCCATAAGGGAGCGTTCCAGCGCAAGGGAGGGCGTTCTTGCGCAGGAATGCATGCTAAAAGTGGCTATGGGGAATATATAAAAATTTCAATCAGTCATTTAGGACAATGATGCGTCACTGAAACCCTGCGCCTGCATGAAGCAGACGTACGGCTTGACGCAGCATTGCTGGAGCTGCGCCATCGTTGCAACGCAACTCCATCAATGAGACGCCTTTACGGCACCGATGCGTAACGCTTCAGTGACGTTTTGGGACCATGGTGTGCCGCATTGTAAATACGGGCTCACCATGGGTGGTGCTGGCATGCCGCACACTTTGCAAGGATGCGCAGGTAATTGCTAATCTGACACTTAGGGGCATACTTTCGAGTTCTGGGCTGCACACCTCCAGAGGTGCACCAGAACAAATGCGTAACGCAAAACTAACCTTGCGTCACGGCAGATGCGCCGCAATTACAATGCGGCAAACCCTGGCGCAAGGGTAGGCAGATGCGTGACGCATCTCGTGACGAAAGAGGGGCGCATCTCTAGAGTCGCGTCGCAGGCGCGATGCAACTCTAGCAATGCTCAGGGCTGCCCAATACTCAACATACCGCATCAGTCCTTACGCCTGCTTCAAGCAAGCAGGCATAAAGAATTGACGTAGCAGCGTCGCGGAAGTGCCTGCGTTAAATCTTGTAGATTTCACGCAGGCACTTTTGCGAGGCGCACAGCTGCCTGACCGCCACCTCTCCCCCCCCCCCTGCGTGGGAACGCACCCATTGTGGCGCAGGCCCAGGCCTTAACGTGGCGCATCTCCCTAGATGCATCACGTTGTACATGACTCGCAGGGATGCGCCACGTTTACGTCGCTGTGCGTCAGGTAAGGCAGCGTAAACGTGGCGCAAGGGGCTTGTAAATCTGCCCCTTTGTGTCTTGCATTACGCAGTTCTGTAAAGTACACTCATACATTACTCAGCCCAATTAAATGAACACAAAATAGAAAACAAATAAGCAGTGGCACCGCCACAGAGAAGGAGAGCAGTGCACCTGAAATGCAGAGAAGATTTTGAAATATTAATTTACCTCTCCTATCAATGTAATCGGCAGCATTATTGCTCTTTGTAAAAAAGTTAAAACAAACATTTGCAATAAAACACACAGAGCAGGAGAAAAAACAGAGTAGTGAGTGATGAAAAAATTGCTACTACTACTCACCAAGCCCGGGGACCTCCACTCCCAGCAGGTCGAGCAGGTCGCGCTCCCGGTCCAGGATATCGGTCCAGCGGTGGGTCACCTGGTTGTAGGTGCGCTGGACCCCAGAGATGTGAAACAGGGCCCGGCACACCTGCTCCCACCGCTTCCGTCGCTCCTGGCGGTTGGTGTAGCCACCAGCGATCCTGCCGCCTGCCGCGATGGTCTTGGGGAGGCGGCGCTGTACATAGAAAACGAGTGCGCCCACCTCCTCAGGGCTGAAGATCTCCCTGGGCACCACCATTTCCGCCCTGAAACGGCCACACAGGAGCCGGGCACGGGCTGCAGGGCCCGTCTTGGGCAGCTTCACAGCTGGCTTCACCATGGTCTGGGCAGGTGTTAGCAAGCAACAAGGAGACAAAATGAAAAAGAATAAGACTAGGGAAGAAGAAAATAAAAGTTTAAAAAAGTAGTTGAAAAGTAAACAAAAGTAGCCTGAAACACAAAAATATAGACCTAGAAAACTAGAGGGATAGAAAAAAAGTTAAATAGATCAAAAAAATATTAAAACAAGCAAAGTATGGCAGAGATATAGAGAGGATAGAAACACCATGCCCAGACATATAGGAATGAATGAAAAACAAGATGGCGGCCCGATCACGTGCGCGTAAGTAAGTTCGCGCGCGATTTCTCTCGCGAACTCGTGCGAACTTGCATTCGCAATGCGCTCATTCCGCGAGATTACACATAGCGGGCGGAAACAGAAATACGTCACGTAAACAAAATGGCGGCGCCCATACTCAACCTTGGGGTAACTCGCACGAGTTTGCGGCTTCCACGGTCGATTTCGCACGACGCCGCGCCTCGCGAATAGCGCGAAATTACCGAAAAACGAGTTTTACAAAAGCAAAACCAACGAGCAGGTGCAAAAGTTCGAGCTCATCATTTGTAACCATTTCCCTGTAGTGCTTCCTGAAGGGGCCCTCCAGAATCCGGTTGCCTACTTGCAACTATTGTGTGACCCTGCTTTGACAGTCACAGAATAGTTAGAAGTATGCCATTGCATCCTGTTAAAAAAAATTTACATTGCAACAAAAAGGAAAGGGAGCAAACAAGCAAGTGCCAGCCTTCTTTAATGTCAGTTGGGGCAGGGCAGGTGTTGTTGTTTGCAAAACTTAAAGCACTTACCAGGTGTGCTTTGCTTTGCCACAATAATGTACACTCACTGGTCAACCAGAGCGTGCTGTGATGACACCGAGGGTGGCATGGGTGTGCCAGCCAGAGGGTGGCATGGGTGAACCAGAGTGCCAGTGTTGACAGAGGATGGCAGTGCTTTGCTTTGCCCCAATAATGTACACTGGTGAACCAGAGGGTGCTGTGATGACACAGAGGGTGACATGGGTGAGCCAGAGGGTGGCATGGGTGAACAAAGAGAGTGCCAGTGGTGACAGAGGGTGGCAGTGATGAAGAAAGCCTTGCAAACAGGCTGGGCACGTAGAAACAACAAGTTCGCAAAACTGGCGACCCGACAAGTAAGTTCGCAATTTGCGAAATTGTACAAAACCCTCGCGAACTTGCAGAAACCCGTGCGAACACACATCCCCAAAAAAATCCGCAAAATCCGCGAGAATTTGCGGATTTTGCGGATTTTCGCAATCCGCAAATTCGCAAATCCGCAAATTCGCGAATTGCGAATCCGCAAAATCCGCCCATGCTTACATTATAGGGAACTTCCTCCACCACCCCTGCCGTTATCAAGTCATTTACAATATGTATCAAAGCTATATGCCTTCTCTAGAGATCTTGTACTGAGGAACACAAGGTAAAACCGCTCCCTCCTTCACAGTAATGCGTACAGAAGGAATAATCATTTGACCCACATCAGTATCGGAAGTAGCCCATAACGTACTTGGAAGGGAAGCTAATGCGTCGGCCTCTTGCATGAGGCACGATCTCTCAATTTCTGGGTAGTTTTCATTCAAAATGACCCGCACCCCTTCAGGGGCACAGCGTATTGTTGCATGAAAATGCTTTAGCATATCAAGTCCCATAATATTATCTGGTGTATTTGGAGATAATAAAAACGGACATGGAGCAGTGAATTTATCAACATGAAATGTAAGGGGTTGAGACAATGGGCTTAGTGAAGGTGTTCCATCGAACCCTATTGCTGTAATCGTTTCGCCAGTCAGGGGAGCCCTTGGAACCAAGTGTTTAGACAGAGCACTACGAGTAGCTCCTGTGTCGACCAGAAACTGATCAGTAGAACCCAAAACATGTGCTGATATATATGGACCCCTTTGATCGACTGGTACTTCAACCGATTCCACACCCCATCCTACACAATCCTATGCATATCTATTATCCTGCGACTCAGTATACTCTCCTTCAGCTATCTGATACTGATTCCGTCGATCAAAAGTATTATGTTCAACCTGACCACGACCCCTCTCTTCAAACCTACCACGATCATTCGCTCCACCTCTTGGTCCTGAATAACTATTCCGTGACCTTCCACTTCCTCGACCCTCTCTGACTACGCTGTTCACGAAGTACCCGACAATCTGCGAGCCAATGTCCAAACTGCTTACAGTATGCACACTGATCCTCAGAAATGTCGGAACGAGGGGGAGACGTAACGTACGATCCTCGTCTACCCCTATCGTTCCCTCTCGATTGCGTAGCACAAACCTGTGCCAACATCACTTTCGTCTTTAAGTCCTTCGCTTTCTTATCACTACTTTCTTTAGCCTCTAGTTCCTGACGTTCATAATACTGAGCCATAGTTAATAAGGAGGCAGGCGTTGCCGTGGTCCATGAACTTTCACTAGCCTGTAATCGCTTTGCAATCTCCGGTAGGAGATTAGCCACATACTTATCTACGAATAAGTGCCTGCCCGTGTCCTCTGTTAATGATTGGCCACTGTAATCATGGAATGCTTCCTCAAAACGTGAAAAGAAATCAGATACCGATTCGTCTGACTTCTGCTTACAAGACGCTAACACTGTCCAATCTATTTTCTTAGGGGGGACAAGCGTTTTTAATTTATTCAAGATAGCTGTTGGCAAATCTAAAATCAACTGACACGGTTTACATGCAGGTTCCCTATCTGAATCAGCTCTCACTATGTCCTTCCAATCTGCGCCTAATATTGTTCGATCGTCAAACTTACGAATCATCCTCCACATATCAGGAGGCAATATCAGCCCAAAGAAAAGATCAATATCAACTAACGTCATAATACACGAAGAAATAGCACCCTCCACACCTTCATAGAAAGCTGCTGGATTTTTACGGGGGTCAGGCAAAGCATTCTTAAGTGCCATAACATCTGCTCTATTCCATGGCGTATAAACCCCATTATACACAAAATAGCCCTTTGAATCTTTAGACGTCTTATCATCATCCGTACCGTCCCCTTTAGGAGGGACATACAAAGGTGCAGCTTCCCGCATAGGCAAAACATTAATTGCAACACTCTTATCTGATCCATAAATAGGGCACACTCGAGAAGTTTCTGTCGATCCAGACGCTGGTGGGTTCGATGCCTTTTTCACCGCTCTCAATCGTGTCGCCTCATCCCGTAACCAAATCAACCGTCGGAAAAATTCCTCCGCATCTGAAAGAGCAAAAACACCTTTACGGAAATTCTCACGACCAACTGATATATCCTTAGGTTCAAACTCAGGAGATTGTTTTCTAAAACGCTCAACAACTTCACCTGCAAGATGATCTAAAAAATACAATCGTTCCTTGTCGGACCACTTGCTCATAAAATCATCAACCTCTGAAACAGTTATAGAATTTACATTAAGTTTACGGGCACTCGAACGCAATTCCGTCATACGCTCGGCATGTAACCTGGTACGTTGTTTGTCCTGATTATCCTCGTCCGATTCCACATCCGGAGCCGTAGGCTGAACATACGGAGGCGGGCAACGATCTAACAATGAAAAATCATCTAATTCATTAGTAAGGACAGGATAAAGAGGACGTCTAATAGGAAACTGACCATTAACCTGCAAGTTACGTTCTCGACTCTCTTTCTCTTTCTGTTCCTGCAATTCCTTCTCCTGTAGCTGCAAAGCTTTATCCCGAGCAGCCTTTCGCTGCTCTTTGTCCTCCAAGGCTTCTGCACGCTTCATTCGTTCACGCACCGCTTTCTCCCACATACGCACACAATCAAACATATCCTGTCTAGACCTGCGCTGAAACAAACACTGTTCTACATACTGGACTTTTCGCAAATCGAATGACCCATGTAGTGGCCATTGCAATTCACGATCAGGTTTAGTGTATTTGTGCCATAACGTGCTATACATTATGGGAGGAAGGCCAGATTTAATGTACATTTCGCGATTAGGAGTCCCCTCTGGGGGAGCCAGCTGAGATTCATTTAATCGATAAGTGGTACCATTTCCAAAGCAGCACATTCCTCGGAGTGTGCTGAGGACAGGCATGTTCAAAATATCACGGAAAAACGCGATATTACATAAAATGGCACTTAAGGGTACTTACGCACAATGTGCCGTTCAAACAAATTCAAAAGCAGAGAAATATCCCTACATGCCTGCCTATGTGAGGTGCACTCCACATATAATTCAAATCATAGGTCCAAACGTTAACTAACTCATACAAATTCAAATTCAAATTCAAATTCAAAAAGCCACTGTAAGTGTCAATAGACTACCTTACCAAACATAAGCTTACCAAATAGCTTCAAAAGTGCCCAGATTCCAACTGCCAAGTTCCGTAGCCGAATCAGCCAAAACAGGCACTACACGACAAGCCAAACGATCAGAACCTCAGTCGAGGACCGGCGCCACCTGGAAGGTCAGATCAGAAGGAAAGGAAAAAACACTGTGGGTGCCAAGACTCGAGTCACTCAGTGGCAGCGTACGCGTCCATAGCGAGTTTCCAATCCTTCGTCGTGACCTCTCCTTCGGGCATCCGAGTCGCCGATGAGGTCCCATCTGGGTCACCAATTGTGGTATCGGGTTCTATCAGGTCTACATACTTGCAGAAACACTCGGACACCATAAAACAGAAGTTGGCACGGAAACTGAAAATGCAAAGAGACAAGTTTATTAGGACCCCATGGGGTGGTGGTACATTCCTACAGCACCCTTCTGCAATGCAAAAAGTTTCACCCCGAACATCGGTGTGCGACCTCTTTTATACAGTTTAAAGGTAAAAAAAAGGTAGGCGGTATACATTTGAACAGTTTTAGGTACATATAAGGGCATTTTTGGAACACAGCCAACATGAGGGAGGGGTTTAATACCACTGGTCAGTTGGGAGGAACATTCCTAAGGAGTGACCACTCTCTAGTCCAAAGATCAGATGTACGCATGCGCGAGACTGACCATTGCTAAAAATAGCCTGTTGCTGGGTAGGGTAAAGGTTCATTGGCATGAAGGAAGGACGAAAGGGCACGCTGACCACGAGGCCGCATGTTCATACAAAATGGAAGCCACCGAACACAAAATGGCCCCCACACGTTTAGTCAAGTTAACAGAAATGTTCGTGTAGCTGAGCTTAACGCTAACTCAGGTACTGCCAAATTACGACACTTGACCCTCACATAGTCGCCAGGACGGAGTTCGTAGGCCTCACCTGTCGATCTGTCAGGAAACGCTTCGCGATTCTGTTGATGAATAGAGATCAAACTGTTGGTTAACTGTGCTAAATAATCATTCATCAGAACACAAGGAACATAATGTATGGGGCGTGGCTTTGGAATTCCCCAAATATTCATCGATCTCCCAAAGACCACTTCGTACGGCGTGAGACCAGATCGTGAATGTGGCACCGATCTTATGGACAACAATGCCAAGGGTAATGCATCTGGCCAATTTAAAGATGTGGAAGCCACTATTTTCGCCAACTTCAACTTTAAAGTAGCATTGTATCTTTCCACTAATCCTGCTGATTGCGGGTGGATGACTGTATAGAATTTCTGTTTGATCCCTAACCCTTTCAGGACATGCTCAACAACTTGCCCAATAAAATGAGATCCTTTGTCACTCCACAAAAGCTTACAAACACCATATCTAGGGAAAAACTCCTTTAGAAGCACCTTTGCTGGGGTGAGAGCAGTATTATCCTTTGTAGGGTATGCCTCTATCCATTATCTGAAGGCACATACCACCACTAGGACATATTTTAGATTATTGCAGCGTTCAAGTTGGGTGTAGTCCATCTGCAAGACTTCAAAAGGTGCGGTTGGTGTAGCAAACCCTCCTATAGGAGTCCGTGTCCCTTTTCCAGGATTATACTGCCAACAGATTAAACAGGACTGTACTACTCTTTTAGCTGTGCTGGCAATATCAGGATGCTCCCAAACGTGTGTAAGCAATTTAGTTATTGCTAGAGCTCCAACTTGTGCCAACCCATGTGCCATTTGAACCATAGGTTGTAAATAGGCTGCAGGCAATTTCCACTTATTCATTTCTTTGTTACGCCAACAACCCTCATCGTCTAACATTCTATCTTTAGACCATTGCTCTTCCAGAGAGGCAGAACTCTGTATATCCAATACTTCCTCTCTAACGTCATGCCAACGCTCAGCTTGAGACTTCACTACATACATGGTAGTAGTGTTTCTCTGCATCGCAGTTTCACGAGCTACATGATCTGCAAAGGCATTGCCTTGTCCTATTTTGTCAATGATTTTCTTGTGTGTGCTACACTTCATAATAGCAACTTTCTTTGGGAATGTAAGTGCAGTCAAGAGATTATGTACTAATTCTCCATGCATTATCTGCATCCCGTGGGATGTAAGAAAGCCTCTTTCCTTCCAGAGTAGGCAAAAATCATGAACCACTCCAAAAGCATAGCAGCTATCTGATTAAATGTTCACACACAAGTCAGTGCTAAGTTCACACGCTCATGTCAAAGCTATTAGTTCAGCTGCTTGAGCCGACTTCTGAGGTATGCTAGCTGTTTCCAATACTGTCTCAAGCGTGGTGATTGCATAAGCAACTAAAGTCATGCCATCTGGTAACTTCAGACAGGACCCGTCAACCCACAGTTCCCCATCTACATCTGGAAGGGGCGTATCTTGCAAATCGATGCAACTCTTTGTCTGTTCCTCAGTAAGGAATATCCAATCGTGAGGTTCCTTAGACTGAGACTGAGTCACAGGATATGGCAACAAAGTGGCTGGGTTCAGTGTCGTGCACCTCTTCAAGGTAATATGAGGTGCTAACAGTGTCAATTCCCATCCTGTCAGGCAAGCATAGTTAAGTGTTGTATCTTGGTCTGATTCAAAAGGGCATCTACTGCATGGGGTACTAGTACGAACAGTTTGTGTGACAGAACTATCCCTTCACTCTGACATATGGACACAGCTGTTGCTGCAACTGAACAGAAGCATCCAGGCAATGCACGAGCAACAGGATCAAGAACTGCAGATAAATATGCACAGGGACGCTGCTTATCACCATGTGCCTGTACTAATACTGACAATGCACATCGATCTTTCTCGTGTACATAGAGTGTAAAAGCCTTCGTGTAATCGGGTGTGCCTAACACTGGTGCAGAGCAAAGAGCTTGTCTTAACTGACAAAAAGCGTTTTGGCATTCATCTGTCCATGGAAGGGGGATCGGAGTGTTTTTTGTCAAATGTGGTAGCAGGAGTTTAACAATGTGTGAAAAGCCCAATATCCATTGCCTACAAAACAAAGCCAAACCAGTGAACGCACGGACATCTTTCTGAGTGGAAGGTACTGGGGTGTCTCAAATTGCTTGAATGTGATCTGGTATCAATGCACGGCCCTCCATAGACAGATGGTGACCTAAGTAGGTTACCTTCGGTCTACAATATTGCAATTTTTTTCGTGATACTTTATGATGGTGTGTAGCACGAAAAGAAAGCAAAGACAAAGTACATTTTTCACACTGCTCAAGCGTATCAGTTGCCAACAAGATGTGATCAACATATTGTTTGAGAGCCACTCCTTCAGACAAATTAAAGGAATCGAGTTGTCGTTTTAAGGCTTGACTATAAATACTCGGACTCTCAGTGTACCCTTGAGGAACAAAATCTGTATGATCGATTATTCAGAGTGAAACCGAACAAATATCGGCTATCAGGATGAATAGGAATCGAGCAGAAAGCATTCTTCAAATCGATTACAGAAAATGTAGTTGCTGTCGGAGGGACCAGGGTAAGTAATGTTGTATGTCAGAAACCACATGGTACTCCGGTACTACAATCTTGTTGACTGCTCTTAAATCAATGATGAATCTTTAATTCCTGGTGTCAGTATCTTTTTTCAAAATGGGAAGAATCGGACTATTTTTCCAAACATTGTGAGGAACTTCTTCCACAACCCCCACTTTAATCAAATCATGAACAATGCGTGGAAGTGCTTCTCCTTCTTTAGAAATGTTATACTGAGGCAGTCTTGGCAAAGAAGCACCCTCCTTGACACTAATATGTACTGGCGGAATAACCATTTGCCCTACATCGGTGTCTGAAGTAGCCCACAAAGTACAAGGGAGTGAGGCTAGTGCAATGTCCTCTTTAACAGTACAAGATCTCTCAGTCACAGGGTAGTTGTCATTCAAAATAACCCGTACTCCTTCAGGAGAATATCGTATCGTAGCCCTGACATATTTAAGCATATCAAGACCCACAATATTGTCTGGTGTGTTTGGAGAAAAGCAAAAACGGACATGGAGCAGTAAACTTAACAACATGGAATGCGATTGGTTGTGACAATGGGCTAAGGGAAGGTGTTCCATCGAAACCTATCGATATAATGGTTAAGCCAGACAGGGGAGCCCTTGGAACCAATTGTTTAGACAAGGCGCTACGAGTAGCTCCAGTATCAACCAGAAACTGATCAGTAGAACCCAAAACATTTGCCATAACATAGGGACTCCTCTGATCTACTGGAACTTCAACTGATTCCTTACCCCATCCTAGGCAATCCTATGCATTAGCAGAATCTTGAACATCAGACGGCACATAGTCGGACCATTGATATTGGTTCCTTCTATCAAAAGTGTTAAACCCATCCTGACCACGTGTATTGGTATCAAACCTAGGTCGATTATTCGTGCTTCCTTTAGGCCCTGAATATCCTGAGCGATTTCTCATTTGTCCCCGATCACGTGGACACTGCTGAGCACGCAGTACTGGACAATCAGAAAGCCAATGTCCAAATTTCTTGCAGTATGCACACTGGTCAACAGATACATTTGAACGAGTATAAGAAGGGAAAGACGAACAATAAGATCCACGTCCGCCTCTATCATTACCTCTAGAAGGCGGTCCATATGCTTGAGCTAACATAACCTTTGTTTTCAACTCTTTAGACTTTTTATCCTCATTTCCTTTAGCTTCTAATTCCTGTCTCTCATAATACTGAGCCATGGTTAGGAGAGAAACCGGAGAAGAGGTAGTCCATGAACTCTCACTAGCCTTTAGGCGAATAGCTATTCCTGGCAAAAGGTTTGCGACATATTTAACGACAAACAGATGCTTACCCGTGTCATCTGTTAATGACTGGCCACTAAAATCGTGGAATACATCTTTAAAGCGTGTAAAGAAATCTGAAACCGAGTCATCTGCCTTTTGTTTACACGACACTAAAATTAACTGACACAGTTTCTGATCAGGTTCTCTGTCTTCATCTAACTGCTCTAAATCTTTCCATAATGTTTCAAATGTCACACTGTCATCAACTTTACGCACAGTTCTCCGCATATCAGGCAGTAATATTAATCCAAAAAACAAATCAATATCAGGCAAAGTCATAGTAGAAGAACTAATTGCACCCTCAACTTCCTCATAGAAGGCTGCTGGATTCTTTCGCGGATCAGGCAATGCATTTTGAAGGGCCATAACATCTGCTCCATTCCAAGCAGTGTAAACCCAATTATAAATAAAATACCCTTTAGCATCTACAGAAGTCTTATCATCATCTGTACCCGTTCCCTTAGGAGGAACATATAAAGGCGCGGCTTCCCGCATGGGTTTCACATTAATTACAACATTCTTATCTCTTTCAAGAGTAGAAGTTTGTGCCATGCTGACATGGGATGTTTGTGCAGCTGCATCTGCTGCCTTTTTCTCCTCTCGCAAACGGGCTGCGTCAATACATACTTTAACCAAGAATCTGATTGTGTCAGGCACCTGGGAAAAGACAAAAAGACCTTCACGTAATTGTTTACCATCAGCTGCTACATCATCGGGCTCCATTTCAACCGATTGTTTCTTAAATCGTTCAATAACCTCTGCGGCAAATGTATTGGTAAAATATATTTGCTCCCTTTCCTGCCAATCTTTTTTACTATCTAAAAGTTCAGAATCAGTGGCAGTACTACGAACGGCTTTACGCGCAGCAGATCTAATGTCAGATGCACACTTAGCAGATAACATTGAACGAGTTTCTCAAGCTTTATCCTGGTCTGTAGGAGAGTCCTCATCTGACTCATAAGGAGCAGTAGGAAGAGTATACGGAGGTGGACAACGATCTAATAAGAGTGAATCATCTTGGGGTTTAATAAGAATAGGATAAAGAGGTCTAAGAACAGCGTATTGGCCATTTACCTGTAACTGACGCTCCCTATCATCCCTCTCTTTAATTTCTTTATTTTTCATTTCTAATGCTTTCGCATGAATACTCTTACATTGTTCTTTTTCAATCAAGGCCTGCTCATGCTTCATTCACTCAGGCACTTCTTTCTCCCACATTCGCACACAGTCAAACATATCTTGCCTAGCCTTTCGCTTAAACATTTGTTGTTCCACATACTGAATCTTTCACAAATCAAATGACCCATGCATAGGCCAACGCTACTTAGGATCTTTACAAGTGTATTTATATCATAACTTGCTGTACATTATGGAAGAAATACCATACTTAACATACATGTCCCTATTAGGCGTCCCCTCCGGGGGGGGGGGGGCTGTTGTGGTTCCTCAAGTCTAGAATTGGTACCACTACGAAGTGTGCTGGAAACAGGCATGCCAAAAATAGTGCAAAATATGCAGTATTATAATCAAAGTAGCGCTTTAGGAACTCTTCGTACGTTACGCCATTCAAACAAAGTTATATAGAGAAAAATCTTCTCATTACCTGCCTATATGAATTGCAATAGATATATAATTGTCAAACAGATTTCAATATTGGCCAATCGTACAAACAAAGCTGCTGTAAGTGTTACTAAACTACCTTACCAATCAAAGGCGTCAAACCAACAGCAAGTGCCGCAGAACGGCTCTTACCAATCAAATGGTGTCCAGGTTCCAACTGCCAAGTTCTCAAATCAACCAAATGGTCCCTGCACGGCGAATCAACAGAAGAGATCTCAGTCAAGGACTGACGCCACCTGAATGGTCAGATCAGAAAGAAAGGAAAAACGCCGTGGGTGCCAAGACTCGGATCTTCTCAGGCAGTGATCGCGTTCAAATCGAGATTCCAATCCTTTGTCGTGGCCAGTCCTTCGGGCATCCGGGTCGCCGATGAGCCCCGCGTTGGAAGCGTCAATTTGTGGTGGTGAGCCTCAGCAAGACCTACAAGTGCTAGGGGTTCTCCCTTCTATGCAGACCAATAGAAAGAAGTTGGCACAGAAGCTGGAATAGAAAAGACAGTTTATTAAACCTCATGAGGTGGAACTACATTCACACAGCACCCTTTGGTAATGTATGAAGTAGCACACTGAATGAAAGGAGCTTGGTCCTTTTATACCCACACAGGGGCTCAAATGAAGGTGGTACAAGAACAGAATGCTGGTTTTATGTTATGTTATGTTATGTTAGACAAAGTTTATATAGCGCACGGCTACTCTAAAAGAGTGTCCCGGCGCTTTCCACAGGCAGCTCAATACCGAATAACATAACAAGACAAGCAAATACAGAAACAGACAGAACAAAACCCACCCAAAAGAAACTAGAGATTAAAAAGCCAAGTTTTCAGGCTCTTCCTAAACTGAAGCAGATTGGGGGTACTGCGTAGCGCCAGTGGAAGAGTATTCCACAGCTGGGGAGCCTTACAGCTGAAAGACCGGCCCCCAGTGCGGGCCTTCCTCACACGCGGAACCACAGCTGTAAAAAGAGATTCAGACCGCAGCGAGCGGGTTGGGCGATAGAAGGCCAGCCTACGCCTTAGGTACCCGGCCCCTGAGCCAAAAAGTGCTTTGTGCATCAGCGTCAGGGATTTAAACATAATCTGCTTCAGGATGGGCAGCCAGTGGAGCATTTGCAGCAGCCCAGAAGCTCGTGCTCGCCTATGCAAACCAAAGATGGCACGGGCAGCAGAATTTTGAGCCACCTGCAGGCGCTGGACTAGATAGTTTTAAATACATATAAGGTCATTCAGAGAGTGTGCAGGCAACAAGTGGGAGGGGCTGACAGTTAGCTAATTCTGGTGGACACATCCTGACAGTTACAAGTTGGGGACAGCTGTAAGCTCAACTGAGCATGTGCGAAGCAGAAGAGGCTAAATATATCTCGTCTCTAGGCAGATTTCAAGAGCAGTTGACAGGAAGGTAGGACAGAGCACATGACGAGCACATGGCAAACAAAATGGCTGCCAGAAATACAAAATGGATTCCACACAACGGACAAGATAGTCTCTAAATATAAGATGTGTTCTGCTAATGCTTAACCTAATGGCTGCTAAATTACAATATATTGTACCGGGCTGCTTGGAAAGTGAAAGCGCGCATGGCGCGCTGAATGTTGCAGGAAAGCATGTTAGGCCTGCAGTAGGAGAAACTCAAAGAAAATAGTGCTTACAGAATAAATAAGACATGTACAAAGAGAAGTAAAAGGGCCGTTCTCATTGGCGTTACAAATGAAGACAAGGGGATACTAAAGAGGGACTAACAAGCCTGTAAATGAATCAGAAGCTAGCATTTACAAAGGACAGTGCCACAAGCCAATGAAAAATATGGGCAGAGAGTGATGAGGTTCTTTGATTTTCGACTTTGTTCCGTATTTGGCCGCCATTTTGTGCCCTGTCGCCATTTTGTATTGCCTTCACTCAGACTGCAAGGCGACCGGAGTGTTTTTGCCGTTTCCAGCTGCTACGTGTCTCTTCTGTTAAAAAGTAACCTCCTGCCCTTGCTTACGAAGCCGATATCAGGGTCTGGCCGAGTCCACTAATCCATGTCTGGACTGACTAATCCCTGTCTCGACTGACTGTTTGGCTTTCGCTATTCTTTCCTTACTCTGTCTTATCCGACTGGCCTTTGCTATTCTTCTCTTGTATTCTCTTGTTACACAACTATCTTTTGAGGCACACAAATATGTCCTGCCACCTGCAAATTAGATTACAGGCACTAGTACTGATAAACTTGTGGGGAGGGTTGACACACGGGGTCTGAAAGAAGGGCGTATTTGAGACATTCGATAGCATGTTTTCCAACTTTTTCTATTGGTTCGCCTTGTATGTATTGGGAGTATACGTTGTAAATATGTGTGCTATAAAAGATTGTGCGCCACGGAATTGAAGTGGCAGTCTCCTGAGAACCTACTTTGTACTTCTGAGACAACTGTGCTTAGCTGCAGCTAATAAACCTGATTTTATACGCCCAACAGAGTGTCTCGTGTCTCTGTCCGACAAGGCAGGTGAACTCGGAGATTTAAGGCGTGCCCTGCGCCGCCAGGCCCATAAGGCCCGGTTCTTCAACTGGCGCCCAACGTTGGGCAGGATCAGCGGTAGCGGTTCAGCCCGAGGGGCGCAAGAAAATTCCGGAGGATTCGCGAACCACATCAAGCAACCCCTGTATGTCGAAGTGGACTCCTTTCTGACGGCTGCTGATGACTGCTGCCCTGACTTCCATCTGCCTTGGCCCCTTTGGTGACGATTGGTATTGTGAGATGTTAGATGGACCTCTGTTGGCGTGAGAGAACATTTAGTTAAGTATTTGTCGGTAGCACCCACTTCTTTGTTTTTGTTTTCCTTTGAGTTTGTTATTCGACTATTGCAATAGCCGAAGCCAAGGGGTAAGTACGTTTGTGCTGTGTGATTTGCTCTAAACCCCTTGAAGTTTGTAAATAGAGCAGTGATTTAACAATGACTGGTCTTAGCAAGTTTAGGAAGTTTTGTTGTTTTGGTTGTAATAGGGATTCCCGGCTGGAGGATTCTTGTCCAATCCCTCCGGTTGGAACTCCCACTTATGAGCTCTATTCAAAACATGGTGTTGGCCCCATTGTCTTTAACGACGCATGGATCCGATACACGAAGAAAGATGGTGTTTTGCAGTGGCCACAAAACGGTAGCTTTGAGTCTGATATGTTAGATAATCTAGAAGCGATTTTGTTCAAAAGAAAAGCCCGGCCGGCAATATTTGATTCTTTCCGCCTTTGGCGTAAGGAAGCCAAACAGAGAGAAATTAAGCAGGCGAAAAGAGATAAGAAAGAGAAAGGTATGACGATTATACAGCATGCCCAACAGTTTAAAGATAATGAGGTAGATCAGGCGATTGAAGTCTCTGACAAACAGCATTGTATGGCAATTGATAAATGTTACCCTGTGTTGCCTACTTCCCCACAGAGTAGGGATCTTGATGAAGATCCCTTAATGTCCCATTTGTTGAGTTTGCTCTATGTACAAGGTGCTAATGCAACCCCAATGTTACCACCTGTCCAGCCACCTGTTGTTCCACCATTTATCCCGGCTCTTCCACAATTGCCTCTTCCAGTATTGCCACCCCCGCCTCCTTTGCCACCAACTCCCGTTCCTCGGTCTCCTGTAACTCAGTCTCCTTTACACCCGGTTCCTCTTGTAACTGTCACCCCTCCTAATGCTTTGTCTCCCGTTTTACGGTCTGATTCTTCCACAACTCTTAAACGATTGGTCAATACTGTTTCTGGCCTTTTATCCCCCCTTTTTGGGTCTTTTAACCTGACTCCTGCTCTTTCTCGAAGGCAATCCCATAGTCAACTCCCAGGTCCCGACGAGCGAATTGTATTCAACAATGTAGCTCACAGATGGATCATGAGTGGTCCACAGTATAGTGTGCAAGATATCATGAGCACCTTTCACCAGTGAGATGCGCCCAGACAGAGATATGTTTTTAATGTTATGTGTGACACTCTCGTCAAAGAATGGGTTGGATATGGATTTGGGTTTAGCTCCCGAGGGTCTGTTAGATGTACAGGCTACATTTGATAAAGGACTTATAGTGGGTTCTGAGGTTGAAAATGCCATAAGGACACTTGTCACTTTCAGGTCTTTATTTTCTTCCCAGACATTTCTTGAACCTGATCCTGCAGTTAGACAGAAAATGAAACACTACCCCATGCGAGAAGTTCCTCCAATATGGAGAGATGCGGTTCCACAGGCAGGCAATATTCCGGGTGTCCCTGCTCATTTCCAGCGTATATGGGTAGATGTCCCTTTGAAACAATCTGAAGTTTTGGCGCTTAAACAGTTTTAACTGGACCCTCGTAAAAATTCTGCTGGGAATTATAAAGAGCTGTTCCAGACTGTTGATGCGTGCGTCATGAATTTGGCCGATATTGATATGTTGATGGCAAATGTGGTCCCACAAGCATTATGGGCTCGGATTCGTAGGGAAGACCACAACCAAGCTTTAGGTGGTGATTGGGCTGCTATAGCTGCCGCAGATGCAGCACAAATAGGTGGTGCTAAATCCGATGCTTTGATTACAGAATTGCCCGGTAGGATAATCACTTTAATGAAAACAATGATGCCTGCCCTACGTGTTAATTGGGATAAGTTGGCTGCATGTAAACAGAAGAAAGATGAGAGTGTTTTCGATTTCTTTACACGTTTTGAGGAGACGTTCATCAACCACAGTGGTCAAGATATGAGTACTGAGTGTGGACAGCGATTATTCGTGGATAAATTTGTATTTAACTTACTTCCAGAGTTGCCGCATAAATTGAAAGATTTTGAAAGTTTGAGGGCTGTTTCTTCATCTGCTCAGATATTAGCCACTGCTCAGTATTACGAGAATAGGGATAAGGAGGAAATTTATAAACTTGGGAAAAAGACTAAAGAATTAAAAACAAAGGTTCTTTTGCAACAGGCTTATCCCCCTCGTTCTGCTCAGCGCCAATTTCAACAGCCTCCCCAGTTTAAGAGGTTATTACAGAAACCTGAACCTTTTGTTCCGCGACCTTTGCTCGGTCCTAATCAATGTGCCTATTGTAAAGAGGAAGTTCACTTTAAGAATAGCTGTCCGGTTTTATTGCAGCGTAATAGTGGGTTTCCAGGGCCGCGAGACCATTGTGGTTTCCAGTCAGCACCCAAGGGTAGGGGGCGGGGTGCATTGTCTCAGGGACAGCGTTCCTTTCCCCCTCAGAATTCTATGAATTATTTTGACCAGCAGAATACTCAGTCTTCACAATATTACAATGACGACTATTGTATTGAAATTGAGAATCAGGATTTTGACTCTAGTTAGGACAGCAATGGACAAAGCAAGGGAGTCGTATCAGTTCCAGTGGATCAGAATGGGCCTTATGTTGAAGTTGTTGCATTGGGTGTTTCAGAGCCATTTCTTTTGGTTACTGGTGCAATGAGAAGTTCTATTATTCACTCCAAACTCCCTGGGGCACCTTTGTCTGGCTTAACAAATGTTTCTGTAGGATTCTCTGGCGCCCCTGTACGTAACCCAGTTTCTTGCCCTTTGCCTATCTCAATTGGTCCTTATAATTTGGAGGCCCCGCTCATTTTAACGACTGGTTGCGGTGAGAATTTGCTGGGTTTGGACTTATTAAAACGTCTTCATGCAACATTGTACTGTTCTCCCTCTGGTGTACATCTTACTTTAGGTGAGAAATTGGTTTCTCCTATGCATTTGTCCAAGGACCAATTCCCACCTGAATTGCATTCCCTTCCTGCTACGCTTTAGGCTACAGGTCCGAATGATGTTGGTTTGCTTCAAATTCCACCTTATGTGGTTACTGTCAAGCCTAATGTTAAATTACCACGCATTCCTCAGTATAAAATTTCTAGTGACGGGGAAAGAGCTCTGTTGGCTATTATCTATGATTTGGTTCAGAAGGGTGTGGTTGAGGAAACTAGAGGAAATGTTTGCAATAGTCCTGTTCTACCTGTTCTTAAACGTACTGATTCTTCTCAGCCTCCTGTCTATCGATTTGTAATCGATCTTCGGGAGGTTAACAAGATTGTTGTGCCCCAGTTTCCTGTCGTCCCAGATATCACTGCCTTGCTCACAAGGATACCTGCTTCGGCTGCCTGGTTTTCAGTTATCGATCTCAAGAACGCTTTCTTCAGTATTTCTATTGCTGAGGAGAGTAGAGATCTTTTTGGCTTCTCTCTTGGGGGCCGAAGTTTCTGATTTAAACGAGCACCCCAAGGTTATTGTGGGAGTCCCTCCATATATAGTCAGGCTTTCAAATCTCAGCTTGATGCTTACACTTTGCCCCCAGGTGCCACTCTTATTCAATATGTGGATGATTTGTTGATCGCTGCTGATGCAGAGGATGTTTGTAAAGATGTGACTGTTTCGTTGTTGCGTTATTTGTCTGATCTACAGCACAAGGTGTCACCCTCTAAGCTCCAATATTGTTACCAAGAGGGTACCTATTTAGTTCATCTCTTGTCGAAGAAGGGAAGGTGATTTACCCCCGAACGTATTCAAACAATTGCACAAATGTCTGTACCATCCACACAGAGGGAGGTGCGTGCCTTTTTGGGCATTACCTCTTATTGTAGGCAGTGGATTCCAAATTTTTCTTTGCTGGCTTAACCTTTGCTGGCACTTACTTTGAAAGACACACCCCAACCTCTTCCTTGGACTGACGAATGTCAGAAGAGCTTCTCTGACTTATGTACTGCCTTGTGTTCTGCCCCTGTGTTAGGTACTCCGAATTACAGTAAGCCTTTCACACTCTAAGTTCATGAAAGAGAGGGCTGTGCGTTGTCAGTTCTAACACAACAATTTGGAGACAAACAGCGGCCATGTGCCTATTTTTCGGCTACATTGGATCCAATAGCCAAGGCATTGCCTAGTTGTCTTAGAGCTACAGCAGCAGCAGCGATCTCCATTCGTCAATCTGCTGGATTGGTACTGGATAACACCCTTGTTATTATGGTACCACATGCAGTGGATACTCTTTTGAACAGAACGAAAACACAGCATCTTACAAGTGCCCGCTTGTCTGGGTATGAGCTAACGCTTTTGGCTAGTCATATACACATCAAGCGATGTAATACTTTGAATCCAGCAACATTGTTACCTATTCCAGAAGAGAAAGACACCCAAGAACAACATGATTTTTTTCTCCGTACAGAGGAGGAAACGAAAGGCAGAATAGATTTAAAAGATACACCACTCGTGGACCCGGATGGGATCCTATGTGTGGATGGGTCTTGTTTTAAGCTCCCTAATGGTAAAACGACTGCAGCTTATGCTGTTACCACATAGCATCCAGTTGTAGAGACAGCACATATTAGGCAGAATTCAGCCCAAGCAGCTGAATTAATAGCTTTGACTAGAGCTTGCGTATTGGCTGAAGGGAAGAGAGTGAATGTGTTCACTGACAGCCAATATGCATTTGGGGTGGCGCATAGTTTTGGCCGCCTTTGGAAAGAAAGAGGATTCTTTACTTCACATGGTACTAAAATACAGCATGGTCAGTTAGTGAATGATCTTTTGGAACCACTTGTTTTGCCGACCCAGATAGCAATTGTGAAGTGTAGTGCACATAAAAGGATCACTGATGATGTGGGTCGCGGGAATGCTTTTGCAGACGAGGTAGCGAAAGAAACAGCGAGAGATGCTACAAGTCGTATGTATGTTGCAGGCCCTGCAAGATGGGTCAGGGAAGGAGGAATATGTGAGGACACAATAGAAAGTGTGAGAATGATTCAAGAAGAGGCTACAGAGAAGGAATTGAGAAAGTGGAGAGGAAGTACGGGAATGTTGGACGCGACAGGGTGTTGGACGGAATTATCAGAACACCAGCGTTGGCTGTTACCAGACGCCTATGTATTGCCTGTAGTTACCATGGCGCATGGTCCAGCCCACATCAGTGCGAAGGGGATATGCAAACTTCTGGCTCTAGTATGGCAGAATGAGGGAATCCCTAAATGTACGGAAAATGTGGTGAAACATTGTATCGTTTATTTGATGCATAATCCAGGAAAGGGAACCCCAACTCCGGCAGGTCATTTTGCTCCCCCTACGTATCCTTTTGAGGTATTGCAAATTGATTACATTCATATGGAACGTTGCAATAACTTAAAGTATGTTCTGGTGGTGGTGTGTGCCTTTTCCAGATGGATAGAGGCCTACCCCCTAAAGGATAATACTGCTTTGTCTACTGCCAAAGTCCTCTTGAAGGAATTCTTCCCGAGGTTTGGTTTGCCGCAAATTGTCTGGAGTGACAATGGAAGTGAATTTGTAGGCCAAATTATGCAGAAGGTGTGTGCAGGCCTTGGTATTAGGCAGAAATTCCATGCGGCAAACCACCCTCAGTCAGCGGGCTTGGTTTAGTGCTACAATGGCTTTGGCATTCCTATCTACGAGAACAACTGTACACTCTCGTTTGGGACTTAGCCCATACGACGTTGTTTTTGGGCGCCCAGCTAACGTTTGGGGAGTCCACGACCTAAAAAGTACTCTGATATTCCGTATCCTATGTTGATTGACTACTTACATGACCTCACCATAAAATTGCGTGTTCTTCATCAGCAGGTTCAAAACGCTTTGCCGGAGGTCTCCGCAGACCCAGGGCACTCCATCCAACCCAGAGACTGGGTCTGTTTGAAGAATTTTCAGCGAAAGAAGAATCTGGAACCTCGCTGGGGGCCGCCTCGACAAGTTCTTCTGGTGACACAAAAAGCAGTGAAAGTCGTTGGAAAGAAGAACTGGATCCATGGCGTGCACTGCAAAAGGGTACCTTTGCCTTTGCCATTTGACCAGTTGGTCCGCAAGGGTATAAGTGATAGTGAGGGCGAAAGGGTCCCCCGGTTGGTACCTTTCAGTAGTGCACGTCTGGATCGGATGAGATCTGAAAAAGAAGACGACGACGTGTTGCTAGAAGCTGTACCATCACATCGGTGACTGAACACAACAAACCCAGAGACTTTGTTTTGGGAGCAAATGGTACCTGACACAACTCGGTACAACCTAAGACCTAGACTGATTAAGGAGAACAATTGAACTTTTTCTTTTCTTTTTTTTTTTTGTTACACTTTAAGAGACATTCTTTTTACTATCCATCAAGTTGCAGGGTCACAGTAGGAGTCTTAGGCTGTGACCTGAGTAGTGACAGTAGGTCTGCAGGACTTGCAGTGTCATAGGATGGCTAATAACCACAATTAAGTGATCTATGAAGATTACCGTTAGCAACGCATTAGAGAATGGATATTGAATTTGAAAAGAATGATAAAAAGCAAAACATGAATAGTAAATATAGGAAATTGTTGTTTAGTCAATGTGGCGTAACCTTGTGCCTTTTAATATGTTCATGTATTTTATTGGATTGTGTGGGTTGGGTCGTTCACACTATGCAGCAAGCACCCGTTCCTGCTTCTGTTTCCTTGCCTTTGTCCACTACTGTTTTTCCGCACCAGTTTTATACACTCCCAGAACACGAACAAATTAGGAGAACAGAATACTTTAACAATTCATTTACCCAGCTGTTGCATCAGCATCAACTGGCAATCAATACTACTGACTGTTGGGTTTGAGGACTCATGCCTCCTAACACAGAGAAAGGGATGCCGTATTTAGTCCTTCCGTTTTCTTATGAAGGTTCCGCTTGGGCTTATTTGGCCATGTTTTCCAACGCATACCAGAATCAACTTCGACATCCTCTTGTTGGTCCATATGGTGGAAAAGCAGATTTTAGTCATAGTTCTGTAATAAAGGGAATAGTGGCTATGGCTAAAGTTGCCGAAAGTGGAAAGATTTCCGTTGATGAGAAACGAGCGTATGATGGTTGGAACGTGACTCGTTACGTTGCTAGCCTCACAGATAAGAGTAGACTAAGGAGATCCCCACCAATTTGGACCATACCTCATCGAGTAAATTTGTGTTTACAAATAAATGGTCAGAATACTAAAAACCAACAGGAAAAGAGTGTTTTTTCTTGAACATACATCTATTCATCCCAGATTTCCTCACCATTAGTACCATTTCAGGGCACATACTTTGTCTGCCATGATAGAGCCTACACATGGCTCCCCTTCAACTTTTCAGGAACATGTTATGTGGCTTTTCTTCTCCCTCCGACATACACTGCTCCTTCAGGTCATCATAGAAATAGATATGGAAGAGGGATTATCGATCTTAAAGACACACCAGGACAAGAGGGAGGGGACTTTCTCAAAGGGTTCCTTCCTTTCTGGGGCCCGATGGCCAATAGCAGAAATATTAGACAGTTAGTTCCTGTTGTTGAGGATACCATAAACGTGACTTCTGGAGCCTTGAGTAATCTAACAGCCGAACTTCAGGTGGAACGCCTTATGACTTTACAGAACCGGATGGTTCTAGATATTGTTCTTGCAGATCGCGGAGGAGTCTGTAAATTGATCGGGTCTAGTTACTGCATTTATATTCCTGATAATGCCCCTACAGTATACCAAGCCATCTCTTAATTGCACGTAATTTCTGAGTCGATTCACCAGGATGCAGGAGATTGGTCTGTGATGGGATGGTTTTGGGGACTACTGTCCACATGGGGATGGAAGGTATTACCTTCCTCGGAATGGATTTGGCCATCATTTTTTCTTGTTGCCTTTGTGTACAGTGTGGCCCTGCCATCTGCGGCCTTTGTACCACTATGTGTGTCCCAAGACCTGTGTCACAGAGAACAGAGCACATTAAAATGATGTTGCAGCAACAGCTCGACGACCTCCTGGCCATTGACATCGACTCAGACTAACTTGAGTCTTTTGTGTTTTGCCTGAGTGATGGCAAAAGGAGGGACTGAGGTTCTTTGATTTTCAACTTCGTTCCGTATTTGGCCGCCATTTTGTGCCCTGTCGCCATTTTGTATTGCCTTCACTCAGGCAGCACGGCGACCGGAGTGATTTTACCATTTCCAGCTGCTATGTGTCTCTTCTGTTAAAAAGAACTTCCTGCCCTTGCTTACGAAGCCGATGTCAGGGTCTGGCCGAGTCCACTAATCCATGTCTGGACTGATTGATCCCTGTCTCGACTGACTGTTTGGCTTTCTCTATTCTTTCCTTACTCTGTCTTATCCGACTGGCCTTCGCTATTCTTCTCTTGTATCCTCTTGTTACACAACTATCCTTTGAGGCACACAAATATATCCTGCCACCTGCAAATTAGATTACAGGCACTAGTACTGATTAACTTGTGGGGAGGGTTGACACACGGGGTCTGAAAGAAGGGCGTATTTGGGACATTCGATAGCTTGTTTTCCAACTTTTTCTATTGGTTCGCCTTGTTTGTATTGGGAGTATACGTTGTAAATATGTGTGCTATAAAAGATTGTGCGCCACGGAATTGAAGTGGCAGTCTCCTGAGAACCTACTTTGTACTTCTGAGACAACTGTGCTTAGCTGCAGCTAATAAACCTGATTTTATACGCCCAACAGAGTGTCTCGTGTCTCTGTCCGACAAGGCAGGTGAACTCGGAGATTTAAGGCGTGCCCTGCGCCGCCAGGCCCATAAGGCCCGGTTCTTCAACTGGCGCCCAACGTGGGGCGGGATCAGCGGTAGCGGTTCAGCCCGAGGGCCGCAAGAAAATTCCGGAGGATTCGCGAACCACATCAAGCAACCCCTGTATGTCGAAGTGGACCGAAGGTCTTTTGCAGCGCGGCTACTCCTTTCTGACGGCTGCTGATGACTGCTGCCCTGACTTCCATCTGCCTTGGCCCCTTTGGTGACGATTGGTATTGTGAGACGTTAGACGGACCTCTGTTGGCGTGAGAGAACATTTAGTTAAGTATTTGTCGGTAGCACCCACTTCTTTGTTTTTGTTTTCCTTTGAGTTTGTTATTCGACTATTGCAATAGCCGAAGCCAAGGGGTAATTACGTTTGTGCTGTGTGATTTGCTTTAAACCCCTTGAAGTTTGTAAATAGAGCAGTGATTTAACAATGCCTGGTCTTAGCAAGTTTAGGAAGTTTTGTTGTTTTGGTTTTAATAGGGATTCCCGGCTGGAGGATTCTTGTCCAATCCCTCCGGTTGGAACTCCCACTTATGAGCTCTATTCAAAACATGGTGTTGGCCCCATTGTCTTTAACGACGCATGGATCCGATACACGAAGAAAGATGGTGTTTTGCAGTGGCCACAAAACGGTAGCTTTGAGTCTGATATATTAGATAATCTAGAAGCGTAGGCGTAAGGAAGCCAAACAGAGAGAAATTAAGCAGGCGAAAAGAGATAAGAAAGAGAAAGGTATGACGATTATACAGCATGCCCAACAGTTTAAAGATAATGAGGTAGATCAGGCGATTGAAGTCTCTGACAAACAGCATTGTATGGCAATTGATAAATGTTACCCTGTGTTGCCTACTTCCCCACAGAGTAGGGATCTTGATGAAGATCCCTTAATGTCCCTTTTGTTGAGTTTGCTCTATGTACAAGGTGCTAATGCAACCCCAATGTTACCACCTGTCCAGCCACCTGTTGTTCCACCATTTATCCCGGCTCTTCCACAATTGCCTCTTCCAGTATTGCCACCCCCGCCTCCTTTGCCACCAACTCCCGTTCCTCGGTCTCCTGTAACTCAGTCTCCTTTACACCCGGTTCCTCTTGTAACTGTCACCCCTCCTAATGCTTTGTCTCCCGTTTTACGGTCTGATTCTTCCACAACTCTTAAACGATTGGTCAATACTGTTTCTGGCCTTTTCTCCCCCCTCTTTGGGTCTTTTAACCTGACTCCTGCTCTTTCTCGAAGGCAATCCCATAGTCAACTCCCAGGTCCCGACGAGCGAATTGTATTCAACAATGTAGCTCACAAATGGATCATGAGTGGTCCACAGTATAGTGTGCAAGATATCATGAGAACCTTTCACCAGTGGGATGCGCCCAGACAGAGATATGTTTTTAATGTTATGTGTGACACTCTCGTCAAAGAATGGGTTGGATATGGATTTGGGTTTAGCTCCCGAGGGTCTGTTAGATGTACAGGCTACATTTGATAAAGGACTTATAGTGGGTTCTGAGGTTGAAAATGCCATAAGGACACTTGTCACTTTCAGGTCTTTATTTTCTTCCCAGACATTTCTTGAACCTGATCCTGCAGTTAGACAGAAAATGAAACACTACCCCATGCGAGAAGTTCCTCCAATATGGAGAGATGCGGTTCCACAGGCAGGCAATATTCCGGGTGTCCCTGCTCATTTCCAGCGTATATGGGTAGATGTCCCTTTGAAACAATCTGAAGTTTTGGCGCTTAAACAGTTTTAACCGGACCCTCGTAAAAATTCTGCTGGGAATTATAAAGAGCTGTTCCAGACTGTTGATGCGTGCGTCATGAATTTGGCCGATATTGATATGTTGATGGGAAATGTGGTCCCACAAGCATTATGGGCTCGGATTCGTAGGGAAGACCACAACCAAGCTTTAGGTGGTGATTGGGCTGCTATAGCTGCCGCAGATGCAGCACAAATAGGTGGTGCTAAATCCGATGCTTTGATTACAGAATTGCCCGGTAGGATAATCACTTTAATGAAAACAATGATGCCTGCCCTACGTGTTAATTGGGATAAGTTGGCTGCATGTAAACAGAAGAAAGATGAGAGTGTGTTCGATTTCTTTACACGTTTTGAGGAGACGTTCATCAACCACAGTGGTCAAGATATGAGTACTGAGGGTGGACAGCGATTATTCGTGGATAAATTTGTATTTAACTTACTTCCAGAGTTGCCGCATAAATTGAAAGATTATGAAAGTTCGTGGGCTGTTTCTTCATCTGCTCAGATATTAGCCACTGCTCAGTATTACGAGAATAGGGATAAGGAGGAAATGGATTAACTTGGGAAAAAGACTAAAGAATTAAAAACAAAGGTTCTTTTGCAACAGGCTTATCCCCCTCGTTCTGCTCAGCGCCAATTTCAACAGCCTCCCCAGTTTCAGAGGTTATTACAGAAACCTGAACCTTTTGTTCCGCGACCTTTGCTCGGTCCTAATCAATGTGCCTATTGTAAAGAGGAAGTTCACTTTAAGAATAGCTGTCCGGTTTTATTGCAGCGTAATAGTGGGTTTCCAGGGCCGCGAGACCATTGTGGTTTCCAGTCAGCACCCAAGGGTAGGGGGCGGGTGCATTGTCTCAGGGACAGCGTTCCTTTCCCCCTCAGAATTCTATGAATTATTTTGACCAGCAGAATACTCAGTATTCACAATATTACAATGACGACTATTGTATTGAAATTGAGAATCAGGATTTTCACTCTAGTTAGGACAGCAATGGACAAAGCAAGGGAGTCGTATCAGTTCCAGTGGATCAGAATGGGCCTTATGTTGAAGTTGTTGCATTGGGTGTTTCAGAGCCATTTCTTTTGGTTACTGGTGCAATGAGAAGTTCTATTATTCACTCCAAACTCCCTGGGGCACCTTTGTCTGGCTTAACAAATGTTTCTGTAGGATTCTCTGGCGCCCCAGTTCGTAACCCAGTTTCTTGCCCTTTGCCTATCTCAATTGGTCCTTATAATTTGGAGGCCCCGCTCATTTTAACGACTGGTTGCGGTGAGAATTTGCTGGGTTTGGACTTATTAAAACGTCTTCATGCAACATTGTACTGTTCTCCCTCTGGTGTACATCTTACTTTAGGTGAGAAATTGGTTTCTCCTATGCATTTGTCCAAGGACCAATTCCCACCTGAATTGCATTCCCTTCCTGCTACGCTTTGGGCTACAGGTCCGAATGATGTGGGTTTGCTTCAAATTCCACCTTATGTGGTTACTGTCAAGCCTAATGTTAAATTACCACGCATTCCTCAGTATAAAATTTCTAGTGACGGGGAAAGAGCTCTGTTGGCTATTATCTATGATTTGGTTCAGAAGGGTGTGGTTGAGGAAACTAGAGGAAATTTTTGCAATAGTCCTGTTCTACCTGTTCTTAAACGTACTGATTCTTCTCAGCCTCCTGTCTATCGATTTGTAATCGATCTTCGGGAGGTTAACAAGATTGTTGTGCCCCAGTTTCCTGTCGTCCCAGATATCACTGCCTTGCTCACAAGGATACCTGCTTCGGCTGCCTGGTTTTCAGTTATCGATCTCAAGAACGCTTTCTTCAGTATTTCTATTGCTGAGGAGAGTAGAGATCTTTTTGGCTTCTCTCTTGGGGGCCGAAGTTTCTGATTTAAACGAGCACCCCAAGGTTATTGTGAGAGTCCCTCCATATATAGTCAGGCTTTCAAATCTCAGCTTGATGCTTACACTTTGCCCCCAGGTGCCACTCTTATTCAATATGTGGATGATTTGTCGATCGCTGCTGATGCAGAGGATGTTTGTAAAGATGTGACTGTTTCGTTGTTGCGTTATTTGTCTGATCTACAGCACAAGGTGTCACCCTCTAAGCTCCAATATTGTTACCAAGAGGGTACCTATTTAGTTCATCTCTTGTCGAAGGAGGGAAGGTGATTTACCCCCGAACGTATTCAAACAATTGCACAAATGTCTGTACCATCCACACAGAGGGAGGTGCGTGCCTTTTTGGGCATTACCTCTTATTGTAGGCAGTGGATTCCAAATTTTTCTTTGCTGGCTTAACCTTTGCTGGCACTTACTTTGAAAGACACACCCCAACCTCTTCCTTGGACTGACGAATGTCAGAAGAGCTTCTCTGACTTATGTACTGCCTTGTGTTCTGCCCCTGTGTTAGGTACTCCGAATTACAGTAAGCCTTTCACACTCTATGTTCATGAAAGAGAGGGCTGTGCGTTGTCAGTTCTAACACAACAATTTGGAGACAAACAGCGGCCATGTGCCTATTTTTCGGCTACATTGGATCCAATAGCCAAGGCATTGCCTAGTTGTCTTAGAGCTACAGCAGCAGCAGCGATCTCCATTCGTCAATCTGCTGGATTGGTACTGGATAACACCCTTGTTGTTATGGTACCACATGCAGTGGATACTCTTTTGAACAGAACGAAAACACAGCATCTTACAAGTGCCCGCTTGTCTGGGTATGAGCTAACGCTTTTGGCTAGTCATATACACATCAAGCGATGTAATACTTTGAATCCAGCAACATTGTTACCTATTCCAGAAGAGAAAGACACCCAAGAACAACATGATTTTTTTCTCCGTACAGAGGAGGAAACGAAAGGCAGAATAGATTTAAAAGATACACCACTCGTGGACCCGGATGGGATCCTATGTGTGGATGGGTCTTGTTTTAAGCTCCCTAATGGTAAAACGACTGCAGCTTATGCTGTTACCACATAGCATCCAGTTGTAGAGACAGCACATATTAGGCAGAATTCAGCCCAAGCAGCTGTATTAATAGCTTTGACTAGAGCTTGCGTATTGGCTGAAGGGAAGAGAGTGAATGTGTTCACTGACAGCCAATATGCATTTGGGGTGGCGCATAGTTTTGGCCGCCTTTGGAAAGAAAGAGGATTCTTTACTTCACACGGTACTAAAATACAGCATGGTCAGTTAGTGAATGATCTTTTGGAACCACTTGTTTTACCGACCCAGATAGCAATTGTGAAGTGTAGTGCACATAAAAGGATCACTGATGATGTGGGTCGCGGGAATGCTTTTGCAGACGAGGTAGCGAAAGAAACAGCGAGAGATGCTACAAGTCGTATGTATGTTGCAGGCCCTGCAAGATGGGTCAGGGAAGGAGGAATATGTGAGGACACAATAGAAAGTGTGAGAATGATTCAAGAAGAGGCTACAGAGAAGGAATTGAGAAAGTGGAGAGGAAGTACGGGAATGTTGGACGCGACAGGGTGTTGGACGGAATTATCAGAACACCAGCGTTGGCTGTTACCAGACGCCTATGTATTGCCTGTAGTTACCATGGCGCATGGTCCAGCCCACATCAGTGCGAAAGGGATATGCAAACTTCTGGCTCTAGTATGGCAGAATGAGGGAATCCCTAAATGTACGGAAAATGTGGTGAAACATTGTATCGTTTATTTGATGCATAATCCAGGAAAGGGAACCCCAACTCCGGCAGGTCATTTTGCTCAACCTACGTATCCTTTTGAGGTATTGCAAATTGATTACATTCATATGGAACGTTGCAATAACTTAAAGTATGTTCTGGTGGTGGTGTGTGCCTTTTCCAGATGGATAGAGGCCTACCCCCTAAAGGAAAATACTGCTTTGTCTACTGCCAAAGTCCTCTTGAAGGAATTCTTCCCGAGGTTTGGTTTGCCGCAAATTGTCTGGAGTGACAATGGAAGTGAATTTGTAGGCCAAATTATGCAGAAGGTGATTGCAGGCCTTGGTATTAGGCAGAAATTCCATGCGGCAAACCACCCTCAGTCAGCGGGCTTGGTTTAGTGCTATAATGGTTTTGGCATTCCTATCTACGAGAACAACTGTACACTCTCGTTTGGGACTTAGCCCATACGACGTTGTTTTTGGGCGCCCAGCTAACGTTTGGGGAGTCCACGACCTAAAAAGTACTCTGATATTCCGTATCCTATGTTGATTGACTACTTACATGACCTCACCATAAAATTGCGTGTTCTTCATCAGCAGGTTCAAAACGCTTTGCCGGAGGCCTCCGCAGACCCAGGGCACTCCATCCAACCCAGAGACTGGGTCTGTTTGAAGAATTTTCAGCGAAAGAAGAATCTGGAACCTCGCTGGGGGCCGCCTCGACAAGTTCTTCTGGTGACACAAAAAGCAGTGAAAGTCGTTGGAAAGAAGAACTGGATCCATGGCGTGCACTGCAAAAGGGTACCTTTGCCTTTGCCATTTGACCAGTGGGTCCGCAAGGGTATAAGTGATAGTGAGGGCGAAAGGGTCCCACGGTTGGTACCTTTCAGTAGTACACGTCTGGATCGGATGAGATCTGAAAAAGAAGACGACGACGTGTTGCAAGAAGCTGTACCATCACATCTGCGACTGAACACAACAAACCCAGAGACTTTGTTTTGGGAGCAAATGGTACCTGACACGACTCGGTACAACCTAAGACCTAGACTGATTAAGGAGAACAATTGAACTTTTTCTTTTCTTTTTTTTTTGTTACACTTTAAGAGACATTCTTTTTACTATCCATCAAGTTGCAGGGTCACAGTAGGAGTCTTAGGCTGTGACCTGAGTAGTGACAGTAGGTCTGCAGGACTTGCAGTGTCATAGGATGGCTAATAACCACAATTAAGTGATCTATGAAGATTACCGTTAGCAACGCATTTGAGAATGGATATTGAATTTGAAAAGAATGATAAAAAGCAAAACATGAATAGTAAATATAGGAAATTGTTGTTTAGTCAATGTGGCGTAACCTTGTGCCTTTTAATATGTTCATGTATTTTATTGGATTGTGTGGGTTGGGTCGTTCACACTATGCAGCAAGCACCCGTTCCTACTTCTGTTTCCTTGCCTTTGTCCACTACTGTTTTTCCGCACCAGTTTTATACACTCCCAGAGCACGAACAAATTAGGAGAACAGAATACTTTAACAATTCATTTACCCAGCTGTTGCAACAGCATCAACTGGTAATCAATACTACTGAATGTTGGGTTTGAGGACTCATGCCTCATAACACAGAGAAAGGGATGCCGTATTTAGTCCTTCCGTTTTCTTATGAAGGTTCCGCTTGGGCTTATTTGGCCATGTTTTCCAACGCATACCAGAATCCACTTCGACATCCTCTTGTTGGTCGATATGGTGGAAAAACAGATTTTAGTCATAGTTCTGTAATAAAGGGAATAGTGGATATGGCTAAAGTTGCCGAAAGTGGAAAGATTCCCGTTGATGAGGAACGAGCGTATGATGGTTGGAACGTGACTCGTTACGTTGCTAGCCTCACAGATAAGAGTAGACTAAGGAGATCCCCACCAATTTGGACCATACCTCATCGAGTAAATTTGTGTTTACAAATAAATGGTCAGAATACTAAAAACCAACAGGAAAAGAGTGTTTTTTCTTGAACATACATCTATTCATCCCAGATTTCCTCACCATTAATACCATTTCAGGGCACATACTTTGTCTGCCATGATAGAGCCTACACATGGCTCCCCTTTAACTTTTCAGGAACATGTTATGTGGCTTTTCTTCTCCCTCCGACATACACTGCTCCTTCAGGTCATCATAGAAATAGATATGGTAGAGGGATTATCGATCTTAAAGACACACCAGGACAAGAGGGAGGGGACTTTCTCAAAGGGTTCCTTCCTTTCTGGGGCCCGATGGCCAATAGCAGAAATATTAGACAGTTAGTTCCTGTTGTTGAGGATACCATAAACGTGACTTCTGGAGCCTTGAGTAATCTAACAGCCGAACTTCAGGTGGAACGCCTTATGACTTTACAGAACCGGATGGTTCTAGATATTGTTCTTGCAGATCGCGGAGGAGTCTGTAAATTGATCGGGTCTAGTTACTGCATTCATATTCCTGATAATGCCCCTACAGTATACCAAGCCATCTCTAAATTGCACGTAATTTCTGAGTCGATTCACCAGGATGCAGGAGATTGGTCTGTGATGGGATGGTTTTGGGGACTACTGTCCACATGGGGATGGAAGGTATTACCTTCCTCGGAATGGATTTGGCCATGATTTTTTCTTGTTGCCTTTGTGTACAGTGTGGCCCTGCCATCTGCGGCCTTTGTACCACTATGTGTGTCCCAAGACCTGTGTCACAGAGAACAGAGCACATTAAAATGATGTTGCAGCAACAGCTCGACGACCTCCTGGCCATTGACATCGACTCAGACTAACTTGAGTCTTTTGTGTTTTGCCTGAGTGATGGCAAAAGGAGGGACTGAGGTTCTTTGATTTTCAACTTCGTTCCGTATTTGGCCGCCATTTTGTGCCCTGTCGCCATTTTGTATTGCCTTCACTCAGGCAGCACGGCGACCGGAGTGTTTTTACCATTTCCAGCTGCTATGTGTCTCTTCTGTTAAAAAGAACTTCCTGCCCTTGCTTACGAAGCCGATGTCAGGGTCTGGCCGAGTCCACTAATCCATGTCTGGACTGATTGATCCCTGTCTCGACTGACTGTTTGGCTTTCTCTATTCTTTCCTTACTCTGTCTTATCCGACTGGCCTTCGCTATTCTTCTCTTGTATCCTCTTGTTACACAACTATCCTTTGAGGCACACAAATATGTCCTGCCACCTGCAAATTAGATTACAGGCACTAGTACTGATTAACTTGTGGGGAGGGTTGACACACGGGGTCTGAAAGAAGGGCGTATTTGGGACATTCGATAGCTTGTTTTCCAACTTTTCCTATTGGCTAGCCTTGTATGTATCGGGAGTATATGTTGTAAATATGTGTGCTATAAAAGATTGTGCGCCACGGAATTGAAGTGGCAGTCTCCTAAGAACCTACTTTGTACTTCTGGGACAACTGTGCTTAGCTTTAGCTAATAAACCTGATTTTCTACGCCCAGCGGAGTGTCTCGTGTCTCTGTCCGACAAGGCAGGTGAACTCGGAGATTTAAGGCGTGCCCTGCGCCATCAGGCCTATAAGGCCCGGTTCTTCAGTGGGCGGAGCTTCAATTCCATTCTCGAAAACAGCATGCCTCGCAGAGTAGTGCATGCGCTGCCCAGGCTCAACTTAAAAAGGTTTGGCCATCATTCTTAAAGGTGAAGTGGGCGTGTTGTTAATAATAAAGTGAAAAGTGTGTTGCCCGGGGTGAGACAGGGATGAATGGCTGCAAGCCGCGCACAATTGTTGACTGTGTTAGCTGATTTGTTGAGCCGCGCATAACAAAAGAAATATGCGGCTGCCATTCTGGAACCTAAATCGTGCCTCACACCTGAAAAGATAACACAAATTGAGTCTTAAAAAGATGGTAATTTAAAGAAAATATGAGGCATGAGGAGCGTTTATAGCCCAGCCACCATTCTTGAACAAAAATAAAACATAAAATAAGTTAAAGCACGGATGCAGGTAAGCATGGCATGCCCACAATATAATAAAGTCACTTAACAAAATAGTCCTCACAGACAGTAAATAAATCTTCTGGAGTAACAACACAGTAAGAGGGCCAGTCCTCAAGGGAGGTTACAACAAAAGAAAAGGCAGCACTAAGGAGTGACTACTATCTGTTGGAAAGTGGATTATTGGTAGGGGCAAATGTAGGTCTACCACAGGCAAAAGGCCACTAACACAGTATAGGGCTCAGAATAGGTCTTAGAAAATTATTCCTGTGCTCAACCCTTGGTAACGTGGCTGCGAGCAGACAGACTTAACTTCAAAGAAAGGTATGTAAAGCATTTAAAAACACCAATTCAGTAAATAATTAAGACACAATACAAAATAAAATCCAACACCAATTCATAAAAATATCAAATGGTTTATATTCTTTAAATGATACCAAAACGAAAAAAGATCCACTGTAGGCGACCTGAGATATGAATTTATAAAGATTAGTCACTTTCTAGTGCTTAGAAACCAACAGTGCCCCTTTTAGTAATTTTTTTTAACATTGTTTTTTTTGTAAATACAATCAAGGTACAGGACAATTAGACAGCCAGTATAAGCAATTAATCCAGACATCAGTAGGCTGTTAACAATCGGTATAACAGTATCGCAGAGGTCATTCCGTGTGGCAGTATTCCAGGTGTCAAAATCACAATACGCCATCACTTCCATCATGAGAATCCCTTTCCACCCGTGCCTGTGGAGGCTCACAGACATATCCCCTAAATGTATTCCATGCCTATGAATAAACACAGTCTTCTCGGTTACCATGTCCACATTCAAATCCCCGCACCATGCTTTGAGTATTGGCAGCTCTTCCGCACCCCAATATTGCGCTTTGCTACCATTATACCAAGTGTGACCCACACCTGTGCTTGGCGAGTGAGATCATTCAATTCCCACACATTTAGTAAACATTGCCTGGGCTCTGGTGTTAACGACACCTCGACCGCTTGTGATATGGTCCTCATGACTTGCATCCAGTATTCCATGATCTTTGGACATTGCCACATAGTGTGGTAGAACGTGCCCTCCTCCCCACTGCGTCGAAGACAGTATGGGTGCAATATTTTCCCTATTTTATGAAGGGTGTGTGTGGTAAGTAGAGTCTCTGACTAGATGTCGTAACACAGGATAGTTTAATGCAGAGCAAAGCAAGACCAGGACCCAACACCTGCTGACCAGAACTCCAACTGAACCAGCAGAACGTGAGTCATACAATTCATACAACCATTCTAGAATACAGGGATACCATAGAGAGAAGAGATAACAATAGAGACTACATTAGAAAAGAAACACAGTAAGTTTACAACATATCTCCCTTCTTTACAAACAAAAAGGAAAAGAAAAACATTAGTTGCAAATATAATCATTTAAATAACAGGTGGCTTATGATACCTTTGAATCTTAGGACTGGGAGGAGAGGAAGACACCTGAGAGGAGGAAGAATCAATGATGGTGCTTCGAAGACTAGGAAAACCAGATTCCGAGACATCACCACCACCTTCGCAAACTCTGTCAGAAGGGGAAGAGAAAGAAGTACATTCTTCTTGAGAGGAAGTTAGCATATAACCACTACCCCTGTCTTCGTGAAGATCACCCGTAGATGTTCTATTAACAACATGAAAAGACACAAATTCATTCTTCTGAAACAAAGCCACCCTCCTCAAATTCCATTTCTCCCCATTAGCAAGTACGACATAATGTGGAAACACATCCTTGACAAGAAAAGGGCCCCTAAATGTTGTCAAACTCTTCGAAACTCCTCCCGGTTTGACTTTTACTAAGTCCCCTTTCGAAATATAGTTGTGGCTGCTCACAATCTGTGTTTCCTCAAAATGTGACTTCAAGAAAAGGTTCTTAATCCAAGACGGTGTCAGTTTTTTCCCTGGAACCCTCCCTCTCATAAGTTGAAATGGAGAATTGGTCATACTCCCATGAATAGTAGTGCGATACGCACAAAGCATTTCTTGGATAAATTCTAAAACATTTCCATTTCCAGATAAAGCAAGTTGTAAGGTGCCCTTCACTAGTCTATTAATCCTCTCACAAAGACCATTCCCCTGTGGAATATATAAAGAAGTTCTATGATGTGACACACCAAAGTGAGACAAAAATGACCTCATATTATGCCAAGTCAATTGTGTACCGTTGTCGGTAACAATGACAACAGGAGAACCTTCTCCTTGAAAAATAGACTTCAAAAATGTTATTGTTGTCTCTGTAGTAACATCCTTAACAAAATCAACAACCACCCACTTACTGTAAACATCAACACACTCAATCGCAAACCTTTGTTTCAAATCAAGTTCAGACATAGGTCCAATGAAATCTAGACAAATAGTATGCCACGGTACAGTCGCTGAACAGATGTGACCCATGGTTGATCCTACCGCAACCTTTAACCTTTTTTCACCATCGCTACAGGTGAAACATCGCTCAACCCACAAAGAAACCTGTGCATCAATGCCTGGCCACCAGAAGTTGGCTCTAATCCTCTGTTGGGTCAAGGTCTGACCAAGATGCCCCTCATGTGCAATTGACAACAGTTTACTTCTAAGTTCACAAGGAGGAATGAATTTATCATTCCGCATCAAAATATCAACACCACAGGTAGACAACTCATCAACACCTTAACATAAGGTCGAACAGGAGCTTGTAAACAACTCTCTCTCCTTGCACCATGTTTAACCATGAGTATAACCTCTTTCAAAACGGAATCCTTTTCCAGAGCTGTATGCCAATCATCTTGAGTAAATGACCCTTCACCAAAAGATATTACATCTTGGACCCAAGCAACACTCTCATCTAACAAATCCTCTTTTACCTCCCCCTGATCCACTGGCAATCTTGAAAAACAATCGGTCTGAAGATTTCTCCAACCTTGTACATACTGAATGTCAAAATGAAAATCTTGTAACTTTGCAGCCAACCTAGCCAGTCTAGGTGATCCCCTGACCGCACCCCCAGGAGCTAAAACTAGAACCAGAGGCTTGTGATCAGTTTTGAGCACAAAATGAATTCCCCAAAGATATGAGCGAAAATAGTGTGCACCCCATACAGCAGCCAAAGCTTCTTTTTCTATTACACTATAGTTCACTTGTTTAAAAGTAAAGTGTGCCATACTGCGATTGCTATAATAGTTAATTGTGGATGCGTTAACAATTGATGTGTGCACTGATGGCTGGTGGTGTGTGTGCCTGTAGAAATTGTGCACTGATGGCTGGTGGTGTGTGTGCTTGGTGGAAGTGTGCACTGACGGCTGGTGGTGTGTGTGCCTGGTGAAAGCGTGCACAGATGGCTGGTGGTATGTGTGTGCCTTGTGAAAGCGTGCACTTACGTCAGGTGGTGTGTGCCTGGTGGAAGCGTGCACTGACGGCTGGTAGTGTTTGTGCCCGGTGAAAGCATACACTGACGACTGATGGTGTCTGTGCCTGTTGAAAGTGTGCACTGACGGCATGGTTGTGTGTGTGGTTATGTGCACTTGTGGTTGTGTGTGTGTCTGTGCGTGGTTGCGTGTGTGTGGTTGTGTGTGTGTGTGTGTGGTTGTGTGTGTGGCTGTGTGTGTGCGGCTGGTGAAAGCATGCATGAGTGGCAGCGTGGTGAAAGTGTACACTGATGACTGATGGTGTATGTGCCTGGTGAGAGTGTGAACTAGGCATTTTGTGGTTGTGTGTGTGGTTGTGTGGCAGTCATGACTTGGCACTGAAATCTACTGTCCTTTTCTACAGTTATAGCATTTGTTTTTTGCCCCATAATCACAGGATAGCATAGCCGGCAAACAGTTGATCATGTAGAAGTAAAGTAGGACAACTGAGTACCATTCGAAGGTTGTAACGCAAATCTGATTCATGGAAATACAGCTCTACCGAACTGCAGTAATGCCCCTCTTCTGCCAAAGTGTGCAGCCTGTGGTTGTAAAGTTTGTTTCTGTAATTTTTAAGGATTTGGGATTATTTGCAAACAGGTTTTGTTTCCTGTGTGGAATGTTAAAATTCATATTTTTGATTAGTAATTGAATTTATGTAAAGCCCACCTACAAGAATAAACAGGCCGTATTGTTAGCATAGCAGCTTTATCCATGGGTGGCTCTGCTGCGCTCCCTTTCATCTGGTTCTAACCCTGACGCATGCATAAAAATCCACCCACTTACAAGCCAACTCTTCACCCACAACACAACCTCTTCACATGTCAGACGAAGGCAGCAAAGTAAAGCAACAGACGTGGAAAGGGAAATATAGGCCGCTCTCCAAGTACAGAATTCCTGCTGCTGGCAGTACTCTGCATACTGCTCAAAGATGTTGTTTCTCAGTCCTTTCAGATTGATATACTCTCAGCATAAAATGTCAGCAGCGGGCAGCTCAACTTGAATTCCTGGATGATAGAAACGAAGGCACATTAAATGCTAGGCAAGAGATGTCCCTTAGACTTTTCTCCTGCATTCATTACCCTTCCCACTAGGTACACACCTCTTGTTAATTCTCAGACAGCTCAACTCTGCTCCTTGGGTGAGTTGTTTTTGGAGAATGTTGAAGAGAGGGGTAGCGGTGGCAGCGGCAGCTGCAGCTTTCATGCCGAGTTGCGGCTATTGTTGCCGTGCAGAAGTTTTCCTTGCAATTTAAATTTATTTCATTTGCAGCACACATACCTGCAAACCAATTTTACAAAAAAAAAGAGAAAGAGATAGCCTCTTCAACAAGCGGCACTGAAAGCGTTAGCTTTCGCAAATGCTATTGAAAAAAAAAAAGAACACGCCCGCGAGTGGTGCGCGGGCCACTGCCAGGCATATGTTTTCAATTATCGCGCCCGTGTCTGGGCATGATAATTGAAAACATATGGGCTTTGGTGCGCGTAACAGACACTAATAGGCCATGGGCGGAGCTATGCGACTGCCCATGGCCTATTGCGTGGTCTGTTAAAAAACAACACGCAAGCAAAGCCCAATAAAAATGGACCATAGGAAATGAACACGCACAAGCGTGCGGGATTTCCAGGTCCATTTTGAAAACCCGTACAAAAGGACTCTGGCTGCGCGAACACTGGTGCGCAGTGTATCGCTAGGCCGAAACCTAAAAATGCAAGACCACATACAAGTGTCAGAATTCAAGGATAACATGAGAGGATGTGCATGTGTGACTCACACTTAAAGTGGGACATGGTAGGCTCTAAGTAGGGAGTGGTTTACTTTGACTTGGAGTGTCCAAAAAAAGACCAGGAGGGCTGGACTAATGCCAGGTTTCTAGGAGAGCCACATAAGATTCATTTCAATACAACAAACCGAGATGAAACCTACTCACAGTAGGCGATTATCCTTAAAATCTGGCATGGACCCAGTCTTCTGGACCCAAATTGGACACCGCTGCTTAAACAGAGCCAACCGGCCTATGTTTTGTAAACGGAAAGCCAAGGGGTGAAAACACTTGGAGAGGCAGATATGGCGGGGTCGCAGAGTCCTATCGCCAGCTCACAAGGCCTGTGTATCTCAGTGTCTGAACTGCTAGGTTCCCTGAGAAGATAAAACAAGGTGAAAGGAGAGACAGTTTGACAAGGAGAGCTGAGAGACAGTTGTGAAGTACTGATGGGAAAGCCATAAAGAGAGACAAAATGGATAAGGTGAACGAGAGACATAAAGGCTAGAATGAAAAGGAACAGCTGAAAAACAAAGAGCCTCTGGTGAAAGGAGGGACAGAATGACATGGAGAGGCGATAGACAGCTTGTGAGGTGTGCCATTATGAGAGATGAAAAGCTGAAGTGCAAGCTGGAATCCGGTATGAAGCAGAGACTGTAGTGAAGGAAGGGGTAGGATAAAATGGTAGAGCCTGTGAAGTGCCGGTGGAGAGTGCCACAATGAGAGACTGAACGATTGTGATGAAATAGGTGACTGGGTGAGAAATGGAGAACCTCTGGCGAAAGGAGGGACAGAATGAGGGGAGAGATAGCGGGTGAAGAGTTTGAATGAAGTGCTATTAGAAGATTAGAAGACAGTGACAGGCTGAGGTGAAATGAAGAGTCCACTAAGAAGCAGAGGAACAGTGTGGCAAGGTGAAAGGAGGAACAGCAGTGAAGTACCGATGGGAGAGCCATAAAGAAACGGAATGGATGAGATGGAGAGTGAAAAGGCTGGGATTAAAAGATGGACCGGGTGAAAAACAGAGAACCTGTAGTGAAAGGAGGGACAGAATGACACTTAAATCCAACCACCGTACCGGGCGATTACGGCGTCTGCGAACGCCGTAATCGTCTGATACGGTCAGACACCGTAATCGTCCGATACGGTGGTTGGATTTAAGTGCAAACTGCTGTGTTCTAAATAATAAAGGACACCTTTGAAAAATAGGAAAAAGAGAATCGAGCGCGAAGTGAGGACGTATTTGCCCATACAAAGGAATAAAACGATGTTGAAGCTGCACATTGAATAATGAAATTATATATGCAACAACAAATTGTCCTGAGGATGATCTTGGTGGATTAACTGGATGAGACCGAAACGTCGACGCTACTGCACCATTTTGTTTCAAGACCCCAACATAAGGAATATGAACTTTTGTCCAACAGCTTGAATTGTATATGACAATTTTTATATATATAGGAGATATATATATATACAAATGGTGTAAGTTGACTACTGAAGAATTTGAAGACTTTAACAGTAGTAGTCTTTGTGTTGCCATAGAAGACTGCGGTCTCCAGCAGGATTGCTGATATGCTGTACTTATGAAAAATGAAAAAGGAAATTGATTTGATATAAAAATTTGTGCCTTCATGTCCGGTCAATTTATGAGTTCACATGTGTGACAGATAATGATTGAGAAAGTTGTGATGAAATAATCCCTCAAGGTACCTTTTCTATGTGATGGTGGGCTTGCAGCACTGGTTGTGCCACCCACAGAAGCAGCCTTGGTAAATGTGTCTAAGGTCTGCCATTGCAGAGCCTGTGTGCAGTCTTCTACTGTCACGCTGACTGGGCAAGTGCACTCACTTGCCAGTCCCTAAACCTTCCCTTTTCTTCATATCAGTCACCCCTATGGTAGGCCCAAGGGAAGGGAGCATTGTAGGTATAAGGTAGGACAAGCCCTGATGTGTGTGGCATGTCCTGATAGTGAATTACAGCCATTTTTTCGTTTTTCACTATTGCAAGGCTACCTGTTCTCCATAGGCCAGAACGGGCTGTTAGAATTATAACAGTTTATAATCCTAACTGACTCATAAAACATGGTAGAAATTAGAGTTTAGTATGCCTGACCTCAGAATAATAAAATACATATTTTAATGAAGTTGGTTTTACCATTCTGTGTTTGCAAATACCACTTTTAGAAAGTAGGTATTTGCTTGCCTAACCTTTCAATCCTGCCTCTGTTAGGTTGTGTATTCCTTTGTCTGGGTTTGTGAGTGACAGGGCTGGGGGATTCCAGAGACAGGATTAGTCAGCCCAGTGGTAAATAGAGAGATCTGCATCTAGATAGGAGGGAGGAGTTGCACCTGAACCTTAAATAGGGCTGTGCCTGCCTTCCGCAATGCTGGCTCCACCTTCTGGGGGAGGCTGATGTCTCTGCCCTGCACACTGAAAGAAGAGAAGGAGTCCTGTCAACGGTTAGAGCGGCAGACCCTGATGCAGAGGTCTGGCCCAGGACCAGGGTTCAATTCCTACCTTGGCTGGTCTCGGCGGATCTTGGGCTCATAATTCCTCGGACCTGATTTCTCGCCTCGGTGCCTAGTCTAAGCATGGGTCCCACGCTGCAACTCTGGGCAATAGCTTGCTTAGTCTCCACAACGGCCCCCTACAGCGCTATGGATGCCTGGTTGCACCCTAGGGATGCCCAGGAGTGGACATTTCACGGGGAAAAACCAGGAAGGGTTCCCTAGCGGTATGAGTACAGCGCCAGGACACTCAGGAGTATCAGTGCGCTTTACAAGTGCGTCTACATTTACATTACATTTACATCTGTAGTGTTGTCACTGGGTTACTGTATGTGGTCAAAAATGCTTAACACACTGCCTCTGAGATAAGCCTGTCTGCTCGTGCCAAGCTACCAAGTGGGTGAGCAGGGGTTATTTAGGAGTGTAATCCCCTTAACCTGACTAGAGGCAAGGGTCTCTATTTGGCACAAGTACCTACCTGTGCCAACTAGAGAACCCCAAATCTAACAGAGTGTCATTAGAAGAGACTGAAAGGCTGAGGTGAAAGGAGGAGTCCGGCAAGAAGCAGGGAATGCGGTGAAGGAAGGGGCAGGATGACCAAGAGAGTGGAGAGACAGCCATGAAGTACCATTGGGGAGTGCCACAAGGACAGCGTAAATGACAGATGTGTCGCTGTTGTGCCTGAAAATTACTTTGGTCAGACTACGTGTCTAAATCGTGTTTTGGTACCGCCTGCACGTGGGGCATGTTGTGAATGCGCAACGGCTTTCAAGGCACATGGTGAAGCCCAGAGGATGTATATACTGGCTCGCCAGTGTGTTTACGGTACGACTTGTTGATGCAGAGGTATCTTTCAAGCTACTCTGTGTGTGGCTCTACTTGATCATTGCTGACTTCTGCAATTCTGATAAGTTCAAATTTATTCTATTTTACTAATTAAATCTTATTAACCTTTATTTTAGAAACTTATTCTTGCCAATTTCACAACCAGCAAAGTCTTGTGGTTAGAGTGCCCCCAGGCATGGCATTCACGAATGACAATGCGCCGGCCCTCTGCCTTTAGCATATCAAGTGCCAGTGAGATTGGAGTTGGTGACTTCAGAGGAGCTTTCCCCAAACAGAGGACGGTGGGGAACTTGATACCTTGTGTAATTTGTCAATGTTGTACACACTACAGAGTGAACTGGGCAGGATCAGTGACTGGACAGAGGAGACGACAGGAAAGGAGAGGTACTAGGGCAGGGAGGTGACCGGACAGGAGAAGTAACGGACAGGAGAAGTGACAGGGCAGGAGAAGTGACGGGCAGGAGAAGTAACAGATAGGAGAAGTGATGGGGCAGGAGCAGTGACGGGCAGGAGAAGTAACGGATAGGAGAAGTGACGGGGCAGGAGCAATGACGGGACAGGAGAGGTGACCGGAAAGGAGAGGTGACGGGGCAGGAGAAGTGATGGGGCAGGAGAAGTGATGGGGCAGGAGAAGTGAAGGGGCAGCAGCGGTGATTAGGCATGGGCAGGAGCGGTAACCGGCAGGAGCAGTGAATGAATAGGGGTAGTAAACGGTTAAGAGCAGTGAACGGGGCAGGAGAAGTGATGGGACAGGAGAAGTGATGGGGCTGGAGCGGTGATCGGGCAGGAGTGCTGACTGGACAGGAGCAGTGAACGGGCAGGAGCAGTGAACGGGCAGGAGCCGTGACGGGGTAGGAAAAGTGGCGGGGTAGGAAAAGTGACGGGGTAGGAAAAGTGACGAGGCAGGAAAAGTGACGAGGCAGAAAAAGTGACGGGCCAGGAGCAGTGACGTGGCAGGAGAGGCAACAGAAAAGAGAGGTGACCGGGCAGGAGAGGTGACTGGGCAGGAAAAGTGACGGGGCAGGAGAACAGGAGAAGTGACAGGGCAGGAGAGGAGAGGTGGCCGGAGAGGAGAGGGGGCAGGAGAGGAGTGGGGGCAGGAGAGATGACGGGGCAGGAGAGATGACGGGGCAGGAGAGATGACGGGGGTAGCGTAGGTGATGGGCCAGGAGCAGTGACGGGGCAGGAGATGTGATGGGGCAGGAGAGGAGAGGGGGCAGGAGAGGAGAGGGGGCAGGAGAGGAAAGGGGGTAGGAGAGATGATGGGGCAGGGGAGGTGACGGCAGGAGAGGTGACAGGGCAGGAGAGGTGACAGGCATGAGCTAGAGCGGTAAACGGGCAGCAGCAGTGAAAGAACAGGAGCAGTGAACAGGACAGGAGCAGTGAACGGGGCAGGAGCAGTGAACGGGGCAGGAGCAGTGAACGGGGCAGGAGAAGTGACGGGCCAGGAGCAGTGACGGGGCAGGAGAAGTGACTGGGCAGGAGAGGCGACGTGAAAGGAGAGACAACAGGGCAGGAGAGGTGACCGAGCACAAGAAGTGATGGGCAGTTAACCTGACAGGCAGGTGATGTGATGGGCAGGAGAGGTGACGGGGCAGGAGAGGTGATGGGGCAGGAGAGGTGACGAAGCAGTAGAAGTAATGGGGGCAGGAGCAGTGATTAGGCATGAGTCAGAGTGGTAACCGGGCAGGAGCGGTGAACAAATAGGAGCAGTGAATGGGGCAGGAGCAGTGAACGGGGCAGGAGCAGTGAACGGGGCAGGAGAAGTGACGGGCCAGGAGAAGTGGCGGGCCAGGAGAAGGGAGGCGCCATTGGAATTAACAAAGCAGGAGTGTTGATCGAGCATTTGCAGGAGTACTGACTGGACAGGAGCAGTGAAAGGGCAGGAGCAGGCGTTTCCCAGGGTGACTGGAAGGGTAGGGGGCCAGTTTAGTTTGGGGGGACCGGTTTTGTACAAGTGCAGGAGTTTTAAAAACACTGCAAAGTTCTGTGTATATTCAGCAGGTTTCAGTCAACAATACAAGTGCCTAGATAACTTTGGTGATCAATGTACCTGCTGGAGAGAGATGGGAGCAAGTTTTCTCTAGTGGCTGTTTTACTCATCTAAGGTAGCGCAGAGGGGTAATATGCCTGCTACAAAGAACATGTACCATGCATATCAAAGAGCAATATGTTATCTGAATAGTTCAGTGGGTACTGCTTTGTGTTCACTTCCCGAATGAAAGGACACTTGAATACATATGGCCTGGCAGTTTGGGCTGGACTGTTCACATTGGGCTGAGGATCAAGACTGATTTGCATATGACTGGGTCCAACCTGGAATGGCATGGTGAGGTGAGCAAAAAAACAATGGATTTAGGCCAAGATCTCTGTACTGGGGTGAATATATGACATTGTTCTGCATTCTGTCAATCAATTGTTCTTTTTGCATTTGTCACCTCGAGTGGGACAGGTATGCTCAGACATGAGTCCCGTGCTCCCCATGCCACTGGAACCAAGCTATCCTGGCTGATGAGGGCTGAAAGCCTGAAACCGATCCTAGGATGCTTGTTTCCAGTCCAGGGAGGACCTGGCCTGGCAGTTCGGGCTGGACTGTTCCCATTGGGTGCAGGATCAAGACTGATTTTCATATGGCTGGTCCCAAACTGGAATGGCATGGTGAGCAAAGAAACAATGGATTTAGGCCCAGATCTCTGTACTAGGGTGAATGTATGACATGTTCTGCATTCTGTCCACCAGTTGTTCTTTTTGCTATATTAGGATTGAGCAGCTAGCTGGCTGACATGAATATGAAGGAGCCTTTGTGGGTTTCCATGAGCCTAGATTCTCCTGCAGGGTCCCTTTCTCTTCTGAGCCCTGCTTAACACATGTGTACAGGTGGAGCCCTGTATTCATGACCTCAATGTTTGAGACAAAAAAAATCATGAATTTCTAAGCAATGAGAGTAAAAGCATTAAGGTAACATGGTGTTCCTGCTTATATTTCACACGCTTTGCATAAACCTGTATTCCCTATGAGTGTTTGCTTTTTCCTGAATTAAACCTCAAATAAACATGTTTATCCATTGTTTTAATTAAATAACGTTATAAGATATAACTGGTCAGTGAAATGCTAAAAGTACAAAAAATTGGTATGTTTTGCTATTTCTAGACACACCCCTGACTCCGCCCACTGATCCAATCTTCGGTTATTCCTGCCCCCTGATTCTCCACCCCCAGTTCCCCTACTTTTTTTCCCACTTCGACCACTGCATGCACCTCCCAGGAGGTGATAGACGAGAGCCTATACCGCAAGGAGTCAGGGCGAGCACTCGTGCTTGTGCTTGCATCCACAAGAGCGCATGCGTGCTTTCTAGGCGAGACCTTAAAAAAAAAGCATTGGCATAGCCAATAGGTCTTGCATTTGGGACCTTGTAAGTGTTTAGCCATGCAACATGTTGATGTTGTTGCACCAAGCATATTGTGCTGCATGGCTAAACACTTCTAAGGTCCCAAAAGCGAGACCTATTGGGTATGCGCACAAGTACAATGTTTGGAAAAGTTCTTGTTTCATAAAAATACACGTCTCAAACGAACCTTCATAACTTTTTTGATTTGTTCATAGTTTTAGAATTATGCAAATATTACGAGAAACAATACTACTTGAACCCTTGAAATACAGTTTTGTTTATGCTTAGATGTGTGTTTCATTTGGAAGACTCCAAATGCAAGGTTTTTATTTTTAAAGTGCATGGACGTGACAAAGAGTTGAGGTATTTTTTCAGTGTACTCAGGCCCCTTTGTAAGTCAGGGTGACCCCATCAATCTAGAAGAAATGCTTATAACAATTTGGACAGCTGCTTTGGAGAAAGCATGTAAAACAAAAGACCATGCTCAATGGTGTAACAGTATACAGGCTAACTAGGCACGCTTTGAACTGTTCATACATAAAATCGTTTAGTAACTACAGATGAACTCATGAGAAAAAGTGCCACTATGGTGACATTCTCAAATCTAGTTCTATCTTGGTATCACCAATTGGCCCTGCATTTCACTGGAACGTTTATCCCTCCTGTGCAGTAGACCCAGGAGGCTGGAGCAACGGCCGACTTTCTGTACAACTTTTAATGACCATTTAAGCATAATAAATGTAAACAGGAATTGCACAGTTGTTACCATAAGAATCTGGTGCGGACGTGACCCTTCTGGACCTACGTTGGATACCCAATTTCTGACCACAATAGGAGTGGCTGTGTTAGCTTTGGGGGTCTCTGGTTGGCACAGGTATGCACCTGTGACAAACAGGGACCCTCTCCTCTAGTCAGGGCAAGGGACTTACTCCTAAAAATAACCCCTGCTCACCCTCTAGGTAGTGTGGCGCGAGCAGACAAGGCTAATCTTCAGGTGTTAGTTAGTTAAGCATTTATGATCAGACACAGTAATCAAATGACCCACCACAAATGGACACCAGGCGTAGTTATGTATAAAAATACGTATGCTTTATGTAAAAATAGGTTTCTATGCAGGTTTAAATTACAAGACCACAATAACTATCTTAAAATGAGGCCACAATGCTTTGGAATAAAAAGAGTTCTTTAAGAATGCTTAACACTTGAGTTTGGTGCGTTTCGGGCACCCTGTGCGACTCGTGCGGTGGTTGAGACAGTGTCTTTTAAACAAAAAGGCAATACGACAATGTTGCGGACTCTGCGGTCCGATGCGCACATAGACTCTTTATGAGTTGTACAGTACCTTTGAGAATGGAGTCCGTCGCGTACAGATGTGGCCACATGGGAAGGCGTGCCTGTCAATCGGGCTCGGTTGGGGGCCTCGGGGTGCAAGGAGTGTGAGCGAGACTGCGGGGAGAGGGCCGGACGATCTGGAGCTGTCAGCGTTCGTGGGGCGAGGCGTCTGATAGGGACATACGAGGCGTATTCTTCAGTACGCGTTGATGGTTGCCGTACCTTCGGGTTTGCAGGGGCGCGGCACTTCCAGGCAGGCAGGCGCGGGACGGGGCCTCTAGTACGGAGGCTTTTCAGTGTGCGGCACGGCCCTTCAGATGCAGGAGGGCGGAGCGGGGCAGCCGGGTACGTCTCAGACGTACGGGCCGTCCGGGGCTTCAGCGAGCGCTCAGATCTGATTCCGGCGGGAGGGGTGAGGTGCGCACAGCGCGCTCCCAAGCAGGCGAGGTGACAGGGGGTCGGGCGGCCCAATGAAGCGTAGGGAGAGCGGCTCGAACTCGAGCGGGGTGCTCACAGGGCAGAGGCGGCCAGGCACCGGAATGTCACGGCCCAAGGAGGGGGCGAGGCGCACCAGAGATCACGGCTCCAGCGAGGGGTGGAAGCACAGCAGCCCAGCAGCAAACAGCAAAGGCAGGATGAGCCCAATGGTCCTGGGGCTCAGTTCAGGGGGCAAGCTTGCTTCCAGGCCCTTGGAGATTGTTTTGAAGCACAAGTTCTTTTGAGCAAAAATAAAGCAAGTCTTTTGTAGGTTCCTTCTCTCCTTTGGCAGCAAGGCAACCACTGCAGGCCAGTCCCCAGGATAAGGACAGTCTTCCTCCTTCAGCTTTCCCGGTTCCTCCTCCTCAGGCAGAGATTTCTTCTTGGTTCAAAAGCAGGATCTGATTTTTTAGTAGCAGGGCTCCTACATTTATACCACAAATCCTTTGTTCTTGCAGGCCAGGGGGGCCTAATCCTGTCCAGGCCATGAGCACTTTGTTTTTGGCAGCTCTGGCTTTTCTTTCAGTGAGCAGGGCAGGGACATCAGACGCTCTGCAGGAGGTGGAGCCAGCATTGTAGTGACAAGTACAGTCCAGGAGTACTCTGTTGACAGTCTTCCTCTCTCTCTTTACAAGGTGTAGGGCAGAGACATCAGTCGCTCCCCAGTAGGCGGAGCCGGCATTGAGGTGGCAGAGCACAGCCCTATTCAGAGTCAAGGGGCACTCCTCCCACCCATCCTGGTGTAATCCCTCTATTCACCACCTGTCAGCCCCAGCCCTTCACTGACAGAAACCAGACAGCAGATACACATCCTAGCAGAGGCGGGCTGAAATGGTTAGGCAAGCAAATACTAGCTTTCTAAAAGTAGTATTTGCAAACAAAGGATATTAAAATAAACTTTACTAAAAGATATATTTTATTATTCTGAGTTCAGGCATACTAAACTTGACTTTCTTCCATGCTCTCTGAGTCTGTTAGAATTATAGAGTGTAATAATTCCAGCAGGCCATTCTGTCCTATGGAGAGCAGGTAGCCTTACTATAGTGAAAAACGAACATGGCTGTAATTCACTATTAGGACATGCCTAACACATCAGGGCTTGTCCTACCTTATACTTACATTGCACCCTGCCTTTGGGCCTACCATAGGGGTGACTCACATGAAGTAAAGGGAAGGTTTAGGGCTGGCAAGTGGGTGCACTTGCCCAGCCAGCATGACAGTACCATACTGCACGCAGGTTCTGCAATGGCAGACCTTTGACACATTTTACTAGGCCGCTTCTGTGGGTGGCACAACCAGTGCTGCAGGCCCATCAGCAGCATTTGTGTTTACAAGCCCTTGCACTCCTGGTGCACTTACTGGGGACTGACAGTAAACCAAATAAGCCAATCATGGAAACCAATCAATGTATACCCTTTTCATAGGGAGCACTTGCACTGTGGCACTGATTGGCAGTGGCACAGTGCCCTGAACAGCTAAACACCAGCAAAACACATGAGGCACATCAGCAAAAAGTGGAAGGGAGACTCACGCCAAGGTGCCTGGTCTAACAGGCTGCATGGGTCAGATGGGGGCCACACACAGCGCTGATTGCAGGAGAAATAAATGCATTGTGCTAAATAGACTACTTGAGTATCAAACACAGATGTGCCCAGACTAACGCCTGGGCGGGAGATTCAAGTTTCTGTGAAAACCGAATCCTGCCTCCTGGCTCACCTCTGACCTAGATGTAGAATTTAAAGTAGCACTGACACCGGATCCCTTCATAGATTTGGGGGTGGGAGGGGAGGGGGGACACTGTGGGATGGCACACAGCTTCCAGGAGGCATAGAGTGAAGTCCATAGATGGAGAATGGAGTAATGTGGACAATGCACATGCAGCAAAAGGGGAGCCTGAGATACGTGAAGGAAGCTCCAACAATGATCGTGAATGAAAGAGAATGAAACAGAACAAAGGGCCTACATACATGGAAGGGAGGCAGTGGCAAGATGGAAGAAATGAAAGTTAGGTAGAATAAAAGCATACATATATAGAACTGTTACAGGAAAACGCGATTCCACATAGCTTAATTTTAAATTGTTAGAAATGGGATTTCTGGTTGGCTGAGGCTTGCGCCAAAGCCAGGCAAAAACCACCATTCCTACGCCAGGGTAGGGAAGTCACCCACCAAGACAACCACTGCTCACCCTCTTGGTAGCTTTGCACAAGCAGTCAAGCTTATCTCAGAGGAGATGTGTGAAGCATTTGCGCACGCACCCACCAGCAACAACATCCAAGGCCCCCCACAAAAGGAACTCCACACAAGGTATATGTAAACATAGCCTTTGTATTGCAAAACACATTAGATAGAAACACACACTTTACAATGTGCCAACAGGCACAGGCTGAATTTACAGGGGATATGTACAAGACAGGGCCACATGGACCACTGTCAGGAATATGCACTTTTAGACTTAGTACTTGGTAGAATTAGCACTTGTAGGAATAATAATTAGCACATAGCACATATAATAATAATCACTGGGGCACAAAATAGAGCATAAAGCACACAACCAGTAACCACTGGTAACCGGTAAGTACCACCTATGCAACCCTAACCACCGTAGGAAAATATTACGCAGAGAACCTGGGCTTCACTAGCACACCTGTACTAGAAAGAACAACCACCTAAGTATCACCATACATTTAGGGGTATAAACAAGAACATATTACACATGATGCATCAACATTCAGAGGTGTAGGGAAGGAAAACACATGATGCATAAACATACATTCAGCAGTGTAAGAACATGGCACATGACGCATCAAGACACATTCAGAGGTGTAGGAAGAACAATTGCGCAGAAATCACATAAGGTCACAACCTGTGACTGTCCCTAGGCCAACTGACCTCTCAGGGGGCTAGGACGCCCTGTGTCCCAATGTCAGGGGTGCCTAAATATGCAGGGAAAGAAAGGTTGCTCACAACCTAAATGGAGCAGCTGCCCACTAAGTGCTGGGCAGCTGTAACGGAGTCTGGCACCAGCGTGCCTCCTGGCTCTCTTCTGGGGCCTTGAGGACCAATAGGGCCACAACCATGTGTGAGCCTTGTAGGCTCTGATCAATAAAATGCCCTGGTGAGCCTTGTGGGCTCTGATCAATTAAATGGCTGTCATTGGAGTCCCTCCCTGGGGGACTCGAGGTCAACAACTGTGCCCTGAGCCACTCTGGGCTCTGATGAAACAAAGATGCCCCCCCACGAGCCTCTCTGGGCTCTCAAAACAAGGAAATGCCACGGAGCCTCTCAGGGCTCGTAAACAACTTGCCCCGTCGGTGGAGCCTCAGGGCTCTAACACAAAAAATGCCGCCAATCGCCAGAGTCCCTCTCGGGGGACTCAAAATCTAATATAGGCTCTAACACAAATATGCGCCACACCTTGGAGTCCCTCCACAGGGGACTCGAAACACCAAAATGCCCCCGAGCCTCGCAGGCTCTGAGAAAGAATGCCCCGGTCGTTGGAGCGGCCCTCTGCTAACTGTGGCCGCTCAAAGGGAAAGGAAACTGCCCCCGGAGCTGCAAGACCGGAGCAACACTAACCGGCTGCTCAGGGACGGGGGCTCCTCGTCGTTCCCGCGCTGCTCCTCTATGCGGCGGCTCCCTTCACTGGCTGCGGGGCTCTCCCTTTTCTCTGGGAGCCTCGCGGCTCTTACAGCTGGGCATCTCTCTCTCCACTGGGCTCTCCCTTCACTCGGGAGCCCCGAGCAGGACACGGCAGGCGTCTTCCGGCTTCCTGCTTCTTCACTTTTCCCCAGCCAATCGGAGCGCGGCGCTGGCGCTGGGTCCAATCCCGGCGCGGCTCGTGACACTGCGGGCAGGCTTCTTGGGGGCTGGGGAGACTTGTGCTTGCGGCGGTGATCTCCTCTGGACAAATGAGGGGCGGGCACCCTCGAAAAGGAACCACAAACCAGCGGCAAGGTCCCTGGCGGGGTGAGCACCTGCCAGGGGACTCAAGAGGCCGGAACACGGCCACAAGCGGCGTGGGCAGCCGCAAATGTGAAAATAAAGCGCTCGGAGCGCTAGGGGCTCAATAAAGCGCTTCCAGGCGCTAGGGGCTCAAAAGTAGAAGCGCTCCCAGGGCTAATGGAAAGATAAAACGCTCCGAAGCGCTCTAGGCAAGGGCCAGATACAGCAAAGTTCTTTAGGCAGGCAGGGGGGCAAGGCTGGGCCCAGAGCCAGCTCACAGGGTCCTCCAAAGCAGGGAGGCAATCCCCAGTGGCGGTCCTCCTGGTGCCCAGCAGCAGCCCCCCTCAGCAACAGGATCCAGGAAGAGAACAGATTGCAAGGGGACACAGCCCCTTTTTATACATTTGTCTCAGGGTGCAGGATGGTGGAGAAACCAGTCGCAGCTGATTTTGGAGTACTTTCTTTTCCCCAGCCACCCTTTCCATTCACCAGGCAGGCTAGGGTCATCAGTTGCACCACAGGGGGCAGAGCTGTAATACTAGAAATCCTCAAACTCCTTCTCAGGGGTCTTACCAATAAGTAGTCCATTCAAAAGCAGCAAAGAAATCAACAGAGAATCTGAAATATGAAAAGACATCTTTATTACAATTAATTGTGAGGCTACGTCGCCCAGTCACACCTAAAGCAACTTAATGAGGCAGCCTCCTGAATGGCCTCAGCACAGACCTTTTATACCATTTATTATACCCTAGGCACACATTTTCTCTTTGAAGTACATTATTGTTGGTCACTCCCAGGACGTGCACACAAAGCACTGTATGATGACAAACCCACTTTCAAGATAAGTCCAGGCCATAAACAATGTCCACATAATGCGTACATTCTCTAGCTGACAAGGCCGGATAAACCCAAAACAGTAAGATCACAGGCCATTTCATAAATAGCTCGTGGAGGCAGGAACAGGAACAGATGGAAGTAAGACAGGCACATTTGTGTGTAGTAAATCTTTACAATGTCCTGTGCTCTGATCTATAATCTTGATCAGCTAAAGGGCAGGAACTGGCTTGGCAAGGTTAGCCTCAAGCAACAGGGTCAGCTTCCGCCAGGTCATGCAGGAGTCAGCACAAACCCATGCTAAGGTTATGTCCTTAAATACTTGTTCTGCCACAGTGAGGGCCTACTGTAAGGGCAATCCACAAAATGGCTGCTATGCACAAGATTGAACCTGAGGGTTCAGAACAAAACCTTCAAATACACAGTGAATCCATTGGTGTAACATGATGAAAACACTTGCACTTGCTGAACTCACTGTTTACGGTCTGCTGTTACCAAATTCATAACAGAATCATGATATTTAAAACACAGGTTCAGAATTCAAGGAACCACTGACCATCCTTTTGCCCTTACTTAGGCAATCACTCAGTCTATATCTGCAACTGTGCCCAAAGTCCGTTATAAGCCTCTTTGGAAGGCTTCTATTGTCCATCAAATCCGCTTCCATTGTCTTCTTCCGCGTTGGGCCTCTCGATTCAGGCCTTTTCATGAGAAAAAGTACTGCTTAGTTGGAGTGCCCTCCTGGCAGACACCCACAGCTCACTCGAAAGTCTCAATGTCTCAAAACAATGCACCAGTGTCTCTTCTTTGTGGCAGACACTACAAATGATGTGCTCTTCATTGATCATGGGCACAAAACATCTCGTGCAGATCCAAGCACTACTGAGAAACAACCTCTCAAGATCAGCAGCACTTTCAGACTCCAACACTCATTATTTAGTGTCAGAGGACGCTCAAGCTGCTCTCTCATGGGCACCAGAATATAGTGCCTTTCCGTCGGAGCAAAGGGAAAAGAGGTGTGTGTGTGGCCAAAACTCGGGCCAAGGGCTCAAGGGACTGTACACTGTCAGAGGTTTCCAGCACATAACAGGTAGAAAGCTCAAACAAACAGAAGCTCTGATTTTGTGGCAAACAAGGAACCAGCTCCTTTTTTTTTTCTGCAACACCTTCCGATGAAGCAAATGCCTTGCTTGGGAGGTACCATTGACGGCACGCTGATGATCGCTGTCCAGCCTCGCGACTTTCTGGTTGCAGGAATTGTAGAGCCAAGAAGTCTGTCATTCATCTGTAGCGGTCACTGATGGGGAGTGGGCTTAGTCTCGATCACAGGTCTGCATGGTATCACTCTTCCTTTGACTCTGGAAGATCCCGCAGAACCTAGTGATATAGGAAATGTAACACAATTGTTAGTTTCCTTCAAATCAAGCAAAAAAAACAGTTCATGGGTTTTAACAAGGGGACTGCAAGCAGGTGGCCTGCATCTGCAAGGGAGTGGCAATACGCCATGGGAATCTAAATGGATGTCCTCACACAGTGGCATTGTCTAATGGGGTAAATACATATTTTCCTCAATGATTAAGCCTAGGTGTTCCTAAATTCCTTATCTAGAACATCTCAAATAGAGAAATGACATAATACAGATTATCAAGGACATGAAGAAAAGTCCCTTTAAAAAATGTGCATCAAGTGCACTATGCAATACAAAGGCTAATGATCAAATGTGCAGACAAAAAGACAAGAACTAGAGAGTGCTGGTATTTTCATGATTAGAACACATCTGATCCCACCAAAAATTAAAGCAGCAGGAACAAAAAAGAACTGAAAAATTAAAATAGACATTGAAAATTCGTCATGTTCAAAAGGTAAACGTAAGATATCTCCTATCGAGATGGAAAACTTGTCTTACTATAATATTGGGTCAGTTAACCAGTCTATCACTACCCCGACAGTCAGTCTGAAAAAACATTGAAGTAGGCCTGAGGAAAATTCTTGAAAACCAGTCTGGTCATACAAAAGGGAATTATACATAACATGGGGGGGTCCCTGATACATCACTGCAGTCTAGAAGTGTGAACATAAACAATACACCCATAATAATAAATGGGCTGACTGGTGAAAGGAATATGGAAAAGGGAAATGGAAATAGGACACAACTAAAATCCCTAATAACTAAGCATGATGCGACATCGGTCAGGGGATAAGCAACAAGGCAACAAAAGAAAATTCTAAAGGTGCCTCAGGCATGTGACACAGTACCAAGAGTACGGGGGATACACAAAAGACCAAAGTTACACAAATTTTAACTCTACCGCTGGCAACTACACCATATACGGTAATCCTAACTAATGTTCCTGTTCTCTCTTCAGGGAGAAAAAAATTAAACCTGGTTTCCTTTCAAGGGACAAAGCCATTTGCTATTTGGGAAACAGAACATGATTAAGTAATGCAATATAGAAATTAGGCCACCTTGAGTCACAGATCTATAATTCCATCCTTAGGTCCAATCAAGGATACATAAATGTAGGGCCTTTAAGGGAAGGGGCAGTAAGTGACTAACAGCAGGTGACACACTTTGATCCTGTATATCTTTTTAGTTTTCTTCAATATCATTATAGCCAAATTTAGGCATGCACTGGTAAAAGTGCTGCCTGTCTTCCTCACAGTATGAAAACCATATCTGTGAAATTTATCATTATACCACATCCATCCAACTGTTGTGCAAAGATACGTATCGTCATACGGGTCCCTTCACAACACAGGGGAACTTTTAATAGTAACAACATAAAACAAAACATACACACAAAAAAAATGCACATGTCAAACGCTGTATATCAAGCACAAAAAAAAAAGCACAGACAAAACAATAGCATATGTGAATAAGCGGTGACACACAGCACCATGGCACATGTACTTTATGCACTTTAAACCTGCAGCCCAAAACCCAATATTTGGGCCTGTCTAAATTTGTCAGGTCTAAAATCCTTACCCTCCTTTTGACAGTAGAGCACCAGGCAGTTGGAGTCTGATGTCAAATATAACTTTGCTGTCTCTCTTCTAATATACAGGACCAGCTAAAATATTTCACGATAGGGCCAAATACACAAACGAAAACATGAACATTTCTTTCCAAAGAAATTACACAAAAACACATCTCCTTTCAACTAACCAAACTCACGTGTCTTGTCAGCCTTAGAACAATCCATGAATGATCTGTAGGCAGAAGCAGAAAAATACACAACACAAAAAAAACACATTTTAACATACACAAAAATAAATTTTCATTACTTAACTGTTACTCTCTTGTCAGTTCACCTTGCAACATCAAGCCACCTTATTTTTACCGTTCTAAAAGAAATGGTTACACTGACACTCCATATTAATTTGGCACCTATATTTTCCACTGTGAAAAATTATTCCTAATTAGCAAATCATTTTCACTTAGGCCTGTAGCCTGTAGCCTTCAAAATTTTGGAAAAGGGCTACATCTTATTTTCTATCTAAGACTTAATGCAACACTTCGTTTTCTGTCAAATAAACGCAACTAGCAAACATTATTTTTCTTAGCGTGGAGACACAAATGTATCAGTTCTGCAGAGCATTTAACATGATGTTTGGGACTTTCAAAGAAACTCCTTTTTATTTTCCCTATTAAATTAAGTTCTTTCATTTTATTGATGTTCTCACAGAGAAACCAGAAACCCCACCTTTAGAGGCTCGTTCAGCAAGGTCATTCTGCATTCCTCGGAGGCAAAGTCCTAATTAAAAGGTCACAAATGTCAACATGACAGCCTTCTCCATTGTTTACAGGGAAACTAAAAGATAACATCTCAGCAGTGTGGCTCGAGCCAGCCTCTGCAATTCTCTCATCCCTCAGTTTCTGCCACACTGAAGCTGTCAAAGCCAGAAGGCCTAACTAATTTCTCCTAACCTGTAATAATTCACTCTATTTTGAAAAATAATTTCTCTTTTTTAGGCACTAAAATTATCTCTATTCCCAGATTATTAAACTACATTTACTGTGAATAATTCACGAAACCTAATAACACACATACCAGTTTTTTTAGAGTAAATGCTTGTTGCAATCCTATGGTACACACTTCATCAGTCTTAAATGAACAAACTTTTCCGTAGGCCTAGCTGAAGCTAGAACCTTCAACCCTGATATAAAAACAAGCCTTTGTACTGGCACATTAACCCACTGAATCATAAGAAGGCACAACCTGCAAATATATATCAAAACCTAAATGTATGCATTTACTGAAGCCTGAGACACTTTAAAAAGTACTCTAAATGAAAGCAAAATGCAGTTTAAACAGTGCTTTTACTCAAAATCGACTTTCATATTTTGGGCATTAAAAAATGAATATCCTACAATTTTCTTGCATAATATGTATTACTAGAAAGTCTATTACATAACCCTTGAGTCAGGCATTTGAAAATAACAACTTATACTTTATAAAAATGAGCTTGCTTGCGCCTATGCCAAGGGGAAATTATACACACGAATGCTTGTCATTTTAGTGATGCAACATAACTTAAATCAAATTTGCTAGGAGGTCATAGTATGAGTGTTAAGCTTTATAAATATTAAAAAACGATCTTTGTAGCACTTATTTTTAATAATTATTTTTCATAATTAATAATTTTTTCTTCTAATAAAACCAATTATTCCTTTTTGTGATTGTTCTACATACAAGAGCCCACTGCATCCCTTGTCTATCATTTAGATGCATTAACTCACAAACCTAAGCGCATATGCCAAACTTAAAACGCGTCACATTCCTGCGTCACATTTTTTCGCCACATTTATTTAAAAAGACGGTTATGCAAAATTCCACCCGTGTTTAACTGGAAAAGTGCTGGCTGAATGAATATTCCTATCAAATATACTGCAGCTGAAATGTTTGCCTATGAACATCTAATACAGTGCATCTAAGGAAAATGCTGTAAATTTATTTATTTTTGTAAAAATAGACAATTTCGTTTTTTTTTTTTTTTTTTTGGGGCCTTATTTATATCTATTGAATGTTTTTCCTAATTTTATCCTTTAAGCGTGTAACGGCAGTTTTGTATATGTGCACAATTGCTCATTTTACAAACTAAAGAGCAACACATACCCATCTTAGCACATTACATGTTTCATTTCTGTATCTTTTACTCAAGTTTCTACTCAACATTAACCAACCAGCATTTTACTTAACAGACTGAAAACATCAAGAAAACCAACAAACACACATTGGGCCCACTCCATACACAAACAGAAAGGGGGTCAAACACTCAGGACACACAATACAGCGCGCTTTAGCTAAATAGAGCTCATAAGTTGGAGTTCCAACCGGAGGTATCAGACATGAACCCTCCAATCGGGAATCCCTGTTGCAACTTAAACAAAACCAAATACCAAATTTGTTATGATTAGGCATCTGCGCTCACTAACCAAGCTTCAAACTTCAAGGGGCTATCTCTATCAATACACTCGCAAATGTACGAGACCCTCGGTTTTTGAATATTGCAATGTTCAAATAAACTAAGGACCAAAGAACTAAGAACTAAGGACTGGGAGCGACCCACTTATACTTCAACTAAAGCAGATGGAGAAAAGTCTCTTCATTACCTGCCTACACAAATTGCAATTCGCATATACAAACCTATACGAACCTATCAAAGCTATACCAAACAAATAGTTGTCCAAATTCTAACTGCCAAGTTCTAACTGCACTAACAGTCTCTTTTTTTAAAAAAAACACTTACGCCAAAAAGGTTCCTCATTCAGGAGTGACATCTTTTGGAGAGTTTAAGTCAGAAAAATCAAAAATATACTGGGCCGCGGAGACAAAGAATCCCCCAGAACCTCTGTGCACAGAGTACCTCTTTTAGTAGATTTCTGTCTTGCCTGCCCCAGTAGATTTCTGTCCTCTGACAAGATTACTCCTCCAGATAGTCACTTCTTGATGAGGCCCATCGTTGGTCGCACCATCTGTAATACTAGAAATCCTCAAACTCCTTCTCAGGGGTCTTACCAATAAGTAGTTCATTCAAAAGCAGCAAAGAAATCAACAGAAAATCTGAAATATGAAAAGACATCTTTATTACAATTAATTGTGAGGCTACGTCGCCCAGTCACACCTAAAGCAACTGAATGAGGCAGCCTCCTGAATGGTCTCAGCACAGACCTTTTATACCATTTATTTTGCCCTAGGCACACATTTTCTCTTTGAAGTACATTATTGTTGGTCACTCCCAGGACGTGCACACAAAGCACTATATGATGACAAACCCACTTTCAAGATAAGTCCAGGCCATAAACAATGTCCACATAATGCGTACATTCTCTAGCTGACAAGGCCGGATAAACCCAAAACAGTAAGATCACAGCCCATGTCATAAATAGCTCGTGGACGCAGGAACAGGAACAGATGGAAGTAAGATAGGCACGTTTGTGTGTAGTAAATCTTTACAATGTCCTGTGCTCTGATCTATAATCTTGATCAGCTAAAGGGCAGGAACTGGCTTGGCAAGGTTAGCCTCAAGCAGTAGTGTCAGCTTTCGCCAGGTCATGTAGGAGTCAGCACAAACCCATGCTAAGGTTTTGTCCTTAAATACTTGTTCTGCCACAGTGAGGGCCTACTGTACGGGCAATCCACAAAATGGCTGCTATGCACAAGATGGAACCCGAGGGTTCAGAACAAAACCTTCAAATACACAGTGAATCCATTGGTGAAACATGACGAAAACACTTGCACTTGCTGAACTCACTGTTTACGGTCTGCTGTTACCAAATTCATAACAGAATCATGATATTTAAAACACAGGTTCAGAATTCAAGGAACCACAGAGCCAGCATTGTGTGGGGAAAGCCCAGCCCTATTCAGGTCCCAGGTGCACCACTCCCTCACATCCCACATGCTAATCTCAACACTCACCGCCGGGCACACCCATCATGGCTCATGGAGCCTGGCACCCCAGCCAGCTCCAGCTAATCACAAGCCAGCACATTCACTGCACAGACAGGCACACTTCTAGAAGTGGCACTTCCATATTAGACACAAACAGGCTGCACGCATCATTGTGCAGCATTCAATCACACGAGTCCGCACATACCAGACTCGAGCCTGCACACCCCACGCATCAGGAATTACCATGGAAAAATACATTCCCCATGCATTCCTATGGGAGGGCAGGCCTATCTCACCACATGCACTCAGAGTGCAGACGCACTTTCCACTGGGACACAGTGATAGTGCGCAGAAACCAAAAATCACCATCACCAGGTCACCATTAAAAGCAAAAAGTTTAGGGGTGAACCTGCCAGAAGGGTCAAGTCTAACATAAATCATGCTTTCATTTTCTCTCGTTCTCTCATGAGTTTTAATTTCTATTCAGTAGCATCATCATGCGACCGAAATTAAGCTGATTTGTTACAGTGAGTCTTTTGTAAGGCCCTGGTGTCCGTAGGAACTTGAGCATTTCTGTGCACTCGAGGAGTAGGGTTTTTAGGATATCACAACTATTTTGTGAAGACAGCTCTTCACTACCGAACAAGTAGCAGTCTTACCGGCAGAGTCTATGTTCCTACAAGCAGGGCACAAGTCCTAAAAAAGAAGTGGGGGGACGCGGTCACTGGAAGTGACGTCACAACAGGAATCTCATGGGTATTCATATGCCTTTAGATTAAATGTGGTCTGAACCCTGCCTTGCGGGGGGCTACCTGTACCTGCGTTTAATCCCCCTCAGTAAATACAGGTAGACAGACGTTCTGAATGAGCTCCAATCTCGCCCCAGAGAGGCCAAGCTTTTGGGCAGGGGGACTGCGTCCACCCGGTATAATAAGTGGGGGGACGCCGTCCATCCGTGTTGTACCCCGACTCGAGCCTTGCCTGCAAGGGACTGTGTGTTGACGTCGGTTGCCATGTGCTTTGGTTTGCTCTGTGCTGGAGTGTAGAGGTTTAAAGCATGCTCTGGGTCTAAAGCCTGGCTGGAGCATGCTATGCTGAAAGATAAGGCCGCTGTAAAGCAAGCGCCATAGGCAAACAGTAACACATGCAGGAGCCAAATAAAAAAAGAACCAGAAAACCGAAGTTCAAGCCTGGCTCGAACAAACAGTGTGATCCTAGGTAAATAATATTTAATTTCATTGAGACATTTTTCATGAACACATGACAGCTCCTTTAAATAAGTATGTTCAGGTTATGTGATGTACAAAAATCTCTTAAGTTCATTAATGTTGCTCCATCTATAAAAACAAAGTGGCTCGCATATAGTGTACAATTGACAACTGACTAATTCACTAATGTCACTGTCATCAGAGCTGCGGAGCAGGAATATTTCATATTATCACGTGTTAAAGCAGTACACCTATTTTTAGCTTTGCAGAAACATTACATATTTCTATAAGATGTTGCTGCATGGTTTGCATGCCAGCGCGAGCTCTTAGAGCAAGGCTAGGCGGACCCATTGCTCGGCTCCCACAGTTAATGTGTTGGCTTGCCTCCAACCAGACAGAAACATGCCGCCTCTTTAGATGCTAACAGGGCAGCAACAGGCATCACGGTGGCATGCCAAATGGCACGCCTAGTCAATCTTATCGGGGGCTTCAAGGCGCTCCCGATAGGCGAACTCAGTGATGTGATTTAGGTTGCTTTTCGCTCTAGGATTATGTGTCTATTATGTTATCATTAATATTTCTGAAGTAGAAACCGAGGATACGCGGTGCTATATAAAAGCTCCAACTTAAATAACGAAGCAAACACAGCACTAGCTCAGAAGCTTGTTTTTTCAGGTAGTTTTTTCATGTTAAAACGCACTTCGAATAAAAAGGTAACATGAGATACATCAGGAAGCTGCTTTGAGCAACAAGAACAACAAGATGTGTGCACGTTCGTTCCAAAATGGGAAAGTGAAAGTCCGAGAACCAGGACCTGCATGAGGGGGGAGAGACACTGTGTGGGGCACTAAAAAGAGGGCGGCTGTGTGGACGAAGGCTTTCCTGTGGTGCATGGCATTTACCTTGCGGGAGCGAGCGCGATAATTGCTAACATATGGCACTACTGCTCGCTCCCGCAAGCGAATCGCTAAGCGTGCACGAGGGCTCTTTGGGAACAGTGCAAAACATGCACGAATTCTCAATAAAGACTGGAGCGATTCCAAAAGGTCTCGCCTAGCAGCACGCAGCGAGACCTAAAAGGGCTTACAAAAACATATTTTATAAGTACTTTACATATACCTACAGGACCCTCACACCAGGAACACCGAAGGGAAACTTTAGGGGTTATGAATATGTAAAGATATTGCAGATCCTCTCTCCACATTGCTCCTACCACCAAATTCGATTTTGGGCAGCACTTTATCACAATGTGGGGACCACCCCGCACCCCCCCCACCCCCACCCGGGACACCTAGGGAAGACCCTAGGGGTACCTCCTATGCCCAAACATTGTAGGCTAACCATTCTAATTGCCCCAAACACAAAAGTTGAGTTTGGCCACAATTTACTTTTTAAAAGCAATGCTGTAGCCCATTGCCACTTTTTAAACTGACCTCAGGCTTCAGCAGTGCACACATGCAAGTACAGAAAGGGCTACTGGCCTCCAAACTGCCATGTTCTATTATATACTAGGGACTGATGTGTAGTTTCAATCCCCTGCTCTATGGGGTAGGTCATGCCAATCATAGGGGTACCTCAACCCTTATTGTACCTAGTGTATGTAGGTGTTTTCACTGTATTCTAAGTGTTTTCAGCATAGCACTGGCCCTGGGCCTGGTTAGACAGGGCCCAGGGTCAGTCAGATTCAGTTACCACCAGTACCAGTCAGCAAAAAGTTGTGGGTGTGCCCAGGGCATATAATGACTTTGCAAAACAAATAACCAATGAAAAGGCACCATTTACAAAGGACAGTAGCAGGAGCCAATTAAAAAGATGTGCGGAAAGTGGGCAGAGCTTCAAGTTTTTACCTCAATACAGCATGTATCGAGGAGACAGTACAAGCACTGCCCTTGCAAGACCTGAAAATAGACACCACAGGTACATTTTCAACATATGAAGTCCTCAGGGTTCAGACTACATGTAATCCTTATTTTAACATTTTATTGAGGTAAGTATCTTGATTCTTGTTACAGAGCTACAGTTCGGATTAATGAGGTGGATACCTGACATCTTACATACACTGCAGATGTGGGTAGTGTCTAAAACGAGTACTTTGATAATACCGTACTAGCAGGGAGGGTGGTACTCATTTTATCAAGCTCAGCTGAATGAAATTCTGAGTGGACCCACCGGGATTTGACTCTGTGACCAGGATGTCAAACACAGGTCCCTGCAGTGGATGCATTAGTCCACTGAGCCACCAGACCGGGCCTCACTTTAGTCCTGACGAATGCCAGTGACACCTTCTTCGATGACTGAATGGGCAGAAACATGTCAACCTCCATTTGTGGGTAGAATTATCTCCTAATTTTCTTTTTTCCTGCCACTAGGAGATTAAAAAAAATGCATCAGTTCCACCCAGAAGTAAGTTTTAACATACATACACACTCCTTTGTCCGCTCTGCACTCCCTCACACTCTTCCAGACTAAATGAGTGGCACAGCTAATTATCTATCTTTTATTACCCCCTAACTTCTCCAATAAACACATGGATAGTAGCTTGCATCTACTCAATTGGAGAGGTGCCAGCACGGGCCAGATGATGAAGCATGCTAGCTACTGTTTAGGTAAGGGTTCCTTTCCTGCTATTGTGACTTTCACTACACAATCAAGGCAGACAGTTCTTTTGTGGTCAATTTAAGTTATTTAAAGGTTGCACTAACAGCCCTTAATCCTCCTGACCCTTTTGTGTTCTATATACGGCATACAACACAAACAGCTGAGGGGTTACTGTGTATGTGAGTGGCTGCACCGGGTACATTTTAAGAAATGTAGGTGTTTATTGCAAAGTCATTTAAAACAATTACAGTTAAGAATTCATACTATAACAAAACATGAAACGGAAGATAAAATCAACATGCATAAAACCCTAAAATACTTTTTGATTTTGTAAAAAAGTAATAATGTAGTCATATGTAAAATCGCCACTTGGCGTTGCTGCGTGCACTATATAATTTGTCGTATTTATTTATTTACTTACTTACTTCCGTTCAGTCGTGTACCGGAGTTTACTACCCCCCACCCTGCCCCTACCCCACCCCACCCCACTGCCCCAATGCATTCCCTGTGTGTGCGTGTGAGAGAGAGAATGTGTTTTGCTGCATCAGGCACATACAGTGCTAGACATGTTTACAGGGCAATCTGGTAGCAGAGAGTAATGCAGTGTTATACGTTGTGTGTGTGTGTCTGGTTGCACCATGTACATGATAAACATCTTGCATTGGTTGGAGATTGTGCCTACATTTGCATTTAGCACATGATACACGCAGTGCAGTATTTACAGGTTATGTTCGGGTGTTGGCTGCATTATGCATATGACCATATGATACTCAAATTGCAGTGTGTATTATGTGTGCGTCTAAACTAGGCACAAGATAAAATATTGCCGTTTTTACAGTGCATATGAAAAGGGGGGGCCCTCGGCCCCCCCGCACGCATGGCGGCGCGGCGACCGTCGCCCCCCCTTTTCCCTTTGTTGTCATTCGGCAGTGGGGGCGTGCCCTGGGGGGCGCGACCCACCGCTGATTGGCCGGCGGCCTCCCTGACCCGGATCCAAGGTAGAAGGTCCGGGTCAGGGGGGGCGGGCTATAGGAAGGGCCGCCTGGCCCCTCGGGAATAAAGAGGTGGGGAGCGCCCAGGAGACCCCCTTGTCCCTGGACGCTCCCTCGCTGAACGGTGTGCCCCGCGCTCGGGGCTTCTTTGTTTTAGCGCTGTTGGGCCCCCAGCGGCCCGTAATTCCTTTTTCTTCTTTGTCCCTCTGCAGGTCGTGGTCTCGGGGAGGATCGGACAATAGCGTAACAGAGGATTTCATCCGGAGGCCCCGAGGCATGGGGGGCAGCCTTTCAGCAATGCTGGAGCAGCGGCAGTACACCAGTTCGGCGGGACGACGCAGGGACGATGGAGGATCATTGGAGCGACAGAGATGGAGCGGAGATGGGTCCGCGAGAACCCCAGCTCCGACGGCCGTGTCGACGGCCTCTGAAAGCGTCGGAACATGGTGAGGAAGCGCTACATGGGGGCAGAGTAGTGGTGTGCAATAGGGGGGGCGCCGGCGGTTATGCCCGCCTGTGGCATTGGCTGCATCTTAATACCTTCCCGTGTGCTAGCGGTTGGCTGTCTGGGCAGAGAGATCTTAGTGATTCACGTGGAAAGCAGTTAGGTACATTGGGCAGTGCTCTGACAGGTGCCTAGAACTGCATGTTAGTTGTTGAAATGTTATTTTATTTGCTGCGTTCTGCTTTAAATGATTAACTTTAACCTTTTAAGATGTGGGACGGATGTGTGCATCTTGAGGCCTTTTTACCCAGCGTTTTTGTTAACTCTCTGGCACTGTACCGTGTATAGGCTAACCACGAGGGAGAATGATTACCTAAATGCATAACATTTTGCTTTGGAAGGTCAAAGTTCGCCTGGTGTGCCTGGTTTCTCAGACCGGATGTAATCTAGAAACACCCGCCTTTGCTTGTTAATTAGGCTTGATCGCGCATTCTGTTATTTTTTATTGTGTGGGATCCTATCAATTAATTGTAAACCTTGCGCACGACTGCACAGCATATGTTGTGCGTTCATATCTGCTTGCCTAATTGTTTCTTACGTATAGTTTAAATCCATGTTCTTCTAGTGCGAGCTCTGTTGGTGACTGCATCAGACATGTAGTTTTGCCGAAGTTCGTCACCACGCAACACTCCTCTTAGCACTGTTTTCCCACCCCCAGGTTGTGAATTACCACTGTGTAAACCTTTGTAATTTCGGCTGCGAAAAGTCTCTTTGTGAATTCCTGGCAGGCCATAAACATATGTTTATGACTAAATGTATCCTTGTGAACAGGCCTATTACTATTTTAAAACCCTTATATTCATTATAGAGAAAGTCATCCAGACTTACGACTTCTACCACATTTTATATAGATATTTTTATGTCAAGACATACATGCCCATCATCTCCTTATCAGATTATATATTGATGAGACACTCTCAAAGTTATGTTTATATATCTCAAATTGCCAAGGCCAATCTTGTTTGCAATATTATGAGGCCACTCTTTCGTATATATAGTCATTTGATTTACACTCTATTCGAGAATTATTTGGTTTGGAAAATGATTTTGAATTGGAAAGCAATTTCAATAGACAGGAAAAACGTTTCCTCTTCTTCAACACATCTAACTGTTATCAGAAACAGAAGAGCCCTTGCTGTAGAAACTAGTGCTTAGAAATACAAATCTTCACTTGAGGCGCAGTAAGTGTGGAAAGTCATCTCAGAGTGGGGAAAACTGATATTGCGCATGTCCTATTAAAAACGGCTATTCAGCAGTTTGTAACAAAAAATTGCCTTTCAAGAACCACTTCACAACAACACGCGAGTGTGGTCTGAAATCATGTCTTGAATGCGCATCTGTAATTGCAGCTCTGGGATATGCCCTGCAGGACTGCAGTCGCGCATGCATACTCAAGTAGAGTTTGCAAGTGTAATCACAAACCTTTGTTTCTTGAGGATAGGCAGTGCTTTAAATGGGCTGGTACTGTCCGGCACCTTTTTATTTAGAGAGGGAGAGTACCTGGACATCTCAAGAGTGATGTAATACTTTTAATAGGTAAGTACCGGCACTTCTCAGAAACGAGCAGGTACTGTGGTACAGGGTACCTGCACTTGTATTTTTTCCATTTTTAGCACTGAGTATAGGTGTTTTACACCAACGTGCTTGTAGACCCCTACACATGGCTGCACCGGATTAATAGAAAACTCATCTGGGAGAAGTGCTTGAGACATTCCTGTGGCACTTTATCTGTGTTAAATAGAACGCGGGCTTCTCCTCACAAAAGATAAACAAACTTGATCCCTTCTGGGAGGAAGGCATCTGTCCTCGCCTCTCGAAGCCGAATAGTGTCACCCTGTGCCTTCCTGCACCTGGGCGAGTCTCATTATCATGGGTAGAAAGAGTAGAATACTTTGGCCGAAGTTTCTTTCCCTTAGGGTGGATGCACTCTGCGACTTGTTGTGTGCTTAGGTTAAATGAAAAATATGAAAGGCGGGTTCCGATACCGCTGACCTCGGTGAATTTTTACTCCTACAGTCTGCTTGTTACCAGAGAAATTAGCATGTCAATTTCACTTAAATTCTGTGTTGTTTCATAATTTTGGGTGGAGAAAACGCAGCCAATAGCCGACGCTGTATGCGTTTTACAGCGTAAGCAATCCCAAAAAAAAAAAAAAAAAAAAAAAAAACTGAAGAGCGAGGAATTCATTAGGGTTTTCCGCTGGGCAGAATCTTGTTATATCACTTGGTGTATATTATTGTGTTATATTGTTTACATTAGGGTTATTGGGGGGCATGCTGCTGCCTTGCTAGCCGAAATTAGACTTGTACCGTAAAAGTTTCTTTCACCAGTAACCAGTTTAACACGAATGTAGTAAAGTAACACTTCTCCAGCTTTTCAAGCATTTAGGAGTCCAGTCAGCCCAAAACTGTGGCACTTACTCTATCTTAAATTAGCACGGGCAGTATTCAATGTGACCCGATGAACACAAAGCACCGATGCCCATCAACTGGATCGCATTCACGTGCTGGGGGGGGGGACTCATCAATATGGAGCTTGGGCGTATTAAAATGCTCCCGGATGGGACGGGCCCTACCATGGGTTGTGAGTTACCCAAAAGATGCTCTGTCGGCACTCAGGACATCAGGTCATTCAGTTGATGAGTTCAGTTTTTGGAAAACTCATTGTCTAAATTAGAGCTCACGTTACATGGGTGACATTAAATTTCACCTGGAGAATTAGATGGATGTTGTCATTCCTGGGCTGCTTTAGTGATGTCCTCTAAGCACTTGCAATACTTTATCCAAGCCATGGTTGCTGCTTATTTCTCTTACGCAAGGAACAGCTATTGACATTAGTCAAATTTTGACACTCTAGAACGACTATCATTGGTGTCTGCTAGGTGATAGTCTGAACAATCATGGAACCATTCACGAATAGGGTATACCACCTTCTCTTGGGGTCATCCTGGGGATTAACAACATTTAAGGGTAGGGCTTGACGAGACTGAGAAAGCCAGTTTCCCAGGTCCCACTTTCCTTTGCAAGCCAAAGCAGAAAGCCAAACAATGGACTTATTTCATTGTGGAGGTAATCACCATATGAGGTGCTGTTCACTATTCTAGGGAGGACATTGCACCGGTCCAAACATTGCACCTGTCCGAACGACCCTTCATGGATGATAGGTTAAAGTCAACATTATTAGTAAGCTATCCTAGGGTTAGCTGTATTGCGTGCAGCCTTCAGGCTAAGTCTTGAGGGAATATAGAGCAGCTTGTTTTACCAGTCTTTGATCTCATGAATGAGTAAATGGAAAAGAACAGGGGTATAACTACAAACATATGTATTTGTTCTAAACACACCCCTCTAGTTCCTTTCTGAGGCTAAAAGCAAGAAATTACAGCCAGTAAACTTATTTAAAACACAAGTAAATTGGCACAATATACGTGGAGCCTATGAGGAGATTTGAGGCGAACAATTACAGTGTGAAAACTTATATAGCACACAGTAATTTAGCACCATATACGTTGAGCTCTAGGGAATGTAGAGCAGCGTGTTTTACCAGTCTATAATCCCATGACTGAGTAAATAAAAAAAAAAAAACAAAAAAAAAAAACAGGTGTATAACAAATATATGTATTTGTTCCACACACATCCCTTTAGTTCCTTTCCGAGGCTAAAAGCATATAGTAATTTAGCACCATATACGTGGAGCTCTAGGGGTGTACCAAAGCCATATATTAATAATGTGGTAGGGGAACAACGAATGGCATAGAGATGGGGCCTAGAGCCTGTAGAAAGACTAGTTGCGGCATCACATAGTTCTGGGGATGCATGTGATCATGTCCGGTTGGCTAGGATGATATTTCCCAGAAGCCAAAGTGGCGAGCCAAAAAGGCCTTATGGCCTGGCGGACTTAGGGCTGTGCTAATTGTTTTAGTTAAAGACTGTGATGCTGCACTGTTAAGTAGACTGTCTTGTGTCACACATAGATCCTATGCAAAAAATGGGTGGAAAACCAGGAACAGGAGGTGATGTCCTGGTTTACGGCAGAATTTTTTAGGAGCCATAAATGTGCCGTGGCACTGCCACTGGGTCACTGGACTGCACACGGGATAGGGTGACACTGCCGCTGGGCACTGTACGGCACACGGGATATTACTCCTAATAGAGGTCGTTCTACAGGGCACTCTCTGTAGCGCTAATTCAATCGCAATACATGGAGCACAAACTGAGGCTATGCTTAACATTTACTGTCGACGTGTTAATGAGTAGTCATCTGGCGCTAATCTTATCTAAAACTTAGCAACTGAGGGTAATGTAAGACTAGCACGTGGACAGCAGTTATCGCCAGAAACACTAATGGTGTGTGTTTATCTTTCCATTTTTATGTATGGCCGGGTCCATGGTGGATACCGGGAGTGCTCCACATCACAACAGCTGCAACAGGTGGACAGCCCAAAGGATGCTTTCGTCAGTCACGGCTGGGTTCATGGCGGATATCGGAGGGGTTGCTCCACACCGCAACATCAGCAGCGGGTGGACGTCAAAAGGGGAAGCATACATCGAGAAAGAGGACACCAAGCGCCCAAGTATTGCTGGCAGGTGTAAGTGCTACCCATTCCCTAAGGTGGAAGTGGGAATTGTCCCCCAGGTTTTTCTTGGTCTCTTTTTCCTGGTTATTGCAGTTTCCCAAACCTGTGACGCAGGGGAGGAACGCATCACCGGAAGTGGAGGAGCTACAACGTGCCAGCACAAGCAACAGGCTGGACGCGGGACAGGGAAGATTTGGTTTGGGGGTCTGTGCCTCGGTCACTTCAGGAACTTCTTTCAGGGACTCTTAGCGCAGCAGCCCGACCCCCCGTCAGTGGTGATACTTCACCTAGGGGGGAATGACTTGGCCAAACTTGGGAGGCGAATACTCAGTGATGAGCTCATCTCCACTGCGGGTGGGTCTCCTGGACATCTCATTCTTCGGAAAAGGGGGGTTATGTCTCAACCAGTTTAGGGATTACTTCCAAGGGCTGTTAGCGCGCCGGCACTTTCCCCCGTCAGTGGTGATACTTCACCTGTGGGAGAATGATTTGGCTAAACTGGGAAGACGCATTCTGATTGAGGAGATTATCTCAACTGCAGGGTAGAGTGCCAGGATCTGCCCGGGTTGCACGGTAGTATGGTCGCAACTCATACCTCTATTGCAGTGGCGGGCGGGGGATTCGGTCAGGGCGTTGAATCACTCGGTAAAGAGGATCAACACACAGTTGGACAAGCTGTTTCGAGCCCCCCCCTGTTGCAGACGATACCTCATGGGCGTGTCGGGGGTGGACTGTATTACTTGGGGGATGGAGTGCACTTGAATGAAGCAGGTAACGTCTTGTGGTCTGACAATATCTGGGCATGGTTGGAGGGATTTCCAGACGGAGGGAGGGAAGGTCCTGGGGTCTGATAATGTCAGGGCCTGGTTGGAAGGTTTTCCTAAAGTGAGAATTTTCTAGGGTAGGTCAAGGCAGGGGGAGGCCAGATCGTCGGTTAACAATGCTGGCCTGTGGCGGTAAGGTCATTATCGGTGAGCACATATTTGAGGTCTGAGGGGGCGGGCATCATCCTATGGAGGTTCCCGCCCAGGGGGAGGGGCCTGCGGGCCACTCCCAGAACTCCAGGGGCAAGGTAATGGATGCTGCAAAGCAAAGGAGCGCGGGTAGGAGTAGTTCACGCTTTCCTTAGGCTGGTAGCCACCCCGCGCGCGTGGACTCATGACGCCACCGGCGCAGAGTAAGGGCCCTCCTTTAGTGGGTAAATGGAGTTCAGGGCGTAGACCGGGCAATTCCCGGGGTAACACTGCGCATGCGCACGTCTCTAGGGGAGGCGCAGCTTGTAGGACCTGACACCGGTAGTGACCCTGCCATATGGCCAGAAATGTACAAAAATCAAGATGAGGATGTTTAGTCTCGGTTAGGAAACAACATGTATTAGAGTTTTGTTAAGGTCAGGCTCTCAAACTTGTTGATAATAATTGTGTATCTAAATGTCCTGCTGATTTTTGTATAAATTGTTGATTATGCAATTAAAAACCTTTTTAATTTCATACTAAAAATACGGCCGGGCGACTAGCGCCCGCCTTCCAAAAAGTAAAGACGTCTCGTGTCCACGTTCCTGGGTGTTGGGTGCCGGATTGGGGGGGAGGCGGCAGCTAGTCGCTGACCATGTGAAAAGGGGGGGCCCTCGGCCCCCCCGCACGCATGGCGGCGCGGCGACCGTCGCCCCCCCCTTTTCCCTTTGTTGTCATTCGGCGGTGGGGGCGTGCCCTGGGGGGCGCGACCCACCGCCGATTGGCCGGCGGCCTCCCTGACCCGGATCCAAGGTAGAAGGTCCGGGTCAGGGGGGGCGGGCTATAGGAAGGGCCGCCTGGCCCCTCGGGAATAAAGAGGTGGGGAGCGCCCAGGAGACCCCCTTGCCCCTGGACGCTCCCTCGCTGAACGGTGTGCCCCGCGCTCGGGGCTTCTTTGTTTTCCCACCCACCATCCCTTGGAACAAAAAAGTCTTGTAGCAGTTCTTATGTTTGGTTGAATGGTAAGTTTTGAAGGTACGGTCCACATGTCTCACAGGGTAGTAGAGATGGAACTGTTGGTATATTTTGTTGATGCTTTTGTTTAGGAATTTTTTCCCCTTTTTAGCAAACCATGTGTGAAGTGAATTGTATTTGATGCCAAGTGTCTTTAGGCCTTTTTTCCCTTTGTAGCTATACGTTGATACTGTTATTTATTAGCCAGTGTAGCTGTCCTTTAGAATTTTTTCCCATAGGTCGTTGTATTTATTAGGTATGGGGCATGCGGTAAGGTCATTATCGGTGAGCACATATTTGAGGTCTGAGGGGGCGGGCATCATCCTATGGAGGTTCCCGCCCAGGGGGAGGGGCCTGCGGGCCAATCCCAGAACTCCAGGGGCAAGGTAATGGATGCTGCAAAGCAAAGGAGCGCGGGTAGGAGTAGTTCACGCTTTCCTTAGGCTGGTAGCCACCCCGCGCGCGTGGACTCATGACGCCACCGGCGCAGAGTAAGGGCCCTCCTTTAGTGGGTAAATGGAGTTCAGGGCGTAGACCGGGCAATTCCCGGGGTAACACTGCGCATGCGCACGTCTCTAGGGGAGGCGCAGCTTGTAGGACCTGACACCGGTAGTGACCCTGCCATATGGCCAGAAATGTACAAAAATCAAGATGAGGATGTTTAGTCTCGGTTAGGAAACAACATGTATTAGAGTTTTGTTAAGGTCAGGCTCTCAAACTTGTTGATAATAATTGTGTATCTAAATGTCCTGCTGATTTTTGTATAAATTGTTGATTATGCAATTAAAAACCTTTTTAATTTCATACTTTAATAAATACGGCCGGGCGACTAGCGCCCGCCTTCCAAAAAGTAAAGACGTCTCGTGTCCACGTTCCTGGGTGTTGGGTGCCGGATTGGGGGGGAGACGGCAGCTAGTCGCTGACCATGTGCCTGGTTACCCTGCGCAGGCAACACCTAGTGAAATGTTTGCTGTCTTTGTCTGTCTGCACTAAGCATATCATAAACATAGTGCGCTATTTACAGATGTATTTTTGTGACTGCACTAAAGACGATACAAACAGTGCAGTATTTTAGCGTATATCTGGTGCTTAAAGTGGGACACATAGTCCAGTGTGTGCAGTCTATGTCTGGGTGCACTAAGGGAAAGCCATAAACTGTGAGGAATGTGATCTCACTGGCATAGACTCAAAAGGGAACCATGGCCACTTACTGCTGCTTGTTGGTTCCATGAAATGCATGTATGGCGTGCAAGCTCTCGTGGAAAGATAGCTCCATGGGTCGATGCTGGTGCTGCAGAGATCATTGAGTAAACTACATCATAGTTTTGAACTCAATACAAAACCCTGTATGCTTCCGAGGTTGGTAAAACACACCCGGAAGGGTCTGTTGTTAAACTACTAGCACATGTATCCTAGGGTCTGGCAATTAAATTAAAAATATAATGTTTCATAGTTAGAAACTCTAGCAAAATGGGAAACATGTGGACCCAAGATGCAGAGTTGAGATCCTCTTCCTGAAAGCTCTCAGTAGTGTTTCTGCAAAAAGGCATTCTCCCAGGTACCACCTGAAGGCTGAATCCCATGTAACGACCCCTTTAACAGATAATCCACCATTATGCAGCGGGATTATTGTGCGAGCTGCATAGATCGGTGTACTTCATCCCTGAGGTCGGGTCAGCCTAAAATGGCAACACGTCACCACTCTAACAAAGGAGGAAAGCCTGTGACGTGTGTGGGAAATCTTTGGTGCCCCCATTAGATTGAATGTCAGAGCTAGACATTACTATTAATAAGAATTATTTCGACACATGCAATAGAAGTGTGTAAAAGTTAAAATCCTGCTCGATGAATAATCTTAAAAACACACCATAAAGATGATGTATTTTTTTGTGTCTTGTTAGCTAAATAAAAACTAAGCAGTTTGTTGAAAGTGCCTGTTTTCACATTTAAAATTATCTATACTATGGCTAAGTGTTTCTTACTGTGTAAACAAAGCAAAATAATGAAATGCTATTTTTCGTCATTTTCTGGTGTACAATTTCATTTTGAAACAAATAGTGTTTATGCTACTACGTATGACATAAGCAGAAAAAATGATGCAAATTAAAAGGCACTTTTTTTCACCGCTGCTTGTAGTAGTATCATTTAGTGCTGATAAGTGCACACGAGAAAGCTCTACAAACCTCTGCATTCATCGCTGGGTCCTAAAGAAATGGAAATAAGCAGAAGTCAATAGATGTGGACTGCCACACCAATAAACCATGCTTTATTCTCACTGTGAGTTTATTCACCCATCCTTCATTCAAGCCGCATCCACTCAGATACTGTGTGTCTGAGGAAAACGAGCACTTACGAGCGGCGGCGATGTTGGAAACGGCCGCCATTGTCCCAGCTGCTGCGAAAGTGAAAGCGATCAATACCTGGGATCCAACTTATTTTATAGAAAAGACCACACTATATGCCTTTTGTGGTACGGGTTATTTATTTACCCTCTTTTTTCTTTTTTCTTTGTTTTTGATCACTTCAAAAGGGAAACTCTCCTATTTCCAAGAGAAACATTAAAAAGTTAAACCAAAATCAACATTAATCATAACCACTTATATACATTACATTAGACAAAATTCAATCTTAATTAAATGACAAACATACATTAAAAATTGCACAATATCTCCTGTAAATCATGAATAAATCATGGGTTTATGTAATCCTTTTCAATTTATAGGATGAGCTACTATATACAACCCAAAAAAGGACCAATTTACAACATTCCTTCAATATAAGTGTCCTGGTTTAACAGTTCGACTGATTCCTAGTGTTAAAGAATATGCCGACGCGTTTCTAGCCACGATTACTCCCTTTACGGGCTTTCATCAGGGCTTTTTATTAAAAGCATATTGAGGCAATCTTCTGGCAGGCTCTTAGCAGAAGAATTAGTGCGACTTCAGTTATTCTTGGGGCGACAAAGCTGCGGTTTCTCTTACTCCTGTGTGTGTATCTCTCATTCTTTAATGCGCGAGAATTCTCCCACGAGGTATAATCTGTATTGTAAATCCTGACTTTTATAGGTATCCCGTCTCTTTTTGAAATCATCCGTTTTTATTTTTCAGGCTCTCTTCTCGTGTAATTATTTTCGTGAGGAGCAAAGCTGTGTTTCTTCTTCCCACCAACGCCGAACGCCACCATAAGGTTGCTGCGCTCCCTGGGTGTAGAGATTGATTATTGGCCCTACCTGGCTCCAGTCATTTGGGCCTGACCCCTTCCTTGACCGAAAGTGAAAGTGGGCATGGCCTTCTGAATGTAAGCAAAGCACGTTGTCGTGCTTGAGGAAGGAGAAACTCAATAAAGAAAATAGAACACGTACCATGTAACAACCAAGTAAAGGGGCCATAAGCCATGGGAGGTTAGAAATGACAACATGGCCGTACTAAGGAGGGACTAATAAGCCTGTTAAGGAATCAGACAGCAGTATTTACAAAGGACAAAGACACAAGCCAATGAAAAATAGGTTCGGGTGAGAGGGCTTCTCTCCCGTGATGAACAACAACAGATCTTCGCCAAAGCATCGCTTGCACGCTAGCGCAGGCTCGTCCTAAAAAATAGACATACAGCAATTAGCGTTGTAGATGTAGATATCTTTTACCTATGTAATATGGATTGGAGTGGATGTATGTGGTGTATAATGGAATTATGTGGGTTCAATTGGAATTGTTAGTTGTGGCATTGTGTGGTATGGAATTGTGTGGTGTAGAGAAGATAGTGTAGTATGTGGTATGGTGTGCAGTTGTATTATGCAGATAGTAATTATGTGTTTTGTGTGCATTGGAATTTTATGGAGTGGGTTTCTGTACAATGGAGTGTAATTATGATGAATGGTATTTTGTATTGTGAAGTGTTATGTAGTGGAGCTTAATTGCATTTTGTGGTTTTGAATTTTATGGTAAGATGTTGAAATATGTGTTGTAAATTGTATATAACGGTGTTTAGTGGAATTGGTGCAGTCAAGAGGGAGGGTTTTCAGTGAGTAGGAAGTTGTGGCACTCAGCAATATTTGCATGCGTGTTGAGTAAAGTTTCAGTAAACACGGTGCTAGCCAGGTAGGGGAGACCCCTGTAACCCCTATATGCTTGTAGGGAAATCTTACAACAAAGTATTACAACCAAATCCTGGGCACTCATACATTGCTGTATCTATATAAGGTCACTGAACGTAAGTCCATAAGAAAATTCAATTTCAATAAAGTTCGCAGAAGAGTTGTTTCTTGTTTCTTTTAATTTCATTCACGTAGAAAAGTAGTCAGCAAAAAAACAACCAGACAATATATGTTTCTTCTAGGAGGATACTCCCACAACTTCTTCAGGGCTCGGAAAGATACAATTCATGGTATAAATAATAGCATGGTATAGTGACTGTTGATGGAGAGTAAACTTCTCTATAAGGAGACATAGTTGAAAATCACCTATTAACTGTGGAAACCCTATACAACATACAAAACATATCATAGGGGAACAAACGGTAATCCTGCAGAAAAAATATAAGTGCATTGGCGATTGGCAGAGTGACTCAGTGTGTGATTAATAAACATTACATATTGATAAGACAATAAAACTTTAATCGTTTGAAGTTACGGTCTAACAAGCGAGTGAAAGCGACATTGTGAAAAGCAGAAAGCAAGGTGGAACACATGGAGGTAATGGGAGAACGTTTACAAATTGCAGAAAAGGACCTATTAGTGAGTATTGCCCTCCAACAATATGTTGGAAAGAATCCTATCTGTCAAGACGTGCAGGAAAACAGATCAGACTAAATGTGAACTGGTACGGGAATCCCTGGATCCAGAATGGAAATGTAGGACAAGTGGCTCTGAGGGGCATATATGAAGGCTGGCGAGTGTGAGGCGGGATAAAACTCATGTGAGACAAAGCAGTCAAATTGTGTACATGGCAAGAACCATCTCTCACCCTGGTGCCAGTGATATAGTTCAAACTGTAACTGCAAGAAAGTGGTGTTTGTCAGCCTGTACTTCACGGAAAAAGTAAATAGCTGACAATGCTATGAGAACCATATCATACCTTGTTCAGTAGTGATTAAAGTCAATGCGAGCCACGAATGGGGACACACGGGTGTGTGTATTGAAGTCAACGATCTGTAAACAACAGAGAGTGGAGACTTAGATGATGTCGACATCACGTGGCGTGCTTTAAAATATCAGCACATATATAAAACAATCTACTGCACTATAAGGTGGGAGTACCCCAAAGTACTTACTTAATTCAGTGTTGCATAACTATTTCCCACTGGCTTGCGTCCATTCCATGCAATTTAGGGATGGGAAGGGAAAGACATGGGTATGTGTCTGGAGTTATGCGATCTGCAAAAAACGGGAGTGTGGTCATGATCTGGCCAGGGGATCATAACACTACCATCAAGCTAGATTAGCCCAAAACCAGAGTATTCATCATAATGCGACCAGTCACTATCTAAAGAACTTACTTATAGAGTAGCGGGAAAGCGTTATCCGTGGCTCGCGTCCATATCCGTCCGGTGTGGACCGGGATGCTAACCCGGAAGCGTATTTATAATTGTGCGTGCCAGAAAAACTGGAGCGTGAACTTAATGGACAAGCATGAAGGAGGGACTTTTTTGTTCCATTGCTCGTAAATCAGTAGAAGTGTGTACTCGATGAGTTTCAAAGTGCTGTCTAAGAAGAGATATGAGGCACAAAATGACAACCTGAACATGGGTGTGAATCCAGACTGAACTAATTTTGTATTATTACTGCACGCTAGAAACGTGTAGTGAAGGGTCAATAATTGAAAATAAAGGAGAAAAGAACTCCCTACAGGACGGGGGCTATGAATATCCGGGGAGATGGAGTGTGCCTTTCCCACTATCTCCATAGGCAAATTGACATCCATCGGGATAAGTGCACGTCAAAAAGCTCACAAGGTACTGATGTAGAAAAAGACACAGAAGTGGGATAGTGGTGACAATAACAGAAATTAATGTGCCACAGGCGGTGAATTTCACTATGTAAATAGCAATGATCACTCGTAAATCCTTCATACAATGGCATACTAATGCAGTGTAGCACTCTAGTCGTTGGGGCATGACGCAATGACGTGAGCGTGGTGGCCATTTTGGGTGAGTAACGCGGAGCTAGCAAGATCGGCAGACGTGCTCCTGGCACTCTCTCCCCGACAATTAATAAAGTCAATAATTATCCCACATCAACATTTGCTGACATCATTAAGGTGTCAGCCACCATCGTACAATTGGCGACGGAGGACGGGATCAGGCCACGAGAGGGGTCTCAAGCCACTGCGCCCCCCGGAGTTAATGGGCACTTTGGCTACGAGGTACTGCAGACTGCCGGAAGGCACAGAAGGGGAGAAGAGAGCATGGCAGAGGAGCGCGACCACACTACCATCGCAGCCCACCACTAAAAAGGGGGGCCACCAGAGTCCAGCAAGCAGAGCCCATCGGCAACAACACAGGTGGAAGAGTGCTCACGAACACAGTGGACACAGTCAACACAGCCCATTGCTCGGCCAGCACAAGGAACACAGACCCCCTGAGGAAGCCCTGTGAAGCAAAGAGCACCACAGTGAGTAATCAGCCCGCACGGGAGGATAAGGGAAGACGGGTAGACACCTACCAGAGCAGGGAGAAGCCAAGCAACACACCCGAGTAGCATACTAACTCCACCTAAGGTCCTGGCGGAACAAGCCCAGCACGGTGCGGGGGTGGATCTGTGCTTCCTCAGAGCCCCACTCGCCAGAAGACTCAGAGAGCCCCAGGGAGTCCCGGGAAAGGGGAAAAAGTACCTGAGAGATGAGCAGGGATGTGCGCCCAAGCCTCTTCGCTCACAACACCGGTTCCCTTCCTGCCCAAGCCAGGCAATCCCTCAATAAAATGGGAGAACTGGAAGGACTACTTCATGAACTACCTGGAGGCGTTAGAGGATGAGAATGGGGAAGCATTTCCCAGCAAGAGAAGGAGGAGAATACTACTCCACAACTTTGGACCTGAAGGTCTAAGAGTCTTCCAGAACCTAGTCACCACTCCACGACAAGCAGATGACGACGATGTGTTTCAACACGCGATAGAGGACTTTAACAACCATTACAGACCGGCGGTGTGCAAGTCCATAGACAGGTACAACTTTCAACAAAGGAAACAAGCCTTGGGGGAGTCCATAGACGAATATATAGCTGCACTAAAGAAACTAGCCATCACTTGTAAGTTCGGCGCATTGCACAACAAATTCATTAAGGACCAAATAGTCATGCACACCAAGAATTTGGTGATCCAGGACAAGCTGTGGGTAACTGGGGACGCGTCACTGAAGAAAGTCATTGCTATGGTGAAGAAAGCAGAATTATCCAAGAGGTGCGCAAAGGCAGCAAAAAGGGAGACCACCGCTAGACCCATGGTCAAGAAGATCTCAGAAGCCAACTCTCGAGACAGAGGCAAGACTGAGGCGGGAGACACAAGAGCACAGACCAAATGGATGCCTAAGTCATTGCTGATGAAGAAGTCCATGAAGGATGGAAAGAACGCGTGCTATAGGTGCAGCAGCCCAGCACACGCGTCCCAAGACAAGTGTTCTCCAGCGTTCCGCGCCAAATGCATGTACTGCGGAATCATGGGTCACTACAAGAAGGTGTGCCACCGCAAGCAGGGAAGACCTGCGGTCAAGTACATTGCGCAGGAGTCAGACGCGAAAGGGGAAGTGGAAGAAGATGAAGATAATGTGCTGTGCGTTGAGGAACACATACTGGGCATTGACTGCAACCGCTCCAAGAAACCACAGGGTGACTTGCTCATTGGAGGTGTTCAAGTAAATATGGTGGCGGACTCAGGATCCCCCTACACCATAATACAACACAAAGTATGGGAAGAGTGTTTCAGACAGCACCCGGGACCTCACCTGGAACCACCGGACATTCGACCCATCACGTTCACGGGAGAACCCATTCCCATGGTGGGATATCGAACACTGAGGTTTGAATTCAAAGATCGCAGTGTTGAGTGCAAGCTATATGTGGCAGAAAAAGGCCCTTCAGTACTGGGATGGATGGACCAAGGCAATCTTGGCATACAACTGAATCCAGGTGGTACCACAAAAGTCCTGATGACCAGTCCTGAACAACCACCGGACATCGCTAGAATGAAAGAGGACTATCCCACAGTGTTAGGTGGCAAGGTGAGTAAATTGACGAAGTTCGCGCACAAGATTAACCTTATAACCGATGCCAAGCCGGTGTGCCTAAAAGTAAGGAACCGGAAACGGTACAAGCAGAGCTACAGAGGCTAGAGGACAATGGCATCAATGAGCCGATAGATAGTGCGGAGTGGCTGGCGCCGCTGGTGGTGGCGACGAAACCCAATGGCAAGGTCCGCCTGTGTGTGGACCTGAGAGAATTGAACAAGAACATTATAGTGGAAAGGTTCCCTCTTCCAAGGATAGACAAAAAGCTGGAGAAGACGAAGGGAGTGAAATGGCTTTCCACCATCGACCTCGCGCCGGCTTACCATCAAATAACCTTGCATCCCAAAAGCGGGAAGCTCACATCATTCATAACCCCGTTTGGTTGTTACCAATTCCGCAGGATGCCTTTTGGTCTAGCGTCGGCGGCCGCCGTGTTTCAGAAACTGATGCACAAACTGTTCAAGAACATTGAAGGCGTACAGTATTTTCAAGACGACATCTTGATAATGGGCAAGAATAAGGCAGACCATGATACGAAACTGTCCACAGTGTTGAAAGTCTTGGAAACCAACGGACTCACAGTGGAATTGGAAAAATTCTGAATTGGGATGATGTCCGTCACCTACCTGGGCCAAGGAGATAAGCGATCAGGGCGTCACGCCCAAACATGCCAATGCAAAAGCCATAAGTAATGCACCACCTCGAAGAGCAAGGATAAGGTTCGCTCGTTCCTAGGAATGGCTGAATTTTATAGTAAAATTGTTCCACACTTCGCCACAAAGAGGACCACCTGCGCCAACTCCTCCGAGACAAGACATCCTTCGTGTGGACGGAGGAAACACAGGAGGAATTTCTAAGAATCAAAGCAGATATAGTAACAGCTGTTCACTTACACGGGTTTGATCATCAATCAAGATCCATCCTGACGACAGATGCGAGCGAAAAGGGCCTGGGTGTAGTCCTAATGCAGGAAACGCAGGAGGGAGAAGTGTCCACCGTTAGCTTTGCATCCAGGTCACTGTCGCCGACAGAGCAGAAGTACAGTGTCATAGAAAAGGAGATGTTGGCAACTGTATGGGCCATGGACAAATTTCGTCAGTTCATTTGGGGAACAAGATTCAGGCTCGGGATGGAGCACAAACTAGTCAAGGTACTAACCTCAAGCGGACACGCAAGTGCAACCCCGCGCATAGCAAAGATGACCCTGAAATTGTTGGACTACAGGTACGATGTGGAATACATCCCGGGAACGAGAAAAAAAGTGGCAGACTACCTCAGCCGAGCCTCGGCCATGAAGGAAGCTTCCTACTGCCCTGAGGAAGAAGAAATCAGCGTGGCCTATATGGAAGATCATGAAATGGTAATAAGTGCGCAGGAGTGGATAGAGGCGTATGAGAATGATCTGGAAATCGCAAAAGTCAAGCAATTCCTACTACAAAGATGGCCGGAAAAGAGGCACTTGAAGGCGGAACACAGAAAGTTCTTCAAAGTGAGAGACGAGTTGTCCATAGGGAACCAAGGGATCTTCCTGCAGAGAGGAGATAAAGTAATTCCCCCCGATTCCTTGGTGCCGCACCTTTTAGCCATATTGCATGAAGGGCACCTAGGTATTGTTAAAACAAAGCAAAGGGCAAAACAAACGTACTGGTGGCCGGCAATGGACAACAAGATAGAAAGACATGTTCAAGAATGCGCGCAGTGCCAAAACGCAGACAAATCTCAAAGCATGATGCACCCACCCTTGGGTAGGTTTGACAACCCTTCTAATCCATGGGAGGAGTTGTCGATAGACATCCTCGGTCCAGTGCTGAATGCACAAGGGGTCCCTAAGTATGTGACGGTGCTTGTGGACAGATATTCCAAGTGGCCGGAAATCGACATGCAAGAGGTCAAGGACACGGAGAGGGTACTTAAATTCATTACCGCCACGTTCCTGTGGGAAGGGATCCCACGTTCCATTCTAAGCGAAACATAGGACCGCAGTTTATGTCGGAAAAATGGAAAACCTATATGGAAAGGAATGGCATCAAGATCAGACACACGGCAATATATCACCCTGGCAGTAAAGGATTGGCCGAAAGCTTCAATAGGGTTATTATGGGCTCCATACAATCAGCAATTGGGGCAGGACAAAACTGGGAAAAGAATTGAAAAGCACGATATGGGCATACAGGATCACCCCAACCAGCACAGGATACAGCCCCTTCAAAATCCTAAGAGGGCGAGAACCTTTCACGAAAGACAATATTGCTTGGAAAGAACGCACTGTTAAGAGCAAATGGTCACCCGCCGTGGTGCACTACAATTTGGAAAGAGCTCAGAAAACATATACGGATCACTTCAACAAAAGGCGCAACGTGAAGGATGAGGAGTTGCAGCCTACATGTTCCCCAGATTGCAGTGAGAAAAGTCCAGGAAGTGGTAAGGAGACAGACTAGTGCTGTCTCTTCCCAAGACAAAAAGTTGTTTAAAAAACGATTTTCACTTTCTGTGTTTACTGTCTATGCCTGTGGTTGTTACAGTTAAAAATAGTAGTTTTAGCCTGCCTATATTCGCATATTTTATCACCTGTGTTGTGTTTTAAATGTGTGGTTTTTCCCTGCCCATGATTGCCTTCATTTAGTTTGTTGATTTGTGGGATCTGCAGTCCAACCTCTGTAGTTTGTCCCTCTCATTCCTTGGTGACAAATCTGTTTTCCCTCCAAATTTCTCCCTTGCTCTGTGCTTAGGCCTGTGTGCTCAAACAGTGCACCCCCAGCCTCCATATTGTGTTCATAAGCCAGTGAGGTGAGCCCCCCTGCCCCCCCCCCCAGCAACAAGGATTTTCTACATCAGAGGGTGCTTCTGTGAGCTGTTCAAACTGTATTTACTGGGTCCTGTGCAGTTTGTTTTTTAGCCAGCAGGGGGAGTAAAGCTTTATTCAAACAGTATTGCTACATTTCGAATTAGTGAAGCCTTTACCTGCTGAAGTCCAAAGTTGTGGATTGAGCCTGTCTGTCTCCCAGGAGATTCTGAACAGGATCAAGCAGCTGCCCAGACCCCACCCCCAAGCCAGAAGACCATTGGCTATTCAGCTACCAGGAAAGTCTGAGCCCTCCTCTCACACCTGCCCAGGCCCCTTAAGGCCTTGCTGGGTGCACCCCAAATCATTCTCCTCCATCTTGTGAGTTGCAGCCTACATGTGCCCCAGATTGCAGTGAGAAGAATCCAGGAAGTGGTAAGGAGACAGACTAGTGCTGTCTCTTCCCAAGAAAAAGTTGTTTAAAAAACGATTTTCACTTTCTGTATTTACTGGGTCCTGTGCAGTTAGTTTTTTGGCCAGCGGGGGGAGTAAAGCTTTATTCAAACAGTATTGTTAGATTTCGAGTTAGTGAAGCCTTTACCTGCTGAAGTCCAAAGTTGTGGATTGAGCCTGTCTGTCTCCTAGGAGATTCTGAACAGGAGCAGGCAGCTTCCAACTCCCTGGCCAGCAAACCTTGTCTGAGGTTGCTGGGACCTTATATGGTGTCCTCGTGGTTGGCACTCGTGTACACTGATTGGTGGTTGTATCTGGTGTTTCTATTGGGTTAGGGTTAATGTCCTCATTGGTTGGGTATTTGAGGGTTCTTATTGGTTTCTCGTTTTGTGATTCATTCATTGCAGGGTTGGGACTAGGGCTAGGGTTAGGATTTCTATTGGAAGTAGGGACTAGGGCTTCCCATGTTATTGGTTGTTGGGAGTAGTGTGGGACTAGGGCTAGGGTTAGACCTTTAATTGGAAGTAGCTATTTAGGGCTTCTGGTGTGATTGGTTGTTGGACCAGTTGTGGGACTAAGAGTAGGGTTAGGTTTTTTTTGGAAGTAGGGACTAGGGCTACCTGTACCATTGGCTGCTTGGACTTGGGTTGGGACTAGTGGTAGGGCTAAGGCCTTTATTGGACGTAGAGATCAGGGTTTTTGAACTGATTGGGTGCTTGGACAAGGGCTAAGGTTGGCAGTAAGGTCCTGGTCTCCTATTGGTTCTAGATGTTAGGGCTAGTGTTGTGATTGGATATTGTTAGGGCTAGGGTTCCCATTGGCTGAAGGTGTCACCTGATTACTAGGGCTACAAAAAAGGCCAGGCTTAGGGCGTCTCAGCCCAGGCGTCGAGGCTAAGGGTGGAGAGGACAAGGGTAGTTGCCTGTTTGGGCCTGTTAAGGGTGGAGAGGACAAGGGTAGTTGCCTGTTTGGGTCTGTTAAGGGTGGAGAGGACAAGGGTAGTTGCCTGTTTGGGCCTGTTCGAGACTGGTCGGGACTAGGGCCAGAAATGCTGCCCTTTTTCTCATTTAACAATACCCAGCCCACACCATCCTCAACCACAAACAGAGCAAGACACTCACTTCTTTTATGTATTTATATACCTTCAATGTACTTATCGATCTATATATTTATCACTTTCTTCTAATGTAGCATTTTCAACGCACTAACCTATTTCTCAGCCTATACTTCGCTCAATATATCTTCTAGCCCAACATTCTGACTCATCTCAAACTTCTTTCTACTACTCCTTCTAATGCACTACCCTATCTCTCATCCTATAGATCTATCAATATATCCTCTACATCTACTCTCTCATTCATCCCAAACCCCATACCACTACTATGATTGGCAAAATAACCTTTTCTAGACTCTCTCCTGCTCTACCCCTCCTTGCATCATCTGACACCTCTTTTACTACATCAATCCCCTAAAACAAACCTTTCTAAACTCTCCCCTCTGACTCCTTCCCTCCAAAACTCCTTTTTACTAATCCAAAAGCCTCTTCCTACTGCTAAAACCTAAAACAAAAGAAAAAAAAATCCTTCACTCTTTTATCCCTCCACTATCCTTTTTCAATCAAAATGAACAGACTAACATGTTTCACTTCTCAAATTCCATATTCCATATTCAACTTTACTAATATACTGCCCAAATAACTGAATAACATATCTACTACTCAAATTACTTCATATTTATACTATACTAATTTTCAACAGTAATCCTTTATGGGTTCCGGAGTGGCGTGCTACTCGCCAGAAAAGCGCTTCAACACCCATCAGGGGTAACAAGTGCTATATGAATGCAAATCTTTCTTCACCTTTTATCCATCCGTTATCCTTCTCACTCCAAGTAACAGACTAATATCCACCACTGAAATTACCTCATATTTCACCATATTAATTCACCACTAATCCTTTATAGGCTCCCTGAATAGCATGCGTCAACAAGCGAGCGATAAATAAATACAAACCTTTGTCCTACTTTATCCTTCTGCTATCATTCCAAATCCAAATAACTGACTAACCTATCCACCACTTAAAATGTACTTGCATTTTTCACTATACTAATTCAACACTAAACTTCTGTGAGACCCGGAGTAGCGTGCTACCCGCCGAAAAAGCGCTTCGACGCCTCGTCAGGGGTAGTAAGCGCTATATAAATGCAATTACAATACAATACAATACAATACATCATTTATGACCCAATAATGACAAGATTAGGGTATTCATGTTTTACAGCACAGTAGGATGCAACACAACCATCAAATGAATTCTCTCAATCTCAATCCTAATCCCCCAAAAAGTACTGCATCTCATGGTTGCTAATTAATCCATGTCCCACGGTGTGCATGCGCATGATCCAAGTTGCTTCTGTCCGTCTTAGTTTGAGCTCCCTATTGCCCCCATGTAAGCTTGGTTCAATAACTTCGATACCATAAAAGGTGAAACTTTTGTGCGGACCTTGGAGGGGCACACTGCTGCATGTAATGCTAAAGGGTTTTTGGCATCTTGTTGGTGTAAGGCCCTGGTATGTTCTTCAATCCTGTACTTAAGAGGTCTGATCGTGCTCCCTATGTATTGTTTCATACATGCGCATTCGATTACATAGATTACAAATCTAGTTGTACAATTGATATTTGATCTGATGTCATAGGTTCTTTTGTCATGACTGGCGAAAGATTTTGTCCCATGTTTGGCCCATCTTCAGACTCCACAGCTTCCACATTTGTAGAATCCCACGGTGCGTGGAGTTAGCTTTGAGGAAAAGTTTTTCTGACGTGGGACTGAGTCTGGTGCGTAAGGTCCTGCCCCGTCTAAAGATGATTTGTGAACGGGCTGTTATGTGTTTGTTCAGTGTCTCATCTGACTGCAAGACACCCCAGTGTTTGATAAGGCTCCTCCTAAGGGTGTGACTGAGACCATTGAAATCTGTGATCAGGCGAACTTTCTCACTGTCAGATCGTGTTTGGAGTTTGGTTCTAAGTGTGTCAAACCTTTAGATGTGAGTGATTCTGTTGTCTGCTCGTTTGATAGTGTGTAGGAAACCTCTTTTCTTAAATCTGTTTTTCATGTCAGTGATACAGTTTTGAAATTCTGACTCCTCACTACAGTTCCTTCTGGCTCTTACAAATTCACCATATGGTATGGCTTTGATTTGGTGAACATTCTAATATAATACCACGTATCAAACTCACTCTGAATATTCTCATTAATCAATCAAAAGAATGCATGTGGTTCGGTATTTTTATGTTTGAAGCATGACTGTGGTATTGATATATAAATTCAAATTTAATAATGAGCAAAAACAGAAAGCATTTAATTTAGTCATCAAACCTTTAGCACAAACTAGCAAACACTTTCAAGAGGAAATCCGGCGGCTAGTGGCCCTGTAAAATATCAGAATAACCTAGTAACCGGATGCCATATGCTGTTTGACTCACCATATACCAGAACTGGTATCATGTAATAATACACTACATAATTAGGAGGATATGTAGCTAGAAGGTGAATTCTGCAAACTTTGAAAAGTCTTAAATTATAATTCAACTGCAACTATGCAGTTCAGCTGAAGTTTGGACAAAATATTGAATAAAATGTATTGTGATACATAAATGTTGTGTCAAGAATATCGTGATGTCAGGGGCGTGGCCAAGCCGTTCGTCATGGTGGGCGTGCTCTACACGGGCTCCCCTAAGCCCTCATTGATCCGGCGATTATCCTGTCATCTTTTTGGCTCCCACTTAACACACTTCGTGGGTTGAGATCCGCTAGACGAGCGGAACCTGAAACTTTGCTTGCGACTCGCCTTGGTGATGTGGTGACTTCCCGAACCCGAAAAGGGGGTGGTGATTGTAGTAAAGACGTCCTGAGACTGTAGTTGTTGGTAGTAGGATTCTTTATTGTAGAAGTTAAGAGGTAGAGTAAGAGCGGACCCTCCACCGCAGCAGCAACCAGTTAACTGCCAAAGTGTAGAACCCACCAGACAAACACAGAAGGAACATGGAATATGGAACATCAGGTACAGATATTCTTATGAAGACTAGAAAGCCAACTTATGACAACTTAGTATGTACTTATGACAACTTAGTATGTACTACACATCTTCTCCCTTTCTGTTGTTTGAGAGGAAAAAAAAAACTGATAAAGTAAACTTACAAAAATTAAAAAAAAACTTAACAAACAAAATCTTGCAAATAAGTAGGAGGCCTCCTAGACCTCAGTGAACGAGTGCAAGTGGAATCACCCTGGACAGAACGAAGAGCCTGTGAAGAAACTGGAGCATCACCACCCCCTGAATTATCAACTCCGGCTGGAATAATAGAGCTAGAAGGTAATTCATCTGCCAACAAGTAGCCACTCGTAGAACAATCACTAGAAACTGAAAAATGAGACGTGGAATCATCACAAGGCAAAGGAGACGGAGAAACACAAAACTTCTCCCTCTTATAGAGAGCGACTCTCCTGAAATTCCAACATTCTCCATTATTAAGAATGACACAATGGTTAAGAACTTTCTTGACCTTAAAAGGCCCCTTGAATTTTGACAGACCTTTCTGTAACCTCCCCAACTTGATCTTGACTAAATCACCTACATAAAAAGAAGGTGAAGACACCGACTGGGAAGTAAGTGTATCAACCTTGGTTTCCTTACTATCCAAAACATTACCCTGAGACTGCAAAGTGACAACACTCTTCATCCAAGATGGAAACAACTTCAATCCAGGATCACGTCCTCTCATCAGCTGAAAAGGGGACAAATCTCCGCTAGCTAAGGGAGTGGTGCGGTCGGCCCACAACATTTCATTCACCATTTTCCTGACAATGTGCCCACCACTGGAAGCCATCTGAATGATGCCCTTGACCACTTTATTCGCCCTCTCACAGACAGCATTGCCCTGGGGGTTGTACAAGGACGTACGATGATGTGAAATACCACACCCTTTCAAAAAAACTTGCATATCATTGGACGTGAGTTGCGGACCATTATCTGTAATTATGACAGAAGGCAACCCTTCATCCTTGAAAAGATTACCCAAAAATCTAATAGTACTGGGTGTAGTGATGTCGCTGGTGAAATGAACCACTAACCATCTAGTGAAGACATCCACAACCACAACAGCAAACCTGTCAGATTCACCTAATTCACCCATGGGACCGATGAAGTCAAGGGATATGGTATGCCAGGGTAAATTGGGACTTAGAATGTGTGCACCAGGAACAACCTTAGGACCAGTTTTCAACCTTTTTTCTCCTTCTCTGCATAAAGTACAATTTTCAATCCAATCAACCACCTGGGAATCCACGCCTGGCCACCAGAAGTGGTCCTTAATGTGTCTTTGAGTAAGGGTCTGACCCATATGCCCCTCATGGGCCAAAGCCAACAACTTAGACCTCAACCCAAATGGTGGTATGAATTTCTCCCCTTTAAAAAGTATGTCACCCACAACTGAAAGATCATCTAGAACTTTAACATACGGTCTGACAGAGACGGAGACAGCACTCTCGCGCCTGGACCCCAATCTGACAAGTTTGATGACTTCCTGAAGAGTAGTATCAACAGACATTTCCTTAGACCAATCACTAGACGAAAAAACGCCTTCACCCACAAAGACTGCATCCTCAACTGAGGCCACAGCAACATCATCCAAATCCAGTGACACCTCAGAATTGTGAGAAGAACGCCAATCTAAGGATAGCCTCGAAAGGCAGTCTGCCAGGACATTCCTCCAACCAGGAATGTATTCCATGGAGTACTGGAATTCTTGTAACCTGGCTGCTAGTTTCATGAGCCGAGCTGAACCTTTTCCCGCTCCACCAGGAGAGAGAACTTTGATGAGGGGTTTATGATCGGACCTCAATATAAACTTCATGCCCCACAAATATGTGCGGAAATATTCAACAGCCCAAGACGCAGCTAGTGCCTCCCTCTCTATAACAGAATAATTTTTTTCCGTGTCAGTGAGGGTCCTAGAGGCAAAAGCGACGGTGAGTTCTGTCGCTCCTTTCATTTGTGACAACATGGCACCCAAACCGTGTGCACTGGCATCCACGGTAACAATTGACTTATTGTGAATATCAAAGGAAGACAACATTTTAGCATCACAAATCTCATTTTTGATATTTTCAAAGCATTTTTGTTGTTCAACTGTCCATGTGAAACTCGTACCCCGTTTTAACAAAGATCTTATGCACACAGTTTTATCGGAAAAGTTCTTGACGAACTTCGAATAATACTCTATTAGCCCCATGAAGGAACGCAACTGATCTTTGTCACATGGAGGGGGTGCAGAGCGAATTGCCTCACATAAGTCTTTCTTGGGTTTGATACCAGAGGAGGTGATAGTGTAGCCTAAATAGTCTACTTGATCTACTCCAAACAAGCACTTATCTTTGCGCAGGGTAAGACCAGCATTGGACAATATTTCTAGTACAACTTTGAGTGTGGAATTGTGTTGGCATTCAGTAAGACCATAAATCAGGATGTCGTCCTGAAAGTAGACTACTCTGGACACTCCTTCAAAGATGCCAGAAACCATACGTTGGAAGACGCTCGCTGCTGACTTGAGACCAAATGGCAGACGAGTAAATTGATAAGTACCCCAAGGTGTGATGAAGGCCGTTAAACTTTTGGAGTCCTTGTGCAAATCAATCTGGTGATACGCACTCCTGAGGTCTAATTTGGAGAAAAATTTGGCACCATTAAGGGTAGTGACTAATTCTGCTATGTTAGGAAGAGGGAAGGTATCTGCTACAACACAATGATTAAGAGACCTAAGGTCGACACAGAAACGGAGCTTGCCATCCGATTTCTTAGTGACGACAATGGGCGAAACCCAAGGAGAAGCCTCAACTGGCTCAATGACACCAGACGTCAACATGTCATCAAGAAGGACCTTGACTTCATCTCTAATAACAATGGGGATGCGTCTCACTTTGTGCTGGACTGGAATCGAGTTGGGTTTAAGTATGATTTTATGTGAGTAGCCCTTAAGACGGCCTAAGCTCTCTCCAAAAACGTTTTTAAAGCTAGAGAGTAAAGAGAGTAACTCTGTGTCCTCTACTACCATGACCTGGGGATCAGCACGTGGATTAACAATAATAGAGAGGTCGTATTGGTGTATCCAACCAAGAATAGCAGGACCTGACTCTGAGACATAGACCTTACCAAAGATTTGTCTCGTACAAAACTTAATGTTGGCCTCAAAATAGCCTAAGATGTTCAGAGGTTCACCCTGATACCCACCTGGTGAAATATCTCTGGGAAGAAGTGGACTTATTCCCCACAAGTTGACATATAACGAGTTGGGAATGATTGTGTAACGTGAACCAGTGTCCACCATTAAATAAACATCTTTACCATCTATAATAAAAAGTGCTTTAGGTCTGTTTTTTCGTTTGAGCTCTTCATATTGAAGGTCATTATCATCACCAACAACCAAAATGTTATCTTTATCATCTTTGACTTGAGAAATATCGCTTACATATGATACAGATGAACGTGCTTTACCCCTGCACACGCGAGCATAGTGCCCCAACTTGCCACACTTCATGCACTCTTGTTTAGCTGCAAAACAAAATTTTGAGTCAGAAGTATGTGCTAAACTACCACATCTTAAGCATTGTCTAGGAGTAATAGACCTAACAGCATTTTGACTCTTGACATTAACTGTTTTCCTGTTGAAAAACTTCTTCTGTTTGATGAGGGCAATATCGTCTTGGTCATTATCTTCCTGAGAGGAGAATAAATGTGAATGACAAGACACTTCACTAACATCGCTTGACATTGTACTTTTTTTCAACTCCTTCATACACCCTTCAGATTGCTCAACAACTTTTGCCAAGTCAATTGCTGTTTGAAGGTTAGGGTTCTTTGCTGCCCATAAACGCTCTTGTATCTTTTTGTTATTACACTGTACAATGAGCTGATCTCTAATCAGTTCATCGGTCATATTTCCAAATTTACACTTGACGGACATCTCAAGCAACCTGGAAACAAAATCATCAATAGTCTCACCCATTCTCTGACTTTTGGTGTAAAATTTATATCTATTCATTACGAGGTTTTCCTCCTTAGCATATCTGACTTCAAGACGGGAAACCGCCTCTTTATACTCATCTAAAGCAACTTGAGAACCAGCTTGGAGTGCTTGCGGCAAAAACCTGAAAACACGCTGGCCTTCTTTACCAAGTGAACTCAGAAGAAGTGCTTTTTTTCTTTTGGCAGAGTATTCTTGCGCATCCAGAGCATCCAGGTAATTCTCGAACATGGGAAACCAATCTTCCCATGATATACTGGGCTGGCCTGGAATGGGAAGAAAACTGGGAGGAAGAACAACATTGCCACTCTGCAAAGTCACTTGTTCAGACATGGCTGATGTAAAAAATGTGTCAATGAAGTCTAGTAGATATCGAGTTGTTTGAAGTAAAGATTTAACAATGTCAGTCAGAGATGGTTGTGAGAGAATCAAATGTGTAAAAATTATAACCAACCACAGCAGATGAGCGTTTTGTTAAATGTCGCTAATACTGGTAATTAAATTCAAAGTTTACTTGAGAAAGATGCGCAAAAGACGTGCGCATCGTCGTTGCATCGCTGGAGATGAGTCGGTAACTACAGCAACAAAGAAAATGGCCTCCAAGAGCGTGGTGACGTGAGACGTGGCTTCACTAGCGTCGAGTGCGTCAAATGCGTGTGTGCGCGATTGAGCTCGTCTTCAAGCGCAGGACTGGGAGCGCGAAGACTATAAGCCGGCAGACGTCACAAGCGCAATCACCAACTCCCCCTCAGCATTCCAAGACGTCATCAGTCGGAGAGAGGCAGGGAGCGGAGCAGGAAGCAGGCAGAGGAAAGACGGCAGAGCACAGAGAAGGTGAAGGGCAAGGTAATAAAGTGAAAAACTTGCCGACTGCTTCTGAAAGTCCTCCGTGAGTGCAGCGCGTCTTCCTGGCAGTACTGTAGTGGCGTAGTAACCCCAAAGCGAGAATCATCTCATTTGGGTCTGCTCTTAGTAGCGAGGGTCCATGGGTTCTATAACACGTCGCCAAAATATTGTAGTAAAGACGTCCTGAGACTGTAGTTGTTGGTAGTAGGATTCTTTATTGTAGAAGTTAAGAGGTAGAGTAAGAGCAGACCCTCCACCGCAGCAGCAACCAGTTAACTGCCAAAGTGTAGAACTCACCAGACAAACACAGAAGGAACATGGAATATGGAACATCAGGTACAGATATTCTTATGAAGACTAGAAAGCCAACTTATGACAACTTAGTATGTACTTATGACAACTTAGTATGTACTACAGTGATGAACAGAGTGTCTGAATTAAGCAGACCACTCTTACCCATTCCAAAGATCAGGGCTTGATCAAGCAAGCCGGGCCGAAGACGGCTGTAATGCCAGAAACCGGTCCGCGGAAGCTTGTTTCCTTTCCAGTGAAGAATTGGCTTGATAGTTTGGTCTGCCCTGTTCCCATGATGCACTGGGCCAGGGACAGACTAATTTGCATATAGCCAGGTTCTGAACTGGGATGGTGCAGTGAGCTAAAAAACGGTGATGGATCAAGCCCTGATCTGTTGACTGGGTAGGAGTGTTCTGATTAACTCAGATACTCTGTCCATCACCACCCCCTTTTTGTAATGACTTCCCGAACCCGGCAGTAATTCGTGGCCTGGCAGCCCTTGCACTTGCGTGGTGGGTGTTCCCGAGCAGACCTCGACTGGTTGCTGGCTGTGGGTGTTACTCCCTGTGCCGCGTCCTGGAGGCAGTGGAGTGGAGCCTCTTCACCTGCTGCGGATAGACTCGGCGGCGCTACTGAGCTGCGGTGGATACCCTGGCATCCTCCGGTGCTAGAGGTACATTGAGGGAGACAGCACCTGCGGTGGGCTGTGCCGTGTCTCCCACCCTCCTGTGGGGCTGCGGGGCTGCGGGGCTGCAGCACCGATCGGATGCATTGGCTGAGGTGTTTCCTCGACCTGCTCTATATGCTGCCTGCTTTGTTGAGTGTACGGATAGGGGCAGTGAACGGATAAGAGCAGTGAATGGGGCAGGAGAAGTGATGGGACAGGAGAAGTTATGGGGGAGGAGAGGCAACAGGGCAGGAGAAGTGACCGGGCAGGAGAAGTGACCGGGCAGAAGAAGTGACAGGCAGGTGACATGACGGGGAGGTGACGTGACAGGGCAGGAGAGGAGTAGTGACCTGGCTGGAGAAGTGACGGGGCAGGAGAGGTGACGGGGCAGGAGAGGTGACGGGGCAGGAGAGGTGACGGGAAAGGAGAGGTGACGAGGCAGGAGAAGTGACGGGGCAGGAGAAGTGATGGGGCAGGAGAAGTGAAGGGGCAGGAGCAGTGATTAGGCATGGGCAGGAGCGGTAACCGGCAGGAGCAGTGTACGGATAGGGGCAGTGAATGGATAAGAACAGTGAACGGGGCAGGAGAAGTGATGGGAGAGAAGTGATGGGGCAGAAGAAGTTATGGGGCTGGAGCGGTGATCGGGCAGGAGTGCTGACCGGACAGGAGCAGTGAACGGGCAGGAGCAGTGAACGGGCAGGAAAAGTGCCGGGGTGGGAAATGTGACGAGGAAGGAAAAGTGAGAGGCCAGGGGCAGGAGAGGCAACAGGAAAGGACAGGTGACTGGGCAGGAGAGGTAACTGGGCAGGAGAAGTGATGGGGCAGGGGAAGTGATGGGGCAGGAGTAGTGATGGAGCAGGAGAAGTGATTGGGCAGTAGAGGTGACGGGGCAGGAGAGATGCCGGGGCAGGAGAGATGACGAGGCAGGTGAGGTGATGGGGCAGGGAAGGTGACGGGCAGGAGAGGTGATGGGGCAGGAGAGGTGATGGGGCATGAGCTAGAGCAGTAACAGGGCGGGAGCAGTAAAAGGACAGGAGCGGTGAAAGGACAGGAGCGGTGAATGGGGCAGGAGCAGTGAACAGGGCAGGAGCAGTGAACAGGGCATGAGCAGTAAATGGGGCAGGAGCAGTGAATGGGGCAGGAGTAGTGAATGGGGCAGGAGCAGTGAACGGGGCAGGAGTAGTGAACGGGGCAGGAGCAGTGAATGGGGCAGGAGCAGTGAACGGGGCAGGAGCAGTGACGGGGCAGGAGCAGTGACGGGGCAGGAGAAGTAATGGGGCACGAGAGGCTTCAGGGAAGGAGAGGTGGCCGGGCACAAGAAGTGACGGGCAGGTGACATGACAGGCAGGTGATGTGATGAGTAGGAGAGGTGATGGGCAGGAGAGGTGACGGGGCAGGAAAGGTGACTGGGCAGGAGAGGTTACAGGCAGGAGAAGTGATGAAGCAGTAGAAGTAATGGGACAGGAGTGGTGATTAGGCTTGAGCAGGAGCAGTGAACGGGGCAGGAGCAGTAAACGGGGCAGGAGCAGTGAACGGGGCAAGAGCAGTGAACGGGGCATGAGCAGTGAATGAGGCAGGAGCAGTGAATGGGGCAGGAGTAATGTATTGGGCCAGAGCAATGGACAGGGCAGAAGTGACGGCGCAGGAAAAGTGACAGGACAGGAGAAGTGACGGGACCGGAGAAGTGACGGGACAGGAAAGTGACAGGACAGGAGAAGTGACGGGACAGGAAAAGTGACGGGACAGGAGAAGTGATGGGACAGGAGAAGTGACGGGACAGGAGAAGTGGCGGGACAGGAGAAGTGACAGTGATGGGACAGGAGAAGTGACGGGACAGGAGAAGTGACGGGACAGGAGAAGTGATGGGACTGGAGAAGTGATGGTACAGGAGAAGTGACGGGACAGGAGAAGTGACGGGACTTGAGAAGTGATGGGACAGGAGAAGTGATGGGGAAGGAGAGGCAACAGGCCAGGAGAAGTGACCGGGCAGGAGAAATGACGGGCAGGAGAAGTGACCGGGCAGAAGAAGTGACGGGCAGGTGACGGGCAGGTGACATGATGGGCAGGTGACGTGACAGGGCAGGAGAGGAGTAGTGACCGGGCTGTAGAAGTGACCGGGCCGGAAAAGTGACAGGGCAGGAGAGGTGACGGGGCAGGAGAGGTGACGGGGCAGGAGAGGTGACGGGGCAGGAATGGTGGTGAGCAAAAAACAATGGATTTTTAAGCCCAGAATCAATTGTTCTTTTTGCATTTGTCATCCCGAATGGGACAGGTATGCCCAGACGTGGGTTCCGAGCTCTCCATGCCACTGGAATCAAGCTATCCTGGCTGATGAGGGCTGAAAGCTCGAAACCGGTCCTAGGATGCTTGTTTCCAGTCCAGGGAGACCCTGGCTTGGCAGTTCAGGCTGGGCTGTTCCCATGAGGCTCAGCGTCAAGACTGATTTGCATATGGCTGGGTCCAAACTGGAATGGCAAGGTGAGCAAAGAAACAATGGATTTAGGCCTAGATCTCTGTACTGGGGTGAATGTATGATATTGTTCTGCATTCTGTCCACCAGTTGTTCTTTTTGCCATATTATGATTGAGCGGCTAGCTGGCTGACATGATTATGAAGAAGCCTTTGTGGGTTTCCGTGAGTCTAGATTCTCCTGAAGAGTCCTTTTCTCTTCTGAGCCCTGCTTAACACATGTGTACAGGAGGAGCTCTGTATTCTTGACCTCAATGTTTGAGACAAAAAATAATCATGGATTTCTGAGCAACGCATTAAGGTAACATGTTGTTCTTGCTTATATTTCACACGCTTTACATGAACCTGTATTCCCTATGAGTGTTTGCTTTTTCCTGAATTAAATCTCAAATAAACATGTTTATCCATTGTTTGAATTAAATAACGCTATAAGCTGTAACTGGTCAGTGAAATGCTAAACGTACCAAAAATTGGTATGTTTTGCTATTTATAGCCACACCCCTGACTCCACCCACTGATTCAATCTTCGGTTATTCCCGCCCCCTAATTCTCCACCCACAGTTCCCCTACTTTTTTTCCCCCACTTCGACCACTGGTTGTACCATACTTCCAGTTGACTGCAAGTACGCATCACAAAATAAAACGGCTCATGTATTGTTAGAACAAGTTTTTAATTAGATGAAATAATCTGTTACAATTTTTCAGCAAACAGTTTAATTAGTGCTGCCAGGTACAATGATGACTGTCACTATGCAGCTGTAAAATAGGATCAACAGGGTTTAAATCTCTTGCAATTTCTTTTACTTAAATACGCCAATTAAATACCACTGCCGTAGTATAATTAGTTGCTGCAGCTTGTGAGAAATATGACAGCGGGGAAATGAAAGAAAACAACAAATATTTTGTTAAAGTTGTTCGTTAGATAAACAATGAAAGCATGTTCCTAATGACTGGTTGGAGAATAATATGTTTGAGACACCATATGCTCAGATGCCCACAGAAGCACAATCAACAAGGTCTCACCAATGTATTTGTGGAAAGCGTAGAAAGTCTGGTTCATGAGTCCATGACCACTTTGCCCCTCAATATATCAACTTAACAAGCACAGCTTTAGTTTCTAAAACAGTAGAGCTGTACAAGAGATATAGGAAGGCATCCAATCGTACTAGGGGTGCAAGTACAGGCTTACTTGTTGGAGTAGCTCTTGGTGTGATGTTCAGATTTTGCAGCATGAGAAGGCTTGCCTCTGATATTCTTCCTCTGTCACTTCTTGGTCCATGTCTAGTAATGTTAAGTGCGTGAGTTATGTTGGCCAAAGGAGTTCTTCATCTTATCTGCCAGATAGGTTGTCTTGTTGGGGTTTAACTGCCTTGTTCAAGAAGCAGGAGATCTTGAAGGTGATGTAAGAAGATAAAAGGAGATGAACAATTCAAGAGTAAGGGCCTCATTACGAGTTCGGCGATCCATAGGAGGCCATCTGATCACTGTAACACTGCAGGCCCACCTGCAGTATTACAGGTGTGGTGGTTAAACAGCTACGGACCAGGCACAGCTGCAGCACCACCCACCAAGGATTACTATGGTAATCTAGCGGGGAAGGCACTATGGGCTTGGTGGTCTTCCTGCGGTAGTATGGAAACGGAGTTATTTTAAGCTGACGAGTTAAGCCGTCTGAATCTGCTGCTGCAAGCCTTTGATGTACTTCTTGTGTACTGAAATGCACTTAGGTTTCACATAACTCAGTTGCATGTAGCCCTCCAATATGGTGCCAAAACAACCTTTCGTTTACTCAATGTCACTATCATAAGAGATCTTCAAGTAGACATCTGTTCATTCCTGTATGCATTTGCTGGCCTTGAGACTGTTGAGAAGTTCCATAAAGAGGTAAATGGGTTAGATGAACCTTGAAGACATGCCATAGGTCACTGTGATGCACTCTGGTCTAAAGATGTTCATTGGATAGTCGATTAGTTAAGAGGCACACAATTATTGAATGTATTATTGGCTTTTCCTGATGAGAGGCTGTTTGGAAATATTAGTTGGTTAAATATTGCAAAAAGACAGAGAGACAAGAAATGTCAGGTGTCTGAAAAAACAGTGGCTTGACTGCTTTGTAGAGATCTGCTTTTATTTGTGCCTGTGGTATTGTAGTAAGTTGCTTCAGTGCTACATGGGCTCCACCTGCAAATACAGACTCGACTTAAGCACTGGTGCTTCTATGTTGAAGAAACTTAATAATGATCATTTAGTTCCAAACATATATCGCCTAGCACCTTGTTGCCTGTTTCATCTTCTTAACTCAGTGCAATCAGGAATACACCCAGTGCACAGTCTAGAAACAGATCTTCTCTCTGCCACCAATGACCACCATCTTACTCTTGACTGGGGTGGTAAAGCAGCACTTATTGGGCCCGATTCACAAAGGTACTTATCTGTTGTAAAGTTTCGAGTGCGGAGTCTCTGCACTCATGGTGGAGTCTTTGCCCCAAGTGAAGAGACTCCACACACATAACTTTACTGCACACAAATACCTTCATGAATCAGGCCGATTCTTTTATACTTGAGTACTTGAGCACAGCTTTCAGCATAGTTCCAAGAACTACACTAGCGATAGGAATGGGAAGGTTTAACAGCGCTAAATTTGTTTGTATTTTGATGTTCATAGCTCTGGCCCGAGGTGGAGTCATCAAGGTGGAGTCAGCAGAACTTAATTCAAGTAATGGGCTTTGGAGCAAGCTGATGAGGACAAGGTAGGAGTGAGTGGTAACCAGCAAAAGGCCCAATTACGAATTTTGATGGGGAGGCTGGCACGCCACCACTGCGCCCCCGCACCTCTAAGAGTCACTGCTACCTGTCCGCCAGATTACAACTTAAAAGTGATCTGGCAGCATCGAGGTTCCCGCTGCAGGGCCCACTGAGGTGCCTCTTTCATAGGCAGCAGTGCCTTTGAAAAAGACACCGCAATGGAAACACCATACAAGGTTCTTGCACTGTATGGACTATAACGTCCATGCTAAACAGGAACTCGTGTGAATGAACACAGGGGGGCACATGTTGTGCCCCCCTGTGGGCATTCACATGATGTGAGGCGGCCCCCTTTGTTTCCACTCTGCCATGGTTTTCATGGTGGTGGAACCAACATGAAAACTGTGGCGGAGAAGAAACTAGTAATATGCTTGGAGGTAGCACAGCATCCCTCCAAGCATAATGCGGGCTCTGGACTTCCGCACCACCTCCAGGGAACGTGGTTTCCTTGTGGCGTTGGTGGTCCCATGGCAGTCGGACCGCCGATGCTGCAGTGGCTGGACCACCACCACACGACTGGAGGTTCTTGGAAGGCTACATCTTCTCCGCAATGTCAGTGTCCTTTTAAAATCCCTGCTTGCTAGTGGTCAGTCCTGCCTCTTTGTCCGTCTTTTCTCTCTTCTGTTCCTCCTAATGAGCAGAGACTTAGTGCTGTCTCATTCCGCTATGGTTCTTCATCTGTTCTTTGGGGGACTATTCTTTCTTGGTTTCCTGCTCTGTAACTGTTTGCTTGTGCTGAGCTTCAGTGCCCTAGCTGTTTATATTTAAATATAGCATTACTCCCTCCCACCTCCTCTTAATGCCACAGTTGTGTTACTGCCGCCTTCTACCGCATTGCTTGTTTTATTAATAATTGTGGAAATTCCTTCCCAGTGCTGTGCCAGTTTCACAAGCACAGCGCTGGTTTTGCTTTCATTCTCCAGTTTTTTCCTCTGCTCCTCCACCCCACTCTCTCTGCTCTACCTCCCCATACCCCTCCCTATCAATCACTCAAGGGTCTACAGCCTGTCCTGCCTCACCGCAGAACAGTGAAGCCAGGGGGACAGAGAAGGAGGGTTGTGCACAAGCTGTATTCTTGTCTTTTAGAGCAAAAACGGCCCTGGGCCTGATGTTCACTACCTACACTTAAGATTTATTGCTGTCCTCGAGCATCTCGCTGGTTGCACCTTGACACATGCTCCAGGGCTTTAATAAATCACATCTATAAGTAGAAGCCTGCGCACACTGTGTGTTTCATGCATTTGTTTAGCGATTTCAATTTTGCCAGGGCTTGCGTTTTTATGGCCTTCATAGATTTTTCTACGGCCTTTGATAAGGTAGATCGGCCGCTCCTCTGGAGGAAACTACAAAATATGGGATTGTGAAGAACCGGGGTTTAACCCAGCGGCGTCAGGGACACGCCTAAGATCTTCGAGTTCACCTGTCTTGGTATTCAAAGACACGGAATACTTCTGGATGGCGTCCGAGACCAAGTTTATTAGCTGCAGCTAGTAACAGTGATCCTAGATATACATCACGGTGTAAATTCTCAGGAGACTGCTCATTTTACTAAGGCGAGACTTCTCCTTTTATACCCAATATTCACATTATAAATGTACACCCACTGCACAAAATTTTAGCCAATAAGATACATTTTGAAACAAAGTATCACATAGCAAAAACTCAATTTACAGTATCCCAACCTAAAAGTTGATTATTAGGAATGTCCCAAATTAAATCTCCACAAGCCGGACAAACCTATAATTGAAAGCATAACCCATGTAATGAAGAAACATAAAAAAAGAAACAGTAACAGATGCTGAACAAGATAAAGCACGTGCAAGGAAACTAAAAAGTTAACGATGTCCTGAACATTGATTGGCAATCTCAGATAAAGATCGATCAGAGAAATTGGCTTTGCGAGGTCAGTTTCTTACAGTTCATTTCAGAGTCAAAAAGAAACCTAGTTAATGTATACATCAACTAAGAAGGCCAGGCCACTTCATACGCCAGGTTACCTTTACAGGCCTACGTGAGGGCAACACAAAATGGTGGCACAGAACAAAATGGAGTCAGACTCGAGAATTACAGAACCTCAATTGTCTGCCCCCCTGTTATCCTTAATCATAGCATTACACTCTGAAACCTGGTGTTGGGTATTAATGGGTGGAAACCAAGGATTAACATCTGTATTTCCAATAGAAAATGTTTTTTTTAAACAAGGTTGTTTATTAGCACCGATACTTTTTTCCTTATATTTAGCAGATTTACCCGACTGTCTCTCTCCGTAAGAGGGCGATGCTCCAAAGATAGGTAGCTGTCCTTTCGCTTGCCTCCTTTATGCAGACGATATTGTAGTGATGGATCTAACACTTATAGGCCTAAATAAAAAGGTGTCGTGATTACACAAGTATACCGCGGCTCATTTCTTGGAGATCCATGTTTCTAAAAGCAATATTTTAATTTTGAAAAGTGAAAGAAGCAGAAAATTAAGAAAGTTTAATTGGCATATTGGCAAGGAAAAGTTGGAGGTGGTTGATATCTAGGGAAATTAATCACAAGCAATAAGAAGCACAAACTCCATATTGAAAACAGCACCAGTAAGGCTTTGTCCCATACTACTGGTCTGCGCATTTTTTACAATACGATGGGTAGAAGGCATTTTTTACATCTACTGACGATGCTGAACGTAAAAATGCCATTAACATTACTTTATGCCATTGAATCAATCTCTGTAAAAAAAATTGAGTTTTCTAGAGAAGATAGAAGGTCAGATATTAAGAAAATTGTGTACTTTTAATACGTTAGTTTCTTCAGCTGCTAATAGATTGGAATTTGGACTGATAAGCACCCATATCCAAGGCATTTCTAGAGTCTTACGTTGGGGATACCAGTTACAAAATAGTGAACACTATTCACTAAGGAGTTTCATGTGTAAGGAAACTTTTGGTAGTATGGGAGAGAAATACTCTCTAAATCGAGATTTCTCTCTGGCCCTAAAATTGTTTTGTGTTCAGAGAGGAATCTGTGATATCTCTCCCGCTATTAGAATTCAAATCCTTTGTAAAAAACTAAAGTGGTATGATCAGCTTTAATAGAGATATTGAGTTCTGTAAGACTAAAGAGAGAATAAAGATAATAGCAAAAACTACTTCCCCGAAACTACCTCAGAAATATCTAACTTGGAACCTAGATCATGGAACAAAATGCTGGTTCTCCTTATTTAGATTGAATCTTTTACCTCTAAATGAACTGTTTAAAACTTAATGGTAGCAAGACAGAGGTGCTGGTGGTGGGGAGAGACCAGTCCGCCTGGTCATCGACTTGGTGGCCACCCTGCCTTGGGCCGACCCCCACCCCCTGTCCGGAGGCAAAAAACCTGGGAGTGTGGTTTGATGCGGGTCTCACCTTTGGGCCCCAAATCAACTGTGTGGTGGGTGTGTGTTTTGGAGTCCTGAAGAGGCTGAGGAAAGTTCTGGAACTATTGCCTATGGAGGCCCGTAAAACCCTGGTACATGCATTGGTGACCGCAAGGTTGGATTACGCGAACCTGCTGTACCTGGGGGCACCTGGGAAAAGTCTTGGTCGCCTTCAAGTGCTGCAGAATGCGGCAGCACGTTTAATCCTCAGGTTGCCCAAGAGGGCCCCTTCGAGGGAAGCCTTGCAGAAACTGCACTGGCTCCCAGTGAGGAGCAGAATAGAGTACAAGGCTTTATGCACCTGCCATCGGATTCTGAATGGCAGGGCACCTCGACCACTGCAGAGCTTGATTGAATCCTATGAACCGGCTCGAGCGTTAAGATCTGCAGGTGGAGGATTGTTGAGAATTCCCAAGGTTAAGAAAGCCCGTATGGGAGGCAGATCGTTTAGGTACTTAGCGGCAAACCACTGGAACAAACTTCCGGTTGATCTGCGCCTAGAATCGGCAGAAATCAAGTTCCGCGCTAAATTAAAAACCTACCTATTTGTCAGATAGGCTGCCTGCCCGTCAGCTGGACTTCCAGCTTCTGCCTCTCTCACCTTAGCGCGGGGACACGCCGATGTGCGTAACTCAGTGCTTTACAAATACCCCTATTATTATTATTATTATTATTATCTAACAGCACACTGGTCTCAGAATCCGATAAATGGAAAAAACTTTTTTTTTGTGAACTTAGTATCCAAAACTTGGATCATGTTTTGTTTGTTTGTCCGGCACTGGCCTTACATCGTCGTCGCTGGCTTAGGCCAATGTTTTTACAAAATGGTATTAAGGATGTAGTTTCTGCTCGCAATTTTCTTTTTAATCCCAAAAATGAAGCAGTATGCTTAAAATTGGTTATTTTTTTTAAAGGAATTTATGTATATTTTTTAACTGTATATTTCCCAAGTGGGATTTCATTTCTTAATCGTTGACCTATGTAGATGTTTTATCGTCTCCTAATTTTGAAGGTATTTCACACTATTGTATCTTCTACTCTAAAAGCTCTGTGTTCATCTATTTATTTATTTATTTATTTATTTCGAGGGTTTTATATAGCACTGCTGGACCCTGGAGTATCAGAGCGCTTTACAACAAGGTAGAACAACAAAATATAGGATAACAATAGGTGCAAAATTAGCAACGTGATACAGTATTGCAATACGTCATTTAAAAGGGGGGAGAAAAAGGAAGGTAAACTAAATAAAGGACGAAAACAGCAAAAAGTGATAAAAAGTTGCATTCAGAATGGAAGGGGGGATAAGAGAGGAGAGAAGAGTGGACAAGCTCAGTGACAATATTGTTATATACCCCAATATTTGTTGCTGAGAAGTGCTTTGAGTTCACTTTTGAAAAGGGAGTAAGAGGGGATGCAGCGAAGGTCCTTGGGGAGAGAGTTCCAAATGGTAGGAGCATTACCAGAGAATGCGCGTGATTGGGTTTTTTGACATTTAAGTCTAGGTGGGATCAAGAGGAGGGAGTTGGTGCTTCTCAGGGACCTGGAGCAACCTGCTTTTTTTAGTTTGGTTGCAAGGTAGGAGGGGGTGTTTTGGTGAAGAGCTTTGTGGGTGATACAAGCGGTTTTGTAAGCGGATCTTCCTTCAATTGGGAGCCAGTTAAGATTTTTGAGGACGGGGGATATGTGGTCAAATCTTTTGCAGTCAGAGATAATTCGTGCAGCTAGATTGAGGACAGATTTAATCGGAGCAAGATGGGTTTTAGGAGAGCCGGTAAGCGTGGCGTTACCATAGTCAATCCTGGAGAGGACAAGCGATTGGACAACGATTTTGAAATCATCGGCTGGAATGAAAGGTTTGATCTTCTTGAGGTGGTGAAGGGTGAAAAGAGCACTTTTGGCTGTGTTTTTAATGTGGGGGATGAGATTGAGATTCTGGTCGATGCTGATGCCTAGGGATTTAACAGAATTAGAGGTGGAGAGGGAGCAATTTAGAGCTTTGATATCGTCGATCCAGATTTGGATGGGAATGGTATTGTTTTTGGGGGTGAAAAGAATGATTTCAGTTTTTTTAGGGTTCAATTTGAGATGGTTGAGGTGGAACCAGGCTTGTACTCTAGTCAGGGTGTCATTGAGGTGAAGGATGTCATTGTGGGATTTGATCTTGTAGTATAGTTGGGTATCGTCAGCGTAGAGGTGGTAACTTATTTTAGCTTGTTTGAGAATGAGGGTGAGTGGTTCCATGAAAAGGTTGAAAAGGGTTGGGGATAGGATAGAGCCTTGAGGGACACCGAGGGAGACAGGTTGGGGTTTAGAAAGGAAGTGGCTAAGCTTGATTTGCTGAGATCTGTTTTGAAGGAATGAGCAGAACCATTTATGTACCGTGCCTTCCAAGCCAAATCGAGCTTTGAGAGTGTTGAGAAGGGTGGGATGATGAACAGTATCAAATGCCGCCGATAGGTCAAGGAGTATTAGCAGTGAGGATTCACCTTTGTCAAGGGAGCGATGAATGTCGTCTGTGATGTTTAACATTGCAGTTTCTGTACTACAGCCTTTTCTAAATCCAGATTGAAAAACATCAAGGAGATTGAAGGCGAGGATATGGTTCTCTAGTTGAGATAGGACACATTTTTCCAGGGCTTTAGAGAGGAAAGGAAGGTTAGAGATAGGGCGTAAGTTGTTAAGGTCATTTGGGTCGGCAGAGGTGTTTTTCAGGATGGGAGAGATTTGGCCAAGCTGAAGGGAGGCCGGGACGCAACCAGTGGCAAGGGAGGAATTGATGATATTGGTCCATATAGGGGCAATGGTAGATTTGAGGTCTTGGACCAAATGAGCGGGAAGAGGATCCTTGGAGTGGGAGGAAGGTTTGAGTTTGGTGATGATGTTAATGATTGATGACTCTGAAACTGGACAAAATTCACTCCATGAAGCATTGTTTTTGGCTGTGAGTTCATTAGGAGGGGGGTGTGGATGAGCGGGGGTAGGAAGGGTTATAGAAGGGTCGCGAAGAGTGGGAAGACTGGACGAGAGTGACTTAGGAGTGTTCGGGAGGGTGTGTTGTGTGTAGGAGGGTTGGAGTGATGGGGGGAGAGAGGAGAAGGAAAGTTCGATCTTATTGACTTTGTTAATAAAGAAGCTGGCGATTTCTTCGCATTTGTCAATAGAGGCTGATATTTTAGGGGGGCCAGTAGAGGTTTGTTTTTTAACAATGCTAAAGAGTTCTCTAGGTCTGTTTCTAGCCTGGTCAAGTTGTGAACGGAGGAAGGAGGATTTTTCGTTATAGATGTGTTTTTTGTATTGGGCTCTAGCAGTTCTGAGGAGGACCAGATTGTCAGCAGTGGGACGATTTCTCCAAATACGTTCAGATTGTCTAAGGGACCGTCTTTCATTATTGAGTTCAGAATTGAACCAGGATTTGGGAGGGTTGTTTTTTTGTTGTTTGAGTTTAATTGGAGCAATTACATCAAGGGCTTCGAGAATAGAGTTATTATAATGGTTAGTTAGGTCATTGGTGCTGTCAGAGGGAGGGGGGAGAAGTAAGCAGGTTTTAATTGTGGATTCCAGTTCACCAGGAGGAATAAGGTGAAGGTTGCGTGTAGGTTTCTTAGGTAGGGTGTTTATGGGGGCGGGACGATTAGAGGGTCTGTTCACGTTGAAGAGGATGAGGTAATGATCAGACCAATCGACAGGAAGTATACAAGAGAGGGAGGCCAGGTCGTTGCTGGTTATGATAGCATCTAGGGTGGAACCTTTGTTGTGAGTGGGGGAATGGCAGAGTTGGGACATGTTGGTGATGTCCATGGTATTCTTCAATGTGATGACAGCAGGGTCATCACTTTTGTTCCAGTGGATGTTGTAGTCACCAAGGAAGAGATTCTTAGAGTGTGAGAGAGAAGCTTGGATAATAAGGTCAGACATCTCTTCAGAAAAAGAGATACAATTTCCAGGGGGGTGGTAGATGGTATGCAGCCGAGTGGTGGGAGAGTCGTGCATAAGGAGATCTGCGCAAAGGTATTCAAAGGATGAAGGGTTTTGTGATTCGACAAGCGAGATGTTATGTTCAGCTTTAAAAATTAGTGCAAGGCCGCCTCCCGTTTGCTCTATTCTATCTTTCTTGATGATAGAGTAACCTGGGGGAATAAGAAAGTCGAGAATCGGAGTGGAGTGGGCGGTTAGCCAGGTTTCGGTTAGGAATGCTATGTCGATGTTTTCGCTGAGAATGGTTTCAGCAATCTCAGTGGCGTGGCAGGAGGCGGATCGGCAGTTGATCAACATGCAATGTAGGGGAGAGGGGTCAGGTTGTTGAGTTGAGGGACAGGGGGGACAAGGGGGGATAGGTCTCAATTGTTGTGGAGGTCTAGGGGAGGTAGGAAGAAGGGGGAGTCTGCTTATACCTAGGAGAACTGGGATAGTAGATTGATGAGTAGAGTGCTTAGTGTCAGAAGATTGGTGAATGAGTGGTGTAGCGGATGAGGGTAAACAGGGGGCGGAAGGTAAGTTCGTGTAAGGTTTAGTTTCAGAGGTTCTTAGGCAAATATCAGGTTGTGGGTGGGGGGGCGTGATGGAATTGTGGAGTGAAACGATTGAGGAAGGTTGAGCGGGTGAGGGACAGGTTGAGGAGCTATATGCGGGCGGAGAAGAGTTGATGCTGGTAGTCTCAATTGTGGGGCAGTGTGATGGTGGGTTGGAATTGGTGTTAATGAGCGGAGATAGTGTGTATTTGGAGGGGGTGGGAGAATAGGTATGGGTAGAGGCGATGGTATTAGTAAGGAGAGAGATAGCGTTTCTGAGTGAGGAGAGTTCAGAAACGAGGGATGAAAGGAGGGATGCAGTGTAAAGGGGTGTCAGAGTGTGGGTTGAGTTTGAGTTTGGAAGAACAGTATTAGTTGGGTAGTTGTATGGGTTAGGATTGGTCCGAGGGGGGATCAAGTGAGGAGTAAGGGGAGGAAAACCAGGAGGGGGGAGGGGGGTGGAATTATAGTGTGGGGGAGGATCATTATTGGAGAGTGGGAGTGTATAGAAGGTGGATGTGGGAGGGGTAATCCTATTAGGGAGGCAATTAAGTGAAGTTGGCAAGGGGGTAGTAGGATTTGGCGTCGTTGGAAGAATGTGGGTTCTTGGGGATAGCAAGGGTGTGTGTGAGTGGGGTAAGGTTTGAGGAGGTGTGGGGGCAGTAAAAGCAGTTTGGGGGATGCATGAGAGTGGGGTGAGGGGAAGAGGAGTGAACGTAGGAGAGGTGGTAATTGAGTCAGCGGAAGGGAGAGGCGTAGTAGAGGGAGTAATATTGGGAGGTTGGGTTACCAAGGGGTGAGTGTTAGAGGGCGAAGGGACATGGGAGTCTGGGGGAAGGGGGAGCATAGAGGAGAGGGTTTGTTTAGAAGGGGGGGAGAACTGGGGGTAAGTGGTAGAAGGAGAGGTGAGATGGGCGTCAAGGGGTGGGATGGACATAGAAGTGAGTGTATTGTTTGAGTCAGGGGAGATAGGGGGGAGAGTGAAGCGGGCTGAAGATAACATTGAGGGGTTGAGTAGTGTGGAGGAAGATGGGGGAATGTTAAAGAGGAGATCGAAAGGAGAGGAGTGGGAGGCGGAGTATAGAGAGTTCAGGGATGGGGGGGAAGCAGGAGTGGGCAAGAGGGAGATAGGGCAATCATACAGTGTGGAGGATTCATGGTTGGGGAGGGGGGAGTTGTTGTTGTGGGCTGGAGGAGGGGTGGCATGGGGCTGGGAGATAAGGGAGTCGTAACATGTTATAATGTTGAGCGCGAGAGAGGTGAGTAGGGATTGGGTATAATCGGTGGTATTAGTTGTGGAGGGGGAGGGGGAGATCAAGAGGGGGGGTAAGGTGAGAGGGGTGTGAGGGGATTCCATACTAGTACTAGTGACGTAGGCTAGGGAGGACAATAGTGGGTTGGAGGGGGTAGGGTAGTTGGAGGTAGGAGAGGAGGGGGGTATTCCTGGAAGAGGTGAAAGGAGGGTAGTGGAAAAGAAGGGAGAAGACGGTGATAAAGTTTGGGGTGATTCAGAGGAACGAGAAATGGGTGCGTGGGAAGTGTTGCGGGGTGATGAGCCGTGGGATTGAGGCGGTGAGTGGGTAGGGTTCAAGGATTGTGTGAGGGATTGGGAGATAGTGCTAAAGTGTTGTTCAAAGATATCGAGATTATTTTCTGATGATTGTATGAGAATGGTTCCGGATTTGAAGATGGAGATATCTATTTCACCTGGAAAGGAGGGGGACGGCGTGGTGGAGAGTTTAAGGCCATATGGGATTTTGCGTGAGTTAGATATAGGGAGGTGACTAAGAAATAGGCTTTTCCATTTAGATGGGCGTTTGGTGAAGAAGATGAAGTTGGTGATGAGTGAGGAGTTGGGGCTGTTGTGATGATCTGCAAATAGAGTTTCTGGGTGGAGGCAGAGAAGTTTGTGCTTGAAGTTTTTCTTGCCATGTTTGGAGAGGTGGGAGGGGTAGAGGATGGACCAGGAGTTAGGGCTAATTTTCGAGATAGGAGAGCTTGAGGTCGGGGGGGGGAGAGAGAGGGGTGGCATGATTCAGAGAATATGGAGAGAAAGAGTGCAGGTCAAAGTAGAGTTCAAAACTCCTAGCGGTGAGGATTAAGGTAGAAATACCTAGCGTAAAATTAAGTGGAAACCAAGAGAAATAGAGCATCAAATGAGGCTGAGCAGGTAAGTAATGTAAGTGTAAAGCAAAACAATAATATACGTCATAAGGGTTGAGTAGAAGGAAGGATATATCTTAACTAGACAGTCCAGGAGTTGAGAAGTTAGAGATCTAAAGCAAAGTTAGATAAGTACAGCAATAAAATAAATATCTAAGAGATAAATTACTAGTGAGCATATAATGGCAGTATGCGTTGAGGATTAAGGGACAATACCTAGTGCAAAACTAAGTGGACAAACAAGCGAAAAAGATCATCAAAGCAGGATGAGCAGGTAACTAATAAGAAAATGTAAAGCATAACAGTAATATACGTCATAAGTACAACAATAGAATAAATATCTAAGCGATAAATTACTAATGAGCATATAATGGCAATATAGGTTATATAGGATAGGTCAAAAGTCAGTTTAGGAGGTGGTAGGGGTAAGGTGAGGAAAATATTGTAGTAGTTTAAGTGAAGAGGTTAGGTATGGTAGGGAGGTAGAGGAGAAAATTGGAAGGAAGAGTGAGGCAATGTGTATATATATATATATTACCTACTGGCGGTCGCCAGTAGGTATATATAGTTAGGATTTTTTCTCTATGGGTTTTTTGAAAATTCTATGTCTAATAACTTTGCCGTTTGTGGACGGAATTGGCTGAAATTTTCAGGAAAATGGCACATTTTGTTTCTGAGCAGCCTTTGAAAATTTGGGGGGGGTTCGTCAAGGGGGGGCCGAGAAAAAAGGGGGGTCCCAAAACGCGTTTTTCCCATGTTAATTTCCATAGGGCGGTTGGCCTCACTTTTAGCCCGAACGGCTGAATGGATTTGCACGAAACTTGGCAAAATTGTAGGGACTGGTAGCCCGATGTGCCTTTTGTAGGTCTCAATATATGTGCTCCAGTGGATTTTGAGAAATTAACGTTTAAAAAAAGATATATATCTGTAAGCGCGGACCAGGCAGCGGTCTGGTTCGCGGACTTTTCGCGCAACGGAGCTTTGTGAAGCGAAGCTGATTGGTTCTCCGGCGTCTGTCAACATTCCAAACAGTCCGTAGCGGCCGCCATCTTGTCTCTCGGTAGGATCGAGAGACAAGAGGAGGCGAAAGCGAAGGGGCAAATGACCATAAGGGGGAATAGTAGATCCTCGCTGACCCCCTAGGTTTGATGTGGAGGTTTTAAAAGGGCCCCGCGGGGCAAAAAAAAAAATAATAATAATAATCGAACGGCTGAATGGATTTGCACGAAACTTGGCAAAATTGTAGGGACTGGTAGCCCGATGTGCCTTTGCTAGGTCTCAATATATGTGCTCCAGTGGATTTTGAGAAATTAACGTTCAAAAAAAGATATATATCTGTAACAGCGCTCCGCTTCGCGTACTTTTCGCGTTACGGAGGTTTGCGAAGCTGATTGGTTTTTCGGCGTCTGTAAACATTCCAAACAGTCCGTAGCGGCCGCCATCTTGTCTCTCGGTAGGATCGAGAGACAAGAGGAGGCCAAAGCGAAGGGGCAAATGACCATAAGGGGGCATAGTAGATCGTCCCTGACCCCCTAGGTTTGATGTGGAGGCTTTGAAAGGTTCTCGCAGGGCAAAAAAATATATACCGTTTTTTTAGTTTTTTTGCGTGGAGTGCGCTCGGTTCGCGAACCGGGAAGCGTTCTGGGGAGCGTACTTTCTTGAAAATTAGTGAAAAAAGTTAGAGTACAATAATAATTGTGAGTGATCAGATGTAGGGTAGCTCTGAGAAGAGCTTTTGGGTTTATGGTACATTTAGGTACTTATAAGTAGGTACCAATGCACATTCTTAAATTCAGAGTGAAAACTCTGTTGCCCTCATCTGAGAAGTGAACTCCATCTCCTCTGTAGATATCTTGCATGTAGTAACGCAAGTTATTGTTGTACAGGGAGCCCATTCCATGGTCTCTCATGTAAGCTGAAACAGATTTGTTTACATGCTTCCTCGATTTCTCAATTTGTGGACAAAATTGGTTCGACCACCTCCATTTCTGTCTTTGGCATATATTTGAATATACCAAGGCAGTCTGAGGAAAAAGTGCCATCAATTGCTCAAAGGTGTCCTTTAAAAGCATTTCCAGACCTACCCCAGTCAAAGTGCCCAAATCATTACCTCCACAGTGCACAATTAACAGGTCAGGTTTTGGCAAATGCATAAAGGTTTTCACCAATGGTATCAATTGGTGACATTTTAATCCTCTGTGGCCAAACCACTTAATTTCCACATCTTGTAAATTGAGGTTAGGTAAATTCCTGTTTTCAGCGTACCTTTGAGCCCAATAGATGTAGCTATGTCCAACAATCCAGACAGAAAACATGGCGAGAGAAGGTTCTCCTGCAGTCAGATGAAGTGTGGCAATGAAATGGCAGTTGAAAAAATGAGAGTGTAAAATGAAAAAAACTGAGGAGTTTCTGTGTTAATGAAGCAGTAAGAGTGATTGGTGGATTTTGATTGCTGAAAACAGAAAGTTAGTGTGCATGGATGAGTTCGTTGAAAGATGTATTTTGAGTGGCGAAGAAAAAATCATTAAATGAAAGAATGCTTTGGATATGCAGGTGCACTGAGAGTTCAGAGTTCAATTGCAACATTGTTGTGTGAGAGGTCTTGCAAGAGGTGGTTGCTATGCAGAAAAAGCAGAGAGGGGGCAGAGGGGGGAAGGGTTTTGCTTTGAAAAAAAGTGAGGGAAGAGTTTTGATTGGGTGACATGAGAGATCTGTGTGAGGAATTACAGCATTTCTGTGCTTTTGATAGCTGCAGACTCTGGAGTGCATACCTTTTGCTCTGCTGAAGACAAATTGGTGTGTTTCTGAGACTGTTTTGAAACTCAAAGTACTTGCTAAGGTGAGAAAAAATTTCTTTAATTTAGATAGAAAATAGTGTGCTTTAAGGAGAAAATTATGAAGAAAGTTGTGTTTTTCAAATGTTGCTTTGTCTCAAGTGTTTCACAAATAGATTTTGTTTGTTTGAGAAATTGTAATTGGAGAAAATGTGAAGTATTAGTACTGACAGGGCTTTTATGTGCATAGGAGCTGTGGAGTGTTTTCAAATTATGACTTGTAAATCGTTTTTGAGAAAAAGCAATGGTTTTAATATTGATGAGAAGGACATAATGGTGTCTGCTTCTTTATAAGGTAATTGAGAGTCTTTCCCATTTCAATGTAAGAAGTTTGTCTGTGGAGCAAATTGCTTGTAAATATGCTCCCACCTGTGCATGGCAAATTTAGATTTTGAATGTTTCCGTTACATAGGCATGTTAAAGGTGACTGAAACATGCTGCAAAGGCAATCAAAAAATGCTTTTATGTGTCTTAAGGACATTTTAAGTCATTTCCCCATGTGCAGTGTTTTCAAATTATGAGTTGAAAATCGTTTTTGAGGTAAAGGAATGTTTTCAAAATTTATGTGCGCCATATGACCCCCAATTTTTTTTTCAGGGGTGCAGCAGGGTGTTCTTGAGATACCCCTGCACCGTCGGAAAAATTCGTAATTTGCGATGAGGTAATTGCTAATCGCAAATTGCACCTTCATTCCTATGGGCCTCCTGCTGCATGGAAATGAATGGGTAATCTTGCTGAAATGCAAAGTCGAATCTGTATTTAAAAGGGTCTGCACCTCTGTACGGGTGTTCGCTATGTGAAGCACGAAAGTTTCACGGGCCGAACTCAAGGCCACCTCTCTCTGAGACAAAAGAGCTCTTATTCTTGCCATGCTGTTGAAATGTGCTCCCAAGGTTGGTATTTGTGGCCAGATTGAAAACTCCCTATGTTCATGTGTGGGAGGAAATAGAACATTTCTGCAGCAAATAACCCGTTCATTTACTGTTACGATAAAATGAATACTTTTAATTAACCCAGAACAATCTTCATTATTGAGCATCAAATAACTACCATTTTCCAAGAACTTGAACGTGGGGATGATAGCAGGAACTGGCGTGCCTTGCAACACGCAAGCCATATTTGGTCGGTGTTTGTTGCATGAACCGTGTAACTGTCTGTGCCTACACATTAGTGAATGATCTGGCGTCTCAGTGCATTCCTCTCCATTCAGATAAAGTTCTTGATCATCTTTGAAAATCTGTATGTGTATGGAAGCGACCAGACTTGATGAAGAAAACCACTACCTAAAGGTTAATAACGACCTATTGGTATATATTTCATACAATTTGAAAACTTATATAAAGCAAAAGGCAGCGTTATTAAACCGTGGATAAGGCGCGTTGCCAAAGCAGTCAACCTTTTGGATTTATACTGGAAATGTTAAAGGAAGAATTACGGAGTAGGGCCTGTAAATCTTTAATAGACAACGAGTAAAATTACTCCAACCATCGTATTCCTCTAACTCCGGGATAGTAGGGGTGTTTAATTTTTTAGAAGTAGCCAATCCAAAGCATTTGGTCTGGGAAATTGTTTCATTCACAAACAACATATGTTTTGGGATGAGACATGCACGGTGGAAAGCCTCAGTGCCTTGTACCTGCCAGGTTCGTGAACCCCAAACTGATGTAGATCCTGGATATTTTTACTCTGTATTACGTTAGCATGGTCTCATTACTGGTTTAAACGCCATTTTTCCTTTTTTGTAACTTCTGCACACGACACTTAGTTGTTGCTTTAGCTTTCAGCCTACCTGCGTCAAGATCTATGCCTGCTTCAAGCAGGCGCAGGGTTTTGATGTAGCTTTGTCCTATCTGATTGTAAATGCGGCACACCGTGGGTGGCAGAGCAGCGGTGCACGTTAACTGGTGCATCCCTGGGGATGTGCTAGTTAATATAAATCTGCCCCTTTACATTTAATTATGTGCAGGGGACACAGAGTAGGTGAGGTTTATCCAAGGTTAAGAAGAGATGAGTCCTGTTCAGTGAAAAATTGGAGATAGGCTTCAGTATATTATATACTTAAGTAGTGTGTTAAGTTTTTGATGACTGTTATTAATTTACTGTTGGGTAATAGTGGTTAATAACATTTTTTATTATATTTTACCACAGATTCAACTGCACATTATTTCAAGATTTTAGGATGCCTAGCAAAGAAAGAGTAAGAAAGGCTGGAAAACGTCAAAGACAGCAGGAGCATGGAATATTGCAGCAGTCCTCTAACAAAAAGATTTGTCAAGTCACCAAGAAAGCACCGGGTAAGAGTCGAAAAACAGTCATAAGAAATATGTGTAGTAAAAAAAATATTACTACAGAAAATGTTTCACTCCAGAAAAGGAGACCGAATTCAAATGGTAAGGAAAGGCCAATGAGAAATGTTACTGCTAGAGTAAGAGATAACTCTATGCATGAAAGTAGAAGGAAACAACAGTTTAGGGATATTCGTAAACGAATGTTCCGCAACAGGATAATTGGGAATTTGTTAAAAAATATTAAGAAAGGTCAGCAGAAAGTGGTTTTTTATAAGAGAAAAAAAATAGTTGAGAAAGTTATTGATCAGGCCTTTGAAATTAAACGTAAGTTATTTATTTTGACAATCAATAGAATTAGGAAGCTAAACAAGGTAATTTATGATTTCAAAAGAAATAGTAGATGGAAGAGAATAGTTAATCGTAGTAATTTTTGTGAAGTTTTTTCTGGAGAATGGATGCATAGTTCAAGCTCTGAGGCATTTTTTAATGAGGAGAGTTATTTCCAGGATAATGATTTGGTGCATGCAGTTGACACCAGTGGTCGAGCTTATGAAGTGAAAGATGGTTGTCCAGTTGAAAAAGAAAAACTTGTGAGAACAGAGATAGAAGAGGTGTTAGGTAATGAGGTTTTAGGGAGACGTCCTAAGGGTCCTGTGTACACCTGGAAGTGTAGTAGTATTTGCAGTGTACGACAGGATTCCATCAATTTGCTTTGTGATTTTATACGGTCATTTAGTAAGAAAAGTTTGAAGCAGAAAATGAAGTTGTTGCAAGAATTAGATCCTTGCAGAGTGAGAGAAGTGATAGGTTTGCATGGTCATTCACTGGCTTGTCTTTCCAGGAGAGTATGCCAGAGTGTTTTTCATCATTTCAGGATGCTAGCAGTGCATCATAATAAAGTGAGGAAATTAGTTAGAATGTTGTATTATGCTAAGAGTCCAGCAATTATGCTAAAACAATTATGCGCTGCTCTTTTGCATGGTTCTGAAATAGATGTGAAAAATATATGTGAAGAAATTGAGTTTTGTTACTTTGGAAGTAAAGAGGAGAATGTTGAAATTGACCAAGAAGAAGAGAGTAATGTGGAAGATAGTGTACAGGTTTCCAGTACAGATAATTTCCAGAGGGAAATTGCGACGTTTGAGGTGAAATCAAGTGAGAGGCCAAATTTCACTTGTGTGTGTTGTCGACGCACTTATTATAAGAATCAGACTAAGTTAGTGGATTTATATGGAAAAAGTGAAAGGGAAAATAATAGTGAATGGAAGGATTTTACAACATACTTGATGGTAGAAAATTGTTTTGATTTGGGATTGGATCAACGTGTGTGTACTTATTGTTGTAACAAATTAAATCAAAACCAGATGCCTGCTAGAGCAGTTCATAATAATCTGGAATTGGTTGAAATTCCTTCTGAATTGAAGGATTTAAATACTTATGAATCTATTTTGATTCAAAGTATCCATCCCTTTCAGGCTATTGTAAGAATGGAGCCAAAGACAGGGAAATTGCCTCCATCAGATTTACAGAGAGGATTAAAGGGAAGAGTTGTTTATTTGCCTCTAGATTTGAAGAAAAACATTAACACAATTGGAGTAGAAAAAGTGGAAGAGGAACCTCTGGTTATCTTAGTTAATGGGGTTCCGACAAAGAATAAGAAAATATGGCAAGATTTAGTAGATGTTAGGAAAGTCAAAAGGGCAACATTGTATTTGAAAAAATATAATAAATACTATAAAAATGTATATGTTGCAGAAGAGGAAGTAAGTGAGGAAGAGGATAGCGATTTGTGTGCTGGTCAAATTGAGAAAGTAGAACCCTGTACTAGTGAAGAAATATATGAACATTATAGTGTTCATCCTTTGCATTCCAAGGAAGTCATGGGGAATGCTATTGAGTTGTTTCAAATGAAACAAGCGAAAGGGAGTCCCATTAGTGTTTGGGAGGAAAGTTTGGAAGCTCGGTGTTTCCCACAGCTTTTTCCAACAGGTCAGGGAGGAAGATATGATGAGCGACCTCATCAAATTCCTGCTTCTGAATACCGGACTTTGCGATTGTATGCAGGAGATCCTAGGTTTCGACAATGCATTCCTTATTTGTTTCATCTCCTGTTTGAAAGCGATCTGTCTGGACTGTCATATGCAGTGAACCACATCTTGAAAAGTGGTATACACATGCAAAACATCTCGGCAAGTGACTTTATGGATAAAGTCAATGTCCAAGACAGTATTTTGGATTCTCACCTGATTAATCTCATGGCGTGTCAGCGTGGTACTAATGAGTACTGGTACCGTCGTCATGGTGATTTAAAATGTATGCTGAGGAACTTAGGAACTCCCACATGGTTCCTCACTTTGAGCTGTGCTGAGTATGGCTGGGAAGACTTACTTGAATTTCTACGAGAGGCAAATGCTAACGTAGAAAACATCGAATTCAAGACACCCGGAGAACTGTGCTCTTTGGATCCAGTCAATGTATGTAGGTACTTCAATCATAGATTTGAAGGTATGATGTCTTTCATCATGAATAAGAAGAATCCACCTCTTGGAGAGGTGTTGGATTTCTTCTGGAGGAAGGAGTACCAAGCAAGAGGTGCTCCTCATATACATATGTTGCTGTGGATCAAGGATGCACCTAAATTTGGAACGGATGCAGACGACTCAGTGATGAGTTTCATAGAACAGTATTCTACGTGTGCTGTTCCAAACGCAAAGGAGAAAAAAAGCCTAAGAGAAAAAGTTCTACGTTTCCAAAGCCATCGATGTGGAAAGTACTGTCGTCGTAAATTCCGGAACAAAGACAAGTTCTACACCAAATGTCGTTTCGGCTTTCCACGATCGGTGATTTCTAAAGGAAGAGTGAACAGTTTGATGTCTTCGCTGCGACATAATGTGATGAAGAAATCACCTAAAAACACATACAATTTGAAGAGGAACGAAGAGTCTAAGTACATCAACGACTACAACCCGGTGATTTTGTCCATGTGGAATGCTAACATGGATATACAGTTTGTGGCTGATAACTGTATGGCTGTGGCTAGGTATGTGACATCTTACATCACCAAAAAAGAGAAGACAGAATTGAAGGATATGTGGGAGGACATTTCCCATGAAAAGAGCCTCAGCAAGAAGTTGTACAGTTTCAGTCTGAAGATGTTGTCGCATCGAGAAATCGGAGCTTACGAATGTTCTGACCGGTTGTCTTCAGCAAGTCTCTATGCCAAGTCCAGGAGTATCGTTTGGGCGAGTGTTGGTCTTGCTGCAACGCGTAATCGAGTTCTGAAACCTGTGCGGGAAATTGAGTATTTGGCGGAAAAGGAGCCAAACAGTACCGACATTTTGAAGAGCAACATGTTGGATACATATTATCCAAATCGAAGCAGTCACCTCGAGAATGTTTGTCTGTATGAGGTTCTGCAAAATTACATATTCAAGAGGAACATCAAAGAAGATACTGAGAAAGGAGTGTATGCTGTAATAGGAAGTGAGGGATGTCTGGTCAAGCAAAGAAAATGCCACTTGATAAACCATCGAAAATTGAGTGGCGAATCTCCTGAAAAAAAGGAGTTTTTCTATTTAGCACTTTTGCAACTTTTTAAGCCTTGGCGTGCAGAAGAGGAACTGCTTGGAGATTTCCTCTGTTACGAAGACTCTTTCAATGCTGCCAAGGAGACCATAGAATGTCCTGCTTTTCCCAAATATGTAGAAATGTTGAATGTGGAAATTGAGCAGGAAGCAACGATTGCAGCCGAGATTGCCAGAGACAGTTCTCAGGACAGTCAGAGTTCTGCTTCATTGAGTCAGGATCCACTAGGAGGACCTCTTATCGAAAATGAAGCTGCCACTGCTATGAATGAAGTGGAAAGAGCCATGGCACATGCTCAGGAGGATGCGGTTAACTTAGAAGAGTTGGAAAGACAACTCAACGTTGAGCAGAGGAAAATATATGACGAACTTACCATGCAAATTGATCATGGATTAAGTCATGATAAGAAAGAGTGCTCATGTACGTCGTTGAAGCCTGTCCGACTGTACGTGAGTGGAGAAGCGGGAACTGGAAAAAGTTTCCTTATTAAAGCAATTTCATGTTATTTGCAGGAAAGGACAGAGTCATCGCTGTCTTGTGTTGTCACCGCTCCAACTGGACTGGCAGCACATAACATTAAAGGGATTACTTTACATCGTTTACTGATGCTGCCAGTGGAGCATGACAACAAATTAGAATATCACAAGCTATCTGGAGATGCTTGTTTTGAAGTTTCAAGAGTCTTGAGGAAAATGAAACTTCTTATCATTGACGAAGTAAGCATGGTTTCCAATGTTATGCTTGCCTTTGTGCATTTGAGAATGCAAGAAGTTCTCAAAACAGAGTATGATGTGTTATTTGGTGGCAAACACATCATTGTTTTTGGAGATCTTCTGCAGCTGACACCAGTGAAAGGGCAACCTGTGTTCAAAATGCTCACGCATGAAGATACCAGGAAGTGCTTAGGGAGTATTGGCAACGTCAATATATGGTTAAACTTCAATTATGCTGAACTGCATGAAAATATGCGTCAGGCAAAGGATGAAGTTTACAAGACTATTCTACAAGATGTTAGAATTGGAAAAGTGACCGAGCATGGGAAAGAAGCTTTACATGCACGATTACTGACAAATTTATATCCAGACGAAGATGTTGTGCCTGAGAATATTTTTCAGAAAGTTACTGAGAAAAAATCTGGAATATGTTTGATGCCAACTCTTGCAGAATGTGCCAAATTCAACAACAAAATGTTGCATTTAGAAAAGCAAGAGATTGTGAAATTGGAAGCTATTGACAGAGTAGAGCATATGGGATCAACAATTATTTTGTCTGAGAATCTGAAAACAAAATTGGATTCATTAGAGAAGAGTATATCTAAAACTGCGGGTTTTGAAAAGACTCTGAATGTGTGCTTGAACTGCCGTATAATTTTAAGAAGGAATTTACATGTTGAAAGAGGTCTGGTAAATGGATCAATGGGTAATGTTGTTGATTTTGTGAAATACAGAAATAGAGATGGAATTGAATTTTTAAAAATTAAATTTGATGGCATTGAGGAAGTACAGCTAATTGCTCGTTGTTCTGCTAGATTTTTGCTTGTAAAAGACTTATATGTTCGTCGTAAGCAGTTTCCTGTTTGCTTGGCATATGCGGTGACAATCCATAAATCGCAAGGTTTAAGTGTAGACTGTGCATTGGTGAATATTGGCAGTTCTGTGTTCAAGGAGGGTATGGCATATGTGGCATTGTCACGAGTTAGGACTTTATCGGGATTGTACTTGATTGAGTGTGATGTCACAAACATTTGTGCGGATCTAGATTGTGTTAAGGAATACAATAGGTTGAGAAGAGAGTATGCGCCACATTTGCCTCAGTATCCTTTGTTTGAGAAACGTGTGGTAGGCCGGAAACGAAGAAATGTGACCAATACTGGGGAGGTTGTAGCAAAAAGACGAAAAGTTGATGAACCTGAAATTATAAGCAGAAACAAAAAGGATTCTGTTGAAGATGTTGTTGGTTTTCAATTTGAAAACAGTTCTGGTGTCAACTGCTATGCTAATGTAGTGGTTAATGTTGTCTTTTCTCTAGAAACTTTAAAAGAACAGATTGTGGTCAATTCGGATCAAAGATTTTGCAGTTTGTTAAATTCTGTGTTAGAGAAATGTAGCACTGATAGAACAAACATAGAAAGTGTGTCTGAAATTCGAAATCTGTTAGACAGATGTTCAGGCCAAACACAATTCTCTCAAAATAGTCAGCAAGATTGTCAGGAGTTTTTAATGTATATGCTTGATGTATTGCATGATGAAGGTGTAGATGTAGATCACCTGTTTGGGCTTTCTTATCAATGGCAGCATGACTGCGAGAACTGTAGGGTATCAGCTACTACTAGTGTAGACTCAGAAAGATTTATATATTTAACTTTGCCAGACAGTAAATCAGTCTCTTTTAATAAGCTAGTAAAAGCAGCTGATCACAACATGGAGTGTAGCCAATGTAAATCTGAAATGATGTCCACTTTATTTATACGAACATATGGCCAGTATGTCATTTTAATGTTCCAACGATGTAGGCCTGATGGAACAAAATTGACAACTTTAATTAAAAATTTTGTGGCTTCACAGTTGTCAATATCAGGAAGGACTTTTGTAACTGTAGCAATTATATATCATGATGGTCCTTCAATAACATGAGGACATTATACAGCTTATTTAAAGTGTAGAAATGGCTGGTCATTCTGCAATGATTCTGTTTTAATTTTCAAAAAAAAATTGCCATATGACCTTAAAAACTCTTACCTGGTGTTTTTAAAACCAACATTTTAGGGAAAGAATCTCGGGATGTGCTCTGAGGAATTTCAAGAAGTTCTTATGGCTCCTACACTATTTGGCCTTGAGGATAAGTGTAGTACAGAGACATAACTTTTTACCATAACACTGGACGTTATTGAGAAATACGTGCACTTTGAATGAGTTCAGAAAAACTATTTCTTTTTATAAGCTAATTGAAGCAGCGAATCAAAACATGGAGTAGAGGGAATGTAAGTCTGCAATGCTGTCTACTGTTTTACATTGCTTTGTGATTAAAAGTGATGTAGAGAATTAAATAATTGTACTAGTCATAAAGGTAGTGTAAGTCTGCTTCATAGTAAGCAGTATCAGTGTGATAGGAAATGTAGAACATGATTGAGCAAGAAGGGGAAGATATTACTAGTCCAGGATTGTGTAAATGATCTTCAACATTTTAATTCTGAAAGTTGCGGAAATGCGAAAAGACGGGATTGGCTTACAAGAAATCCAAGAGTTATACATGGCTCTGACACGATTTGGCCTTGTGGAATCGTGTGGTAGAGAGCGAGAAGTCATTTATTGTATGTAACATGTTTTTGAAAATGATGGAGGTTTTCTTTCAGAAAGTGGCGGGTTGAAAGTAATAACAGCACAACAGAGTGTAAGCTGTTCATAGGACATCCTTGGCCGTCATGGAAAGTAAGTTAACTTTAAGGAGTTCTGAATTCTGATTTGTAATGTATGGGTTTTTTAAACACAATCATTTTGATTGTGTTTTTTTTTCCCCGCTGTTATATGATGAATACCTTCAAGTCACTGTTTTAGTGAAATTTGATACATTCTGAGAACAGCAAAAATAAACCATTTAACATGTATAATTAATTCTGTTCTGTTTGCATTTATGATGTACATGTAGAACTGTGTAGGAGGCATGGAGAAGGTGAGGCTTCTGTCAGTGTCAAAGTTGTTGCATACAGTGCTCATATTCTACGTAGTCTTTTATATTTCATTACTTTCACTGTTTCTGACAGATCTAAAAAAATTTTTTTTAAAAGAACAGTAAGTATAAGGGAAGGAAACAGACAGTTATGTTAAAAGAAACACAGCTATAGGGAATAAACTAGGGATACTGTTACCCGCAATCCTCTGCTGATGATGTCACTGAGCATGTCATGAATGATGTAATATGTGACATCATCAGCAGTGGATTACGGGTAATAGTATCTCTAGTTTACTCCCCTATAGCTGTCTTTCTTTTAACATAACTGTCTGTTTCCTTCCCTTATACTTACTGTTCTTTTTTATAAAAATTTTTTTTTGGTTCGCTTCCGGTTCGCGTACCGGGGAGCGAACTGGGAAGCGAACTAAGAGAAATAGAGGTTGGCACAGTTGCAAATATTGTACCAATTTTTTTATAACGGGGAGGTAGTTCTGAAAAGAACTTTTTTTTAAATTGTTTTTGTTGTTTTATATTTTTTTTATTATTTTTCTGAACATTTTTTTTACTTTTTTTGAATTTTTCTGAACAGTTTTATATTTTTTTTGTTTTTTTTTCGGAGGGGGCAACGAAAACGATTCATTGTAAAGGGCTCAACAGGAGGAAGAAAACAAAAAAAAGAATTTATTGTTTGGGGAGTTTCGGACAAACATGAGCATGATTGTTAATAGCTCTGTTGATCAGAGTGATGCTACTTTCTGCGTAGCAAATGATTCCACTGCAATGTACGCAGACTTGTTTTACTTCACGAAATCTCGTTTGTATATTTGGCACCATCTCCCTGCCCTCTGGTCCCGTTACTTCCGGTACAACAGATCTTCTGGCCATAATAGGGAGATTATCTAGGTCGTCCTGTTCCTCTTCTTCCTCTTCTTGCTGAATTATAACTTTAGCAGGTGGTCCACTCTTCCTTGGATGTGGTGGAGGTGGTGGGGAAGCACCAGCTGAAGCTAGTAAAGAAGCCATTGCTCACTGGTAACAAAGGGTCTTTCTCTCACAATGATGAAAGTCAGAGTGAGGAAAGAAGGAGGGATTTTCACCATTTGGGAAAAAAAATAGTTCTCAACCAATGAAAAGTGTTCATTTTAGATCATATGACCTAGTCTTACATCATTAGGAAACGGAAAGTGAAATGAACCAATGAAAAGTGTTATTACCAAGTCACATGACCTGCTGTGTTTACGTTACGCGCTTTGCAGGGCCTCCCGGTTTGCTTCCAGAAACCTGTGCTTTGCGACTCGGTAAGCGTACGAGTTCGCTAACGTAGCACGTCATATGACGTATCACGCGACAACGCGAAACGTCATGCGGACGGGAGGCGTCACGATGTTGTTTTCTAACGCGGCAGTTGCGGTAAAGAAACGTTTACCGGCTCGCGGTCTATTTCGCGGCATCAAGGTCAGCTAACGGGAAGCTTCCCGATTCGCGAAGCGGGAACGAAGAAAAAAAAATATTTTAAAAAAAAAATTATTCATAAACATATAAAATATATTTTTGGATTTAAAGAAGAATACATTTTACAGCTACAGATATTAGCTGTTAAAAAACCAATGAAATTCACAGAAAAAACCATAGGTTATAGACCATATATAGTTAGGAATTAGCATTTACAAAACCTTGAAAATTCACTGAAAAAACCATAGGTTATAGACCATATATAGTTAGGAATTAGCATTTAAAAAACCTTATTTTACTCACACAAAACCATTGAAATTCCATATATAGTTAGTTGCACTAACTATATATCGCGCACCCGTAATCCACTGCTGATGATGTCACATATTACATCATTCATGACATGGTCAGTGACATCACTGATGACATCACTGATGACATCTCAAATGACATCACTGATGATATCTCATTTGACATCAATGGTCACATCAATGATGATATCATTAATGTGACAATACAATGCATCTCCTCACACTTTAATATAACCTCTGTTACACCCAGTGTTAAATACAGAGTATAATTTTTGAAACCATTGACACACCAATACTAGTTACTACATACCCACTCACTGATTCCTACGTCTACACACACATTCACTCATTCACCCATACAATCATTCATACATACAATCACTCATCTTTACAACACTATCATATGCACTCATACACCTATACAGACACTCACACTCTGCCACTCATCCATGGAGTTACTCACACACCTAGTCAGTCCTGTAAAGAATCAATCACAGTTCCATTTTCTAATCTACACAGTTAAACATAGAGTACCTTACATTTTAAAACATATACTAACACATACTTACTCTCTTATAGAATCACTGATACAAGTACACATTGATCTGCACAGAGTCACACACCTCCCAGCCAGTCATACACACACTCAGTCTCCCATACAAATACTTGTGCAACCAATCAATAACCCATATAGCTACTTATATAGCTACTGATCAACACATGCAGCAGCTTGCACAACAACAGACATGCTGATGCACACTTTCAGACAGTTTAGTCACTAACCCGTGCATTTAGTAAGACGCATTTAATCACTCACTCATACAGTCAATCACGCACCTACTAAAACCTTCATTGAGACACTTATACATCCACTCATTCTTCAATATGTAAAACATATTTAAACTTTACAGAAACACATAATCACTGGATGTTGTCATCAGTGATGTCATTTGAGATGTCATCAGTGATGTCATCAGTGATGTCACTGACCATGTCATGAATGATGTAATATGTGACATCATCAGCAGTGGATTACGGTTGCGCGATATATAGTTAGTGCAACTAACTATATATGGAATTTCAATGGTTTTGTGTGAGTAAAATAAGGTTTTTTAAATGCTAATTCCTAACTATATATGGTCTATAACCTATGGTTTTTTCAGTGAATATATATATATATACAATATATATATATATATATATTTTATTTTTTTTATGCAAATAGGGAACAAATACAGCAATAAAGTAATATAATATACCCAAACATAGATTAATTAAAGTGCATATAAAAGAATTATGAGTTACAGGGGAATAGGTCAGAGGTCAGTTAAGGAGGGTGAAGAGATGAAATGAGGTAGTTGGGAAAGAGGGTGAAAAAGGATTGGAGGGTATAGTGGAATAGAATACCATTAAGAAGAATAAAAAATTAAAAGAAGCGATGGAGAAAAGATAAATGAGGAGAAATGTGGAGAGTGGTATTTAGGAGAGAGATAGGAAACAACGTTTACAGTGTAGAGATAACAGATGTAAATTAGTGATCACGGCTACCTTTCTAAGATGGCCGCCAAATTAGTCGAGGTGCAGTCAGTCCTTTGTTAGTTTCATTGATTCAATTTGGGTCAATGGATAGAGGATAGTAGCGTGTACAAAATGGATGCCAGTTAGAGACTGTGATAGACCCTGATGAGATAGTGAGAAACAAAATGGGGAGGCAAACAGGGGGGGGTCATCCGGCGATTTAGAGAAGAGGCACATAAAGCGTCCATGAGTGATGCACAGAAAACACTGGGTAGATGTGCGCCCTCCGTCAAGTTCAACACATAACCTGCATTTAGTCCGATCAGGGCCCGGGAAACCAGGGAACGAGGCAGGCGAGGTGGCGGACGTCTTAGTCTCAGGTCCTCGTCATGGATCCAGCAGAGCAAATGCTCGGAAGACAGGGGCAGGGATCCTTCAAGGCCGAGAGGAGCAGAGCGCGCCCTCCGGACGGGCACAAGATGGCAGAGCAAGAAGTGTTTCCAGGGTAGTGGGGCCACTCCAGGCCAGAGGTCCAACCCGGCTGAGGGGGGGGGAGTACCGACAGCAGGGCAAGCGGTGGCGGCACAGGGGACGATGTCCCATCCGACAGGGAGGCAGCGGGGCCTCCGCACAGGCACTGCAGCCACGACGCAGCAACCCCCAGGAGGCTCCAGGCAGGCGTCGCAGAGGGAAAAGAAGAAGGTTCGCCAGACCGGGCGAGAGTGCACCCTCCTCCAAAGCGTCAAACAGACGGGGACGCCAATAGCGGAAACAGTGGCATGCGGCCGCAGGAACAGAGGCTTCGGCAGTGTCACAGAGGCGCAGGTGGGACACAGCCACTCGGTCCGTGGGGTCGAGCAGAGACCGTCCAGGAACTGTGGTATGCGGGCGCAGGGGCACTGGCAGCACCACGGAGAAATTAAATAGGGGACCCAGTCACGCGGTACGCGGGGCCAAGCAGAGACCGTTCAGGGACAGTGGTATGCGGCCACAGTGGCATCGGGAGCATCATCAGCATCATGGGGTCACAAGCAGGAGGATCCAGCCACTCGGTCCGCAGTGCTGAGCAGAGACCTTCCCGGCAGACTGAAGCATCCGGTCCCTGAAACTCGGTAAGTGGCGGTCAGAAGTCTGCATCAGAGGCCTGTGTCTTGAGGGGTAGTCTTCCGATTAAGGGTGGTGTAGGAGGCAGCACTGCTTAAGTGGTTTTTTCCCGGGATTTTCAGCCAAAAGGTGATCCCAAAAACCAGGAGCTTTTCAGTCAGCTCCTCCGCAGGCGGCCATCTTGACCGTTTCCTAACTAATTTTAAAAATTTTAATTTGTAAAGTTGCTTTCTACATGTCATCTGCATATTTCCGGATATGTCCTGTTCTCTCATTTTCTGCTGCTCAATGTAAACTTTGATCCATGAAGGTGCTCTATTTTGTCCTGGATGCTACCTATTTGTTACTTCCACAATTCATGATATGATATGCGTTTTCTTTGTTGGCTGCTAAATTTACCTTTTATCCCTTGATACTGTTGTTTCCTCATGTTGGCTGCTAAATTCTAAATGTTATTCTTTGATACTGCTATATGTTGAAACATTTTGTTCTCTGACCAACTTGTCATTCTGTATTCGTATATGGTTTTATTGTATTTTATGGTATGTATCTTTTTAAGTGGACCCCATTAGAGTTTCAAAACTTTAATAAAACTGAATTGAATTGCCAGGGCTTGTGTGGAGAATTCAGTGGTGGTCTATCGGCTTTTGCATGATTCTGTTGGTTGTTACCACCTTTGTCGTGTTCATTAAGTTTAACAAACACAGTTTGCATGTTTGGACAGAATCTTGAGCTAGTTTTCCTCTTGTTCTCAAGGCCATTGATGCTTCCCCCATCCTTATGTTAAACTGATTGATAGGTCTGTGAAGCCTTGGTGCATGCTGTGGTCAATGTCTCCAGTAGATGGTTTTCACTCGCCTTCTCTCTTGTAGCCTCTCCCCCCTCCCTCCCACGCACCTCATCCCAAACAAGCCAGATGGCCCTCAAATCTGAATGCTCCGTTTGTAATTGTAATTGTATTTATGTAGCGCTTACTACCCCTGACGAGGCGTCAAAGTGGTTCTTAAATCTCTTTTAAAATATGTTTCTCAACCTTCTCCTTTATCCAAATAAAGTGGTACAAACACCCCGAGAGTGAGAAGTGATATCGAGACAAGTCCAACAAAGTCATTGGCACAAAGACTAGTGAAAAAGAGTAGCTTAAAGACTGAAGCCGGTTCTTAAAGTACTGCAGACATCTCCCCCAAAAAGTAGCACAAGCTCAGGCACAAATAACTGACTCTGGCCATTCCCTTGTGAGTGAAAACCAAGCATTTCTCTCACTTTGATAAGTGCTTTTAAAGGACATAACATAAAGTTTCTTTGCATAAATAGCAGATAAACAGATCATCCTGTTAACCCTTCTAGAATGTTTTGCTTGTGGTGTTTTAATGACAAATAAAAAGGTGCAGAAAAAAAACATTTTAATGATCAATGTTCACAAGTCTCATCTAAAGAGGACAGTTACCAATCCAGACTTTAATGAGGATTAGTGGCTGAAAGGTTTCCTGAACGATATCAATATAAAGGTTTCTTTCAAACCAATGTTTCTCCATCTAACAGGCAGAATGACAGCCAAATAACTACGATGATTTAACCAGGAAACCAAAGACACTGCTTAGTGTTACTGCTAATACTGTCTATGCACATTTCAACAGCTGTGGTATTTCTCCCTATGCAGTTGAAGTACAATTCTGTATTAAATTCTGAATTTGATATTTCCTTTCAAGCTAATTGTTTCACTCATGCCACTTCATGCAACCCAAAGTCACTCTTTGCAGCTGTACTCAATACAACATGACTTCACTCTACCCAATCTACTCCACTCCATGCAATGCCACTCCAAGCACTGACACTCAAAGCAATGCCACTCCGTTCCAAGTACCACCACTCCGCTCCAAGCAAAGATACTCCACACAACGCCACTCCACGCAACTGCAAGCCCACTCCACATAACTTCACACTACGCCACACCACTCTAGTCTACGCAATGCCACTCCATGCAACACCACTCAGTACAATGTCACTCAATATAAAGCCATGCCACCCTGCTCTATGCAAAGCTACTTCACTCAACATCACTCCAGTCCACTCCATGCTGCTGCACTACACACAACTGAATGCCACTCGTCACTCCACGCAATACCACTCCACACAACGCCACTCTGCCATGCCACTCCACTCCACTAAACTGCACTCCACGCAACTGTTCTCCACTCTATGCAACCCCACTCCCTCTACACAACTGCACTCCACACAACTGCACTCTACCCCACACTACTCTAATCTATGCAATGCAACTCCATGCAACACCACTCATTACAATGCCACTTCATGCAATGCCAACCCCCTCTATGCAAAGACACTCTATTTTATGCAAAACCACTGCACGCAACGCCACTCTGCTTTACTCCACCCCACTCAAATCCACTCTGCTGTACTACTCTCCACTCTGCTTGCCCCACCCATAGCCACTCTGCTATACTCCACTTCACTATGCTTTGCCCCACTCACCGCCACTCTGCTTTACTCCACTCAACTCCACTCTCTTTTACTCCATTAAGCTTTACTCAACTCAATGTCACTCTGCTTTACTCCATTCTACTCTGCTTTACTCCACTTCATTCTACTCTGCTTCACTGCACTCCATTCAATGCTGCTCTGCTTTACTTCTCTCTATGCCACGCTGCTTTAACCCACTACACTGTGCTTTTCTACACTCCACTGAGCACCATTCTGCTTTACTCCACTCTGCTTTACTCTACTCCACTCTTCTTTACTTCACTCTGCTTTACCCTACTCCACTCAATGCCACTCTGCTTCACTCAACTCTGCTTTACTCCACTCAACACAACTCTCCTTTACTCCACTACATGCCATTCTGCTTTACTAACCTCAATGCCACTTTGCTTTACTCCACTCCACTCTGCTTTACTCCAATCACTCAGCTCAAATCCACTTCGTTTTACTCCACCCCACTCTGCTTAATGCCACCCTGCTTTACTCCACTCAACACCAATCTGCTTTACTCAACTATGCTCTTCGTACTCCACTCTGCTTTACTCCACTTCACTCTGCTTTACTCCACACCACTCTGCATTACTCCACGCCACTCCACTCCATGCCACTCTGCTTTACTCCACTCCGCTCAATGCCGCTATGCATAACTCCACACCACTCTGCTTTACTCTAGGCCACTTTACACCATGCACCTCTGCTTTCATTCACGACACTTTGCTTTCATTCACACCAGTCTGCTTTACTACACTCCACTGTGCTTTAATCCACTCCACTCCACTTTGCTTTATTCCACTCCACTCTGCTTTACTGCATGCCACTCTGCTGAAATCCACTCCACTCCACTCTGCTTTACTCCACATCACTCTGCTATACTCCATGCCACTCTGCTTTAACCCACTCCATGCCATTCACTCTACTCCACTCTGTTTTACTCCACTCACTCTGCTCAACTCCACTCTGTTTTACTCCACTCTGCTCAGCGCCTCTCTACTTTACTCCACTCAATGCCAATCTGCTTTACCCCACTTAATTCTGGTTCACTCCACTCCACTCTACTCCACTCCACTCTGCTTTACTCCACTCCACTTTACCACACTCTGCATTGCTCCACTTTGCTTTTCTTTATGCCACTCTGCTTAACTCCACACCACTCAACTTTACTCCATGCAACTTGGCTTTACTCCACTCCCCACCATTTTTCTTTACTCCACGCTGCTTTATTCCACTTTATTCCACTCAATGCCACTCTGCTTTACTCCTCTCTGATCTGCTTTACTCCATGCAGCTTTACTCCATGCCACTGCTTTATTCAATTGCACTCTGGTTTACTCCACACCACTCAGCTTTACTGCACGCTACTCTGCTTCATGCCACTCTGCTTTACTCCCCTCCACACCATTCCACTCAGCTCTACGCATTACCACTACATGCAACACCACATGATACAATACAAATCCATGCAACGCCACTCTACTCTACTCTACACCACTTCATTTTATGCCACTCCATGCCACTAACAAAACGCCACTCCATGCAATTGCACTCCACTCCATGCAATTCATCCAGCTCTACACAACTGCACCCCAATCTGCGCTACACCGCTCAATGTAGTGCCAACTGCGCAGTTCCACTCCTTGCAATGCCATGCCATGCCACTCTACAGAACACCACTCCGGGCAACCCCACTCCTCTCCACATAATGCCACTCTGCTCTATGCAACACCACTCCACCCAACCGCACTAAACTCAATGCTACACAACTGCACTCAACTTTACACCACTCCATTCAGTGCTACACCACTCTACTCTACACAATGCCACTCCACACAACACCACTTAGTACAACCCCAATCCATACAACCACACCACACAACATAATTACAATCCACATAATAACACTCAACACCCCAGAATTCAACTCCACCCAATTACACACTACTCAATACCACATAAATACACCCCACATAAATACACTCTATACCACATAACAATCCACATAAAACACTCCACACCATGCCACATAATTCCATTCAACATAATTTCACTCTGTACCACACTGTTCCATGCCACACCATTCAACTCCAAACAAATGCATTCTACTCAATATAATAAAACATTATTACACCCCACAACACAATTGCACTACACACCTTTATATACAATTTACAACACATAATTCAACATCCTACCATAAAATTCAACAGCACACTATGAAATTAAGCTCCACTACATAACACTTCACAACACAAAATACCATTCATCATAATTACACTTCATTGTACGCAATCCCACTCCACATAATTCCAATACACTCAAATCACATAAATACTATACACATAATACAACTACACACCATGCCACATAATTCCACTACACAAATCCACTCCACAACACACAATTCCATTCCACACAATGCCACAACTAACAATTCCAATTGAACCCACATAATTCCACTACACGCCACATACATCCACTCCAATCCATAATATATAGGTAACAGATATCTAAATCTACGAAGCTAATAGCTCTAGATCTCATTTTTAGGTTAAGCTTGAGCCAGTGGCGAAGATCTGTTGTAGTTCAGTACCGGAGAGAAGCCCTGCCCACTCCCCCGCCCTTATTTTTCATTGACTTGTGTCTTTGTCCTTTGTAAATGCTGCCATCTGATTCCTTAACAGGCTTATTAGTCCCTCCTTAGTAAGGCCAGGATGTCATTTTTAACCTCACAAAAGCATCCCCCCAGGTGAGACGTCCCCTCAGTTCACAGCAATATCTCCGGGTTAGTGGAGTGTTTCCATTTAAAATGCTTTCAAACATGTATTATAAATCGAATATATTATTTTTTCATAAATTCTTCTTTCAATGCTCTATAAGCAAACTTCATGTAGATTTCACAGTAGAAAATCATTTCATTGGATGATACTGAGGTTAGGGTCCCAATCAATCAGTCCTAATGCCTTTCGGGCTCTATGGTCCCTACATCAGGGGAATGTTCAAAATCTGCATCATTGTAGCACAAAAATGGCTAGGTTACCAACACTGAATTATCCGAGTGTATAAATAGGTATAGGGGGGATGGTGCAGATAGCCCCATTCATATGTGACATACATGCACATGACAAAACATGAGCAGGCAATGACTCAATCCAACTTGACCCCAAGGGTGAAGTAAAGGAAAAGTGAAGGGAAACTCTCCCATAGCATTGTGGGGAGTTGGAAATATTGAAAGGTGGTGAAATACAGTGATGAAAAATAAGAAGCATGCTTTTAAGCTAATGCATTCCGTCACCATGATGACAGATGAGACCCAAGAAGTCTGAATTTCCCATGCTGTTGTCAAGTAAAAGGAACACAAAAGGAAGGATGGTGAACTAGTTAAAAAAATACCAGTGCTGAAGGTGGACGTATTGGAATGAATGATAGGTGGTGAAACGTTCAACAGAAAGAAAACCAATCTGAATATTCCATGAGTGTGGAGGCTCACTGTCAAACATATGGCAATGTAAAGAACATGCTGAAATACACAGATCAGGACTTAGGAGGTCAATAGAGTTGCATGCAAACAAAACGACTTAGTTGAAAAAAAGAAGGATATAAAAATTGCTCTATATTTAACACACGCCGGTGTAGAAAACATGCTGAGGAGCACAAGTTAGGTCCTCAGATAATCGACATAGCCACATGCAAAACAAACAAGTGAATTCTCAGTAGAGCAGGATTAAAAAGGAGCGAATGCTCACCTTGTGTGTATTCACCCGGGATTACCAAAAATTCCAAAGTCAGGAGACGGTGTACCATGTGGACGACAAGATTTAAAAGCGCCCCGGTCGAGCCACGATTGAAAAGGTAGAAACAGATAGCAAACTGGAGAGGAGTTGGCCTAACGGCTAGGGCGCTCGACCTCGGACCTGGGGATCTGGGTTCGAGTCTCGGTAACGACGCCAAAACCTCCTGTGATTCTGGGCAAATCACTTAATCTCCCCGTGCCTAAAATGAAAGTAACTGGAAACGTAAAATGTAACGTAACTGGAAAAATATGTAAAGCGCTCTGATACCTGATTCGGTTCGGGTCTAGTTCGCGCTATATAAAACTCTGCAAAAAAAAACAAACAAAAAAAAAAAAAAAACTGTGATAGGTGATATGAGACTCACTGAAAGTGACCTCGTGCCATCTTAAAGAAGGAAATGTTGGTGTGAAACGTTAAAGTAAAAATATTAAAAGAAAGTTAAAATAGAGATGGAAAATGAATGACTAAACACAACAGGACAGAAATATAACAGAAGAAAAATGGCATGGAGCGCTAAACGGCGGTGGTGTAGTAGCCAATCCTAGAGTTGGTTAAACAATGACAGCGTGAAAGCTATGGTGAAATGAGCATCGGAAACAAATACAAATCAGTAAAAAAAAATTACAAATGCGGTGTTAGAATGAAGTTAGAAAAAAATCCGTCAAGGTCCACAAAGACATGATATGAGGTATGTCAAAATAGTGATAATTGTTCAAGCTAATAGACAAAAAGAGAATGTATGAAGTCAGATTACAAAAAACAGCTGAATTCCATATGGTCATTATGTCCATTTGGACGCAGAGTGTCCAGTAGGGTAATCCAATAAATTTCCCTCTGTAAAAAGTCTTGATAATGTTCGTGCCCTCTCTCGCTGTCAACGATTCCAAAAACAGAAAACGCAATTGGCTCACATAATGGTGATGTGCCTGGAAGTGCATAGCTACACACGATTTTTGGTTGAATGTACGTATGTTACTTTTATGTTCATGTATTTTCATTTTCATTTTTCGTTCTGTCTTGCTTATATAGGCTAAGCCAGATGGGCATTTTAGCATGTAGATGACATTCATACTGTCGCACGTAGCTGTAGTGTGTAATGTGATAGTGGGATCTCTACTCCGATGAGTAATGGAGTTGCCTGAAATTATATTATTACAGTTATTGCAGTTGTGACACGGAATGGTTCCTTTTTGTTGTTGTACCACTGTTATAAGTTTTGCAGTGGATATGATTTCTTTTATATTCTTATTTCTCTCATAAGCAAACAATGGCTGCTGATTGAATATGCCCTTGAAATCAGGTTCAGTACGTAGCATAGGCCAGTATTTCAAAATTAGTTTCTTGAACGATGTACTAGAAGAAAAGTACTTTGATACCATGACCATGCATTCTCCTTTGTTGGACTTGCTAGCGGGTGTTAAAAGCTGTTCACGTGACATGTGTCACTGGGCTGGGATCGGGTTTCCAATCAATGAGATCTGGAAACACCAACAGGAATGAAACATTTCTTTCTTGAGTCCCCTCACTCACCAGGGTTTCCCCACGGTGAAATGCTTCATGGTACCAAGAATCTGTAACCCATTATAGTTAGGTTTACTTGTATCACACCCCGTTTTTAGACATACCATACTAGGAGCAAGATTAAAATATTTCAGCCACTAGCAAGGTATTGATACTATTTGTTTGACGTGCAGTGAGTGGGAGAAGGGTAGATGTTGTTTCAATGATGTTTGGTGGAAACTATTGAATTGCAATAGGTCATTGCTTTTTGTTGGTTTCCTGTACATTTTGTTTTCTAATGTGTTGCTATTCCTTGAAATGTTGACATCCAAGTAAGTGATAGAGCTCGTTCTATGTTCATTTGTGAAATGGATGCGTTCATTAATGGCATTCAGATTGTCTATTGCCAAAGTAAGTTCTCCTTCTGAGCCCTTCAATAATAAGAATATATCATCTATAAAACTCACAAAAGTTATCAAGTGTTCAGTCCAGGTATTGTTGGTTAGTAAGTAGTCAATCTCGAATTTATGCATGAAGAGATTTGCATAGCTGGGAGCTGCACAGTTACCAATGAATGTACCCGTAAGTTGCAGAAAGTAATCTTTTTCCCAGCAAAAATAGCTGTGGAGTAAGGTGAAATTCATCAACTCTAATTGGAAAACTTTCAGATCTTCATCCCAATTGGTTCTGGCTACAAAGCATTCTATTGCCTCAATACCCACATCATGCGGAATTGAAGTATAGAGAACTTTCACATCTGCAGTGCAGAGCAGAATTTCAAAGTTTGCCTCCAAATCAATTTGTTGCCTTTTAGTGAGTAGATAAGTAGTGTCTTTTATGTATGTGGACATCTGTTGGACCAGAATCTGTAAATGTTTGTCCAAGTATTTTCCAATGGGTTTGTGAAGAGACCCACGAGTTGACACTATGGATCTCATTGGAGGTTTGTGTAAATTCTTGTGGATTATTGGCAACATATTGAATGTTGGAGATCTTGGGTATGCTTGGAGAACGTATCTCTTGTCTTTCTCAGTTATGGTTCCTCTCTGTAAGGCAGTATCAAAAAGATTTTTTAAGATTGATGTGAATTTGCTTGTAGGGTTCACTTGTAATCTCATATAGGTGGTAGGTTCATGTACATGTTCTTTAACACTTTGAAGATAATAGGTAGAATCCATGATTACTAACGCCCCTCCTTTGTCAGCCAAGTATATTTGGTGGTGTAGTTCATGGCAATTTTGGTTAAAATACCACGTTCTTTCATAGATACGTTTTAATGTTTTGCTTTGTGTTTGTGGAAATTAGGCAAGTGATGCTTGACGATGGTTTCGAAGGAGTCAGAATCTCATGGCTGACTGGAGCCATAAAGGTGCTCTTAAGTTTTAAACCTTTCAGAGTATCCTTATCCGCAGTGGGTTGGTGAGTAATTACATTCCTAACATTTTTTTGGCGGTGCAATGTCCGCATAAACCTAAAAAGGCTCACTTCCAACTCCAGAGGGTTTGAATGGTATGTTGGGGCAAACAAAGTTCCTTTTCTTAGAACTTCCTTCTCAATATTACTTAGCGGATAAGAAGAGATGTTGATTACCAGGTCTTCTTCATTCATGTTTTCTGACTCCTGGTAATTCTCTTCTGCATTGTTGGAGCATTGCTGGGTTTGTGCCTTATGCTTGCCCCTCCTAGTGCATTGTTTTGTAATGGGCCTTGTCCTAAAAAAGGCTTGAGCGGGGTGATTGAGGCTACTGTTGTTTGAGATGTTGATGCTGAGATATTCTTGGAACCTCTGCCCCTGCTTGATGCAGTTTCACTGACGGAGGATGTTGTTTTGTAGTCAGAAGTCTTGTATGATGGTTTGTTTCGCCTGCACTTACCATAGTCTTCAGCCTAACTGTTGGGAAATGAGGCAGCATCTGTGAGGCCTGCACAAATAACATGACACATTTGTCCTTCACTGGGAACCAAACACCCTAGGACAGCACCTGACTCTCAGAGGGTAGCGTTGCAGAGAAGTCTGAGGCTTACTCAAGGGAGGTGGTGTGGGCTAGTAATCGCCATTTGCAGGTGCGCAAAAATAACACTCAATAATTGATTGTCCAGTCTGTACTTTGCTTTGTAAGAATACTTTGACCTCCTGAGGCGGAAGCCGGGAGAGTCGCTCCTCGTTATTTTAAAAATTGTAATTACTGTGATTTTAAAACAGCTTTTACCCCATTTGAGTGTAATTTTTGTGATTGTGCAACAAAACCTACCTCTCTCCCCTGGGCACCCCCGCGCAGCTGCTGGAACGCTGCTGCGGGATACTTCCTGGTGCTGACGCCACCCCCCTGGGTCACTCAGGACATGCCCATCACATCAGGCCACGCCCCTTTTTCGTGTACTTAAAAGCGCGCCAAGTAAACAGCGCGAGTCTGAATACTTTGACCTCCTGAGGCGGAAGCCGGGAGAGTCGCTCCTCGTTATTTTAAAAATTGTAATTACTGTGATTTTAAAACAGCTTTTACCCCATTTGAGTGTAATTTTTGTGATTGTGCAACAAAACCTACCTCTCTCACCTGGGCACCCCCGCACAGCTGCTGGAACGCTGCTGCGGGATACTTCCTGGTGCTGACACCACCCCCCTGGGTAACTCAGGACGCGCCCACCACCAGTCAGGCCACGCCCGTTTTTCGTGTACGTAAAAGCGCGCCAAGTAAACAGCGCAAGTCTGAATACTTTGAACTCCTGAGGCGGAAGCCGGGAGAGTCGCTCCTCGTTATTTTAAAATTGTAATTTCTGTGATTTTAAAACAGCTTTTACCCCATTTGAGTGTAATTTTTGTGATTGTGCAACAAAACCTACCTCTCTCCCCTGGGCACCCCCGCGCAGCTGCTGGAACGCTGCTGCGGGATACTTACTGGTGCTGACGCCACCCCCGTGGGTCACTCAGGACACGCCCACCACCAGTCAGGCCACGCCCCTGCCGCCTCCCCTTATTTATTATCTGCCTCCATCGGAAGCTCAGCGGACGAGCGCAGCGGGCGCGCCGTTTGCGCGCCGAAGGCGCGCCTAAGGCAAGCCCGTCTGCGCCCGTCCGCGACCAGACCGCGGCCGGGGCCAGGCATGCTACCGGTGGGTGGGTGCGCAGAGGAAGGATTACGTGGTCAAGAGAGGACCTATGGGCTCTCAATACGACATCTGAGTGCTGTACTCACGAGATAGATCGGCTGACTTTCGTACCCCCTCAGATTTGTGGGACTTGCGGGGTATCCTTTGGTCTTAGAGACACAGTGAGGCTCTCCAAACCTAAGCCACTAACTAACAAAGGTCTCAGAGCAGGCCTGTTGAACTGCAGATCCCTAGTTAAACATACAGAAGACATCTGGCTACTACTAGAAGAGCAGGAATGGGACGTTCTGTTTTTAACAGAAACTTGGATCAAGGAAGACAACATGGCCCCCATCGCACTAGCAATACCCCTGGGATTTAAAATATGTCTTTCCAATCGCGCAGGCACCAAAAGAGGGGGAGGTGTGGCTGTCATTTTTAAAGAACAGCTAGTATTAACCTCCTCGGCCCCTACCTTGATTCAGGGAATCGAGGGCTTACACTTTTGCTTTCAGGTAAGCCCCCAGCTATCTTTAGCAGGTTTAGTAATATACCGCCCGCCTGGCGGCGAGGATCCCAATCTACTCACTCTGCTGGATATGATTGTCCAGAGCTCCCTCCTCCACCCACAATTCATCGTGGTCGGGGATTTTAACATTCATATGGATAAAACGGACTGCGCTCTTGCAGAGCTGCTGAGATCCACACTAAATATGGCCAAGCTGAGGCTGATTAACGACGGCCTCACGCATAGAGCGGGTCACACGCTCAATCTCTTCTTTTCTAACATCATAGATGTGAAGCCAGAGCCACCACTACCGTTGACCTGGTCAGATCATTCATTGATCCCATTTAAATTCAATATAGCATATGATAGCCCAGCTTCAAGCAAATGCTCTTTCTTGAAGAGACAATGGAAAAAACTAGTCCCTGATATTATGGGCCCTGTCCTGGCGCAAAATATCCCATCTCTTACCTCAAACGCTAACACAGACGCACAGTTACTCAACGACTGGGTCGGGAATATGGTTTCTTCCATCGCACCAGCCGCATGAGTATTATCTAAGCGAGACTCTCCCTCCGCTCCCTGGTTCTCTCAGGATCTTAGGATGGAGAAAGCAGCCTGTAAGAAGCTGGAGAGACTGTGGAGGGTAAACTACGGGCTCGCAGAAAAAGCGAAATATAAGGAAGCATCCAAAAAATTAAAGAAAGCTATTTGAAAAACAAAAAAACAGTTCTATGCGGACGCCATCCAGCAGGCAGAGCAGTCGAGCAAGCAGATCTTTAAAGTGGTACAGTGCTTTTTTAAACCCAAATGCATCGAGAGGGAGGTTCCCCCGTCACCCACTCTATGCGAAAACATCTCTGAGTTCTTCGATCAAAAAATCAAACAAGTTTATGAATCCTTTGGGCCAGAAACAAAAACGGTGAAATTGGACCTAGCTATAAAAAACGGGTTGGGTGAAACTCTAGCCCAATTCCAAATTATACCTCTGAGTGCGGTGAGGCAAGAACTTATCCGCTGGAAATCCGGTTCGCCGGACGACCCATGTCCTTCCAAATTATGGGGTACCATAGCTGATTTTGTGGCCCCCACAGTACAACAAATTTGGAACTCGTCCATCGTCTCGGGGGTATTCCTGAACATCTGGAAACATGCAACCCTCCTCCCGCTAAAAAAAAAACCCAATGGAGATCCAGAACACCTCAGCAATCTTCGCCCAATCTCCTTGTTAGCTGCCCCGGGAAAAATGTTCGAGAAAGAAATACAGCGCCAGCTGAGTGAATTCATCGAAGAAAACAAAATACTACATGAGACGCAATCAGGCTTTCGCCCCGGCTTCAGCACGGAGACAGCGCTAATTGAGGTGGCAGAGTCAGTAAGGTGGTCGATGGATGCAGGAAGCTCACGGATGCTGGTACTCCTGGATCTGTCGGCCGCATTCGACACGGTGGATCACGCTAGACTCTTGATGCGACTGGCTGAGATAGGTATCTGCGACAAAGCTCTGGGGTGGATACACTCATATCTGTCCCAGAGAACACAGAGGGTGGCTCTGGTGACTGCATCTTCAACACCTAGAGTCCTCAGTTGTGGTGTCCCGCAAGGGTCGGCACTCAGCCCCCTCTTGTTCAACATCTACCTTGCTCCCCTCTTTACGCTGATTGCCAACTGGGGTGTCAAGGCAATCTCTTATGCCGATGACACCCAGTTGGTATTCCCGTATTCAGAGGTGTCGCAGGAATCCTTCTCAAGTTTTAAAGGCTGTCTCCAAGATGTGGCCTGTTGGATGAACACGAACAAATTAAAATTAAACACTAATAAAACGGAAGTGATCTACTTTGGTAAAAGCCCCCCTCCTCCCTCAGAGCTATGGTGGCCAGCGGAGATGGGCCAAGCCCCCTCACCTAGCCTCACGGCAAAAAATCTTGGAGTGCGGTGGGACGATAGCCTGTCCTTCACCTCGCATACTCTACAGGTAGTCCGTTGCTGCTTAGGTAAACTGAGGAATCTCCGTAAGATCCTGAAACTTCTCCCTGAAAGCTGTCAGAAAACAGTAATCCACGCCACAGTAACATCTAGGCTGGATTACGCCAACGGACTCTACCTGGGCTTACCTAAATTCCTGACACAAAAACTCCAGTTGGTCCAAAATGCGGCGGCGAGACTGTTACTGTGGATTCCTTTTAAGCAGTCAGTCTCTCCGTATCTGCGATCACTGCACTGGCTACCAGTTGCCAGCAGAATCAAATTTAAGGCTCTCACATTGGCCTACCGATCTCTGTTTGGCACCTGTCCTAAGTATTTGAAAAACCGGCTCCCGAGATATGCACAGACCCGTGCGCTTCGTTCCAATTGCCGTGTTCAACTTGTTGTCCCACGAGCAAAAAGGGCTCGCTTGGGGGGAAGAACTTTTTCGGCAAATGTTGCAAAGTTATGGAACACCCTACCCCCAGCAATTCAGCAAGCCGCCTCTGAACCTGGCTTCAAGCGGCTGCTAAAGACCTGGCTCTTTACCCAACCATGTTAGCTTCCCTACTTCTAGTCTCCTGGTCAACTGTGTTCTTCCTAGCGCCGGGACACCTCCTCGTGAGGTAGCTGCTCGCGCTTCATAAAATGCTGTATTATTATTATTAAGAGTACATTTATTATACACAAACACCACTCAATACTATACACCAATTTACAAATATACATAAGCTGATGGAATTACTTTGTCACATTGCATAACATCTCCACCCCTCCCATCGGGGGGGTGGGGTGTAGTACCACCACTCCCATGTATGCACATCATCTTGCCCCCAATGCAGTGAATTGGTCTTAAACTGGAGCGAGGGCCCTGCGCACTGGCATCATCCCATTGACGACCCCCCCATTACCTCAACAAGCATTAAACTGGCTACAACTGCCTTGGTGACACATGACCCTGACTGAGCATCTCCTACTGACCATACAGTATGCCCCTCTACATCTTAAGGGCCACTAGTCTGGAGCCTTCACCTAAGCGCAGCAGCAAGAATACATGTTTACGCACACTTTAGAATGACAGTACTCAGCACATTTGGATTTAATTAAAAATGCATTGCAATTACAGCCCCTAAAGGCATCACAGATGATCACAGGATTAAGTTGTAAATACTGTTAGACACCATAGCAAGAGTCTCTAGCCACTTAGCTTATGACAGCACCTTACACCAATACTTCCCCTTGAACATCAGTCCCTCAAAAGAAATACAGCTAGATTCATCAAAGTCCCGTTTTGCGAGTCTGTAATAGCGATTCATAAGGAATCGCTATTAAGGACTTGCAAAACTGGATTCATGTAGGAATTGCAAAAAATATTGCGATTCCTACATCTTCCTTATTTGCGATTAGCAAATTGCTAATCGCAAATAAGGAATAACTCCCCATTCATTCCTATTGGCCTAAAGGCAAATCGCAAATAAGGATGCGATTTCAAGGGTGCCTGAAACACCCCTGAAATGCAAATTTACACAGGTGTTGCGCACACACATGTCCAAAGGACATGTGTGTGTAACATGCAACTGAGAAAAATGCACTAAAGTGCTTTTTTCTATTTTTTCGCTATTTACCACGAAGTCAGACTTCGTGGTAAATAGCGACCAAATATTGCGAATTTGCAATTTAAAAATGGTTAATGAATTGCATTTAAGGAATCTCAAATAGAGATTCCTTAAATGCAATTCCTCGCAAATATGCGATTTCGCAAATAGCGATGTTTGCATTTGGGATGATGAATCCCAAATGCAAAAATTGCACTTGCAAAGGGCCAGATTCTGAGAATCTGGCCCTTTGCGAGTCGATATTTTGTTCATGAATCTAGCTGATAATCAATAATACCTGCATTTCAGTGCAATTACACCTCTTCACATCCAGGGGATGCCCTTCTGCAGACATCCCCAACTCAGCCCTTCACTCCTTGATGCAATTATCAAAACACCCTCAGGTGAAGAACAAAAGTTCCAGTCCAGAAGGTGTTAACTGCAAGTTGAGCCCTGGAGGGGTTGATTCCTTTGAAATCCCAAGACACTTGGGGTGGGACTTTTCTCTTTGTGCATGGGAGACTGTGCTTCTCCAGCAGCTCCCTCAGCACCTGCACATTCATGGGGTGGTGACCCTGTCCTCCTGGGGCCTCCAAAGGCAAAGAACACGCTGTTTCGACCCTGCAGGCCGGTCCTGGCCTGCAAGGCATTATGGGGCGACTGTGCTCCTGCTCGTGAATATTTGTTGAGCGGCTCTCCCACTGTGCTGGGGTGAGCTGCGCTGAACCGCTGGCGGCTTCGCCGCATCTTCAGGCCTTGTTGGGGGTCCCACCTGGACCCCAGGTAACGGTATACGCCGTGGGGAGCCCACCCTCGGCCGCTCCGCGCTTTGGACTGGGGCCCTGTCCCACCCGGGCCCCTGGCTCCTCCTTCCTTGTATGGGATCCCAGTCCCCCCGGGACCCCGCAGGCTCTCCACGTTGGAGGGCAGTCCAGGGAACCCACCCCCGGCTGCCCCTGCCGGCTCCCCACTCGGCCTGCACCCTTGTGTGCGACCGCGGGAGCCGGCCCTTCAGTTCTCGTCTGCCCGCTCCGGCGGGCAGACACGGAGACCAGCACGGCTCCCGCTGGCCTCGGGGGAGTGCAGCGGCACTCCCCCCTACTTCTGCCTAACTTCGGGGCCCGAGGATGGGGTCCCGGGCCCCTGGACTCCTTCAGGGGGTGCGAACGGTTCTCCCCCTCACACAGGCACCTCGGGGCCCGGGGATGGGGTCCCGAACCCCTCCTCCTGCTGACGGGGAGTGCGACGACGCTCCCCAATTGCTCTGCATCGGCAGGGGCACTTTGGTGCCCAGGGATGGGGTCCTGGGCCACCCCAGACATCTTTGCGGGGGGTGCAATGGTGCTCCCTTGCCTCCATCTTCGGTGGGGGCCAGAGTGGGCTCCTTGCCCCCATGCAGGGCAAATTCACTGGGAGCGCGATGGTGCTCCCCGGCTTCCCTTCCCCGTGGGGGCAGCCCCCGGGACCTGACCCACCCCGGGGGCATCTCTGAGAACGGCGGCAGAGCTCCACACGCTTCGGCGTCATTCTTCTTAGGGGTCAAAGGTCACCTACCTACCAGGGGGCCATATCTCAGCCCCTGGGGGTCCGATCTGCCCTATTTTTGCGTCTTCTTGCTCCTGGTGGCGTCCCCCAGCCACTGGGAGCACTCTCCTTTGCCCTCTGAGGCTCCAAGAGGGTGCATTCTGCAGGGAGCGGTCTTAAATGGCTCCCTGCGCCTCTCTTCTCCCTGCGCAGAGGCCTCTACTTCTGCGCACCGGTCCTGGGATCTCTTTCTGGCACTGTTAAGGGCCTGGGGGTCAGTCAGGGGTGTCCTCCTTCCAACTTCCCATTGCCCCAGGCTCCCTCACCTTTCGCCTCAGCAGACCACACCCCAGAGAGACCTTCTTTTCCTGTGCAAGTACTTTTTAAAAGTTGAGTAGGGGGCTGGCGGGAAGTCTCCGTGTGTCCTATCAAACAGCGACAGATCACTTCCCTGCTCCCTCCTTCTTGTTCAGTCTCTGGGTTTGTTCAAAATGGTGCTGTCCAGTGTCTCTGGCCACATGGCCTCTGAAACCGAACTCCTTCCCCCCTACTGCCTGCCCTCTTTGGTGCAGCCTGGGACCTGGCACCCAGCGACAGAGGTTGATGGATTGGCTTGTAGCTCCACCTATCTTTTCTCCTTGGAGGGAATATCTTCGCTCTGGGAAGAAAGGTCATTAATCTAACCTGCCAGGGCCAGACCCCAGCCAGGGACTCAGAGAAATATGACATTTCTGGACGACCCAAAAGCAGTACAAATATGACTTTGGACTCTGCAGAATACTCATTTTCACATCCGCTACTCTGGACTTTAGTGCGTGTCTGGAATATGTAGGCCTCGTGGAAATTACTCTAGCCATGGGTTCCACCTTCGCATATGGGAATAATGAAGTGAAAAACACAGTAAAACACACTGACTTTCCCTGGCATGTTCCCTTCCAGTGTATAAAGCCTACTCCATGTCACCTCCCAATTCTGCATAAGTCCTGTCACACCATTCACTCTGTAGCTGCTCCTGGACTGCGTACGCTAGGAATCTCTCCTGCGCAGCCCCTACACGTGTGCACACGCATGTTCACCCGTGTCTACATGTAACCAGCACAGTGTCCCCTACTCCAGCTGCTGCGCAGCGGCCTAGTCAAGCCAGGGGTACACCAGTAAAATCTCCATGCAGTCTCCTTCATTATGAGTTCACTGTGGGTGAGGCCCAGATTATGAGGTTCCCCACAGTAAAAGCTTAACAATTAGGTGCTCAGAAAGCGAAAAATCTGGGCGGCCCATAGTGTCAGAATCACCTTCTAACACCAACTATAAACCTCTCCAAGTTTATAATCTATGTATTTGTCAATCTTATGTTCGTTTATCAACTGCGTATGATTTTCTAGTTGTTAGTTGATATCCTTTAATGTTTGTTACCAATCTTCTGCTGACAATTCACTCGTTCGTTTTGCATGTGGCTATATCGACGGTCTAAGGACTTAACTTGTGCACCTCAGCATGTTTTGTACACCGGTGTGTGTTAAATATAGGGCCATTTTTATTTCCTGCTTTATTTTCACCGACGTCGTTTTGTTTGCATGCAACTCTATTGACCTCTTAAGTACTGATCTGTGAATTGAAGCATGTTCTTTACATTTTCATATGTTTGACAGTGTGGAATATTCACCTTGGTTTTATTTCTGTTGCACATTTCACCACCTATCATTCAAATACGTCCGCCGCCAGCACCTTTACTTTTTAACTAGTTCACCAGCCTTCCTTTTGTGTACCTTTCACTCGACAACAGCATGGGACATTCAGACCACTTGGGTCTCATCTGTCATCACAGTGACGGAATGCATTAGTTTAATGGCATGCTTATTGTTTTTCATCACTGTATTTCAGCACCTTTCAATATTTCTAACTCCCGACAATGCTATGAGAGAGTTTCCCTTCACTTTTCCTTTACTTCACCCTTGCGGTCAAGTTGGTTTGAGTCATTGCCTGCCCGTGTTTTTTCACGTGAATATATGTCACATATGAATGGGGCTACCTGCACCATCTCCCCTTTACCTATTTATACACTAAGCTAATTCAGTGCTGGTAACCTAGGCATGTTTGCACTTGATTTATGCAGATTTTGAACATTCCCCTGACGAAGGGTCCATAGAGCCCGAAATGTATTGGCATTGATGAATTGGGAACCTAACCTCTGTATCATCCAATAAAATCATTTTCTACTGTGAAATCTACAAGACGTTTGCTTATAAAGCATTGAAAGAAGATTTTATGGAAAAAGAATACATTCAATTGATAATACACTTTTGCAGGCATTTTGAATGGAAACACTCCACTAATCTGGAGAAATTGCTGTGCATTGAGGGGACGTCTCTCCTGGAGGGACGCTTTTGTGAATTATAAGGACGCTCGTGGACCAGTGATTGATATCTGATGTGCATGCAGAGCTTTTTGAATTTAATAAACCCTACCATCTTAAAATTGGTGTGCATGTACCACCTTTGACAGTCATTTGTAACCTCCCATGGTTACTGGCCCCTTTACTTAGTTGTTACATGGTACATGTTCTATTTTCTTTATTGAGTGTCTCCTACCTCAAGCACGACAACGTGCTTTGCTTACATTCAGCTGGCCAAGCCCGCTTTCACTTTCGCAGCACCTGGGACAATGGTGGCCGTTTCCAACATTGCCTCTGCTCATCAGTGCTTGTTTTCCTCAAACGTACAGTATCTGGGAGGGCGTGCCTTGAATGAAGGATGAGTGAATAAACTCACAGTAAGAGTAAAGCACGGTTTAGTGGCTTGGCAGTCCACGGCTATCGACTTCTGCTTATTTGCATTTGTTTAGGACCCATCGCTTCATGCAGAGGTTTGTATTGCTGTCTCATGTGCACTTGAAGACACTAAATGGTACTACTACAAGCAACGGTGCAAAAAAAGTGCCTTTAATTTGCATCATTTTTTCTGCTATGTCATACGTTATAGCGTAAACACCATTTGTTTCAAAATGAAATTGTACACCAGAAAATGACAAGAAATTGCATTTCATTATTTTGCTTTGTTTACACAGTAAGAAACACTTTTTTTTTTAAAATCTGTTTTTATTGGCACATGTCACAAAAGAAGACACAGTACATACCATTCAATTTGACACAAGTATTTCGCATTCCTTGTACATATCTGTGTCATATCAGTATTGAACATTTTCTTTTTAAGTTGAACATCCCCATGAACTTCCCCCCCTCCCCGTTCTTCTCCCCTTCCGGCACTTCTAATTCCTGCATTGCAATCATTATTAAATAAATCAAAAATGAAACATGAAACCTGGTCTATTCCACAAAGGCCAACATACATTTTGTGTCTGCCGCATCCGTACTAGGAACCGTACTTAATTCCCTGCTAGTAAGATCATCATACTGTGCATCTAGAACTGCATACGTCCCTTCATGTATGAGGTAGAGCCATCTGGAATGCGTTCCATCCTCACCCAACCGGGCCAATCACATCCTACGTGGCAGTTGTCGGATCATCAGATGTGTAGTCCTCCCCGGACTCAAATGACCCCAACAGTGTGTTTCACTCCAAAGATATCGGGTTTTTCCTAAGCCCCCTATGTTCCTCGCGCTGCATTGTTGCGCTTTCCGCCTTCCCCCATCGTATCACCTCCGCCCTCCATACTTCCGGGTCTGGTGGTCTAGCCGATTTCCTTTTCATTGTGATGGTACGTTTAGCAAGTAGCAGGGCCAGGTCGGTGAACCGTGTGGCCACACTTTTCTTATGCCCCACCGGTCCCAATCCCAGTAGGACATATCCCCATGCAAAGTAGGGCTTGGAGGGGGCCAGCTTAGTTAAAGTATCCTGCACTGACTTCCAATAATATCCTTTTGGGCAATCCCACAGCATATGTAGAAAGCGCGCATCATCCGCGCCACAGCGGGGGCACGTGTCAGCTGTGTTGGGAAACATGGCGCGCAAACGATGAGGTGTTAGGTACGCTCTATGTAATAGCATAAGCTGTATACATTAAAATTTGGGGTTTCTTGATACTGCCTTCGGGAATTTAAGAATCCTCTCCCATTCCTTGTCCCTAAGTGGTCTCCCCAGATCTTCCTCCCACCTGTCTCGCAACGGGCGTAATGTAATCGCTCTTCCTTCTCTAATGCCACTCGTGAGACACTTAGTCAGGTGACTGCCAGTTCCCATCAGGTATTGCATTGTCAGTAGCGGGTTCGTAGCAGGTTCCTCCCCTTGAGGCGCCCAGGTCAGTGCTATATACCGGCATATCCTTGCATGCGTTAAGAACGTCCCCCTTGGGGTGTGGTGGGTGTTTCTAAAGTCCTCAAAGGACATAACTCGGCCCTCTGCGAAGAAGTCCCCTACATGTGACACCCCTGCCTCATGCCATGTGGTGAGTGCCCTGCTTGATAGCGTTCCCGATCTGAGGGGAAGTCCCAGAAGCGGTATCGTAGGTGCATAGGGAGTCGCAGTCGAGGTGTACCTCACAGCTTTCTTCAATGGTTAACCGCTAGTTTCAGCAGTGGGGCGCCATATCTGGCACCTCCGCCCTCGGTAGCAACAGAGTATGAACCTTTTCTTTATTCCATTCCGCCTCTGACATGTCAATTTCATGTAAGTTGCGGCCCGCCAGCCAGTACGCCAATCACTGTAGTTGGCCAGCATAGCTGTACGCCCGCATGTCCGGGACCCCCATTCCGCCTGCCGACGTGGGTAGCTGCAGCTTAGCTAGGATGATTCGTCGCCTCCTCGTGCCCCACACCAGTTCCGTCAGCAAAGTATTTAACCTCGTAAACAATGAGGCAGGGACCACAAATGGCAAGCTCGTGAAATAATAAATAAGGCGGGGTAGGACCACCATTTTAGAGATGGCCACTCTGCCCGCCACTGACAATGGCAACGCAGTCCAGAACTGTATTTGCGATTTTAGTGTCGTAACTGCCCTACCCAGGTTGCCATCTATCATGTCCCTCGCCTCCCTGTACACTTGGATGCCCAGGTAGCGGAACGTTGTCTCTGCCATCTGGAAGGTGTGTGGCTCAAAGGGCAGTTGGGTGATCGCCCCAGAGGTGGCAAAACAGAACCCGTATGATTTATTCTCATTAATGTGAGACCCGACAGTGCCCTAAAGCTTTCAAAGCATGCAGGGATGGGGTGCAGCTCTCCCCTTAAGTCATGCAAGTATAGAATGATATCATCCGCATACGCCGATACTACGTGACTTGTCCCAGCCCTACGGATGCCTCTGTGTTGTGCCGATTTGCGGAGTTTGCATAGCAGTGGCTCCAGTGCTAGAATAAACAATAGCGGAAACAGCGGACATCCTTGCCTCGTCCCTTTCGCTATGTCCAGTGGTTCTGAAATGCATCTGTTCGTGCGGACCCGGGCCGCAGGTCGGGTATATAGTAACCGGACCCATGTGATGTATTCGGGTGGAATTCCAAATTTCCGGAGTGTCGCTAACATATAATCCCATCTAAGGGAGTCAAATGCCTGCCTCAAATCCAGAGAGATACAGCCCTCCGTTCCCAACTGTGCCTGCTCCCCAAGCATGAGTTGACCAAGCCTCCGCAGGTTCATAGCCATACTCCTGCCGGCTACAAAGTCACATTGGTCAGGGTGGATCCGTTGTGGGATATACTGAGCCAGTCTCGCCGCAAGAATTTTACTCAATATCTTATAATCCGTGTTGAGCAATGACAGAGGCCTATAGTTTGCAATTTGCAGGCCGTTTCTTCCTGGCTTAAACAGTGAGACTATTAGTGCCTGCAACGTCGTTTGTGATAGTCCCCCCGACTTCAGCGCTTCCTGATACATTACTTGTAAACGTGGAGCCAGCAAATCAATATAGGCCCCGTAGAACTCAGCCGGTAGGCCATCTGTTCCAGGGGTTTTGTTACGTGGGAGTGCCGTCATGGCCTGGCGTATCTCCGCAATTGAGATAGGGCGCACGAATTCCTTACTCTGGTGTTCCTTAAGCCTCGGTATATTAAGCCCCTCCATGAACTCTTCAAATGCTAGGTCAGATAGTGGCAGGTGTGGGCCGTAGAGTGTTGCATAGTAATCCCTGAAGGCATTATTAATGTCTAGTTGTGTCTCAACATGTGTTCCCTCTTTATCGGGAACTTCCAGAATGGGCACAGGTACCGGGTCATCCCGAATCCTCCGGGCTAACAGGGGCCCTGACCTTTCCGCCTGCACATGCTGTCTGCTTGTGTATTCTCTATAGTCCAGCACCCGCAGCTCTTCTAGCAATTCAGCGTGCTGTATGTTTGCCTGCTGTAGTGGTGTGAAGGGTATGTTTGTACCTGCAGTCTCGCTTTCAAGCAGTGCCAGACGCCCCTCGATGTCTCTAAGCCTGTCCATCACAATATGTCTCATGCCCACTTAAGTGCTCATTGCTTCCCCTCTGATGTACACCTTGTAGGCGTCCCACTCTATTTGTCTTGAGCTAGCTGTGCCTGCATTTGTGTAAAAATAATTTGTGATTACGTCAGCTAGGGATTTTCGGAATACCGGGTCCTCCAGCAGCTCCGGCTGAAGTCGCCACGTCGGGATAGGTGTCGGGGCCTTCCCCCATTGTAGTGTAACCTCTACTAGATTGTGATCAGAAAGAGTCTTGCCCATGTGCTCCGCTAGTACTATTGTCCCAAGTAGTGGTGTAGTACAGAGTACGTGATCAATTCTGGTGTGCAGCCTATGGGGTGGGGAGTAGAATGTGTATTCCCTGTTCCTCAGATGTTTGCAGCGCCAAGCATCCTTCAAATCCCACCCCTCCGCCCACCGCGCGAGCGCTTCTGCCTGTCTTCTGCTCTCAGTGTTTTGCATAGGTGGGTGCGATCTGTCTATAGCGATGTCCAACACTGCATTGAACTCTCCGCTTATAATCCAACAGTATTCAATCCAATCCGCCAATACCCCATTCATGACAGTCAAAAAGTCTGATTGGCCCGTATTCGGGGCAATACACTACCAATTACCACAGGGGAGCCATCCAACAACCTGTATACAAATGCATATCTGCCGTTTTTGTCCAACCTCTCCTCCAACAACTTAAATGGTACTGAGTTCCTGATCCATACCGCCGCCCCTCTAGAGAACACAGAGTAAGAGGTAGCAAACAGTTGCCCCTTCCATTTCTTAAGGAGTTTCGCACCCTCTGCACTGTTCAGGTGGGTTTCCTGGAGGCAAGCTATCATTACATTCCTCCGGTTGAGCTGTGCTAAAATCCTGTGTCTCTTATGTATTGACCCCATACCTCGGACATTGCAGGTGCACAGTTTGTAGTTGTTAAGAGTCCCCATTGTGGTCTGCGGGAAGTACATGTGTTGGGCTCCAGACCAGTATAAATGTGTTTTGTAAAGCCGGTAACTGCAGTGCCATAACTACTCGCAACCCCTTAACATCAAGGTCCCCAAGTGAAACCTCCTGAGGTCCAAACAGTAGTGCCCAACAGGGGCAAAGACAAAACTGGCACATGGCTATGCACTGGGGGGGTGTGCCCACGCATCCTGCCCAAGCCGGCTGGTGTTGCTTCAGCTTGTCTTAGTCAAAATTGTCCTTCTCCCCCAGCCACCCAGCCACCCCCCTTGCAAGTTTCATACGTTACCAATCGGAGTCTTCCAAACCTATACTCATAGGTGGTGCGCCTCCTGGGCTGTGATCTTAGGAAAGAGCTGTAGACTGTCAGCCGAGCCCGATCCCTCAGTGTGGGTACCCGAATGGCTGTCCGCGGTCAATGTATCCCTCGCATCGTGGGCAGCCAGCGCAGCCTCTGTCAGTCGGCCTACCGCTGCCGTTTTCCCTGAGTGGGCACACCCTGTTCCTCCAGTTGCCGACGAGTCCTTCACTCGGCTGCCTTGTACAGTAGCGCGGTGATGATCCCCAGTGCGCGAAGGCTGCATCCGCCCATTCTCCTCCAGCGAGTCCTGTGTAGCAGGTCGGGTCAGAGTCACTTCCATCCATTCCGCCACCTCTTCTGGTGTATCAAAGAACAAGGACTTGTTGTCATGCATTATTTTGAGGCGGGCTGGAAACAACAGTGCGTATTTTAAATTCCTGTCTCGCAATTTACGCTTGACTCCCAGGAATGTTGATCTAGCTCTCTGCACTGTCGGGGTAAAGTCCGGGTACACCGAGATAGTCTTGTCTTCATATCTCAGCGGTGCTTTCTCCCTCGCCACTCGCAGCACCGAGTCTCTGTCCCTATAGGTCAATAAACGTGCTATGAGTGGACGTGGCGGCACTCCAGGCTTCGGCGGAATCGCAGGCATTCTGTGGGCTCTCTCCACACTGTAGAGTGGGGTGAGGTCCTGTGGGCCAACCACCTTCCTCAGCCAGTCTTCGACAAACTGTGTAGGATTCCTCCCCTCGCTTCGTTCCGGTATACCCAATATTCGCACATTATTGCGACGGGCCCGCCCTTCCGCGTCGTCCATCTTGTTCCAGAGTAGTTTAATCTGTTTTTCCATGGACTCAATTTTCGTGGAGTGGTCTGTCTGTTGCGGTATTAGATCATCAAGGGCAATCCTGTGTTCCGAGACCTTCTACGCCAGTTTGTTATGGTCAGCTCTGAGAAGCGAGAGGCCAGTCGCCATGGTGTCCATCCTTAGTTCCAGTGCCTCTCTGGACGCCTTGATTTCGGCCAGGATAAGGTCCAATTTGGCGTCTTGCGAGCATTTGCCCGTTGGTGGTAAAAATTCCACATTCGAGGACGCCAACGGGTCCTCGGATCCAGTGGATTGAATATCGGCTGTGGCGCCCTGGTCCTGCGCCTTCACTCTGTTCCTCCCCATTATATCCATCAGCAGGTTGGCGGCGGCGATGTCCCTATCGCTCTCTGTGCAAGCTTCCGTGTTGCGGCACCACAATGTTCACACTCACCAGCGTCTCAGTCGGTCGTATTGGTGCTCCGGAGCGTGGGGGTACAGGCTTATCACCAGCTGTTAGGTTTGTGGTGATTGTGAATAGCGCGTCCGGTGCTGCCCCTCTCCGACAGGCACTCCGCTCACTGCAGGTTCCTTGCCAAGCCCCGGCACACACCACCTCTATGCAACTCTCTGCTCCTGGGGCCCTCAGGTTTGGCAAGCTGCTAACTGGTAGAAGGACTCCGCCTGATTACACCAGTCGTAAGTGGTACATGCAATGTTCCCTCCTCCTGTATTGGCCAGCAAGGTAGAACAGGTCGCACCAGTCCAGTGTCATTCACGTTCCACCTATTTCACTATTCCTCGCCTCTGATATAGTGCGCCTGTCATCTCCTCCCAAGCTGCCTGCTCGGTCGTTACCAGCCCTCTTTCAGGCCAGCGGTGTTATGCAGCCGGCGCGATGAGCCCAAAATGGCGCCCGTACTTCCTGCTCAGCCGCGAAGTCCGTGCAGCGTCGCCAATCCAGCCTCGGGACTCCCAGACAATCCCCTGTTCATTTTTAGCGAACCTTAGGCTCCCTCCACAGTTCCCAGTGGGTCGGTGAGTCCTCCGACCACTTGTATGCTCCCCGCCGTCACTCCGCTCAGTGGGGCAGCTTATGTCTGCGCCTCCGTTCGCCTTAGCTCGGGTGCCCACGCCGCCGATCCGAAGAGATCCGCCAGGCTTGCATAGGGTCTTACCCTATGTGCGTGTCTTCTTCCTGTCCGCGTGTGTCCGCAGCGGGCGCCGTTCCTCTCAGGGGTGTCTCCCTGTGCAGCTGTCCCCGGCTCAGTGCATGAGTCTAGGCGCGCATCGCGGCCGGCTTTCCCCACAACTCCAGTCTGTGGTCTGTCGGAGGATGATAGGCCCCGCTCGAGCCAGGGGCCGCGCTCGCCTCACCGCGCAGTCCGGGACCCGCAGGCGCCACCGAGTGTTCGTGGCAGTCCCTCCGATTTTGGGGAGTAGCTGGGCGGCCAGGGAAGGCTTGAATTCAGGATATTTCGCTAATTTAATCGGGCAGTAGACAGAGCTCTTCTAGAACTCGTCCGCCATGCTCGGCTCATGGCCACGCCCCCCACACAGTAAGAAACACTTAACCAGAGTATATATAATTTTAAATGTGAAAGAAAGCACTTTCAAAAAAACTGCTTGATTTTTATTTAGCTAACAAAATGCAAAAAACACAACATCTTTGTTGGACTTGGCCCTTTTTGCATGAGTAATCCCTGAACTTTTTGTCTTCCTTCTGTATTTTGTCTGACCTGTTTTTGTTGGTTTTATGACTCTGGGCACTCTACCACTGCTGATCAGTGCTAAAGTGCATATGCTCTCCGTATTATTAATGAATGTATGAATTAGTGATTCCATGATTGGCTGGTTTGGTTTACCTGTCAGACCCTAGTACAGTGCACCTGGAGGGCCCAGGGCTGGTAATCCAAATGCTGCTAGTGGGCTTGCAGCACTGGTTTTGCCACCCACAGAAGCACCCTGTAAAAGTGTGTCTAAGGCCTGCCAATGCAGAGCCTGTGTGCAGTCTGGTACTGCCATACTGACGGGGCAAGTGCACCCACTTGCCAGTCCCTAAACCTTCCCCTTTCTTCATATCAGACACCCCTGTGGTTGGCCCAAGGGCGGGGTGCATTGTAAGTATAAGGTGGAACATGCTCTGGTGTGTGTCGCATGTCCTAATAGTGAATTACAGCCATTTTCGTTTTTCACTATTGCAAGGCTACCTTTTCTCCATAGGCGAGAAAGGGCAGTTAGATTATTACATCTTATAATCCTAACTGACTCAGGGAACATGGTAGAAATTCGACCTTAGTATGCCTGAACTCAGAATGATGAAATACATTGTTTAGTGAAGTTGGTTTTAACATTCTGTTTTTAAAAAAAACACTTTTAGAAAGTAGGTATTTTCTTGTCTAACTATCCAAGCCTGCCTCTGCTAGGTTGTGTATTCCTTGTCTGGAGTTTGAGTGACAGGGGCTGGGGGATTCCAGGAGACAGCGTGACTCAGCCCAGTGGTGAATAGACATCTGCATCTAGATGGGAGGGAGGAGTTGCACCTGGGGCCAGAATAGGGTTGTGCCTGCCCTCCACAATGCTGGCTCCACCCCCTGTGGTGCGTCTGATGTCTCTGCCCTGCAATGTGAAAGCAGAGAAGGAGTCTTGTCAACAGAGTGCTCCAGGGCTGTGCCTTCCCTCCACAATGCTGGCTCCACCTGCTGTGGGGCGTCTGATGTTTCACCCCTGCACTGTGAAAGGAAAGAAGGAGTCATGTAAACAGAGTGCTCCAGGACTGACCAGAACTGGTTTGGATTAGGTAAAGGCCCCTCTGCCCTCAGAGGACAAAGGATTTTGGGGTATAAATAGTGTAGCAAGGAGCTGGAAGCGTCTTGCAACGAAGAAGAAGCGTGTCGCCGTCGCAGCCGCTGCCGTTGCATCGTAGATGTCACCGCTGTAGGTGTCGCATTATACCGCATCAATAGAAGCATCTCGCAACAAAGAAGAAGTGTGTCGCCGTCACAGCCGTTGCCGTCGCATCGTGGATGTTGCCGCTGAAGCTGTTGCATTGCATCCACGGAGAAGTATGCCGCTGTCGTTGCATCACGGAACAAGGGTGTCGCCGCTGCAACTGTCGCATCGAGCAGAAGCGTCTCGCATCGTTGGAGAAGAGTGTTGCCGCCAAAGCCGATGCCATCGCGTCACGGAACAAGGGTGTCGCGACTGCAACTGACGCATCGAGTCGAGACTTCTCGCAACAACTGAGAAGCATGCCGCATCAAGAAGAAAACAGCGTCTTTATTTCTTTGCACCAAAATTTCATTGCATTGCGGCGTTGCTCGCCGCATCGCCCTGGAAAATGCATTAAGGAATCAACGCATCACCATCTTTGCAACACTTTCATAGCCCTGCGTGTTGCATTTTAAGGTACATTGCCTCAAAGTGTCGCATTTTAAGATCTAAAGAATTCTACCATTTTAAGTACAGTTTGTGGTCTTGCGTTAAATCTATATAAAGAATACTTATTTTTAATACACAACTGTGTGGTGTCCATCTGTATTGTTGTCACTGGATTTCTGTAAGTGTTCACAAATGCTTTACAAACTGCCTCTGAGATAAACCTGTCTGCTGGTGCCAAGCTACCAAAGGGGTGAGCAGGGGTTATTTTAGGAGCATACCCCCTTACCCTGACTAGGGGCAAGGGTCTCTATTTGTCAAAGGTACCTACCTGTGCCAACTAGAGACCCCCAAATATAACAATCCTAATGGTGTGTTTATAATATTACTCATCAAGCAGGATTTAAACTGTTACGCATTTCTATTGCATGTGTCAAAATTATTTCCTATTAACAGTAAAGCCTAGCTCTGACACTGAATCTAATTGGGGGGGGACCAAAGATTTTCCACACACGTCACCGGCTTTCCTCCTTTGGTAAGGTGGTGACGTGTTGCCATTTTAGGCTGACCCGACCTCAGGGATGAAGTACACCAGTCTCTGCAGCTCGCACCATAATCCCTCTGCATAATGGTGGATTATCTGTTAAAGGGGCAGATACATGGGACTTGCAGACACACTACTGCAAGATTTCAGACAAGTGAACTCACCTCTGCATCTTGGGTCCACATTTATCCAATTTTGCTAGAGTTTCTAACTATGAAACATCATAATTTTCATTTAATAGCCAGACCCTAGGGTACATGTGCAAGTAGTTTAACAACAGACGCTTCTGGGCACGTTATGCCGACCTTGGAAGCATACAAGCTTTTGGATGGAGTTCGAAACTATGATGTAGATACTCACTGATCTCTGCAGCACGAGCATTGCCCCATTGAACTATCTTTCCACGAGAGCTCGTACGCCATACATGCATTTCGTGGAACAAGCAGCAGTAAGTGGCCATGGTTCCCTATCGAGTCAATGCCAGTGAGATCACATTCCTCATCGTTTATAGCTTTCCCTTAGTGCAGTCAGACAAAGACTGCACACACTGGACCGTGGGGCATATTATCAAGGACGGCGTTCCAATTGAAGCCCATGTTCACAGCAGTATATGGACTTCTATTGGAATTCTCATGGGCATATTATCAAGCCCATTATCGCCGTTCTGGGTAATATGCCCCATATGTGTCACGCTTAGAGCACCAGATATACACATAAACACTGCACTGTTTGTATTGTGTTTAGTGCAGACACAAAAATACGCAAATAGCGCACTATGCTTATGATATGCTTAGTGCAGACAGACAAAGACAGCAAACATTTCACTAGGTGTTGCCTGTGCAGGGTAACCAGACATATGCACTGTAAAAACTGCACGATTTTATCTTGTGCCTAGTTTAGACGCAAACATAATCCACACTGCAATTTGGGTATCATATAGTTAGATGCATAATGCAGCCAACACTCGAACATAACCTGTAAATACTGCACTGCGTGTATCATGTGCTAAAAGCACATGTAGACACAATCTCCAACCAATGCAAGATATTTATCATATACATGGTGCAACCAGACACACACAAACAAACTGTAACACTGCATTACTCCCTGCTGCCAGATTGCCCTATAAACATGTCTAGCACTGCATGTGCCTGATACAGCCACACACATTCTCACTCTCACAGACACACACTGTAAACGCGGTCCTCTGTATCATGTGCCTAGTGAAGCAATCACCCACCTGCAGTAACAAATGCAATATATGTGTCATGTCCTTATTGCTAGATGCAAATCTTCAACAGGACACTGTTTGTATCACGTGTTATACAGGTTGGTACATAGTCGCTAAAAAGTGCAATATTTGCATCACATGTTTATGGCAGTCAGACATACATACATCCTGTAGACAGTGGTGCATGGGCATCATGTATATAATGCAGCCTGATCATGTATGTAGGGCTGCCCGTGCACGCACATTTACACTATAGTAACTATCTGTGTCACCTCCTGTGTTGCCAGAAACAGGCTGCAAAAATAGCACTATATGTATCATATGCTCCGTGCACTCAAATTAATGAGGTACGGGTTTAGTAGGTATACCAAAGATCTGGCACCACCATGTGTTGGACCGTTGATGAGATTAAATGTCACCAAAAAGTGAGAGTCCATTTTGCACATGTCATGCAGACGTCCTGCAGAGATCGATGAACGCAAAAGGTGATTTAAGATCTCCTCTATCAGCTAAGAGTGTTCTCATCACTCTGCCTGAACGGTGGTAACCCACAATTACACACCAGATGTTGTAGTGTAGTTCCTATCATCCCAATAGGCTCTGCGCATTGGAATAATATCTTCAATAGTATAGACGTAGGACAGAGGTTAACTAGGTCTTCTACTGACGATATTAGACTTAAAGTTTAATGTTTGTGCCAGCTAGCTCAGAGTTCACTAGAAACTTTCTCGAATAGAAAAGGAGGAGTTTAACTTCCCTGGATAGACAAGAAGGGATTTAGTTTCTGACAACCATAGAACATGACAACTTTGCTCTCCCCTAATCAAGAGTGTATCTCTAGAGTCGTGTGAAAACAAAAGACAACGTATTTTACTCAGTCAGTTCAGTGCATTCTTAGTTTCACGAGATTGTAGAGAAAAAGAAGAGATGGGCGTGTTCAATAAAAACATGTTATTTATTGATCAGTCTCTTTTCTCATACAAGAGAAATGAATCGCTATTATTGTAATACTTAGAGTTAAGTAAAGTGCATACAGTAATAACAGAATTATAAAATAATACTGTAAAAGCATTGATATGGTTTCTTAGCCATATGATACTTAAAATGGATAAAATAGATACATACCTATATACATTGACTAATCGTACTCAACTGGTGCTTCTAACTACGCCTACCCCAATGTACCTGACCTAAGCCTAATACGTGGTGGGAGTAGATAAGTAGCAGTTTAAGTTAAGTTTGTTTTGCCAAGAGTCTGCTTCAAGAATTCTCTACAAAGGATGATTCAGTTCAGTACCTGGGAGTTTAGAAGGCTGGAGGGCTGGTATCTCTATCTCAGGTCTTGATATTCCAGCTGCCTGCGAGGGCTGCTTGGAAGCGCCGGAGCTGGATTTCTCGGCAGGAGAAAAGGCAGCTTCTCTCTCTCTCAGCGCGTCAGAAAGGAGGGGCAGCGTCTGTGCGCTTCTCGGCAAGTCTCGCTGCTCCAATCTTGTCACCACCTCGTGTGTTTGCTTAAGGCAATGTCGGTATTATTTATACCTGAAAGGTGCCGGGATTGACGTAAGGATGGACATAAATACGTCAATAAGGATGTCATACGAACTGATCATTCGCACATTCTTTACTGAAGTTCTCGGCTAAATCAAAACAAAGGCTGTGGGGATTTCCCAGGTCGTGGTAGGTATGATTTGTTTTGAGAACACCGTATGCCTATTAGGGGGCTGGAGGAATAGTGCTTGCCTAATGAGATGGCATGCGCTATGACCTAATCAGATAACGGGCTTCTGTGCCGTTGTGTGGCTAATCAGATAACGGCTTTCTCTGCAGTTGAATGGCTGCTAGTTAATTATTAACCAGACAAGGGTCAGAAATAGGGGGATCGATACAGTACCCATAGTAAATACACCACACCCACTCCACGTAATCTATGTCCATATTTACAAGTCTAGGCATAGTAAACATACTAGTAGTGCATGTGTATACCGAACCACCCCAAAATACAATCAAATGCATTTTGAAATTGCAAAATGGGAAATACACGAAAAGATGAGTATAGTCACTATATGCACTTCAAGCAGCATAATAAAGCTAAATCTAAACGCATATTTTGAAATCAGCATGAATGAAATGCGGAAATTACACATGAAATGGCTCTTAATACAGAAGAAAAAAGTCGAGACCATCTCATCACAAAAATCATAATACTCGTGAACATGCTAGAGGGTAGCTAATGTGTCTTGAGTAGCTAAAGATAGAAATTTTGTTCTCTAAGAATAGTTTTACTTTAAGCAGAAGATAAGTGTCCCAAAAAAAATCGTAAATATTTTGGAATGGAAGGGGAAAAAATGTCTCGCTCTCTGTAAAAACTGGTTAGAAAATTTCTTATTGCTCTATTTTCAAAGTTGAAGGCCAAATTCAGGGTGTAGGGAACGCCGTGTGCTAGTTTGCTCAAAGTCATTCTTTCTGCTCTGGTGAAAACATCATATTGTTGAGACTTTCGAAAAAACTGTCAACTGCTTCTTGTGAAAGTTCAACTAGCTCGGAAAAAGTTGTTACCATGCATTCATGAGCATGATTGCCTTCATTGATGTTTCGATCAGCATAGCTGACAGAAGGTTGTACCTGATCGATGCTGCTTTCATCTTGTACTTCACAACTCTTCAATCGTAGTGGTGAAGTCTCCACGAATGCCGTCATCAGGATTGGTAGCCGTTGGGGACAGCACAATGCATGAGCCGTTACCGGACCCAACAAAGTCTCTGCGTCCATTGGCACATCCGATTGTAGTGTCAGACAGGTGTCCAACACGCATTCTTCGCCGCATAGCAAGCACCTTAATACAGGCATAACACAACTTTGCCACATCGGTCTGAATGAAAGAAACCAAGTCATGTTCAAATCTCGTAGCCGTGCTAGTCCAAGGACTTTAGTTATGCGGTCCCGGTAGCCAATAGCTCGGATTGTTTCTTCCATTATCGCTGGTGTCTTGTCTGTGACGTGGTTTGCCATAGCGAAGTAACAGGATCAAAAATAGGATTCCTGCCACTAGTCCCAAAAGGAGAGGAAGTCCGCCAAAGATGGAATGGACAAAATCAGGAAAAATACCGGGGATGGCTTTGAATGGGGTTAAAGCTCCCGAAAACACTGTCTTAAATACACTCGCGATTCCGCTTGTATCAGAAATATTTAAGATTTCGCTCAGTATTTCTGTGAAATGTATGGGGGAATTGGTTGATAACAGTGAATGAATCTCAGCCGTTGTCCTTGCAACTTGGAGATCATATGTTTCTTTTGATGACGATAACATGGTTGGCGTCTGTAGGAGCACTGTCTTCATTCTGCTTAAAGTATCAATTTGAATAGAAGAAATCTTCAAACTGGGCCACAACCTTGCCTCCCTGTCTCGGGCATCGTTCGGGTACAATACTCGTTCACAGCACATGACCTTCGTAGTCACGGTTATGAGATAAGGTTTTCCGGGCAGCAGACTGCAACATCTGCGATCTACAATTAGAATGTAACTCCCGTTCGAGAGTCTCTTAAAGAATGGTTCTATTTGTGTTGCAGGTGTGCCTAGCTGGTGACATGAAAGGTTATTTGAGTTCCCTTCACAAGCTCCATGCAAACTAATACCCTGACACAGAAGTGTACCGCTTAGTGACCTTTCACAATTATTGCCACTAAGGAACACACTTTGTCCTTTATTACTAACACATGCGTGTGTATAGGGCAAGTTCCATGTTGACTTAATGTATCCTTTACCCAACCTTTCATACTGGCCTGCCTGTATATATTTTTGGCAGTATTGAAACTGGAAAGTTGTTATTGGAATATTTATTATCCCGTGTATTATCCATTCAATGACAGGTCGTTCTGACATTGTCAATGGTAATCTCTCAAGTTTTTCAATGCTCAGAATTGTATAGTCAGCGCCCTTCTGTGCCAAACTGATTTGTTTATCAGTAAGGTTAAAGATATTAAATAGTGACGTTGTGTTGATTAAATGCCAAGGCACATAGCCTAAACGCAGATTTTGTAACGTCCAGCCAAGTTGTACAATAGAACGCAATTGGGACTGACCGTGTTGTAACATCAGTAAGTCTTGCGATATTATATCGATTGCTGAAGATACAATACTGTCCAGTGAATATATTCTGGAGGACAGAGTCATTAACCCATTGTCCAAAACAGAAAGTGATTTTTCCAAATTAATACGGTCAATTTCCCGTATTTTTTCTGCTGTCTCAATTTGAGTTACTTTCCAAACTTCATTGTAAGCTGCATATATAGAGGCCGCTATGAAACGTTTTTGACGCTGTTTGCGTGGTCCCACAATGAAATCACGCAAGTCAGCACCTTCTTGAAGTAAAGTTAGGTGTTGCTTAATTTCTGCCAGTGTGGATGTTTGTAGCCATTGAAGGCAGAGCTTGCCCACACTGTAAGTAGTTACTATCCCTGGATGTTGTCTTTGGGAATATCTAGGGTCTGGCCTGGTCAATTTGAACCCCTGTATTTTGTTCAGGAATCTGTCTTGACAGTTATTTGTGTCTGTGGGCCAGATCAACCATTGTTTCCAATCAGGATGTGTTCTGTTTTGGTTTAAAATGTGGTTTACGTCTATCTCAACCTCTATAGAGTTATTACTATTCGTTGTTGGCTTTGGAATAGACGGTTTGTTTAAGTCTTTGATTTTGGCTAAGCCAAGACAGGTAGTTTGTTGAATAGTGTCATTCAAAAATATAATTTGTTCTGGGATCATGCAGGCTCTGAACAATGATTCTATACCTTGTACTTGCCAATCTTTTGTACCCCAAACAGTTTTTGTTTCAATGTTACTGTTCCAGAAATCAAAACCAAATGTATTCATTTGCTCAAAAATGAATCTGAATATATAAATTTTGTGTTTGTAAGCATGGTCTTCATACCTGTCTTATTTGACAATTTGAAATAAAATGTTTCTGCATTACTTGTATTAAACCCTGAAAAGTATGAATATTTATCAAAAAATGTTTTGGAACTACCCTTTGGTGGAGTAGCACAATGTTCCCATTGGTTATAATTTAAAACATTTCTAGGTTGTGCAGATTTATGGAGATAATTCTTACCATAGTGGTTATAGCAGAACATTTGATCATAATTAGATGAACCCTGTAAATAATCATGTTCTGTAAATTTAGCAGACATTACTAGGTCAGACATCATATCATTAATACTTTCAAAGGCTATCATCCTTCCTGAGGGACCGCACCCAGGCGGTCCGGTTGGGGGACTTTTCAGCCACACAACTCAAGGTCACTTGTGGTGTTCCCCAGGGTTCTTCTCTATCCCCTCTCTTGTTCAGTCTCTATATCTATCCTCTCATCTTTGCTCTTCAACAACTGGAGGTCACCGTTTATAATTATGCGGATGACCTCCAGCTTATCTTTTCCCTCTCTCCTTCTCCCTATTCTATTTCCAACTTTCAGACTATTATGATTTTCATTAGGGACTGGATGGACCACAACCATCTGAAGCTGAACCCTGATAAAACAGAATTGGTCCTTACGGGTGGTCCCTCCAGTCCCTGGAACTCCTTATTTTGGCCTTCTTCCTTAGGATCCCCTCCCACTCCCTCTTCCTCGGTTAAAACTCTGGGCGTCAAGATCAATAATCAACTTGATCTTCATTCGCAAATTAACTCTGTTGTTTCTTCTTGCTTTCTCGTTCTTTGAACTATTCGCTCTGTCTCTCGTTTCTTTTCCTCCCCTGCACTTAAACTAATCATGACTTTTTTGTTCACCCAGGCTTTTCCCAATGTTATCTGATTTTTAAATTCCCCTTCACTGGTTTGTTGTTCCTACTGTTAAACTAGCTTTCATACGCGCCAAGAAACCGCATGGTGAATGTAGCGCTATACAAATATTTTAAATTCAAATTCAAATTCAAAGTCCCAATCATCAGCAAATGTGCTTGGTTTTACAAAGTCACTTAACGAGATCTTAAATTGGTGTGGATACTTCAGGATTTCAACCGGGCCATAGATTTCATAATCAGTATTGTCCCATGCTACACCGCCTGGTATAGGATTGGCTGTGAAGTTCACTGAAGAAAGTTCTCTTTTCTTGACATGTGAAGATGTGTGTGGTTTAAGGACCAAGTTGATTTTCTGACTTGCTGTGTCCATTTTAGCATATTTTCCCTCAATGAAATGTCCCAAGCATAGTACCATGATGAGCCAAAGTATGAGGACAAATGCACCTAATGTCACCCAAATTTCAATCCATGGAGAAGTCAGATAGGTTCTCTTTAGTTGCTGAAAAAGTTCCTTTGCTTTGTCTTTAAAAGTTTTTGTTGATGGCTGTACTTCTGGTTCGCTTTGTTCTTCTGAAGAATCATCGAAGTTGATGAAGTAGCCGGATGCCGTTCTGTCAATTGTTCCAATTGCTTCTGGATTACTTCTTGTTTTTGGCTTTTGCTTTGTTTCATTAGAAGAATCTGTAGTTACATCATCGTAGGTTGTTGTTTCTTGATGAAAAACTTTGATTTGGGTTTTAAGAGGTTCAAGTTCCATTGCTTTGTTGCATAGTCCTTGTTGTTTCACTGTAGATTTTCCAAATGTGATCAGTCTTTCAGATTGAACCTCTGTGGATGTAGCAAACTTTGGTGTTCTGCTACTTCTTGGGAGTCCACTTGGCCTACTATTTGTTATCGGCCACATGATTGTGGTTTACCCAGGTCAATGGATATGACTCGGTTCTCCTTTTTACCAGCAAGGGGCGGTAGTACTACTGATCTTGTCCCGTTGATAGACAAGACAGGAACTGCTTTTCTGTAAGAAGGCCCAAATTCCTTCTTTACCGCGATCTTTTCTCTGACCAGATCCCCGACTTTTGGAATCCAGACAGGCCTTGCTCTAACAGGTGTTTTTTCTTCAGTGGTTGTTGGCTGCTGTTTCAACTTTATGTTGCTCAGGTCTTTTCTTGTTTCATTTAAGTCCTGTAAAATAGCCAAGCGATCTTTGATATCAAAGCATTTTTCTTTAACCACTGAAGTCTGACTATCTAAGTCCTGGATTAACATTCTAGTCCCAAACAATAGTTCGTACGGACTGAGTCCTTTCAGAGAATTTCTTGGCAGGTTACTTAGACTACGTTGGACACTTATTAGATGTTTGACCCACCCAGCTCCCGAACCTAATACCTTTGCTGTTATAGATTGCTTTATGCCATGGTTTTGTCTTTACACCATCCCGTTTCCCTCAGGAAGGAAGTGAGAAGAGTCCCGCAATGCAATGTTAATTCTGGCCAGGCACCCCCATAAGCTGTTCTAGAGCTAAAGGAAAGATTTTGGTCAGAACGTAACATGCTTCTAGCGTATATGCCATTATAGACTCGCAAATCTTTGTATAACAGTTCCGACGTCAGCCGAAAGTTGGGGCCTACATTATAAGTGAAAATAGTCTCTTCATGTTAATACGACGCATTATTCATACTGGGTTTTTATTTTTTTGTTGATTTGATACATTCTGGAGTGAAACGCCATGATATTAAACCGTTTCTCTCGCCACTGCGATCTCTATTGCAATCTGGGCATTTTTTTACAAAAATGTGATGATGCAGGCTCATGCCTGGCCACCAGTACACTGATTGTAATTCTTCCAGGGAATCTTTTAGCTTAAGGTGTCTGAGACCCTCACCCATATGTGCGTCTGCTATTAACAAGCCTCTCCTGTCCATGTTTGGAATTACTCTATCCCCCACTCCAGGGATTCGAGCAAAAGGAACGGAGTTTGCATCGATTATGTATGTATAATTGAGTGGATAATTGATCGGTAGTGCAGAACAGTCGCCTTTTGATGACGTTTTTACTGCCAGCACAGTTTCACCATCAATGTATTTTACTGCACGCTTTTTTGTAGCTACGGAAGCCGATTTAGTTGCTACCGCTGTGGCTGTCTCAGCCAATGAATTCCCTGCAACGTGAACGCCATCACGCTGTTGACTCAGTGAATGTATCACGTGGGTTTTTGGTAGTTCTTTCTGTAAAAGAACTACTTGTTCCCAAAGCACTTTTTGCTTTATTGTTGCACCTGTGTCATCTTTGTAACCGTTTTGAATCCATTTCTGTAAGTTGTTATTGTATGATCTGACGCAGTAATACGAATCGCACACAATAAGTGTCGGGAATTCGCGATCGGCATTATCTAGCGCCATTTTTAACGCTATTATTTCAGTTTGTTGTTCTGAATTATTTTCCACTGAGTGTGTTTTTGTAAGTAGAGGTCTTAATTTACCTCCGCGCCACACTTCTTTTACAATTTCGCATGTGGCGTTGTAAGCCAGCTCTCCCCAAACTGAGGGTTGAGCATGTCCGTCTGTATATATTACACAGGCGTATTGTCGTAAAGGCAGAATGTCGATTGGCAGAGGGTATTCTCTCTCATATTCTAGATATTTTAATTCTTTCATTTCCGGGTCAAAATAGTATTTTACTTTGTCTGTAGCAACAGAATTTACCCATTGTATCCATTCTGGATTCAGTGCAGTTGTCGGTAAATTACATGGTGTTGTTAATGCCTCAAAAGCTGATTCTGCTGTTCTGACTGTAACCTGTCTACCGTCGGCTTGGTATTTTTCCTTTGCTACAGCTGTTTGAACCGCATGAACAATGTTTTCCTTAATGCTGAACCTTTTTTCAGCTTCTGTGTACAAATGTGATTTGTATGCTATTGGTACCTTCTCTCCCTCATTAGAGGTCAGGTATGTGAATCCGCATCTTCCTGGGATGACTCGAATCACAAGGTTGCGTGTGTTGTCACGTGTTTGTAATTTTGTTTTAACTAACATATCTGTTTGTAAAGACCTCAAAATTTCTGTGTGTTTTTGAGTCCAATTGATTCTTTTAAAATCTTGTGTTATAAGGTCATAGAGAGGTTTAACTCTCTCTGCATAATTTATAATGTAAGTTCTTCCGAAATTTAGGAAACCTAGAATTGATTGTAAGTTTTTTAGTGTTCTGGGTGCTTGGATTACAGCACACTTCTCTAGGAAATTGTCAGCCAGGCTTTTGCCTTCACTTGATAGTTCATATTCTAAAAACAGGACAGTTAGATGGGCAATTCTTGACTTTTTAAAGTTGAATTTGTAACCCTCTGCTGCGGACCCAAGTATTATGGTGTTCACTCTCTTCAAGTGAGTATCCAAGTCATCATCTGTTAGATAGATGTCATCGACATAACATAATACCTCATCATCATATATTTGTAGTAACTCTGTTACTCTTGCTGAGAATAATCCTGGGCTGTTCTTGAACCCCTGGGGCAAACGACAGAATTTTTTTGCACGCCATTTATTGAGAACGCGGTCAAATATCTGCTTTCTGGTGCTATATTTTGACAGAAGAATCCATTAGAGATATCTAATGTTGTTTTGTATTTTTTGCGCACTATGTTATTCATTAGTGCAGCACTATGCGAGTTTTGTACTGCAAAGGTTTTGCAACATGAGTTAAGGTGTCTGTAGTCCAAAACAAGACGATATGAATTGTCTGGTTTGGAGACAGGAAACAAAGGATTATTCATTTGTGAGGTGCAAGTTTCAATCACCCCCTGGTATTCAAGTTGATCTAGGATCTCTTTTACCCGTTTTTTAGCTTCTTGCTTAATTGGATACTGCCTCTGAGCAGTAGGTTGTGATTTTAACTGGATTTTGTGAGGAGGAGAGTCCTCATCCCATCCCACATGGTTTTTATATAATGCAGGAGCTTGGGCTACGGCCCACTTTCTTGCAAGTGTATATTTTTTATGAATTGGAATATGATTTGAGAAGGCAGGCATAATTATTTCTTCGCCATGAGGGCACTCCCTGACAAACTCTGGTGGCCAGTCTCTTTCAGCTAGAAGGATATCATAGCCTTTTGAGAGATTATCCCAATTAGAGACCCCTTATTTTCCTAGTCTTATCCCCCTCTATACGCAATGTTATTTCATATATTTTATGAGGTTTGCTAACTCTGGTATCTGCAGTTTCCACCTGAATGTATTCATTCGTGTCCACTGTCTCCAGATGATTCATAAGGATCTTGCGAGCTATGCTCACTTCTGCTGCGCTGTCTAGCATTGTCTGAGCCCATTCTCCGTTTTTCAGCTGTGTCCTCAGTATTCTCGGCATTGTTGATTACTTTAATACTGGCTACATTCTTTTTTGGAAACTGTAATTTTTTATTTTGATGAGCAGGTTCCTTGTCTTTGGACTTGACGTGCTCTTCCCTGTGTTCTGACCGTCCTCTCCTTTCCGATTTCTACGAGGAAGTCTGAAAAGATTGAGAGGGACGTGTATCAATATCTTGATATCTATCAGGTTTCTTCAGATTATCCCTATTTCTAAGGTTGTATTTTTTCTCAGAGGGCTCCCTTTGGGGAGACTTGTGTCCTTGGTCCGGAGATCTTTCTCTCCGCCGAGGAGACCTTCCTCTGGACTGGAATCTTTTTTCTTTAGGAGTGGATTGTTTATTTCCATCCCAGTTCTTTTTGTGAGTGTTTAGATTATTTTTAATAAATATTTTTTCAGGTTTTTCAATTAGTTGGGGTTTCACCGATTTTCCACCCAAACTATCTCTTCCTAGTTCTTCATAGGATTTTTCTATGATTCTGGCCATTTCAAATGGTTGGACTGCTATATCTGTCTCTTTTAACCTCTGGCGGATTGCCACATTTGCTGCTTCTCCCTTTATATTTGCTAGTAATATTGCCGAGACCTGCTTGAAGTCTTTTAGTAATTTCATACCAAGAGTTAAAGCAGGTTCTGGACCGTATTCATCTTGAATTTGTTTTAGCACATCTGGTATTACTGACATGGATGGAACACCATGTGTTTTTGTGTAAATGGAAGCAAAGACTGTACCCCAAGTGTCACAGTCCTCCACATGTGGTGCGATTCCCATTGGAAGACAGATAGTCAGAATCCTGTGTTTCTCAACCGGGGTGGTATCTGGAAATACCGCCTCTATTTGAGTCATTTTTTGTGCTAACCAGAATGGAATTTGTTCCCGTTTTGCGGGTACTTTACCTAGACAGGACTGTATGTTCTGTGGTGTAATTTTATTTGTGTTCCCCTGGTGAGGGATCAGCTGTGGAATTTTAATAGCCGGTAGGACTGTTGAAGTCCGCATTACATATTGGACTAATTGTCTGTGTATTTTAATTAGTTGTTTTAGCTGTGCTAAAAGATCTGGTGCAGACATTTCTTCAATGTCTGGATGTGGTGTGTATCCGGATAGGACCGGCCACGTTGCTCCTGGTCTACCTAGTGGACCGAGCCTGGTGATGTGATTATTATGTTTTAGGGCGCCATTAAACCAGAGCAGGTGCTCTTGGTATTTGAGTGGTATTTCCACCTCCTCGAAAGGAGTGTACTCATTAGGAGGTTCCTCTATTTTGTAATAGTGGAAGTCCTTTGTTACAGCGTTTGCTGCTGGAAAGTTTATCCATGAATAGAATACCTCTGTCTGCCGATATTCGTGTGCCTCAATTACGAATATGACTGTACCACCTCTCGATGTCAGCCCATTTTCAATAAGTTTTAAAGTTATAGATTTTCTTATGTTGACCGGGATGAGTATTGTTATGTTATGTTATGTTATGTTTCTTTTGTATAGCGCGCGGCGACTCAAAAAGAGTATCCCGGCGCTTTCACAGCGAGACCTACTGGAGAATAACACAACACAACGATAAAAACAGAGAGGAGATAAAATAAAAGGAGAAAAGAAAAACCTATAAAGTAAACAACCAGGTCTTAAGACCTTTTCTAAAGGCCAACAGGCTTGAAGCGCCCCGAAGTGTCAGCGGCAAGGCGTTCCACAGCTGGGGGGCACGCAACCCAAAGGAGCGACCCCCGATGCGGGCTCTATGGACGCGCGGCACCACAGCCAAAAACTGTGACTCCGATCTGAGCGACCGGGCCGGATGGTAAAAGGACAGTCTCCTTTGGAGGTACTTTGCGCCTCCAGCGTGCAGGGCCTTATAGGCCAAAGTCAAGGTCTTAAAAATGATACGCTTGCGGATAGGCAGCCAGTGTAGGGCCTTCAAGAGGCCCGCCACCCTTGCTCGCCTATTTAAGCCATAAATGGCTCTTGCCGCAGCGTTCTGCGTCACCTGGAGACGCTGTAGCAGATACTCCGGCAGGCCCAGGTAGAGGACGTTGGCGTAGTCCAACCTGGACCCGATCAGAGCCTGCACAGTCAGTTTCCGGTGTTCTTCCGACAACAGGGGTAGGAACTTTCTTAGTACCTTCAGGAGACCGAAACAGGTGCCCGTCACTCCCAGAATCTGGGCTCTCATCGACAAGCCCTTGTCCATCTTCACCCCCAGATTCTTAGCAACTAGGGATGAGGAGGAAGGTGGAAACATGTCGGTCGGCCACCAGTCGTGCCAGTCAGGATCCGGCGCACACCCAAAGAAGAGCACCTCGGACTTCTCGGGATTGCACTTGAGGCCACTCAAATGAAACCATCTGAAGACAGCCCCAAGGCAATCCCGGATGCTCTCCCTATTAAAATCTCCTCCCCTCTCACAGGAGAAGAGGAGCTGAGTGTCGTCTGCATAGGACACGATCCGGGCTCCGAAAGACTCCGCCAGTGCCGCCAAAGGGGTCATGAAGATGTTAAAGAGGGTCGGGCTCAAAATAGAGCCCTGAGGGACCCCAACACCCAGTGGCGGCATCACAGCAGAGTCCGGCGGGGTCCAGACCGTTTGTCGGCGGTCGGCTAGAAATGATGAGAACCAGCTGAGCACCGTCCCCCTGAGACCTATCTCGGAGAGTCTCGAGAGAAGGCCATTATGGGGGACGGTGTCAAACGCCGCCGACAGGTCCAACATGACCAGCATGGCCCTGCCTCCGGAGTCCAGAACTCCTTTGATGTCTTCCGACACTTCCAGGAGTGCTGTCTCAGTACTGAGATTGGGGCGAAAGCCTGATTGGGAGGCATGCAAAAGCTCATGCACTTCCAAAAAATTGGAGAGCACCATTTGGATGTGCTTCTCCAAAATTTTCATCAGGGCAGGCAGAAGAGAGATTGGTCTATAGTTGACCAATGCCTCCGAATCGAGACCGGGCTTTTTCAACAGGGGGATCACCATAGCCTGTTTCCAGGCTAATGGGACCAAGCCCTGACTCAGTGATAAATTAAGAACGGGATTAACCAGGGGATTTAACACTTCCGCCATCTTAGACAGAACCTTTGCCGGACAGGGGTCCATAGGCGAACCGGACTTGAGCGCGCCCATAAGTCCTAACGACTCAGCGGCTGAAAGAGGAGGGAAGACTGCCAATGACGGGCCAGATGTAGCAGCCAGGTGGAGGTCCTCCCTTATACAAGTTATTGCATCCGGGTCAGTTTGCAGCAGAGTATTGTCAGCTGCTAGGAGTTCAGCTGCTATTCTAACTGTCTCCCTTTTTTCTTCAGTTTCTGACATTCTACTGTCAAGAAAGTTATTTTATTTATTTGCAGATCAGGTTTCTATGGAAACAAAGATTAGATGCACAATATTTTGGAACAGTGTATCCTTCAACGTTGAATAAACCAAGAACCACACATAGGAGTCTCCTCCTACTAAGTTTGGCGGATTTAACCTTTCACCCACTCCAGACGTCTTTGGAGTATTATGGGGAAAAGGGGTCTGTGTGAAAAAGCACAAATGAGTTACTCTAATGTCTTACGTTAGATTTATCGCCCATCCAAACACGCTGGGCGCCATGTAGTGTAGTTCCTATTATCCCAATAGGCTCTGCGCATTGGAATAATATCTTCAATAGTATAGACGTAGGACAGAGGTTAACTAGGTCTTCTACTGACGATATTAGACTTAAAGTTTAATGTTTGTGCCAGCTAGCTCAGAGTTCACTAGAAACTTTCTCGAATAGACAAGGAGGAGTTTAACTTCCCTGGATAGACAAGAAGGGATTTAGTTTCTGACAACCATAGAACATATTTTCATCAAGAATGAGGGAGGTAGAAAGCTGATCCAATGAGTTTCCAAAGTATATCTAATAATCAGACGGGAAAGGATCACTTGTCCTGCACAACCTTAGGTTTCTTGCAGGAGCGGGGGGTGTATCCCAAATTAAAAGACCCTCATGCACATGATGGGTATGGTGGAATTGTAGCGGTGTATCTTGATTCTCCGCTTTTTTTATTCACGTGTGTGCATAATCATCAGGTCGATTAGGTTATGCAACCTCCACCAGGAGGTGTTGACCCAAGGTTGAAGCAGTAGTGAGCCAGTGATGAGGGATTGTTAAAAAGGCCCGGATTACCAGAAAATGAGTTTTAATAGGTCTGGGTTCGGCTCTTGTAAACTCTGGTGTTGTGCATCAGAAGATACTTATTAGGAGTAATTGATGCACTCAACTCAGGTTATTGTGAAGGGAAAAGGAATTAGGTCGACATGTTTCTGCCTTATACGCCTTAGTAGGACTTACAGGCTTTCATCAGGACCGTTATGTGAAATAACGTGAGGGTAATGGGGTGTGGTCAAAAGTGCTCAAATGGAGTGAAAAAGAAAAAGGTATATTGACCTGTCTCTTGTTTCGAATGAGGTCACAGTGTACCTGTAGGGGAAAAAAATATATACACATACGTTTTCAACACACAGGGGAGAGGGTACAGGGGAAAACACCAAGCAGAAAACTGTATCTCAAGTCTATCGATTGACAGACTTTAGCAACAAGTAAAAAATGGCAATACTTCATTCATGGCCGCTATCAATGGCAATGTCAACTCTCTCTTCAACTCTCCATACTCTGACAGAGGGTCAAGGCATGCTCAGAGGTGGATATTACATGCATGTAGTCTTAGCGTTAATGTCAGTGTAATGTATTATATTGTGAAACGCACTGTAGGTTTCCAGAACCGTGTTGTGCTCACTTAAATGTCATTGTGAGATCTTCCACACACTTGGTTTTACATATAGTTATACATTTATCCGATATATCAAAGGACATGCATAATACCGTGCCTGAACACACGTGTACTTTTCAAGGCGTGCTCTTGGTATCTAACATGCTTAATTCGGCGTGATGGTATAGTTACCTCGCGCATCTAAATAACGCGCTCCAATCAGGTAGGAAGTCTATACAGGGGACTAAACAGAGGGGAAAGGTGTTATTAAAGGCGGTTAGCTGCAATACTTGAGGTTGTTGGACTGTTTTGTCTACAGTCGCGCTACCTATTTCGTCCTGCCCTGGCGTCTTCTGCGAGTGCGCTGCCTTCTCTGACCCGGAAACAGAGTCTTCTGTTTCCTGTTCAGTAATGACTCTTAGCGTAGAACCTGATTGGTTGTACTGCGTGTCACCATGACGACCTGTGGTGACGCTCACGCTGTGCGCTCTGTTGTTTTTAACGAAATCGGTATCAAAATACCGAGTCAGCCTGTTTTTCAAAATGACTGGCCGAGTTTTTTAATGTGCTTGCAACGAGGACTTCGTTGTCATTTATAAATCGGGTTTTCAACTCTTTGCACGGTATATGGGTGGTGGAGGAACTTCGATTGTAAGAACAGCAATGTAGGAACAGAATTATAAGACCAACATTGGGGGAACAAAGATTGTAAATCCAATATTGGGAGGACCAATGGTTGTAAATCCAACATTGGGGGGAAAAACAAAGAGGGAGGGAAAACCAGACCCAGTTTGAATAATGTTCATGTTGGTAAGTGAATCCTATATTCACATGGGTTATCGAATGGTCTCCATGGTCAGTTCTTATTTAGTACAGTTCAGTAACATCAGACACAATTTTCTATTTTCTATTCAGACTGAGCCAGGGGATATTGTCATTCAGCTCACGGTCAGTTCCAAGTCTATGTACCCATCTTTGCTCTTTTTCAAAGAGGATTTTCTCAGCATTCTTGTCTTTGTTGGGTAAAGTTTCTAGGATGACCCAGTTGAGATCTTGAGTTGTATGGCCCTTCTCAAGAAAATGGTTGGCCATTTTTGTGGTGCTCTTCTTGCATTTCACGTTGCTTTTGTGTTCACAAAGTCTCTGCTTAGCTTTTCTACATGTCATGCCTATGTATCTGAGGTTGCATGGGCAAGTGATCATGTATATCACGTGGGTGGTATTGCAGTTGGTGTGATGACGTATGGTCCATTTGAACTCCGGTTGTAATTGGAGTTCCTTGGTGGGTCTTGTCAGACTGCAAACCGAGCATGAACCACATGGATAATGTCCTGTTACTTGGGGATTACCCCATGGGTCAGTTAGTCCTCTTGTGGGCTTTGGTGGAGGTCTGGTATGGACAAGAATGTCTCTCAAATTTCGGCTCCTTTTGTTTGCAAACCTCGGCTTTGGCCATGAAAGGCTCCCTGACGTTAAAATGCGCCAGTTCTTATTAATGATTTTCTTGACACTATTTGTCACTGGGCTGTATGTGGTTACACAGGTGACTTCCTCCTAGGGTGATTTCGGTGTGGTCTCAAGAAGCGCCTCCCTATTCTGATTTCTGGCGCGTTTTTTGCATTTATTAATCACTCTCTGTGGATAATCTCGGGCTTCTAGTTTTTTGCATAAGTCATCAGCTTGTGACTTATATTCAGTGATATTGCTGCAGTTGCGTTTAAGCCTCAGAAATTGGCTGTATGGCTTGTTTTCCTTCAGAGGGCGGGGGTGAAAACTCTTAAAAGAGAGTAGGCTGTTTTTAGCAGTTGTCTTGAAGAACGTCCGGGTCTGGAGAGTTCCTTCCGCCACATAAATTGTTACATCCAGAAAGTCAATGCTTTCCCGGTTCATGCAGTAAGTGAATTTTAAACAGTCATCTCTTTGGTTAAGCCAGGTGTGGAACTCACTTAGGCTGGTTTCATCCCCTTGCCAGATGACAAAAATGTCGTCTATATACCGTTTCCAGAACAGTATATGGCGACCATAAGGGTTGTTGTTCTCCTTCAGGATGTGTAGACCCGCCCCACTTGGGGCAAAGGTGCTGCCCATTGATGTCCCGTGGCACTGTAGGTATAGATTGTCTTTATATTGGAAAAAATGTTCCATAAGTGCCAGCCGGCAACATTCCAGTACAAAATGTCTGGGGGTCTTATAAATCCAGGTTGAATTGAAAAGTATGCTCTCAAGTGTATCCATTGTTTTATTTTGTGGAAGGCTAGTATATAAGCTCTCAACGTCGAATCCGACCAAGAGCATGGTGTCAGGAGAGTATTCGACATCTTGTAACTTGGTCAGTAGATCTCTTGTGTCTCGTAAGTACGTCGGTGTCTTTTGGACCAAAGGCCTAAGATATTGGTCTGCAAACTGCGACAAGGGTTCTAAAAGGGAACCTATACCCGACACGATCGGTCGTCCGGGTGGTGGTACTCGTCCTTTGTGTGTTTTTGGTAACGAGTAGAAGTAGGGAGTGCGAGGTGTGTTAGTCCCTAGATACTCCCCTTCTGTTTTTTGAGATCCAATTGTTGGTCTCTCCCTCTTCTATCATCATCGCGATAGTTCTCTGTAATCTCGGTGTTGGGTCTGTAGTCAAAATTTTGTAGAATTTGTTATCCTTGAGGAGATCCATACATTGTTGGTCATAGCCCTCGTCTGTGAGGAGAACCACTAATCCGCCTTTATCGGCCGGTTTGATGACTATGTTGTGATCCTCTTTAAGGGCGTTTAGAGCTGCCTGTTCCCTTCTAGAGAGATTTTGGAAGGGTTTTGGAGGTTCATCTGCTAGTCCATCTATGGCATTAAAAATGGCCTGCTCGAAAGTCTGTATTTCGATTGGGATTTGGGAATTCAGAGGACAGAAAGATGACTTGTTCCTCAAGGTTGTATCTCCTTCCCTGTTAGGAATTGCGTCTCCTTTGAAAAATGCTTTTAACTTCAGTTTGCGGCAGAACTCTGCAACTTCACATTTGGTTTTAAACAGATCTAGCTTCGGTGTTGGGACATAACCAAGGCCTTTGTGAGTACGAGTTCTTCATCCTTGGTTAAGACCTTCTCAGTGAGAATCACAATGAGGGATTCGTGGTTGTACCGGTTTTGGCTTTGGTTACACTCCTCATCTGTACTTGCCTGGATTGATCGGACCAGGTTACTCCTCTTCTCCGGGTTCTTTGGGGAGCTGGGCCGTTCCCTAAAAAAGGTATATTCTGTTGGAAATTCTGACCTGTCTGTATTGGTATCTGGTGATTCATCATTTGAGGGCCTTGGAAGTATGGGTTCATCCACCCCTGGAAGTGAGGGTTGAAAGATTGGAAAGGCATCCCTTGTGGATTCGTTTGAAAGAATGGGGGCCGCCACGAGTTGCGTCCTCGGCGGTTTCCTCTCCTATTTTGGAAATATGTTTTGTTAGGATTGCTGTGTTGGTCCGATCCTTGATCCGAACCTGCGCTTGATGCACCGCTGTGTGATCCATAATTAGAGGCATTATCGTCTGCATTGTAGTCCTTACTGCTGTAGGGATGTATCTTCTCTAAAGAGAACTTCTTGAGTTCTTTTGCTAACTTCTGTAGTTTGGTTTGTGTCAAATACTCGTGGGTGTTGCTCATTTCTTTATTTATCTCCTCTAATCTGTTCTTATAGATAGTAATGTTCACAGTGTTGTTCAGTTTTGTCTCCAAAATTTCGATTTTCACTGTGAGTTCTTCTGTTAGTCTTGTGGCGGTTTTGATGATTAGGACTAGGTAGTCCCTTGTACACTTCCATGAGATGGCAGACCAGTCTTTTCTGAATGGAAGGTCCTTCAGAAAAATCCTCGGGGCGTTGGTGACCCAGAGTCCTCTGGGTGCTGCATTGACTCTGAGGTATTTCGTCATTATTATGCCGTGAACGGCTGTTCTTACTTGTTCTTTTTTTATTTCTGTTAGTTCATCCCACTCCGTGGAGCTGGAGAGAGTCTGAGTGAGGTCACTGTTCATAAATAGGGCCGGTCTGGAAAGTATTGCGTCGATTTCTTCGATGGAATAACTTAATCCCAGGTTCTCTGCCATCACGAAATCTTCGAGGCAGTATTCTGATTAAGGGGATTTCTTGGTCAGAATTTTTGGTCAAGACTCCCACAGCTGTGCGCTGCTCATAATCTTTTCATCAAGAATGAGGGAGGTAGAAAGCTGATCCAATCAGTTTCCAAAGTATATCTAATAATCAGACGGGAAAGGATCACTTGTCCTGCACAACCTTAGGTTTCTTGCAGGAGCGGGGGATGTATCCCAAATTAAAAGACCCTAATGCACGTGATGGGTATGGTGGAATTGTAGTGGTGTATCTTGATTCTCCGCTTTTTTTATTCACGTGTGTGCATAATCATCAGGTCGATTAGGTTATGCAACCTCCACCAGGAGGTGTTGACCCAAGGTTGAAGCAGTAGTGAGCCAGTGATGAGGGATTGTTAAAAAGGCCCGGATTACCAGAAAATGAGTTTTAATAGGTCTGGGTTCGGGTCTTGTAAACTCTGGTGTTGTGCATCAGAAGATACTTATTAGGAGTAATTGATGCACTCAGAGTATAGTTAAAAGGTTATTGTGAAGGGAAAAGGAATTAGGTCGACATGTTTCTGCCTTATACGCCTTGGTAGGACTTACAGGCTTTCATCAGGACCGTTATGTGAAATAACGTGAGGGTAATGGGGTGTGGTCAAAAGTGCTCAAATGGAGTGAAAAAGAAAAAGAGTACATAGAACATGACAACTTTGCTCTCCCCTAATCAAGAGTGTATCTCTAGAGTCGTGTGAAAACAAAAGACAACTTATTTTACTCAGTCAGTTCAGTGCATTCTTAGTTTCACCAGATTGTAGAGAAAAGGAAGAGACGGGCGTGTTCAATAAAAAGATGTTATTTATTGATCAGTCTCTTTTCTCATACAAGAGAAATGAATCGCTATTATTGTAATACTTAGAGTTAAGTAAAGTGCATACAGTAATAACAGAATTATAAAATAATACTGTAAAAGCATTGATATGGTTTCTTAGCCATATGATACTTAAAATGGATAAAATAGATACATACATATATACATTGACTAATCGTACTCAACTGGTGCTTCTAACTACGCCTACCCCAATGTACCTGACCTAAGCCTAATACGTGGCGGGAGTAAATAAGTAGCAGTTTAAGTTAAGTTTGTTTTGCCAAGAGTCTGCTTCAAGAATTCTCTACAAAGGATGATTCAGTTCAGTACCTGGGAGTTTAGAAGGCTGGAGGGCTGGTATCTCTATCTCAGGTCTTGATATTCCAGCTGCCTGCGAGGGCTGCTTGGAAGCGCCGGAGCTGGATTTCTCGGCAGGAGAAAAGGCAGCGTCTCTCTCTCCCAGCGCGTCAGAAAGGAGGGGCAGCGTCTTTGGGCTTCTCGGTAAGTCTCGCTGCTCCAATCTTGTCACCACCTCGTGTGTTTGCTTAAGGCAATGTCGGTATTATTTATACCTGAAAGGTGCCGGGATTGACGTAAGGATGGACATAAATACGTCAATAAGGATGTCATACGAACTGATCGTTCGCACATGCTTTACTGAAGTTCTCGGCTAAATCAAAACAAAGGCTGTGGGGATTTCCCAGGTCGTGGTAGGTTTGATTTGTTTTGAGAACACCGTATGCCTATTAGGGGGCTGGAGGAATAGTGCTTGCCTAATGAGATGGCATGCGCTATGACCTAATCAGATAACGGGCTTCTGTGCCGTTGTGTGGCTAATCAGATAACGGCTTTCTGTGCAGTTGAATGGCTGCTAGTTAATTATTAACCAGACAAGGGTCAGAAATAGGGGGATCGATACAGTACCCATAGTAAATACACCACAATGTGTAAAGTTTACGGACCTTGGGGAGTCAGAACTACAAAATTGGACGCCTAACTAAAAGCATTTATCATCATAACTGGTCGCGTTCCTGCTGACGAACCTCTACTAATTCTATAGCTGATGAAAATATAGCAGGCTGCTTCTCGTGACCAGCAATTCAATGCATTTTGCAAATTGTGAGTTGGGCAGTGTTCAGTTGACCCCAAGAATAGATTATATTTATTTTACATATGACTAAATTATTACTTTTTTACTAAACTAAATAGCATTTTTATAGTTTCATGCATGTTGATGTTATCTTCCGTTTCCTTTTTTATTATAGAATGAATTAATAATTGTAATGGTTTTAAATGACTTTGCAATAAACACCTACATTTATTCACATGTACCCAGTGCAGCCACTCACATAAACTGTCACCCTTCAGCTGTTTGTGTAATATGCTGTCTATCAAACACAAAAGGGTCAGGAGGATTAAGGGCTGTTAGTGCAGCCTTCAAATAACCTAAATGGACCACAAAAGAATTGTCTGCCGTTATTGTGTAGAGACAGTCACAGTAACAGGCTTCCTTTTTAAGGACGGACACCCTTACCTACACAGTAGCTAGCATGCTTCATCATCTGGCCCGTGCTGGCACCTCTCCAATTGAGTAGTTGCAAGCTACAATCCATGAGTTTATTGGAGAATTTAGGGGGCAATAAAAGATAGATAATTAGCTATGCCACTCATTTGGCTTGGATAAGAGTGAGGGAGTGCAGAGGGGAAAAAGGATTATGTATGTATGTTAAAACTAACTTCGGGGTGAACACACAAACGGAGGTCGACATGTTTCTGCCCATTCAGTCATCCAAGAAGGTGTCATTGGCATTCTTCAGAACTAAAGTGAGGCCGGGTCTGGTGGCTCAGTGGACTAATGCATCCACTGCAGGGACCTGTGTTGGACCTCATTGTCACAGGGTCAAATCCCGGTAGGTCCACTTAGCTTTTCATCCACCTGAGCTTGATAAAATGAGTTCCGTTGAGTTGGGTAGCATTAAACATCTGTTATTCAGAGCCAAGATGCCTACAGGTCAACGTGCGCTTTACAAATACATGTTATATTATGTTAAGGTCACCCTCCCTGCTAGTACGGTATAATCAAAGTACTAGTTTAGACACTACCCACATCTGCAGTGTATGTAAGATGTCAGATACACACCTCAATAATCCGTACTGTAGGTCTATAACAAGAATCAAGATACTTACCTTAATAAAATGTTAAAATAAGGATTACAAGTAGTCGGAACCCTGAGGACTCTATATGTTGAAAATGTACTAGTGGTGACTATTTTTAGGTCTTGCATATGCAGCACTTGTGCTGCCTCCTAGAGACATGCTATATTCAGGTAAGGACTTGAAGCTCCACCCACTTTCCGCTCTTCTTTTTAATTGGCTTCTGATACTTTCCTTTGTAAATGGTACCTTTTCATTGGTCATTAGTGTTGCAATGTCATCCTGTGCCCTGGGCACCCCTACACATTTTTGCCGACTGGTACTGGGGGTAACTGAATTTGACTTACCGTGGGCTCTGTCTAACCAGGCCCAGGGCTGGTGCTATGCTGAAAACACTTAGAATACAGTGAAAACACCTACATACACTAGGTACAATAAGGGTTGAGGTGTCCCTGTGATTGGCATGACCTACCCCATAGGGCCCTAGTTCATACAAAGGCAGGGGATTGAAACTACCTATCAGTCCCTACACTGCAACCCCTAAACTGTTTGTGTAACATGCTGTCTATCAAACACAAAAGGGTCAGGAGGATTAAGTGCTGTTAGTGCAGCCTTCAAATAACTTAAATGGACCACAAAAGAACTGTCTGCCTTTATTGTGTAGTAAAAGTCACAATAACAGGAAAGGTAACTAGATGGGAAAACCTTCCCTCTTTAAGGACGGACACCCTTACCTACCCAGTGGGCAGCATGCTTCATCATCTGGCCCGTGCTGGCACCTCTCCAATTGAGTAGATGCAAGCTACTATCCATGTGTTTATTGGGGAGCTTAGGGGGCAATAAAAGATAGATAATTAGCTATGCCACTTATTTAGTCTGGCAGAGTTTAAGGGAGTGCAGAGGGAAAAAGGGTGTATATGTGTATGTTAAAACTATCTACTGGGGGGATCTGATGCATTTTATTGAATCTCCTAGTAGCAGGATAGAAAAAAATTGGCAGATAATTCTACCCACAAACAGAGGTCGACATGTTTCTGCCCATTCAGTCCTCCAAGAAGGTGTCAATGGTATTTGCCAGGGCTAAGGTGAGCCCGGTCTGGTGGCTCAGTGGACTTATGCATCCACGGCATGGACCTGTATTTGACCTCATGGTCACAGGGTCAAGTCCCGGTGGGTCCGCTCAACCTATCATCCATCTGAGGGCAATAAAATGAGTACCATTCAGTTGGGTAACAATAAACATTTGTTATTCAGCGCCAAGATGCCTACGGGTGAACGTGCGCTTTACAAATACACGTTATGTCATGTTAAGGTCACCCTCCCTGCTAGTACAGTATAATCAAAGTACTAGTTTTAGACACTACCCGCATCTGTAGTGTATGCAAGATGTCAGGTATCCACCTCAATAATCCGAACCATAGGTCTTTAAGAAGAATCAAGAAACTTACATCAATAAAATGTTAAAATAAGGATTACAAGAAGTTTGAACCCTGAGGACTCCAGATGTTGAAATTGTACCAGAGGCGGCTATTTTTAGGTCTCGCATAGGCGGGGCTTGTGCTGCCTTTTCGAGACATGCTGTATTCAGGTAAGGACATGAGCTTCGGCCACTTTCGGCACATCTTTTTAATTGGCTCTGGTTACTGTCCTTTGTAAATGGTACATTTTCATTTGTCATCAGGCTTAGTAGTTCACCCTTAGTACTGCCTTTTCTGTTGTTGTAACCTCCCAAGAGGACTTTCTCTCTTGGTGTGTTGTTACTCCGGATGAGTTATTTACAGTCTATGAGGACTATTTTTTTAAGTGACTTTATCATATTGTAGGCACGCCATGCTTACTTGCAACCGTGCTTTAACTTATTTCATTTTTTTTAATTCAAGAATGGCAGATGCGCTATTTACGCTGCTCACGCCTTATATTTTCTTTAAATCCCCATCGTTTTAAGATGCTCTTTGTATTATTTTTTTATGGGCGAGGCACCATTTAGGTTTCAGAATGGCAGTCACACATTTCTTTTGTTATGCGCAGCTCACCAAATAAGCTAACACAGTCAACAATTGTGCCGCGGCTTGCAGCCATTCATCCCTGTCTCGCCAGGGCACCACACTTAAAGCTTAAGCACAGCACACGCTTTTCATTTTATTATTAACAGCACGCCCGCTTCGCCTTTAAGAACGATGGCCACACCTTTTTAGGTTGAGCCTGGGAAGTGCATGCGCTGCTCTGCGAGGCATGCTGTATTCGAGTATGGATTTGAAGCTCCGCCCACTCTCCGCCCATATTTTTAATTGGCCTGTAGCATTGTCCTTCGTAAATGAAGGCTTATGATTCATGAAAAGGCTTCTTATTCCCTCTTTAGTAACCCCTTGTCTTAATTTGTAACCTCCCATGAGAACCCCCCTTTTACTTCTGTTGTCACATGTCTTATTTAGTCAGTGAGCACTATTTTCTTTGAGTTTCCCCTACTGCAGGCAGGACATGCTTCCTGCAACATTCAGCGCGCCAAGCGCGCTTTCACTTTCCAATCAGCCTGGGAGAATGGAGGCTGCTTCTTTACAATGCAATAGGTTTCCCATTTACAAGAGTTTGTGCTACTGGCAATGTAAATGACAATGCCTTTTATTTATGTGTTAATTATCAAAACAGATCAATAAAAGGCATTGTCATTTACAATGCCAATAGCTTAAACTCTCGCAAATGCGAGACCTAATGCATTGCAAATGCTTGTTTGTTTAACATCCAAACACACAGATCTGAAGCTTTGCTCCTCCCTATTTCTTCTTTTTCATCACAAAATACGTAAACTTATTCACACAGTTCCACACCACACAATTCAACTCCACACATTTGCAATCTATGCGACATAATTTGACACCAAATGACATAATACAACTCAACAACTCAATTACACAACACACCACACACATCTAATCCACAACACACATTTCCACATTGTGCCCAAAAAATCAACAGCACACCACATAAATATAATCCAATACATACCACAACACAAAATACCATTCCACATATTTACACTCCATAACCCACAATCCCACTCCACATAATTCTAGTACACTCAATACCTCATATTTACTATCCATATAATTCTACAGCATAGCATGCAACATAATTCCACTACACTAATCCAATCCACACCACACTATATGATTCCATTCCACACAATTACACAACTAACTAATCAAATCCAACACACATAATTCCACTACACACCACATACATACATTCCATAACACAAACGCAAAAGACATTGCCGTTTACAATGCCAATAGCTCTAACTCAAGAAAACGTGAGAAAGATTGCAACACCAATAGCTCAAACTTTCAGTAATGCGAGACCTATTGCATTGCAAATGCTTGTTCTCTTTTAGCTGCATGCATTTGGCCACAGCTCGCCAAGGGTTAGAAGGAGGACGGGCAGAGATAAACATTCAGATATGTTTGGATAGAAAGAAACAGGTCTTTCCCTCCCCCCTACCTAGTATTGGAATTGAATTGATGATAGAGCTGGTTAACACTTCATTCTCTTTTTCTTTCTGTTTTTCTTTTCAATCTGTGTTGAGAACACACATTATTGATTAGAAGATAATGTGAAACTGTTTTTATAACCAAGTCAGATGGGGTTGGAAACATGAAACCGAAAGTGCACCTGTATGTTGTTTTTTAGTCATTAATGGGACATCTCAGCATAGATGGAAGTAACAGGTACAGAATGATCTGCATGTGTTCCTTTTACCGAATGTGTCTGGAGCAACAACCAAACAGCAAATAACTGCTTGTGTGATTGTTGCTGCAATCATGAATGGCTTATGTTGAATGAGCAAGCCACACAAACTGAAAGAAGTCATAAGCTTTGGCCTCTCTCCCAAGCAGGAGGCGTATTTAAATGCCTCTTATGAAAGTAATTGTATTTTCCACATACACGTTTTTAATATTTTAGACCCAGTTGTAAGATGATTTTTAGCATGCGCAAACAGGTTTTAAACTCATTTGCCCCAACTAAAAACCGTGGGCCCATGTACAAAACGTATTTTGCGACTCGCTAATTAATTAGCGACTCGCAAAATAGGTTTCACTATTAGGAAGTCACTCATGACCCATGTATGAATGTTTTGCGATCGCAATTGAGGTTGCAAAACACTCGCAAATTCCCACCTACTTCAAGTAGGTGATAATGCAACCTTTTCTTCCAGTGCATATGCTCTCTGAGTTAATGTATGTACGCTCTGTGTTTATGAATGTGCACTCAGAGCGCACATGCATTCACTTAGAGTGAACATGCATTCACTCAGAGCGCACATGCATTAACTCAGAGTGCACATGCACTGGAAGAAGTTTATTCTTACCCAATCAGGAGCACTGATCTGGTCTATGCTGGCTGGACCCACAGTGGGTGCACAGCTCCTGGAACAGGGGTCTGTGTGTCTGATTATCCTGGGTGTCTGTGTACCTAGGTGTCGGTTGACAAAACCTGACCATTGCAACACTCATCCAATCAATGTTATTGATATTAAACTGTTTCTAGCAAAGAAGAAAGTTGTGTTTTTCACTGTGGCCCTCATTGTGAGTCCAGGGTTACATTTTGGTCACTGTGCAAAGGTCTAGTCTTGCATTCATGTGAGTCATAAACAGAGCATGGTTTCTATATACAGAATTAAACTTTCATTTAATGGTGCGTTGCAGTGGGCATCCCTCACCAGAAGAGGGCAGCACTTGGTTCTGTTGGCTTTCTTTGGCTTGAAAAACTAAACGGCGCTTAAAAACATCACGTGATTCGGTTACAGTCGTTTTAATCTTCATAATGGATTATTATGAAGGGCCCCACCGGTTCCGCTGACGTGCACTGCCTAGGAGGAAAAAAAGGGCAATAATCTATAATTCATATCGTCCACTTTAGACCTCCTTGCGTGCATTACGCTTTGTCACCTTTTGAATGGAGCCCACTGTGTTACTAAATCTGCTTCTCTGTCCCGAGCTCTGCACGCGGCCTCCTTTCATCTCAGTGTCTGCAGCTCAGCGTGTGGACCTGTTAGACACAACTAGCGGAGTACATAAATTACAGTGGTGTTCATTGCATATCAGGGCCTGCTGAGCTACTTTTACAATGTCGATAAAGCTGCTGACAGGCAGTGGTTTACAGGATGCGTCGGCACTTCGCGAACCACTGGACAGCATGTAAAAACAAGCATTGAAAATGCATTAGATCTCGCAATGGTTTGATTTAGAGCTATTGGCATTGTAAATATTAATTTATATGTGTTTAAAAAAAATTGTAATTCAAATAAATTGCATTAAATATTAAACTCCCAAATAAAGCTTTTATTGTAGTAAAAAAGAAAAAGTGATGGTAGACACATTTTTTTGGGTTTTGTAGTTGAGGTGAAAAAGAATTAAGTTCGGTGTATTAACCTTATGCTTGTAGTATATATTTACCAATTTATGCTGCTATAGATTTCCTCCACTGTTGTTTCGGGTATTTGTGGTTTATATGACGGGAAAAAAGTAACTTCTAATGTTGCCTTTAGGCTACCTTTTCGTGTGAAGGTGTTTGAAGTGCGTTTGAGCCTTGTATTCGTCTGAAAGACAGAATGGTGGGCCAAGAAGTCTGGAATGGTGTTAATCCTTTGTGAATAGATTCTGTATGTGTTTGAATTGGAGTTTGGTGTGGTATAATAAAATAAAATGTAGCGTAGCGGTACAGATTGTTATTAGAACACGAAGCTACGGTGGAAATCACCTACTCAATGCACCTGAAGAGATCTAGGGCCAGATGTAGGTAATTCATATTTACCGACTCTTAAATACCGAATTTTACCGATTCGGTATTTAAGAGTCGGTAAATATGAAGGGGGGAGATGTAGGTATTACAGAATCTGTAAATACCGAATTTTTAAGATTCGGTATTTACCGATTCTGTAAATACCGAATCGGTATTGCCCATTGATTCCTATGGGCCTTGAAGCCCATAGGAATCAATGGGCAATACCGATTCTGTAATTACACAATCAGTAAATACCGATTTTAGCAAGGGTGCAGGGGGTGTCACTTTGACACCCTCTAGCACTCCAAAGACGGGCATGTGAGCCATGTGGCACACAGACATGCCCTAAGGGCATGTCTGTCTGTCACATGGCTAGGGTGTGCATGCACACATGTGCATGCACACCTGGATTCGGTATTTTACCACACAATTGGATTGTGTGGTAAAATACCGAATCTGTAAGGCCTGTGGCACTCTCAGGAGTGCCACCTACATATGGATATACCGAATCGGTAAAAAATAACGATTCGGTATTTTACAGAATCGGTAAATTTACCGAATCGGTAAATTTACCGATTCTGTAAAAATATGCCCCTACATACCAATTCTTACATACAGGTCGGTAACGGCCGAAAATACCGATTTTCGGCCGTTACCGACCGACCTACATCTGGCCCCTAGTGTTTAGCAACCTCAATTAATGATTGTTTTTTAGACACTCAACTTGGAATGGTCCACCGCAAAGGCCACTACAAATAGAAATTATATACAAAAACCAAGGAGTATCCAATGTTCAAAATAAAAGTAATTCAACAGTCATGTGTAGACATAATTCATCCAACAGTAAAAGAGACTCTTTACAGCAGGATTAGCTTCTTCTTTTCGTTTTAATTTTTCTGTTTCCACTTGAAATAATGTCTTTCAAAGATGTTTCAAAAATGATCAAATGCAATCAGTTCAATTGATGATCAGATATATGTCAATACAGCCTACGCGTTTCGTCCTCAAAGGGACATCATTGGGGCTGTAGAGTAAAGAAAAAGACAAAAGCTATAACTGCCCATTCATTAAATCACATTTACATACAATAATTAATTTAATCCAAGACATTTTTCTTCTCAAATCTGCCTATATAACAATCTCAAATCATATGAAGCCATGCCTGCCTATATAACACTCTATCCAACAATATCATTAAATTGAGAAACAAAAACAGAACTCCTTTTAGATGTGGACGGTATTAATTCTTTCTCCTAAAGAGTTTCAAAAAATGAAAAACATTCTAATATAAAATAATTCCTCCAATTTCTGTTTATGCCTGTTGATTTACAGTTATCCCCTACTTAAGGATGAAGAGTGGTCGCTCACCTAAATTCATTAGTGATCAGTGAAAATCCTCCGTTTAAGTCAAATGCTTATCGCATAAGCGGATGAGAAGTCTTCAGATTTAAGTGCACAGTATTTCTTACGGTCAAATAGTCTGAGAAAAAGGAAAATATATGCGTTTAGCCATAAGATTCGAATTAAACCTCTCCAGTGTTGAAATTAAAGGATCAACTGAAATATTGTGTGGTTCCTTTAGATTCACATGGTTTAATGTGATCCTGGCATGCGATCACTATCTAAAATTAACAAGCTAGTCTTTCAAGGATTCAGGATTTAAGATACTCCTACCCTTATAATCCTTCACACGCTTCCTGTTCGGTTAACGTTCCAAGAGTATTCTTTCTCTCCAAACGTGTTTCCTCAATTCCAAATTTCTATGTGCAAAGGGGGTCACAAAAAACAAAAAGGGGGACAAACTAAGTAGATTGTCCCCTTTGAATAACCATATAGTCTCCAGTCTACCACGAGTATCTGTCATCCAAAAGGTTCAAATCTGCCATGCACCTACCTCCGATAGTGATAGTCGGCTTCTCCCACATGTAACCTCCTCGACGACTCGCTTGGTGAAGAGTCGACAAATTCCCTATTCTTTCTTGCCTCTATTTAAGCAATGTATTGTCCAATCACAATGTTTAGAAATGTGCGCCAATGGCCACTTCTTATTATTGAGGCTGTGTTCCCTACTGCGTCCGCACATCGATGTACCGGAAGGATATCAAAAAACCCTTTACTTTCATCTATCTTACCTCCGTACGAATCACTGTGTAAAAAAACGGAAATCTGTGTATTATTTCCGGTTTGTCTATCGTCTTCTGTGATTGGCCAGAAAACAAGTCATGAATTGGCCAATCACCGTTAGATGAAAGTTGCTATAACCAGAACTTTGAGCAGCGCAGCTATCTTGTATCTTAAATGCACTGTTCCCTGTTTCCGGTTCCTCTGTGATTTTCTATGATTGGTTACAACATCCTGCATGTGTTAACCAATCTCTGTTCGATAAATAAATAAACCAAAAGCTGGGGATATATCGTAGGCAACGCGTTCACAATCGCCTCTATTTTTTGGTTCAAATTCCCTCCTCGGTCCGCATGCCCGTGTAGCCATACATACTAGTTGCAAATGACAACACTATAGAAGTGAGAGCGTTTCGACTCTTGTGTCTTGGTCATTAATTTAGATAAAAGTATTGGCGGACTACATATTAAAAAAGAAAGATTGTGTAATTTTTTCGCACTTAAGATATTGTTATTTATGTCAAAATTTATGCACGTTTGTCCAATCGATTATTATGTCGATCTGATTGTACTCCTAAAAATGATCCAGGCGATTGTTATTATATTTAAATATAATCAAAGACTATAGTCCCTAATATATTTGTAGAACTAAACGAAGACCGCAATGTGTCTTGTTACCACAAAGCATGATCAACATACTGGGTATATGTCTTATGTCTGATTGCACTTATTAATGCAGTATATACAAAACCTGAGTAACTTTATTACAAATATAATTCGTCCCCGGGGTGCTGATTTTATACTTTATTTATAAAAAGTGATGCATTTCTGAGTCGCTGTTCACGCCATCTTTCACCGTTCGACAGCGACTTATCCATCTTGCTCCCTCCTTCCTGATAAATAGTTCCCAATCTCCCCCCCTCACATTGGGTTCTATTTTTTGGAGACCGTGAAACTTAAAACCTTTTTGTTTCTCGTGAAATCTTTTTACGTGTACCAAAATGGGTGATTTAAGGTCTTCGTTGAGAATGGCCCTTCTGTGTTCTTGCATGCGAATTATGAGAGCTCTCTTGGTGCTTCCAATATATACTTTATTGCATGCACAAATCAATGCATACACAACTCCAGTGCTATTGCAGTTAATAAACTGTTTAATCTGATCAGTCCGAGTGCTGTTGTATCGAAATTCTTTAATCCTATTCAAACCCCAAGGACATATATTGCACCCCCAACATGTCAAAAACCCATTAGGTGTTATGGGCATCCATTCGTGTTTGTCTCGTTTATTGGGCTGAATGTAATTTCCGGTAATGAGATTGTTGATGGTCGGACTGCGTCTATATATTACATTAGGAGTTTCTCCAATGTGTCCCAAAAGACCCGGTACGCCCATTAGCAAATGCCAGTTCTTTCTAAGAATCCTGTAAATTTTATCTTTATCAGTATTATATGTTGTTACAAATGCCACGGGCCTAGTCATCTCTTTTTTGTCTTTTATTTTGGGTGTCAAAGTTGTGTGTCTTTCTATCTGACTTACTTTCTTATGTGCAGCATCCAACACTTTTTTGGAGTAGCCTCCTTTTTTCAACCTATGGCAGAGTTTCTTAATCTCCTCCTTAAAGTCTCCCTCCTCACTACAATTTCTTCTTATTCTAACCATTTCGGCAAATGGTATGCCCTTAATCACTGATGCTGGGTGTGAGCTGTCTGCCCTTAAAATAGAATTAGTTGCGGTCTATTTTCTGAACAGTTTACTTTTGATAGAATCTCCCACTACAAAGAGTTCCACTTCCAGATATTCAATCCTTTGATATTGAAAATTCATAGTCAGTCTCACGTTGAACAAATTATTGTTCAGATAAGATAAATACTCTTCCATCTGTTTCTCAGTCCCTCTCCAAAGAATCAAAATGTCATCTATAAAACGACCCCAGAAGAGTATGTGATCTGTCCAATTGGCGGCTCTCCGGCTCCAGGCATGCTCCCTCTCGTACCAACCCATGAACAGGTTGGCATAAGAGGGAGCAAACCTGGATCCCATTGCCGTGCCTCTGATCTGATGGTACCATTCATTTTGGAAAAGAAAAAAATTATTGTTGACTATGAGAGAGCTCATGGTCACAGCATTTCTGAATGTTCAACCAGACTAGCACTTCTCTTTCCCAAAAAATATTTTAGGGCTGCTTCTCCTATGTCATGTTCGATACATGTGTACAGTCCTACTACATCCATAGTCACAAAACTCATACCGTCCTCCCAAACCACATTTTCCAACTTGTTCAATATGTCCATGGTATCCCTAACATAGGAGGGTAAGTTAAGAACCATGGGCTTCAAAAATCCGTCCAATTTGTTGACGGATTTTTGAAGCCCATGGTTCTTAACTTACCCTCCTATGTTAGGGATACCATGGACATATTGAACAAGTTGGAAAATGTGGTTTGGGAGGACGGTATGAGTTTTGTGACTATGGATGTAGAAGGACTCTACACATGTATCGAACATGACATAGGAGAAGCAGCCCTAAAATAATTTTTGGGAAAGAGAAGTGCTAGTCTGGTTGAACATTCAGAAATGCTTGTGATCATGAGCTCTCTCATACTCAACAATAATTTTTTTTCTTTCGCAGTCCGACCATCAACAATCTCATTACCAGAAATTACATTCAGCCTAATAAACGAGACAAACACGAATGGATGCCCATAACACCTAATGGGTTTTTCACATGTGGGGGGTGCCATATGTGTCCTTGGGCTTTGAATAGGATTAAAGAATTTCGATACAACAGCACTCGGACTCATCAGATTAAACAGTTTATTAACTGCAATAGCACTGGAGTTGTGTATGCATTGATTTGTACATGCAATAAGGTATATATTGGAAGCACCAAGAGAGCTCTCAAATGTCGCATGCAAGAACACAGAAGGGCCATTCTCAATGAAGACCTTAAATCACCCATTTTTGTACATGTAAAAAGATTTCACGAGAAACAAAAAGATTTTAAGTTTCACGGTCTCCAAAAAATAGAACCCAATGTGAGGGGGGGAGACTGGGAACTATTTATCAGGAAGGAAGAAGCAAGATGGATAAGTCGCTGTCGAACGGTGAAAGATGGCCTGAACAGCGACTCAGAAATGCATCACTTTTTATAAATAAAGTATAAAATCAGCACCCCGGGGACGAAATATATTTGTAATAAAGTTACTCAGGTTTTGTATATACTGCATTAATAAGTGCAATCAGACATAAGACATATACCCAGTATGTTGATCATGCTTTGTGGTAACAAGACACATTGCAGTCTTCGTTTAGTTCTACAAATATATTAGGGACTATAGTCTTTGATTATATTTAAATATAATACCAATCGCCTGGATAATTTTTAGGAGTACAATCAGATCGACATAATAATCGATTGGACAAACGTGCATACATTTTGACATAAATAACAATATCTTAAGTGCGAAAAAATTACACAATCTTTCTTTTTTAATATGTAGTCCGCCAATACTTTTATCTAAATTAATGACCAAGACACAAGAGTCGAAACGCTCTCACTTCTAAAGTGTTGTCATTTGCAACTAGTATGTATGGCTACACGGGCATGCGGACCGAGGAGGGAATTTGAACCAAAAAATAGAGGCGATTGTGAACGCGTTGCCTACGATATATCCCCAGCTTTTGGTTTATTTATTTATCGAACAGAGATTGGTTAACACATGCAGGATGTTGTAACCAATCATAGAAAATCACAGAGGAACCGAAAACAGGGAACAGCGTATTTAAGATACAAGATAGCTACGCTGCTCACAGTTCTGGTTATAGCAACTTTCATCTAACGGTGATTGGCCAATTCATGACTTGTTTTCTGGCCAATCACAGAAGACGATAGACAAACCGGAAAAAATACACAGATTTCCGGTTTTTTAAACGGTGATTCGTACGGAGGTAAGATAGATGAAAGTAAAGGGTTTTTTGATATCCTTCCGGTACATCGATGTGCGGATGCAGTAGGGAACACAGCCTCAATAATAAGAAGCGGCCATTGGCGCGCATTTCTAAACATTGTGATTGGACAATACATTGCTCAAATAGAGGCAAGAAAGAATAGGGAATTTGTCGACTCTTTACCAAGCGAGTCGTCGAGGAGGTTACATGCGGGAGAAGCCGACTATCACTATCGGAGGTAGGTGCATGGCAGATTTGAACCTTTTGGATGACAGATACTCGTGGTAGACTGGAGACTATATGGTTATTCAAAGGGGACAATCTACTTAGTTTGTCTCCCTTTTTGTTTTTTGTGACCCCCTTTGCACATAGAAATTTGGAATTGAGGAAACACGTTTGGAGAGATAGAATACTCTTGGAACGTTAACCGAACAGGAAGCGTGTGAAGGATTATAAGGGTAGGAGTATCTTAAATCCTGAATCCTTGATAAACTAGCTTGTTAATTTTAGATAGTGATCGCATGCCAGGATCACATTAAACCATGTGAATCTAAAGGAACCACACAATATTTCAGTTGATCCTTCAATGTCAACACTGGAGAGGTTTAAATCGAATCTTATGGCTAAACGCACATATTTTCCTTTTTCTCAGACTATTTGACCGTAAGAAATACCGTGCACTTGAATCTGAAGACTTCTCATCCGCTTATGCGATAAGCATTTGACTTAAACTGAGGATTTTCACTGATCACTAATGAATTTAGGTGAGCGACCACTCTTCATCCTTAAGTAGGGGATAACTGTAAATCAACAGGCATAAACAGAAATTGGAGGAATTATTTTATATTAGAATGTTTTTCATTTTTTGAAACTCTTTAGGAGAAAGAATTAATACCGTCCACATCTAAAAGGAGTTCTGTTTTTGTTTCTCAATTTAATGATATTGTTGGATAGAGTGTTATATAGGCAGGCATGGCTTCATATGATTTGAGATTGTTATATAGGCAGATTTGAGAAGAAAAATGTCATGGATTAAATGAATTATTGTATGTAAATGTGATTTAATGAATGGGCAGTTATAGCTTTTGTCTTTTTCTTTACTCTACAGCCCCAATGATGTCCCTTTGAGGACGAAACGCGTAGGCTGTATTGACATATATCTGATCATCAATTGAACTGATTGCATTTGATCATTTTTTAAACAGATTGTTATTAGTGCAACTAACTGAAATATTAACATTAAAGCTGAAACCTGAAACCTAAAGCAGTAGCACTGAAGTAGACAGAATTTACCGTTATGCCACACAATTAATAGTTCATAACAATCTATACTAATATAATAAAGAGAGAGCCCAAACGTTTGAGGCGGGTAATCTCAAGAACCACACCACCAATCACAACACCCAATACAGCGTTGGAAAGGGCAATTGCAGCAGAAGGACATAGGCTATGCCGACGCCCACCATATACATTTAAAAGGTAAACGAACCGTGCCAGTAAAGTAGTCCCTTGTGGGCGTGTCTGCGCTGTGCTGTGGGTGTGTGCTGGGGGCGTGACAAACGCTGGGGGCGTGTGATACGTTCCGCCCTTCATGCCATGTCTCATATTGTGTGCTGTGGGCGTGTGCTGGGGGCGTGGGCGTGTGCAGGCGCCGGATTACAGAAAAAAAAGCGAGTGTTTTGCCCAATATTTCATTGTTTTTTTCTTCCCAGGTTCTGTACTTTCCAGCTCCGGGTGTCCACCCTGCTTCCTTTAAATTCCCCTGCACCCCATAATCATAACCCACCCTTACTCCTTAAATTCCCCAACACCCTTAAACACTAACCCATCTTAACCCTTTAAATATACCCTGTACCCCAAAACCCAAACCTATCCCTAAACACTAAAAATACTCCTGTACCCCAAAACCCAAACCTAGCCCTGAACCCTATAAATACCCCTGTACCTCAAAACCCAAACATACGCCTGAACCCTAAACATACCCCTGTACCCCAAAACCAAAACCTAGCCCTGAACCCTAAAAATACCCCTGTACCCCAAAACCCAAACCTACCCCTGAACCCTAAAATACCCCTGTACCCCAAAACCCAAACCTACCCCATAACCCTAAAAATACCCCTGTACCCCAAAACCCATTCCTAGCCCTGAACCATAAAAAACCTGTACCCCAAAACCCAAACCCACACCTGAACCCTAAAATACCCCTGTACCCTAAAACCCAAACATAGCCCTGAACCCTAAAAATACCCCTGTACCCCAAAACCCAAACCTAGCCCTGAACCCTAAAAATACCCCTGTATCCCAATACCCATACCTATCCCTAAACCCTAAAACTACCCCTGTACCCCATAACCCAAAACTATATCTGAACCCTTAAAATACCCAAACACCCCAAAACATATACCTCAGTACCCCAAAACATATACCCCTATGCCCATACTTACCTTATCCAAACATTAAAAAAAACATGCTTTAACCATTCATGCATTTACAACGAATTTCGTTGTAAATATATGCATGGTAAAAGCATATAAAATGTAATGGCATGCGTTATAATGTCATTGCGGAGTCATGGTACTTTCGTAATGAAAGTTGCGGAATAAAGGGTGTTTGCCCTCCCCGGTAAGTACATTGGTGGCACGGCGGCCCACATCTCCAGCAACATACTCATATTTTTTCACCACCGATTTGAAAAATGCACAGGTCTCTCTCATTGATGGCCAGCACCGACATACACTTTTAGACACACCTCCCGCCACAGGTTCTAGAATTGCGAACTTTAGAGCTGGTGAGCTGCGTTCGAATCTCGGCATCAGCTCAACATCCTGTGATTCCAGGCAAATCGCTTTGTCTCCCCGTGCCTACCACAAATTAATGTGTTCTTCTGTAATGTAAATTGTGCTCATGCCATGTTGTCGAGTTCGCTCTATATAATATTGCATGGAAAAATAAAGTAGGGAAACTCGAGTTCACACACTACTGAATGCGCACTCTTAAGTGCATCAGCAGTGCACTGTGAATCAGAGCATTTCACAGGCCTGTCACAGATAAGAAATGCTATCTAAACGAAATCCTACAAAACAACATACTACTGGCCGGCAGCAATTCATACCCGGACAACGTCGGGACGGGCTGCTAGTAGTAAAATAAAATAAACACCTAAATGCAACGTTAACACTGGTAATGGTGAAGCCTTTAACATATGCAGTGTGAATCAAATGTATAAACAGTATTACCGCAGATATAGTGTTATATATAAGTTATGGCGCACCAAGTGCCTATGTGGCTCGGTGGCGTAGTAAGATGGGCGGAAGTGGGACGGAGTTCTGTAAATAAACACAGCTGTTCCAGTTTAACAAAAATATAGTAGCACTCTTGTGAATAAGGGAGAGGGTGCAGCCTTACACCTAGAGCGGTGGACCTCGAAGCTGGTGAACTGCGTTCGAGTCTCAGCAACAACGCTCAACATCCTGTGATTCAGGGCAAATCACGTAATCTCCCCTAGGCTAAGAAATAAGAATGTGTCATTCTGTAACACAACTGGTGATCGTGTAAAGCGCTCTGATACTCGATTTCTTGGGTCTTGTTCGCGCTATATAAAACTTTAAAAATAATTTAAAATAAATGGTTGGATTTCTTTTTTTACAAGTAAATAAAAACAATTTATAAGAAAAGTGCTGTTATAGAATTATCTGTGTATGTGAACATGGGGTTTCTGTGGGGCAGTGTGTGTAATTGCTGCATGTAATTGTATTTTTGTTGTCTTTGTATATATAGATGTGTGTATGTTTGTGTGAGAGGTGTTGTTAGTTGTGATGCTTCAATTTGTGTGTATATATTGTGTGGGAACATGTATGTATTTTTTCCTTCAGAGAGCATGTTACATGTTGCATTATTTTGTGAAATATCGGAGGCAGACGCCTATATATTTGAGTGGACCTGATAACGGTATGAGATGTGCAGTGAGGCCGTGCCAGGATGTAGCTTAAGGGCAGAGACCCCAGAAGTATGGTATACAGTAAAAAATGCAAACAATGCTGCAGCCGCCATAGGGATGAAACAGAATTAAAATAATGTGAACCGGTAATCGCTGTGTAAGTGTATACCTTTATATGCCTTTGTTCCACAACACCCATACTTTGTAGGCAGTGGTAACCTGCGTGTTGCTGTATGCAGCGTTTGGTGTTTTAACCTTATGCTTGTAGTATGTATTTGCCATGTTATGCTGATATAGATTTCCACCACTGTTTACAAGGAATATGGGCATGGCTCCAAGAAAGAACCTATAAATCTCTAAAAGTTAGCAAGGCGTTATGACGATGTAAACACCTATAATAGTAAAAGGAATAAAAAGCAAATCTTCGGAGCATGAATAAACAGTGGCCACACTCCTATTTTAACTGTTATAAACTGGTATTTATAACCGTGCAGACTGCGTTATGAAAGGAATAATGGTGTGCTTTGTGCACTGTTGAGTGTATAAATCACGGAGCAAGAAAAGTGCTCAATATTTTAAGCAGACTAGGAGCAGTGTGATACGCTCCGTATGTTGTCACATTGGCGGCAATTTAATATACTAGTGGGAGAAATGCCTTATTTTATTTGGGGTTGGTGTTATAATTCAGAGCACGCCTTCTTATTGGTGTTAATATCTAATCTGTTGCTCCATGCATAAATGTGTTTGTGAATGCTGCCATGTATGTAAGTGTAGAGTGCGGTAAAGAAACAGTGTGGCGGAGAGTGTTTCCATTTGTCAAAGTACCCATTAGTCAAGGTGTGAAACTGCAGGTGATTTTATTTTAAAGGCGTTATACGAATACATTTTGTTTCAGTGATAGCATAATTGGCTTGATCTGTTTTCGTGCACGCATAGTGGTCTTAAATTTGAGGTCTTAAAATTACACAATAAATTATTTGTGTAAACTAAAGAAAGCAGCTTGTATTTGAAGCACACTTTTAATCATTCCAAATAGAAGACAACACGGTCGCCCGAAAGTCTGGACTGTCAAAGCTGTTGTAAATGGTTTCACAATCTACAGTAATAAGAAACTGAACTACCCTAATAAACGGAAACAGGGCCCTGCACTTAAGATCCTTGTCAGTGTTGCTGTAGCTCATTGTATCTTTTCACTGCAAACGGTTTGAAATGCTTTCGCACCTTGTTTTCAGGAGAGATAATGGTGCGCCTAGAAGTCTGGAGAGGTGTAATAACTTCAAATACTTTCTACAAGTTTTTAATATGCATACTGGGAACCAACAAGTAAATGTGTTTTTTTTTTAACTTAAGTAAGTTGGTTGGTTGGTTTTACAAACCGCAAACAAACTCATAAGCACATACACGGGGGCAAACGTTTAAATACATTTTGAAGGTAAACTATGTATTTTACGTGACCTAAAAATAAACAGCCAAACTTTTAAATAAGGGCTGTTGTGTCTGTAAGTGTTAGTGCCAGCGCTATAACGCAGTGTACTGGGAAAGTAGCTGTGTGGGCTGGATATGTCGTACGTTAGATTAAAAGGAGTTGGTGTAAGGGCCCCAGGACAGCTGTTCTGTAGAGTTTTGGTGATGTTGCGATGCACGTTAAATCAACGAATATGTACATTTACATGTTGTGCAGTATTATATAGATGTCTGTGTAAAAATGGGGCTGTGCCCATGTTTGCAAGTGGTAATTGGAGAATAATTGGAAATATGCCTTTAAATTAAATACAGTAGATTGTATTAAAGCGCTTTCTACAATCAGCAGTTCTATTATAAATAAATTAAAACATTTTGATAGGCGCGTGAAAAGTACATTATTAGTCTATAATTTCCCCATAATAAATTAACATCCAAACGTGAACTGTAATCCTCAGCGTCAAAGTTACCAGCAGTAGGTGTTACACTGCATGTTTAATATGCAGTGAAAAAATATTGCGAAGGAATAAAAACACTTTAGAGGACAACTACTTACTTTACGCAAGCACATAGTAATTTTTCGTACACCTACTGAAATGTAGTGATGTACCCATAATTAATGGATATTAAATTAAAGTGAAGACTCGAACCTCGCTCCTGAGCATTAAAGTACATAACGCTTGTTGTTATGCCACATCCTCTTCAATACGTGCTAGTGGACATCTCCTGTATATGGCATCACAGAAACAAAACATTATAGCAAAACAAACAAACGAACGTTCAAATAGTTTTATTTTGATAATTTAAATGTAATGCTTTAAGATTACCCAGTAAAGTAAGCTTGTTAATGTAACCTACGTAAAGAAAGCAGCTTTTATTTTAAGTACACTTTTTTTCATTCTGAATAGCAAACGTTAAGGTGTCAAGATCAATGTGGACTAGCTAATTTTTAGGGGGGAGGGGTTAAAGTGACTCAGGTACGTCAGACAATAAAAAGGAAAAAAGCAATGTTTTCCTTATGAAAGCCCTCACCCACCGACCTAGTCGGTGGCATGTTTCATCATCGGGCCCACCGCAGTGGCACCGAATGTGCCCCGGGTGTGCTGCAACGCCAGGTGACTGCGGAGCTGGTATATTGCTGCGTGTGCAGTGAAGGGGTGAGACGTGTGAAAATTAAAAAGCTATACAAGAGGTCCCAGCACCCGAGGGTTAACAAGTTTTAATGAACTGGGCCTCTGTTAGCAGATTAAAAAGGCAAGAGGACAGTAAGGAGTGTTATGATGACCTCCAGTGTCCAGTGTGGTCTACATGTTTCAGCCAGTGCCTTTTGTATTCTAAGCTGGCTTTCCTCAGGACCAAAGAGATACGTGATAAAGTGCAGTTTAAATTATAATAAACTTAAATTAAGTGTTTGTGTCAATTTTGGCTATGTGTAGCGCTCGCTAAGGCGCTGTAACTGTTAGAGGGGGATTCCCTCAAGCTTTTCTACACAGAACACATAGGACAAAGACAAGACGTACAGGAAAGAGTCATATTAGGGTGGCAAATCTTTAAACCACTGGTTGCCGGCTTTTAAGGTGGTGTGCGACCTATATCCGGCTAGGGTGAGCTCATGGCATCTGCATGAGACTAGTGAGGGTTTAATGAAACCGTTAGTGAGTGGTGGTGGGCTAAAAAACGAAATCACAAGGTGAGGTACAGGAAAGTACTGATACTAGGTCCTCACTCTGTTATTTCTTGGTAAAAAGCCTCATGGGTCGCCTGGCAGAGAAAGAGACCCTGTGGAAATAAATGAGGTTCACAAGGCTATCTAACCTGTAAGGAGAAAGAGTTCTTGCTTACCCCATTTTGCAGGACAAGTGGTCTTGTTTACTCACGAGTAGTTCGGTCTGGTTCCTCCTTGGACCTATTCGTCCTTCTGCGGCGCCCGATATGAGGTGATTGGGCCGCCTAGCTTCGTATTTATACTGTTTTTAAAGCAATTCACCTGTTTGGGTTAGAAAGAGAGGGAGGGATGCGCGCTAAACGCCGTCTCATAGTAGCTCTGTTAGCGCATGTGCGGGAAAGTAGTGCGCGTTTTGGCGCATGCGCAGTACTGTGCGGCAGTGTTATGCACTGGGCGCATGCGCTGGAATATACGCGCATGCGTACTGGTCGTCAGATTACTGATAGTGCATACTTGTTTCTAAACGAAGTATTTCACGTGGTTAATACTGCGAGTGACACGCTACCGGTGGTGTAGGCCACCTGGTTGGTCAAGACTCATGCAGGGGGGTCAGAGTGTGTGTGTATTTCACACAAGGTGAGTGAGTGCATTAATATGCACTGGGAGGGCACGAAGGGAGAGGACAGCGAAGGGGGCGCTCATGCAGGGGTACTGTGGCACAGCTATCAGAACGATATGGGGAAGATCTACACAGCTAAGCTGTAATACAATATTTTGCAAGGGTGTTTACACGGCTAGACTGTTCCATGGAATGGCATCGTTGAGGCCATGGATGTGTGTGGATAGCCGGTATATCCAGCGTTGTTCTTTTTGCAAGAGGAGTTTCTCATCTCTGAGGTTGTCAAATTTCTCAATGACAGTCCACGTAAAGTCATTGGGTGTGTGATTGTGGGTCAGGAAGTGGTCTGTGAGCTTATTTATGTTTTTCCCACATCTTATGGTGCTTCTATGTTCTGTCATTCTTGTGCGTACTTTTCTGGTTGTCATGCCGATATATCTTAGGCCACATCTGCAGGTTATCAAGTATACCAGATTGGAGGAGTTACAGTTTGTAAACTGTCGTTGTGTCCAGGTCTTACCCGGTTCCTAGTCAAGTGTTTTTGACGGAGATGTTAAGTGGCATACACTGCAATTGTTGCAGGGTTGGTGGCCAGTGATTTTGGGCATGCCCCATGCGTTGACGATGGTGTTGTCTTTATTCTGTGTTTTTGGCCGTGGTCTGGTATTCACCAATTGGTCTCTTAGATTGGTGGCCCTTTTGTAGGCGAAGCGAGGCTTTTCCCATTGTCTGGTGCCAGAATTGATGATTTTCCAATTGCGTTGTATGATGTTTGAAACTTGGTTAGACGCTGTGTTGTAAGTCGTCACGCAGGTAAGGACAGGTTCTTCTTCTGGTTTATCGAAGGTTTCCAGGAGAGCCTCCCTGTTTTGGTTCCTAGCTCTTTTGCAGGTTTTATTGATTATCTTGGAGGGATAGCCACGGTCCCTAAGCTTGTGCACCAGATCACTGGATTGTTGTTTGTAATCCTTGATGTTACTGCAATTGCGCCTGATGCGTAGGAATTGTCCATAGGGCAAGTTTTCCCTCAGGTGTCGAGGGTGAAAACTATCAAACCTGAGTAGGGAGTTTCTTGCTGTAGGTTTGTAGAAGGTGGTGGTGGTGAGTTTTCCATTCTCAGGTCTGATGTTCAGGTCTAGGAAGGGTAGCTCAGTGGAACTACTAGTGCATGTGAAACGTAAGTATGAGTCTAGTTGGTTGATCCAGAGCATGAAGTTGTCCAGTGATTCTTGGTTGCCTTGCCATATTATGAGGATGTCGTCGATATAACGACGCCACATTCTTATGTTGGTGAGGAAAGGGTTGGTTGGTTGTTGTATGTGTGTGTGTTCAAAGTGGGCCACATACAATCCTGCCACACTTGGGGCAAAAACACTGCCCATAGACGTTCCATTCGTCTGAAGGTAGTAGGTGCCCTCGTATTCAAAATAGTTTTCTTTAAGAGCTAAGGCAGCGCAGTCCAAGATGAAGCTGCGGGGGGTGTTGTAAGTCCAGGCGTTTGTCATTAGGACATCATGCAGTACCTTTAGCGTGGCGTCCTGTGGTAGGCTAGTGTATAGAGATTCTATGTCGAGACCTACAAGTAGTTCAGTGGTGGGATCAAAGTTGAGTTCCTGGATTACGCTTAGTAGATGTTTAGTGTCCTTGAGGTAGGATGGGGTCTGTTGGACCAAGGGGTTAAGAAAGAAATCACAAAAGCGGGATAAGGGCTCTAGTAATGACTTAATCCCAGACACGATGGGTCTCCCTGGTGGTGGAGTGGTGCCCTTGTGTATTTTGGGGACCGTGTAGAAATAAGGGGTCTTTATCTCTCTGGGACATAAGTAGTCCGCCTCTTGTTTGGATATATGTTCATTGTCCTTGGCATTTTTTACAAGCTGGTTGATAGTGACCTGTAGTTGTTCAGTTGGATCTTTTTGAAGGCGCTTGTAGTTCCTAGTGTCACTGAGGAGCCTCTTGCATTCCTGGTCATAGTCCGTCTTGTTCATCAGGACTATGCCGCCACCTTTATCCGCCGGTTTGATTACAAGTTTGGGATCATGCTGTAGGCGTTGAATGGTACTTCTGTCTTTGTTGGACAGGTTATTGAAAGTGTCCTTCTGCTGAAGTAGTTCTACTTCCGTGTAGACTGCCTGCTCAAAAGTCAGGATTTCTACCGGGATACTGCCCGGCGGGGGAGTGAAGGTCGATTTTGTTCTCATTCCCGTTTCGTTCGGCGTGCCTCCTACTTCAATGATGGTGTTGTCTTTTTTCTCAAAGAAAGCCTTTAATTTGAGTTTTCTGAAGAACTCTGCGAGTTCTACGTGTAGTTTGAACATGTCCAGTCTTGGCGTCGGGACGAATGAAAGGCCTTTATTAAGTACTCCTGTTTCCTCTGGGGTAAGTTGTGTGTCAGATAGGTTGAACACGAGAGGGCATGGGGGTGTTATTTGCTGGTTCCCGGTTGTTCCCTGGTTTTGTTTCTCGTGTTGGAGCTCACTGGCTCTTCTTCGGGTGCCCATTGGACATGACCTGGGTTCCGTCTCTTGCCCCGTCCTCTCCTGCCCTGGGATAAAAAAGGATATCGCTGGTTTTGATTTCCTTGAAAGAAGGGCATGTTGCCTTGAGGGTACATGTGTGGGTATCCGAAGTATGGGGGTGGTAGATGACCAAAGAAGGGGGGCGGTGGGCCAAAGTTGTGGTTTTGGGGACCTTGCCATGGTTGTGGCCAGTGTTGTCCACGTCTGCCTCTCCCTCTCGGTGTATTGGGTCCTGAGCTTGAGTTGCTTGAGGCGCTTGAGATGGAACTGTTGTCCGAATCGTCAGGCGATTTCTTGGAGGGAGTGTAGTCATCCTCCGAGTACAGGTAGGTTTTAGAATAACTGAATCTCTTCAGATCTTTTTCAAATTTTTTGATTTTGGTCTGGGTTAAGTAATCTTTATATTCCGCTATTTCGCGGTTTTGGTCTTCAAGCTTCTTTTTATAGCCTGTCACGGTGGTTTTGAAATGTGACTCTGTCGCCTGGATTTCTATCATGATGGCGTCTGATAGGCGTTTTGCAGTTTTAATAATGAGGACTAGCCAGTCCCTGGTGCAGTGCCAGGCAATCTGGGCCCAGTCTTTCCGAAATGCAGCGTCATCCAGGAAAATCCTGGGGGCATTGGTGACCAAGAGGCCAGTGGGAGCTGTGTTGGTTCGTAGATATTGTGCCAGGATGACCCCATGCAGAACTGTCCGAATCCTGTTCCTCTTCTTCTCCGTGAGTGAGTCCCAGTCGGTTGATTGGGCTACAGTGGCGGAGATGTTGAAGTCTGCCAGGAGTGAAGGATCAGCTAGGATTTCGCTGATATCCTCAGCAGTGAAGGTTAGGCCAACATTTTCGGCCATGTTGGGGGGGGGGTTGTTAAAGCTCTCGCAGCTGCGCGCTGCTTAGTATTATGCAGATCAAAAGAGAGAGAGAGCACTAGGTAGGCTAGCCCGTATCCCCTGGGTTATATGTCAAGATCAATGTGGACTAGCTAATTTTTAGGGGGGAGGGGTTAAAGTGACTCAGGTACGTCAGACAATAAAAAGGAAAAAAGCAATGTTTTCCTTATGAAAGCCCTCACCCACCGACCTAGTCGGTGGCATGCTTCATCATCGGGCCCACCGCAGTGGCACCGAATGTGCCCCGGGTGTGCTGCAACGCCAGGTGACTGCGGAGCTGGTATATTGCTGCGTGTGCAGTGAAGGGTTGAGACGTGTGAAAATTAAAAAGCTATACAAGAGGTCCCAGCACCCGAGGGTTAACAAGTTTTAATGAACTGGGCCTCTGTTAGCAGATTAAAAAGGCAAGAGGACAGTAAGGAGTGTTATGATGACCTCCAGTGTCCAGTGTGGTCTACATGTTTCAGCCAGTGCCTTTTGTATTCTAAGCTGGCTTTCCTCAGGACCAAAGAGATACGTGATAAAGTGCAGTTTAAATTATAATACACTTAAATTAAGTGTTTGTGTCAATTTTGGCTATGTGTAGCGCTCGCTAAGGCGCTGTAACTGTTAGAGGGGGATTCCCTCAAGCTTTTCTACACAGAACACATAGGACAAAGACAAGACGTACAGGAAAGAGTCATATTAGGGTGGCAAATCCACTGGTTGCCGGCTTTTAAGGTGGTGTGCGACCTATATCCGGCTAGGGTGAGCTCATGGCATCTGCATGGGACTAGTGAGGGTTTAATGAAACCGTTAGTGAGTGGTGGTGGGCTAAAAAACGAAATCACAAGGTGAGGTACAGGAAAGTACTGATACTAGGTCCTCACTCTGTTATTTCTTGGTAAAAAGCCTCATGGGTCGCCTGGCAGAGAAAGAGACCCTGTGGAAATAAACGAGGTTCACAAGGCTATCTAACCTGTAAGGAGAAAGAGTTCTTGCTTACCCCATTTTGCAGGACAAGTGGTCTTGTTTACTCACGAGTAGTTCGGTCTGGTTCCTCCTTGGACCTATTCGTCCTTCTGCGGCGCCCGATATGAGGTGAGTGGGCCGCCTAGCTTCATATTTATACTGTTTTTAAATGCGATTCACCTGTTTGGGTTAGAAAGAGAGGGAGGGATGCGCGCTAAACGCCGTCTCATAGTAGCTCTGTTAGCGCATGTGCGGGAAAGTAGTGCGCGTTTTGGCGCATGCGCAGTACTGTGCGGCAGTGTTATGCACTGGGCGCATGCGCTGGAATATACGCGCATGCGTACTGGTCGTCAGATTACTGATAGTGCATACTTGTTTCTAAACAAAGTATTTCACGTGGTTAATACTGCGAGTGACACGCTACCGGTGGTGTAGGCCACCTGGTTGGTCAAGACTCATGCAGGGGGGTCAGAGTGTGTGTGTATTTCTCACAAGGCGAGTGAGTGCATTAATATGCACTGGGAGGGCACGAAGGGAGAGGACAGCGAAGGGGGCGCTCGTGCAGGGGTACTGTGGCACAGCTATCAGAACGATATGGGGAAGATCTACACAGCTAAGCTGTAATACAATATTTTGCAAGGGTGTTTACACGGCTAGACTGTTCCATGGAATGGCATCGTTGAGGCCATGGATGTGTGTGGATAGCCGGTATATCCAGCGTTGTTCTTTTTGCAAGAGGAGTTTCTCATCTCTGAGGTTGTCAAATTTCTCAATGACAGTCCACGTAAAGTCATTGGGTGTGTGATTGTGGGTCAGGAAGTGGTCTGTGAGCTTACTTATGTTTTTCCCACATCTTATGGTGCTTCTATGTTCTGTCATTCTTGTGCGTACTTTTCTGGTTGTCATGCCGATATATCTTAGGCCACATCTGCAGGTTATCAAGTATACCAGATTTGAGGAGTTACAGTTTGTAAACTGTCGTTGTGTCCAGGTCTTACCCGGTTCCAAGTCAAGTGTTTTTGACGGAGATGTTAAGTGGCATACACTGCAATTGTTGCAGGGTTGGTGGCCAGTGATTTTGGGCATGCCCCATGCGTTGACGATGGTGTGGTCTTTATTCTGTGTTTTTGGCCGTGGTCTGGTATTCACCAATTGGTCTCTTAGATTGGTGGCCCTTTTGTAGGCGAAGCGAGGCTTTTCCCATTGTCTGGTGCCAGAATTGATGATTTTCCAATTGCGTTGTATGATGTTTGAAACTTGGTTAGACGCTGTGTTGTAAGTCGTCACGCAGGTAAGGACAGGTTCTTCTTCTGGTTTATCGAAGGTTTCCAGGAGAGCCTCCCTGTTTTGGTTCCTAGCTCTTTTGCAGGTTTTATTGATTATCTTGGAGGGATAGCCACGGTCCCTAAGCTTGTGCACCAGATCACTGGATTGTTGTTTGTAATCCTTGATGTTACTGCAATTGCGCCTGATGCGTAGGAATTGTCCATAGGGCAAGTTTTCCCTCAGGTGTCGAGGGTGAAAACTATCAAACCTGAGTAGGGAGTTTCTTGCTGTACAAACCGATCTTGCTGATCAAAGCGTACATACCAACACGGGCGCTTACATCAACAGGGGGTGGCCTACTGAGGACCCCAAGAATTAAGAAGGCCCGCATGGGAGGCAGGTCTTTCAGACACTTGGCGGCAACTAACTGGAACAAACTGCCAACGGACCTGCGTCTGGAACTAGATGAGGCCAGATTCCGGAAAAAATTAAAAACTTATCTTTATAGCAAATAATGGCCCGTGCTGTTTTTGTGTTCCCTGTCATCTGCCTACTCCCACTTTCAGCGCGCGGACACGCCGGTGTGCGTAAGCGCAGCGCTCAATAAATGTCCCAATAATAATAATAATAATAATTGCTGTAGGTTTGTAGAAGGTGGTGGTGGTGAGTTTTCCATTCTCAGGTCTGATGTTCAGGTCTAGGAAGGGTAGCTCAGTGGAACTACTAGTGCATGTGAAACGTAAGTATGAGTCTAGTTGGTTGATCCAGAGCATGAAGTTGCCCAGTGATTCTTGGTTGCCTTGCCATATTATGAGGATGTCGTCGATATAACGACGCCACATTCTTATGTTGGTGAGGAAAGGGTTGGTTGGTTGTTGTATGTGTGTGTGTTCAAAGTGGGCCACATACAATCCTGCCACACTTGGGGCAAAAACACTGCCCATAGACGTTCCATTCGTCTGAAGGTAGTAGGTGCCCTCGTATTCAAAATAGTTTTCTTTAAGAGCTAAGGCAGCGCAGTCCAAGATGAAGCTGCGGGGGGTGTTGTAAGTCCAGGCGTTTGTCATTAGGACATCATGCAGTACCTTTAGCGTGGTGTCCTGTGGTAGGCTAGTGTATAGAGATTCTATGTCTAGACCTACAAGTAGTTCAGTGGTGGGATCAAAGTTGAGTTCCTGGATTACGCTTAGTAGATGTTTAGTGTCCTTGAGGTAGGAGGGGGTCTGTTGGACCAAGGGGTTAAGAAAGAAATCACAAAAGCGGGATAAGGGCTCTAGTAATGACTTAATCCCAGACACGATGGGTCTCCCTGGTGGTGGAGTGGTGCCCTTGTGTATTTTGGGGACCGTGTAGAAATAAGGGGTCTTTATTTCTCTGGGACATAAGTAGTCCGCCTCTTGTTTGGATATATGTTCATTGTCCTTGGCATTTTTTACCAGCTGGTTGATAGTGACCTGTAGTTGTTCAGTTGGATCTTTTTGAAGGCGCTTGTAGTTCCTAGTGTCACTGAGGAGCCTCTTGCATTCCTGGTCATAGTCCGTCTTGTTCATCAGGACTATGCCGCCACCTTTATCCGCCGGTTTGATTACAAGTTTGGGATCATGCTGTAGGCGTTGAATGGTACTTCTGTCTTTGTTGGACAGGTTATTGAAAGTGTCCTTCTGCTGAAGTAGTTCTACTTCCGTGTAGACTGCCTGCTCAAAAGTCAGGATTTCTACCGGGATACTGCCCGGCGGGGGAGTGAAGGTCGATTTTGTTCTCATTCCCGTTTCGTTCGGCGTGCCTCCTACTTCAATGATGGTGTTGTCTTTTTTCTCAAAGAAAGCCTTTAATTTGAGTTTTCTGAAGAACTCTGCGAGTTCTACGTGTAGTTTGAACATGTCCAGTCTTGGCGTCGGGACGAATGAAAGGCCTTTATTAAGTACTCCTGTTTCCTCTGGGGTAAGTTGTGTGTCAGATAGGTTGAACACGAGAGGGCATGGGGGTGTTATTTGCTGGTTCCCGGTTGTTCCCTGGTTTTGTTTCTCGTGTTGGAGCTCACTGGCTCTTCTTCGGGTGCCCATTGGACATGACCTGGGTTCCGTCTCTTGCCCCGTCCTCTCCTGCCCTGGGATAAAAAAGGATATCGCTGGTTTTGATTTCCTTGAAAGAAGGGCATGTTGCCTTGAGGGTACATGTGTGGGTATCCGAAGTATGGGGGTGGTAGATGACCAAAGAGGGGGGGCGGTGGGCCAAAGTTGTGGTTTTGGGGACCTTGCCATGGTTGTGGCCAGTGTTGTCCACGTCTGCCTCTCCCTCTCGGTGTATTGGGTCCTGAGCTTGAGTTGCTTGAGGCGCTTGAGATGGAACTGTTGTCCGAATCGTCAGACGATTTCTTGGAGGGAGTGTAGTCATCCTCCGAGTACAGGTAGGTTTTAGAATAACTGAATCTCTTCAGATCTTTTTCAAATTTTTTGATTTTGGTCTGGGTTAAGTAATCTTTATATTCCGCTATTTCGCGGTTTTGGTCTTCAAGCTTCTTTTTATAGCCTGTCACGGTGGTTTTGAAATGTGACTCTGTCGCCTGGATTTCTATCATGATGGCGTCTGATAGGCGTTTTGCAGTTTTAATAATGAGGACTAGCCAGTCCCTGGTGCAGTGCCAGTCAATCTGGGCCCAGTCTTTCCGAAATGCAGCGTCATCCAGGAAAATCCTGGGGGCATTGGTGACCAAGAGGCCAGTGGGAGCTGTGTTGGTTCGTAGATATTGTGCCAGGATGACCCCATGCAGAACTGTCCGAATCCTGTTCCTCTTCTTCTCCGTGAGTGAGTCCCAGTCGGTTGATTGGGCTACAGTGGCGGAGATGTTGAAGTCTGCCAGGAGTGAGGGATCAGCTAGGATTTCGCTGATATCCTCAGCAGTGAAGTTTAGGCCAACATTTTCGGCCATGTTGGGAGGGGGGTTGTTAAAGCTCTCGCAGCTGCGCGCTGCTTAGTATTATGCAGATCAAAAGAGAGAGAGAGGACTAGGTAGGCTAGCCCGTATCCCCTGGGTTATATGTCAAGATCAATGTGGACTAGCTAATTTTTAGGGGGGAGGGGTTAAAGTGACTCAGGTACGTCAGACAATAAAAAGGAAAAAAGCAATGTTTTCCTTATGAAAGCCCTCACCCACCGACCTAGTCGGTGGCATGCTTCATCATCGGGCCCACCGCAGTGGCACCGAATGTGCCCCGGGTGTGCTGCAACGCCAGGTGACTGCGGAGCTGGTATATTGCTGCGTGTGCAGTGAAGGGTTGAGACGTGTGAAAATTAAAAAGCTATACAAGAGGTCCCAGCACCCGAGGGTTAACAAGTTTTAATGAACTGGGCCTCTGTTAGCAGATTAAAAAGGCAAGAGGACAGTAAGGAGTGTTATGATGACCTCCAGTGTCCAGTGTGGTCTACATGTTTCAGCCAGTGCCTTTTGTATTCTAAGCTGGCTTTCCTCAGGACCAAAGAGATACGTGATAAAGTGCAGTTTAAATTATAATAAACTTAAATTAAGTGTTTGTGTCAATTTTGGCTATGTGTAGCACTCGCTAAGGCGCTGTAACTGTTAGAGGGGGATTCCCTCAAGCTTTTCTACACAGAACACATAGGACAAAGACAAGACGTACAGGAAAGAGTCATATTAGGGTGGCAAATCCACTGGTTGCCGGCTTTTAAGGTGGTGTGCGACCTATATCCGGCTAGGGTGAGCTCATGGCATCTGCATGGGACTAGTGAGGGTTTAATGAAACCGTTAGTGAGTGGTGGTGGGCTAAAAAACGAAATCACAAGGTGAGGTACAGGAAAGTACTGATACTAGGTCCTCACTCTGTTATTTCTTGGTAAAAAGCCTCATGGGTCGCCTGGCAGAGAAAGAGACCCTGTGGAAATAAACGAGGTTCACAAGGCTATCTAACCTGTAAGGAGAAAGAGTTCTTGCTTACCCCATTTTGCAGGACAAGTGGTCTTGTTTACTCACGAGTAGTTCGGTCTGGTTCCTCCTTGGACCTATTCGTCCTTCTGCGGCGCCCGATATGAGGTGAGTGGGCCGCCTAGCTTCATATTTATACTGTTTTTAAATGCGATTCACCTGTTTGGGTTAGAAAGAGAGGGAGGGATGCGCGCTAAACGCCGTCTCATAGTAGCTCTGTTAGCGCATGTGCGGGAAAGTAGTGCGCGTTTTGGCGCATGCGCAGTACTGTGCGGCAGTGTTATGCACTGGGCGCATGCGCTGGAATATACGCGCATGCGTACTGGTCGTCAGATTACTGATAGTGCATACTTGTTTCTAAACAAAGTATTTCACGTGGTTAATACTGCGAGTGACACGCTACCGGTGGTGTAGGCCACCTGGTTGGTCAAGACTCATGCAGGGGGGTCAGAGTGTGTGTGTATTTCTCACAAGGCGAGTGAGTGCATTAATATGCACTGGGAGGGCACGAAGGGAGAGGACAGCGAAGGGGGCGCTCGTGCAGGGGTACTGTGGCACAGCTATCAGAACGATATGGGGAAGATCTACACAGCTAAGCTGTAATACAATATTTTGCAAGGGTGTTTACACGGCTAGACTGTTCCATGGAATGGCATCGTTGAGGCCATGGATGTGTGTGGATAGCCGGTATATCCAGCGTTGTTCTTTTTGCAAGAGGAGTTTCTCATCTCTGAGGTTGTCAAATTTCTCAATGACAGTCCACGTAAAGTCATTGGGTGTGTGATTGTGGGTCAGGAAGTGGTCTGTGAGCTTACTTATGTTTTTCCCACATCTTATGGTGCTTCTATGTTCTGTCATTCTTGTGCGTACTTTTCTGGTTGTCATGCCGATATATCTTAGGCCACATCTGCAGGTTATCAAGTATACCAGATTTGAGGAGTTACAGTTTGTAAACTGTCGTTGTGTCCAGGTCTTACCCGGTTCCAAGTCAAGTGTTTTTGACGGAGATGTTAAGTGGCATACACTGCAATTGTTGCAGGGTTGGTGGCCAGTGATTTTGGGCATACCCCATGCGTTGACGATGGTGTGGTCTTTATTCTGTGTTTTTGGCCGTGGTCTGGTATTCACCAATTGGTCTCTTAGATTGGTGGCCCTTTTGTAGGCGAAGCGAGGCTTTTCCCATTGTCCGGTGCCAGAATTGATGATTTTCCAATTGCGTTGTATGATGTTTGAAACTTGGTTAGACGCTGTGTTGTAAGTCGTCACGCAGGTAAGGACAGGTTCTTCTTCTGGTTTATCGAAGGTTTCCAGGAGAGCCTCCCTGTTTTGGTTCCTAGCTCTTTTGCAGGTTTTATTGATTATCTTGGAGGGATAGCCACGGTCCCTAAGCTTGTGCACCAGATCACTGGATTGTTGTTTGTAATCCTTGATGTTACTGCAATTGCGCCTGATGCGTAGGAATTGTCCATAGGGCAAGTTTTCCCTCAGGTGTCGAGGGTGAAAACTATCAAACCTGAGTAGGGAGTTTCTTGCTGTAGGTTTGTAGAAGGTGGTGGTGGTGAGTTTTCCATTCTCAGGTCTGATGTTCAGGTCTAGGAAGGGTAGCTCAGTGGAACTACTAGTGCATGTGAAACGTAAGTATGAGTCTAGTTGGTTGATCCAGAGCATGAAGTTGCCCAGTGATTCTTGGTTGCCTTGCCATATTATGAGGATGTCGTCGATATAACGACGCCACATTCTTATGTTGGTGAGGAAAGGGTTGGTTGGTTGTTGTATGTGTGTGTGTTCAAAGTGGGCCACATACAATCCTGCCACACTTGGGGCAAAAACACTGCCCATAGACGTTCCATTCGTCTGAAGGTAGTAGGTGCCCTCGTATTCAAAATAGTTTTCTTTAAGAGCTAAGGCAGCGCAGTCCAAGATGAAGCTGCGGGGGGTGTTGTAAGTCCAGGCGTTTGTCATTAGGACATCATGCAGTACCTTTAGCGTGGCGTCCTGTGGTAAGCTAGTGTATAGAGATTCTATGTCTAGACCTACAAGTAGTTCAGTGGTGGGATCAAAGTTGAGTTCCTGGATTACGCTTAGTAGATGTTTAGTGTCCTTGAGGTAGGAGGGGGTCTGTTGGACCAAGGGGTTAAGAAAGAAATCACAAAAGCGGGATAAGGGCTCTAGTAATGACTTAATCCCAGACACGATGGGTCTCCCTGGTGGTGGAGTGGTGCCCTTGTGTATTTTGGGGACCGTGTAGAAATAAGGGGTCTTTATTTCTCTGGGACATAAGTAGTCCGCCTCTTGTTTGGATATATGTTCATTGTCCTTGGCATTTTTTACCAGCTGGTTGATAGTGACCTGTAGTTGTTCAGTTGGATCTTTTTGAAGGCGCTTGTAGTTCCTAGTGTCACTGAGGAGCCTCTTGCATTCCTGGTCATAGTCCGTCTTGTTCATCAGGACTATGCCGCCACCTTTATCCGCCGGTTTGATTACAAGTTTGGGATCATGCTGTAGGCGTTGAATGGTACTTCTGTCTTTGTTGGACAGGTTATTGAAAGTGTCCTTCTGCTGAAGTAGTTCTACTTCCGTGTAGACTGCCTGCTCAAAAGTCAGGATTTCTACCGGGATACTGCCCGGCGGGGGAGTGAAGGTCGATTTTGTTCTCATTCCCGTTTCGTTCGGCGTGCCTCCTACTTCAATGATGGTGTTGTCTTTTTTCTCAAAGAAAGCCTTTAATTTTAGTTTTCTGAAGAACTCTGCGAGTTCTACGTGTAGTTTGAACATGTCCAGTCTTGGCGTCGGGACGAATGAAAGGCCTTTATTAAGTACTCCTGTTTCCTCTGGGGTAAGTTGTGTGTCAGATAGGTTGAACACGAGAGGGCATGGGGGTGTTATTTGCTGGTTCCCGGTTGTTCCCTGGTTTTGTTTCTCGTGTTGGAGCTCACTGGCTCTTCTTCGGGTGCCCATTGGACATGACCTGGGTTCCGTCTCTTGCCCCGTCCTCTCCTGCCCTGGGATAAAAAAGGATATCGCTGGTTTTGATTTCCTTGAAAGAAGGGCATGTTGCCTTGAGGGTACATGTGTGGGTATCCGAAGTATGGGGGTGGTAGATGACCAAAGAGGGGGGGCGGTGGGCCAAAGTTGTGGTTTTGGGGACCTTGCCATGGTTGTGGCCAGTGTTGTCCACGTCTGCCTCTCCCTCTCGGTGTATTGGGTCCTGAGCTTGAGTTGCTTGAGGCGCTTGAGATGGAACTGTTGTCCGAATTGTCAGACGATTTCTTGGAGGGAGTGTAGTCATCCTCCAAGTACGGGTAGGTTTTAGAATAACTGAATCTCTTCAGATCTTTTTCAAATTTTTTGATTTTGGTCTGGGTTAAGTAATCTTTATATTCCGCTATTTCGCGGTTTTGGTCTTCAAGCTTCTTTTTATAGCCTGTCACGGTGGTTTTGAAATGTGACTCTGTCGCCTGGATTTCTATCATGATGGCGTCTGATAGGCGTTTTGCAGTTTTAATAATGAGGACTAGCCAGTCCCTGGTGCAGTGCCAGGCGATCTGGGCCCAGTCTTTCCGAAATGCAGCGTCATCCAGGAAAATCCTGGGGGCATTGGTGACCAAGAGGCCAGTGGGAGCTGTGTTGGTTCGTAGATATTGTGCCAGGATGACCCCATGCAGAACTGTCCGAATCCTGTTCCTCTTCTTCTCCGTGAGTGAGTCCCAGTCGGTTGATTGGGCTACAGTGGCGGAGATGTTGAAGTCTGCCAGGAGTGAGGGATCAGCTAGGATTTCGCTGATATCCTCAGCAGTGAAGGTTAGGCCAACATTTTCGGCCATGTTGGGGGAGGGGGGGGTTGTTAAAGCTCTCGCAGCTGCGCGCTGCTTAGTATTATGCAGATCAAAAGAGAGAGAGAGGACTAGGTAGGCTAGCCCGTATCCCCTGGGTTATATGTCAAGATCAATGTGGACTAGCTAATTTTTAGGGGGGAGGGGTTAAAGTGACTCAGGTACGTCAGACAATAAAAAGGAAAAAAGCAATGTTTTCCTTATGAAAGCCCTCACCCACCGACCTAGTCGGTGGCATGCTTCATCATCGGGCCCACCGCAGTGGCACCGAATGTGCCCCGGGTGTGCTGCAACGCCAGGTGACTGCGGAGCTGGTATATTGCTGTGTGTGCAGTGAAGGGGTGAGACGTGTGAAAATTAAAAAGCTATACAAGAGGTCCCAGCACCCGAGGGTTAACAAGTTTTAATGAAATGGGCCTCTGTTAGCAGATTAAAAAGGCAAGAGGACAGTAAGGAGTGTTATGATGACCTCCAGTGTCCAGTGTGGTCTACATGTTTCAGCCAGTGCCTTTTGTATTCTAAGCTGGCTTTCCTCAAGACCAAAGAGATACGTGATAAAGTGCAGTTTAAATTATAATAAACTTAAATTAAGTGTTTGTGTCAATTTTGGCTATGTGTTGCGCTCGCTAATATGACTCTTTCCTGTACGTCTTGTCTTTGTCCTATGTGTTCTGTGTAGAAAAGCTTGAGGGAATCCCCCTCTAACAGTTACAGCGCCTTAGCGAGCGCTACACATAGCCAAAATTGACACAAACACTTAATTTAAGTTTATTATAATTTAAACTGCACTTTATCACGTATCTCTTTGGTCCTGAGGAAAGCCAGCTTAGAATACAAAAGGCACTGGCTGAAACATGTAGACCACACTGGACACTGGAGGTCATCATAACACTCCTTACTGTCCTCTTGCCTTTTTAATCTGCTAACAGAGGCCCAGTTCATTAAAACTTGTTAACCCTCGGGTGCTGGGACCTCTTGTATAGCTTTTTAATTTTCACACGTCTCACCCCTTCACTGCACACGCAGCAATATACCAGCTCCGCAGTCACCTGGCGTTGCAGCACACCCGGGGCACATTCGGTGCCACTGCGGTGGGCCCGATGATGAAGCATGCCACCGACTGCATCACCTAATGTAATGCGCGCACTTCAAAACATTAGGTGATGCAGTGCGCGCAACGAAATTCGTTTTATTTATTTAAATATTTACTTACCTGTAAAACTCCGTAATCCATACATCACTACCCCTCACACTGCCCCTCCCCCTGTCCACGTCTCCGCCCTACAGAAACACCTACTGCCGACCGCTACTGAGGCCACAGGCAGACCTGATGCGCAAAGATAACGACGCAACGCCGAGTTCTGCTCTACATTGTGCGCCCTCAAGGGCGTTGGACTGTGCCGCCTCTGCCCTGCGGGGAGATTTTTCTCGCCTTGCTTGTTTTGGTATACTCGTCACCTAACTTCAACAATGTTGTGGTAATATTCTTGTTTTGTACTTATTGGTAGTTTAAGGTTAATGTTGGTTCAATCTAAAACTGTTTTGAAAAACACTGCTGGCAACAGAGTAATTGGCTTTTCCGATTATTTACACTTTGCCACTTCGTACAATTTTATTTATTTTACGGCTCACTGGAATTCTACAAGGTAAAGTACAATAAAATGAGCGTGCTCTCCAGTTCAAGTGGCAATGCTGTTTTCATACTGTATGTTGATTGGTTTGATGGTTTAGTTGTTTATGATCCACTCTTTGGATAATATTTAAAAACTAAAAACCTATTTTAATCTTATTATACGTTGCTTACAATTTTGTAAATAGATGTAAACTTTACACTTATTTACAGAATTGTAAGCAACATATAATAAGATTGAAATATGTTTTCAAACATTACACTGTAAAGTGAGGAACCGCGTTTTCAAACGCGCTCACTGCAAACATTTAAAGACTTTGATTTCCCCATTTACCGTGTGAGTATGCCCTTGGTTTTCTACCAATTAGGTTATGCTCCCCCTTGTTTTTCACAGTTTTTTTCTCAGTTGCGTCTGTTTTCCCGCACTCATTAAAACAAAATTTGCTTTGGGTTTGATTGGTAGCCTTAGTCGATACCATAGTGAAATTTTGGTCTTTAAAGTTTTTTTGATTGGTGTTAGACCTGGCACCATGGGCGTGGGTCTCCCTTCCATTTTTGCTGTTGCCTCATGTATTTTTGCTGGGGTTAGATGCTTTGGGCACTGTGCCTCTGCTGTCCAGTGCCACAGTGCGAATGCTCCCTGTTGTAAATTGATGTATGGATTAGTGATTCCATGATTGGATGTTTGGTTTTCGTGTCAGACCCTAGTACAGTGCACTGAGTGTGCCCAGGGCGTGTAATCCAAATGCTGCTGGTGGGCCTGCAGCACTGGTTGTGCCACCCACAGAAGCAGCCTTGTAAAATGTGTCTATGGTCTGCCATTGCAGAGTCTGCGTGCAGCCTGGTACTGTCATGCTGACTGGGCAAGTGCACCCAATTGCCAGTCCCTAAACCTTCCTCTTTCTTCATATCAGACACCTCCAGGGCAGGGTGCATTGTAAGTATAAGGTAGGACAAGCCCTGATGTGTGTGGCATGCCCTAATAGTGAATTACAGCCATTTTACTTCTTCACCATTTCAAGGCTACCTGTTCTCCATAGGCCACAATGGGCTGTTAGAATTATTACATTTTATAATCCTAACACTCAGAGAACATGGTAGTAATTCCAGTTTAGTATGGCTGAACTTAGAATGATAAAATACATCTTTTAGTGAAGTTGGTTTTAACATTCGGGGCCCGATTCACAGAACTAATTTAAGACAAAATCCTAAAGTTACTACCATTTTGGTATTCACAGAATGCACTTACTCATTTTGGTATTCACAGAAGGCACTTACTCATTTCTGTATTCACAGAAGTAAGGAGTCTTAACTTTAGGACACCTAAATGCCTTTTGTGACTACGGAAAGTCTTAAAGTTAGGTTTTTCTCTCAGTGTAGGAGTAGTTTATTTATTTATTTAAAGTTTTCTATAGCGCGAACAAGACCCTTAGGTATCAGAGCGCTTTACATTACGTGAGGTAGTTATAGACAAGAGTTTGTAAATTCGTTCAATGTAAAGAGGTAGTTACATATAAAAGCAATAGATAGATATTATACATTAGACGTTATACATGAAGTATATACATGGTATGTCATATTCCGATGTTTACATTAATACTTATATATGTAATATATAATGGATGTTATATATGTTTGAATATGGCTAAAATGAATGGTCTAGAATCACTGATTCCCAAATGCTTATTGTTTGCATAGCTTTTGTTTTCACTCCTATATCAAATGTTCTTTTGACCTCGGTCCGACCTATGGAAGGAACTTATTTATTAGGAAGCTTTTCGTTTCCCTCTTGAAGGATGTAGTGTCTGTAATTTGTTTTATGCTTGGCGGAAGTGAATTCCAGATCCTTGGTGCTGCTCCTGAGAATGCTCTGTCGTACGATTTCTTCTTCTTGAAGATGGCTGGTCTCAGTAGCAGCTCCTCTGCACTCCTGGCTGGTCTGCTTCCTCCGGAGATTTTAATTTTCTGAGCCAGGTACTTAGGTGTGTTGTGGTGTAGCGCTTTGTGGGTTATGCATGCCATTTTTAGCTGGATTCTGGCTTCGTAAGGTAGCCAGTTTAATGCTTTCAGGTGTGGTGATATGTGGTCAAATTTTCTTGATCCGGTTATCAGTCTTGCAGCTGCATTGAGACATGCTTTTAGTGGTGCTGTTGAAATTTTTGGGAGCCCTGCTAGCGTTGTACATCCATATTCAATCCTTGAAATGACTAGTGATTGTACTGCCATTTTAAGATCCGTCGTGGATATGAATGGTTTCATTTTTCTGATGTAGTTCAGGTGATAGCTTGCGCTTTTTGCCATAGCTTTGATGTGGCCTTTCATGTTTAGGTTCTCATCAAGTGTGATTCCTAATGATTTTGCAGATTTAACTAGTGTAGGGGTGCAGTTTAACGCTGTGATCATATTGCACCATTCTTTCCCTTCTGTGAGTTTATTTGGTGGTGTGATTAATAGAAATTCTGTTTTTTGTGCATTTAGCTTCAAATGATTATCTGCTAGCCATTGTAACGATATTTTTAAGGCTTCATTCATTCTCTTGACCTCCTCCATGGATGTTATCTTGATATAAATCTGCGTATCATCCGCATACATGTGATAGGATATCTTTGAATTTCGAAGGATTTCTGTGAGAGGTTCAATGTGTAGGTTAAATAGTGATGGAGATAGCGTAGAGCCTTGCGGGACTCCAATTGAATTAGGGCTTGATGTTGAGAGTGACTGATTGACCAGGAATCTTTGTGTTCTATTCTGAAGGAAAGATTCAAACCATTTTAGCACATTTCCTGCCAATCCCATCCCGTTATGAAGCCTGTTCAATAATTTTTCATGATTTACCGTATCAAATGCTGATGATAGGTCTAGGAGGATAAGAAGACATGTCTGATTAAGGTCTAACGCCTGTAGTGCATCATCGACAATATGTAGGATTGCTGTCTCTGTGCTATGTCCTGTTCTGAATCCTGACTGACAGTCGTCTAGTAGTGAGAAGTTCGTGATGTGTTGGCTTAATTGGTTTTGAACACATTTTTCAATTAGTTTGGCAAGAATAGGGATGTTGGTCACAGGGCGAAAGTTATTTGGATCTGCTAGGTCCGCTGTGGGTTTTTTGATGATGGGAATGACTTGACCCGTTTTTAGGCAATCTGGCAGGGTTCCTTGGGATAGGGAGGCGTTTATTATTTTCGTCCATATGGGAATCACAATATTATTTATTTCTTTGACGCACTTTGATGGGAGTGGATCGTTATAGTGGTTGTTGGGTTTGATGTCCGATAGTGTTTTGGCGATGGTGTTTTGGTCCAGTATCTTGAAGTTATCCCACTGCGCCCTGTTTTTTGTGATACGGGTGATTTCCGATGTGATAATAACTGTTTGCGGTGTACTGTTGTCTGTGTTATCAATATTGTCAGCTTCATTTTTCCTAAGCTCTCTTTCCAGAGTATTAGCCTTGTTAGTAAAGAAAGATGCAAACTCTTCACAACTTAGTTGGGTTTTTGTCGTTTCTTGGGCAGTTTTGGCCACTTTATTAGATTGCTGTTTTAAAATCTCGAATAGTTTCCGCGGCCTATTTTTGGCATTATCTAGTTCCGATCTAATAAAATCCTTCTTTGAGTTTAGGACCTTTTTATTGTACCCGCTCCGGATTCTCCTAAAGGTGTTCAGTTCGTGCGTTGATGGGTGTTGTCTCCATTTTCTTTCCGCCTGTCTCAGTTTCCGCCTTTCTTCATTCAGTGTTCCACTAAACCATGGATTTTTGATCTTCTCTGTTGTTCTTTTCAGCTTTAGTGGCATTGTGGTATTGACTATGTTCGATACTGTTGTAGTATAATGATTCGTAAGATCCTCTACTGTCAGCATCTTGTTTGGTGGGTTTAGGTTCATCTCACAGCTTTCTCTTAGTAATTTCATATTCAGCTCTTTGGTATCTCGCATCCATTTCTTGTGTCTGGTAGGTTGACTGGTTCTGGTATTCTTCATAGTGTTTATCAGGAAGGTTATGACATGGTGATCAGACCAGTCGCATGGCTCAATTGCTGTAATTGAGGTATTGTTTGTCTTTGAAATTATCCAGTCTAACATGGCTCCCTTCTCATGTGTCGGTTGTGTGCATTCTTGGTTAAGGTTTAGCTCCGCTAGAAGATCTTTAAGAGCATTGACCTGTTTGTCATCACTATCGTTCCAGTGTAAATTAAAGTCTCCTAGAACAATGTTGTTAGCTTCGGGATTGAAGTTGGTAGTGATGATTTCCATTAGCTGATCTATGAAGGATGTATTATTGCCTGGAGGGTGGTAGATCGCATGCAGGTTGCATCTTTGATTCTCTGCTGATCTAATTTTGAGATTTAGGTGTTCGCAATATCCGAGTGGTTCTGTTAGTTCTTGGATGACCTCTAACTCCGATCTATAGATGCATGCAATCCCACCGCCTTTCTTTTTTGGTCTATCCAGTCTCACTATATTGTACTGCGGGGGTACAAGTAGGTCCATACAAGGTGATGATGATTCCGTTAGCCACGTTTCTGTCAGGATTGTTACATCAATTTCCTTGTTCATGATGAGGTCAGCTATATCTGATGCATGTTTTTTTGCGGACCGGCAATTGAGAAGTAGGCATTTCAAAGGTTTCCCTGATTTCCTTACTTCAGTGTTCTGTGTGTCATCGATTAGTTGGATTTGCTGTAAATTGTTAAGATTAGTTCTCCTTTCACTTATCTTTGCTGTTCTATTCACATCAATCTGAACTGTTTTAATATCTTCCCCTCTTTTGAGGTCAGAGGTTTCATAATCCCTTAGTAAGGATATCGTTTCTTCCTCCGATAGGTCTTTAAGGTATCTCTTAGGTCGGTTTTGCCTGTATGGAAATGGCATTGCCCTCATGTTTCCCTTTCTTTGAGAGATGATAATAGCATCTCGGAGTTGATCGATTTTGGTGTGAGAGCTTACCGTGAGTTCCAGCATCTTTTTCATTGCTTGAACTGTGTTTAGAATATTGACTACTTGGATTTGAAGTTCTTTGATTTCTCTCATCGTTCGGGATGAGTTATTAGTCTTGTGTGTTCTCTTCCTTCTTTGACCTTGTTTTGCTTTTCCGAGTTTACCTTTTTTTCTCCTCACCTGACCCTTCTTCATGTCATTATCTCTGTTGTCGGCTCTGCATCTGTTCGAATCATCCTCTTTGCTTGGTGTTCTCCCAACCATGTTCTTGGGGTATCTTCTTTGTGCTTTTCTAGAAGATCTTTGTGTAGTGTTGGAGTGTGGTGAGTGATTCGTGCTGTCTTCCATACCAGTAGTTGCAGTGGTTTCCTTGTCGCCATTTTCCGTGTTGAGGGGTGTTCGCTCTTCCTTCTCCGTTTGTTCCTGGCTGTTATTCTTATATTGTTCTCTCAGATCAGCTCTAGCCGACTTTTGTGTAGTATTGGTATGGGGTGAGGGAGTCGTGTTTTCTTCTCCACCAGTAGTTACGTTCATTTCCTTGTTGCCACCTTCCTTATCTAAAATTGTCATTTCTTCCTTCTGCGGTTGTTTCTGGCTGTTGTTCTCCTTTTGTGCTCTCAGTTCATCTCTATCTATATCCTTTCTGATGTTATGTTGCAGCGTTGGATCTTCTATCTGTGCCATTTCCCGGGTTAAATTTGTATATTGTGTTAGCAATTCTGTTCTTGACGAGACATTCCCTGACTGTGTTGCTCCTGTTCCCAGTAAGACTCCTGAGTGTGTTGGATGTGGTGGGTCCTGATGGTTTATGTTTGTTATGTCGTCAGTGTGGTTAGTATGGTTCTGGACCGTCGCATCTTCTCGTGGTATCAAGTTTAGTTTCTGGTGTTGTTTCCAGTTGCCGTTTCCATCTCGAGCTTTCATTCCACTACTGTCAGAGTCCTTCCTAATATTAGGAGGCAGCAATTGGTCTTCTATCAGACCTTCCTGTGTGGTGATTGTATATTGTGTGCTCACCCCGGTTCTTCCTGAGATATTCCCGGATTGAATTCTTCCTGTTCTTGGTATGATTCCTTGGCGTGTTGGTTGTAGTGGATCTTGAAGGTTTATGTTTGGTAAGCCATCAGTATTGGAAGAACTGTTCGGGACTATATTGACTTCTCGTTGGGTTCGAGGTGGCTGGGATCTTGTGTTTTCTGCTTCTATTTTTAAGGTTGAGAATACTTTGTCAAATTTTACTAACTCTCTGTCAGCTGCTTGGATGAGTACAATTCCGTTTTTGTATATAGTTATGTTTAGGACAGCTCTGCACCATGTTGATGGTTTGCTCCTAATTTTTGTGCCGTGTGGGATGTTGGTTATATTTTCAATATTTAGCCTTTTTGTCACAAAATTACGCCAGGTCGCCGTTCTTCTAGTGAAGAATATCAGGTCATTTATGATAATGCCCCTATCTGTGTTAAACGAGGGGTCCAAGAACAGTTGTTCAGGGTTTTTCTTCAATAAGTTGTGTTTGACCTTTTTAGCCACGTTCTTGGAAATCTTGGGGGGGTATGTTATGACTTGCGCGTTCATGCCTTCCCGCTCTGTGTACATGACCGACATAATGGTTCTTTAGTTCGTGTAGATCTTTAAGTGTTTCTCGTTTCTATCCTTCCAGGTTTCACTATGACCACCTTATTATCTTTCATAATTTATAGCTGTGATATCTTTACTCTTTCCACTGTCTTGCCTGTCCTCTTTTTATTTCTCTTCGTATGCTGCTACTATCTTAGCCCTTTTTATTTCTTACCACGCTTTGTCCTCTTTTTCTTTCCTTGTTTGCAGGTGTATCTTGTGTGAAGATATTTTGTTATTGATGAAGTTGCTCCCAGTTACAAGATGGCCGTTTGTTTCTCTGTCTGAGTGAGAGCTGAAATCCCTTCTGTTATGTTATGTTATGTTATTAAATCTTTTCTATAGCGCTCGGCTACTCAAGAAGAGTGTCCCGGCGCTTTGTAGGAGAAAGAGAAGAAACTGCGACATACTAACATAACACCAGATAAAAAAGAAGAAGAATCAGCCAGAAAATTTACAAAAGACAGACACTTGCTTGAAAGTCCTCTCTCACTTGTCTTTCTTTTGTCTTTCTTTTGTTGTTGTTGCCATCCAAGTCCCTTTTCACTTTCACCTTTTTGTCCTCTTATGTTTTCCTTATGCCTGATGTGCTGATTTGGGTGCAGTCTTTGTTCCAGGACTGACGATGTCAGTAACGGCTGCCATTTTAAGGTCAGGCAAGCCGGACCTTACTTCCCTCCGTTTAACTAACCGGTGAATCTTTACTTATTTAGAGCATCCAATCTTGCGCTGCTTGGCTGGGGCTGGTAGAACCTAGTCCCTCGTGCCGATTCCGTGATTGCGGTCTAAATAAAGTTTATTTGTCCGCTTTCGCCGCCATTGTTAGATCAGGCGGGGCGGATCGGATCAGTCTTTCTCTATCTCCAGTTTACCTATGCTCTTCTCATGGGATGATCCAAAGGAGGGGGGGGGGGTAACGCTGGAGGGGTAAGGATGCCCGTACCTTTACTCGCGTAACCCCGCTCTTCCTGCCTCGATCTGCCCTCCACGTCTGCAGTGTCCAGACCATGCCCGTAGTCCTCACGATGCTCCCGACGCTGTTTCCAGCTCCTCCTGTAGCGGGCCGGACCAGCGCAGCTCAAGGTGACAAGAGCTGTACTGCTGGTGATGCCGATGTCTCTCTCGTGTCCACCATTGTGAGCGCAGGCTGTGGACTCTTCGTGTCCAGCTCCCGTCCACCATATATCTCTGCCCTGCAGTCCGTCGTGGAGAGCTAGCCGTCTGTATCTGGTCCCGGTATGTTGTATTTCGTATTTTATTTTCTTCTCCCTTTTTGTACTGTTCACGCTAGGTTCCAGGTCGCAGAGAGGGTTTTTGCAGGGATTATTACCAGATTTGGCGATCCCTAATCCCGGAGCTCTTTTCTAGAGCTCCTGTTCGGCGGTCTTACAAAGGTCGAAATGTGTAGTAAAGTTAGGACTACTAACTTTAGAAATCCAAAATGCCTTCTGTGAATACCGAAAGTCTTAAAGTTAGGATTTTTCTCAGTTTAGGAGTAGTAAAGTTAGGACTCCTAACTTTACTACTCCTAAACTGAGAAAAATTCTAACTTTAAGACTTTCGGTATTCACAGAAGGCATTTAGGAGTCCTAAAGTTAGGACTCCTAACTTCTGTGAATACCGAAATCAGTAAGTGCTTTCTGTGAATACCAAAATAAGTAAGTGCCTGCTGTGAATACCAAAATGGTAGTAAGTTTAGGATTTTTTATTAAGTTAGTTCTGTGAATCGGGCCCTCTGTGTTTGAAAAATCCACTTTTAGAATGGAGGTATTTTCTTGTCTAACTACCCAAAGACTGCCTCTGCTAGGTTGTGTATTCCTTTGTCTGGCTTTGTGAGTGACAGGGCTGGGGATTCCAAGAGACAGGATGAGTCAGCCCAGTGGTGAATAAAGAGATCTGCATCTAGATGGGAGGGAGGAGTTGTCCCTGAACCCTGAATAGGGTTGTGCCTGCCTTCCACAATGCTGGCTCCACCCCTTGGGGAGCGGCTGATGTCTCTGCCCTGCACACTGAAAGAAGAGAAGGAGTCCTGTCAACAAAGTGCTCCAGGACTGTACTTTCCTTCCACAATGCTGGCTCCACCTCTTGTGGGGTGTCTGATGTTTCTGCCCTGCATTGTGAAAGGAAAGGAGAAGTCTGGTAAACAGAGTGCTTCAGAACTGGTTTGGATTGGGCAAAGGTCCCTCTCCCCTCAGAGAACAAAGAATTTTTGGGATTAAATATTGGGACCCTGATCCCATGAAATTAGATCACTTTGGATTACAAGACGAAACCTTTACTGAGGAGAGAAACCTAAAGAAACCGAGGAGAGACTATCCCTAAGCTGAAGTGCTGCTTGGGGGATTGGCCTGCAGTGGTTGCCTTACTGCCAAAGAAAGGAGAAAGGAACTTTGTGTACTTTGCTTTCAACTTGTGAAGGATCTCCAAGCACTTGGAAAAGAGCTTGCCTCCTGCGGAAGTCTCAGGGAGAACAGACTTCAACCCCTAGCTCCCCAGAGTTCTTGTTGTAGGGCCTGATGCTGTTTGGGCCTTCTGAGGAACTGCGTGTCGCAAGGAGCTGGAAGCGCAACTCAACGAGAACGAAGTCGCTGCTGCTGCCGTCGCAGTACTGAGCAATGGTGTCGCCGCTGGGGTTGTCACACTGCACCGCATCAAGAGAAGCTTGCCGCAATGAAGAGGAAGTGTGTCGCTGTCGCTGCTGCCTGCCATCGCACTTCCAAACAAGGGTGTCGCCGCCGGAGTTGTCGCACTGCACTGCATCAAGAGAAGAGTGTCACAACGAGGAAGAAGCGTGTCGCCGTCGCTGTTGCCTGCCGTCGCACTTCTGAACAAGAGTGTCGCCGCTGGAACTGTCACATCGTGGAAAGCGCCTCGCATCCCTGAGAAGCGTGCCGTAGTCGGAGCTGCTGCCGTCGCATTTCGGAACAAGGATGTCACTGCTGTAGTTGTCGCATTGTGCAGAGCCTTCACGCATCGTGGGAGAAGAGTATCGCAGTTGGAACTATTGCCGTCGCACTTCTGAACAAGGGTGTCGCCGCTGCAGTCCACGCATCGAACTGAGAACTTCTCGCATCCCCGGAGAAGCGTGCCGCATCTGAAAGATCTTCATGTCTTTATTTCTTTGCACCTGAACTTTGCCGCCTTTCCCTCACTGCGACATTGCCTGTCGTGGAAGCGCAACGCAACATAAGATACATTGACGCAAAGTGTTGCATCTTAATAACTGCACTGAACTAAGCTAAATCTGCACTGAACTAAGCTAAATCTACCATCTAAAAGTAATAGTATTGTGTATTTTTGTCGTTTGTGGTCTTATGGTAAATCTATATAAAGTATACATATTTTTAATATAAAACCTGGTGTGGTGTCCATCTGTAGTGTTGTCACTGGGTTACTGTATGTGGTCACAAATGCTTTACACACTGCCTCTGAGATAAGCCTGTCTGCTCGTGCCAAGCTACCAAGGGGGTGAGCAGGGGTTATTTAGGAGTGTAATCCCCTTATCCTGACTAGAGGCAAGGGTCCCTATTTGTCACAAGTACCTACCTGTGCCAACTACAGACCCCCAAATCTAACAATTGGCATAAATACGACTATCGAGCGCATTTTAGTAGTCCTGCAGGAGACGGTTTAGGCATGAGACCGAGGAATGCCGCCATGCAGCAGTTTCCTGTGTTCTAACAGCCGTTTGCGTGGTCTCTTTAACCAGGTCACCTCAAAGGTGAAGGTGATGTAGGCTCCACTGCATAAGTGCGAATACTGCAACCTCGGGCGTGCACTACCAGCCTGGTGTGCGCATATGGCCTTCATGCTCCACCTGTTGAAATTGTTTATTTGAGACTGCCTTTTAAGTTCCGACTACCCAATTGTGAATGCTGTGGACATGTCAATGCGAATGTGCAGTGACACAGAAATTCGTGTATATTTACATATTATATAGACTGACGAAAAACTCAAAACCATTCTCTACACATTGTTTGAGGTGCAGCATTTCTTGATAATCTGTCTGTCTCGGAAAACCAGTACCATGTAAATTCATTAGATAAGGCCAACAATCATTAGATAAGGCCATGTTCACATTTACTAAAACTGGGGCAAAACCTGCTACCTCTGCAAGTTCCTAGACTATTAATATGTTGGACACTATGTACTGCTGAAATCGACTTAAAGCAGCCTTTCCGCACCTTCATGGAGATACTCAGCCACTGGCCCTTCATTTTCAAACATTGAAGTTACCCCAAGAGAAACATAAGGAATATTTAGTTTGAGTTAACGGGCTATTTAAAATATAAGCTAACCAGCATATTTGACATATACCTTCAGAGAGCCCAAGTGGTCATAGTCTCCACTTTAGTTGGTTTCTTGGTCCTTCATACACTGTCGAAAGCGGATTGCCAGGATGATTGTCCCTGGCCATTTTTATTTGGAAAAACATTATTGGCATTTTTTTATACATTAAGAACTGGATATAGAAATGTTTGTTCAGGGAAGAATATTTCGGCCTCGTTTTTTGACAATTCGTCTGAATGCTGGATGTAATATGCAGTGTCCCTGTAGTAGTAATCGAAATGGGGTTGGGATAGAAGCAATGGACCAGATTAGGCTGTTGTTGATGTGTTAGGTTTGCTAAAATGGGCTAAGTGGGAACAAGAACAAAATACCGGACACAAGTGAAAAGGCTGGTTGAGGGAGGGTATGACCTGGTAGTAGGTAGAGTCGGCTACTGTTGTTCACTTAGTAGGTTAGGTGGCCAGGAATCCTCGCCAGCTGGTAAGGGTGGTCACAAGAGCAACACGCTAAACTGCCAAATCCTAGAGAGCAAGTACAAGAATACATCCATCTGCCTAAAAAGGATGGGTGTAACCACTTAATAGGGGACTTTTTAGTACACTGTGGTGATGTGTATTGCGCAACCTGGAACTATCCCATGTCACTGGGAATGTTCCATGTACTGTGTTCCAGCAGAGGCAGTTATTATCTGATCTTGCCATCGACCTGCCTGCTGGGACGGCTCTCCCTTCCTTCAATAAACTACACTTTGAAGAATACACTCTCTGTGTCAAGCGATCATCTTTTCAGTGGCGACTGAGGACGGGACCAACCCAGCGGTCCTACCAACTCGACATCAAAAAGAATCACCGTTTTTTTTTTCTCAGAAGAAAATTCCACAAAACCGTGAGTAAACTTTCATCTACCTTTTCCGGACCGCGCGGGAGAGCCGTACCCATTACAAACACTCATTAAAAAAAAAAAAAACTCAAAGAAACCTTTCCGTTTCCTTGTAAAACGAGCTACACCCAAAGGAGCCTTTCCTGAATGCACACGCGACTTCCTCAACTGCTGAACGCTCACACGAGCGCCGAACACACACGTGACTGCCGCATTACTAAACCTAAATAGGCGTTGTTGCCAAAGAAACATCCCAGGAGAGGCACTTAATGCGTTATTTATCTCACCGCGTTTCACGGAGCAGAAGAGATCTTCTACCAGCGCTGCCTCTTTCGTTATGATGACGAGGCCGAACATCCATTAAGTGACGTGACTTCTTCCCATACACTCTCAACCAGTCACAGGCACGGCGTGTACTTTGAACCAATCACAAGCACGTCCCAGCATATTGACGTACTTCAAGTCGTGTGGATTCCAAGTATCCATAACGACCGACTTCAACAACGACAGACACCGCCAGGCTACTTCATTGTTTGTGCACATCAGAGACTCTTCTGACATCGTTTTCACGCTACATGCTGATTTTTGCGCAACCCACGTCTAACATCCGTAACGCTGCGCTGACACACACAGCATTTACACGTGTATGTCAAACTTTTCCTTTCATATTATGAGAATACAGAGTTGGTGATTTCAAACGAGCTCATCTTGGAACTTGCACCATACTGCCATCTAGTGACAGAAACTCAAATTTAATTCAACATTTTTTTTTGTATTTCCTCTCTGTGATACACACACAATTAAGCAGTGTATTACTTCTGTGATACACACACAATCTTTGCAGCACATTACTTCTGTGATGTGCACACAGTCTTCGAGGATTAGACTCTGAATATTTTAAAAGTACATTAATTATTATTATTTTTTTTGCTAAAAAAAAAAAAAAAAAAAGAAAAACGCATTGCATCTAATTTTTTATGTATCATTCTTGAGCAAATTTATTTTACTTATTAACTCTCTATTTATCGCAATATGCAAAGTGTTACCCCACCTTCACCATTTTTACAAGTACCTGGGGATCCCCCATTAGAATGGAAGTTATGGATTAGATCTTTTATGGCCTATTTAGGGGCTATCGATGGCCAGAGATATAGACCAGAAAGAAAGAAGAACCTTATGTATTATCATTTGGGGGTCGAAGGTCAAAACGTCTTTGATCATTTACCTCCATATGATCCACCTGAAGGTCAGGATCCTGATGACTTCGAAGTAGCTATAGCAAAATTAGAAAAATACTTTACTAAAACTAAAAACCTAGTTGTACATAGGTATAAGTTCTTCACAAGAACCCAGAAGAATGATGAAAATATTGACACCTTTATAACTGCTTTAAAAATGTTAGCTGCAAATTGTAAATTTGACAATTTCACATCACAGCTCATTAGAGATCAGCTTGTTGCACGTTGCTATTGTAAAGAAATTCAAAAGAAGTTGCTGACATGTAAAGACCCATCATTAGATAAGGCAGTAGATATAGCTAAAAGCATAGAAACTTCTATGGATGATGTCAAACAGCTGGAAACCGCTTTGTCCAACACCACAATCTCTGGTGCTGTATCCAATACCACAATCTCTGGTGCTGTTTCTAATTTTCCTGCTACCAGAACTCCTTTTGTGCCGCGTGGCAATTTCAGAAGACCCAATTTATCTAGAGGTGGTAGATTCAGACAATCTGACTCTAGAATGTTCTGCTATAGATGTGGTTCTTCTTCTCATGTTTCTTCTTTTAGGAACTGTCCTGCAGCCAACCAGCAATGTGGACAGTGTGGTAAAATGGGGCATTTTGCTAAGATATGCATGAGAGGTAGGAGAGGAGGCACAAGAGGAAATGTTCGATGTGTCATCAATGATGAGAATTTGTACGAAAACAGTGACAATTTTTCGTATGAAGGTGATCTTTCTCATGAAAACATCATGCATCAAGAGTATGTAGTAGTAGTCACGGGTTCTCATGACAAAAATATTTCTCATGACATTCCTGATCCCGAGGTTGATGTTATCATTGAACAGGATCACGTTCAGTTGCTAGTTGATACTGGTGCACGCATAACCATTATTTCACAAGATAAATACACCAAATTTTGGCACAACAAGAGTTTATTACCCCCAGATATCCTTACTGTAGCCTTTGAAGGCAGTAGGATTAATTTACTTGGATTTTTCTGGGCCGACATCAAAGTATTAGGAGTGACGATCAAAGGGAAGGTGTATGTGGCCAGGAAAGGAATTAATGTTCTTGGTCTTATTCACCAAGCCGAAATAGGTCTAACTATCAAGCCAGGATTAGCTAATCCAGTTTTCATCGATAAACAGATTAAGGACACTCCCGTTACCACGATCAATAATAACACTTTAGGCACTCATACGCACAACATTTGGGAACAAAAGTTTAGTAGAATTTTCGAGAACCGTCTTGGAAAAATCACCAACTTTCAGCATACTATCAGGGTGAAAGACAATGTAGTTCCCACCAAGCACAAATTACGCAATGTCCCCTTGAGCATCAGAAGCGATTTGTCTAAACACCTGAAGGCTCTGTGTGATCAAGGGATCATTGAAAAAGTTGAATCTACTCTATGGCTTTCCCCCATTGTCTTAGCCAAGAAAAGGTCTGGAGATTTGAGAATGTGTGTTGACCTACGCACTCTAAATGAAGCTATTTGGGTTGATGGGTTTCCTTTGCCACGAATCGAGGACCTTATTGCCAAAGTAGGGTCGTCTTCGTGGTTTACGAAACTCGATCTCAAAACTGCCTATCATCAGGTAGAATTAAACCCTCAATCTAGACATCTCACTGCCTTCGTCACTCCTGATGGTGTCTTCCAATTTTGTCGTCTTCCTTTTGGGCTGGCGTCAGCCGCAGCTGTCTTTCAAAGACTCATGTCGGAGATGTTTGCCCATAATCCCAATGTAGTTGTCTTTCAGGATGACATTCTCATCTTTTCCAAAACAGAGAGTGAGCACGATAAAGTGATTGATGAAGTTTTTGAAGTTCTCGAGAGTAGAGGTCTGACCCTGCAGAAAGCTAAGTGCATTTTCAAGGCCAAAGAAATAGAGTATTTAGGACATATTATTTCAGAAAAAGGCATCAAGCCTAGGCCTGGTTTAGTTAAGAGTATTGTTGAGGCTCCAGCTCCTCAAAACAGAGAACAACTGTTGTCTTTCCTCGGTTTGTGTGAATTTTATGCAAAATTCATGAAAGATTTCGCAAAAACCACTGAATGTTTCAGGTCCTTACTAAAGAAAGGAGCTGTTTTCGAGTGGTCAGAAGAATGCAAAAAAGGTTTCCAGATTATCAAAGATCATATACTTTCAGCTCCGGCTTTAAAGGCATTTGTTGAGGGAAGACAAACTTTTGTCACGGTTGATGCATGTGAATATGGTTTGGGTGCAGTTCTTTCCCAGTGTTCTGGCGGGAAGGAGTATACGGTCGGCTTTGCCTCCCGCACTCTTCGTCCTGTGGAACGGAAATATTCCGTCATTGAAAAAGAACTTCTGGCATGCACATGGAGTGTGGAAAAATTCAAATCATATCTGTGGGGCAGGTCTTTTGTTCTCAGAACAAATCATCGACCTTTAGTCGATATCTTAAATGGAAAAAATGTTAAACGCACGACAGCTCGTTTGGCAAGGTTGTCCACGAAATTACTTGAATTTTCCTTTAGCGTCGAATACATACCTGGGGGAAGAAACAGCAGAGCTGACTGCCTTTCCAGGCTTCCCATAACTGACAGTGATGAACAAGATTGGGAGACTGAGGTGGAGGAGTGTTTTGTTGCTAATGTTGGTCAAGAACCTATCTCTTTTCTAGAAGATGATTGGATCAAAGCATTAAGTAATGATGTAATTCTTAAAGAAGTTTCCTCTCTTATCAGAAAGGGGTGGCCGAAAGAGAAATGTCTTTCTCCTGATCTCCAAATGTTTTGGAAAATTAACACTGAGCTCTCAATGGAAAATGATGTAATTGTCCGTGGTGACAAGTTGGTTCCTCCATCATGTTTTAGAGAGAAAATTATCTTGGCAGCACACTCTGGCCATCTTGGTGCCACCATTACTAAAAGAAAAGTGAGATCTGATTACTGGTGGCCAAAAATGGACTCTCAGATAGATGAGATTGTCAGACTATGTCCACGTTGCAGTGCTAGTGACAAGGTATTGGTGTTGGAGGGCCTTGTTGAATCCAAGGTTTCTGTTCCAGGTCGTGCTTGGCAGAAGTTGGGAATGGACTTTTTGGGACCATTCCATGTTCTTCCCAACAACTCCAAATACTTTTTGGTCCTCATTGATCATTTGTCAAGGTGGGTCGAAGTGGAACCAATCAGTATACCAAATTCTAAAAGTGTCATTGATTGTTTGAATAGTATCTTTTTGAGAGAAGGTTATCCTGAGGAAATATTAACCGATAACGGGGTTCAATTCATCTCTCATGAAATGAACTCTTTTCTGAAGTCGTGTGGTATCAAACACACCAGAACTCCTCTCTATCATCCGCAAAGCAATGGTAAAACTGAAAGGTTCAACAGAGTTATTGTGGAGTGTGTTCAATCTGCGTTCAAATCTAAAAGTTGTGTATTTAAAGCAGTTAATGATCTGGTATGGTCCTATCGCACTTCTCCTCATTCTGCTACCAATTATTCTCCCTTTAAACTCATGAGAGGGAGGAAAGCTTGTTCACAAGTATATCCTTTCTGGATGGTAAGAAATTTTCATCAGAGTGGCAACATGAGCAATATGTGGGATGCTGCTCATAGAAAATCCTCTGATGTGTGTTCTAAACAGGTCAGACCTGGTAGGAAAATGTCTCATAACATCCAGATTGGGGATTGGGTCAAAGTTAAAAACCCCGTTTCAGTTAGGAAAGGACTTTCAAAGTTTTTAGATTCTCAGCAAGTAATGGATACTCGCAGGAATGCGGTCAGATTGACCAATGGCAATTGGTGGTGTACCTCTCAAATCGCAAAAGATCCCTCTGGTTTTTCAAGTAATGTCAACTTTAAAAATGTTTCAGAGGGAGATGGGGTTAGAAGAAGTACTAGAATGTCTGTCAGACCTAGCAAACTGCGAGATTATGTTTAACCCTGCTGTACTTTTCATTTGAATTCAACTGGCTGCGTAGTTAGGTTCAACCCTACTGTATTCCTTATTTACTTTACTATGATCTGTGTTTTACTTTCATTGTAATTGATGTTTTGGTGGTTCTCTTTCCAAAGAGGAGAGGTGTGGTGATGTGTATTGCGCAACCTGGAACTATCCCATGTCACTGGGAATGTTCCATGTACTGTGTTCCAGCAGAGGCAGTTATTATCTGATCTTGCCATCGACCTGCCTGCTGGGACGGCTCTCCCTTCCTTCAATAAACTACACTTTGAAGAATACACTCTCTGTGTCAAGCGATCATCTTTTCATACACTTTTTATGTAATTTAGTGACGCTGTTTTCGAGTGCACCACAAGATCATTAAGTGCTCCAGGCTTTCTCCGGAAGGTAGCTGATGATTATCAGACGATTTTAATATCATTATTTTAGTTTTTGTGATGCATTAGGTAGTTTGAATTACTAATTAAGTACTCAATGGCACACTACACTTTGAAAAGAGTGCCTTTAAGGTCCGTCCAGGCACTACACATTATGAACCCTGGTTAATGACGACTATTAACCACAATGCGAAATTACAGTAAGCACGTTAAATCTATAAAAATAAGACAAATTCATCCCTCATTTACTTGCACATTTCAGAAAGAAGCTGCAAAAATAATCAAGTAACATGCATCACCTAGACTCAGGTCCGGGTCAGCACTCTCCCGTAGCAGCTCCGCCGGTTCACCGCTCTGCTTAGTCCCCTGTGCACCTCAGAGCAGAGCAGCAGCACCTGCAGCCTCCACCTGCAGCCCGCCCCTTCACCGGCCCGTTTAGTCCCTCGCCTCCCGCACCCCTGTCCTCCCGTTCCACCTGGTGACTGTTGTCCGGTACGTGTGCATTTACTGCATTTAATTGTTTTATACTGGCTCATTGTGCCTGCCTGCCTTCCTTTGCGTCCTCACCTGATTCTCCTGCCGTTTTCCTGCTGCCGCAGGCCCGCAGCCTCTCCCCCCGGCACAGACCCGCTCCGCCTCCCCTCCTCTGGTTCCCGCCCCCTCCCCTACAAATGGCGACCGCTGCATGGCCATGCGCAGTGGATGCGCCACTGGTGCCCGTTCGCACCTGGATCGCATCCAGCGCCAGACCCCCTGGCCCCCACGACAACCACCAGACCCGACGCTGCTATGACGCAAACACCCTCCAGGCACTCAATGCCGTCCGAAATTCCACCTGCTTCCAGGCCAGCCTAAAGCTCACCCACGGACCCTTCACCTGCAGAAACTACAATTACACCAGCCAGCACACACCTGCACATCCTGCCCATCCCAACACTGCAGGCCACAACCACCTCAGCTGCATACTACTCATCACACACTCAGTCCACAAGCACTCTGTCGAACTCTGGGACCTGCTCGACTCCTCCACCCCGGACGTCACCTTCATGACGGAGACCTGGATAAACACCTCCTCAGTGCCTGACATAGCCATTGCCATCTTGGACGGCTACAAAATTACAACCAGGAACCGTAACAACAACAAACCTGGAGGTGGAATCACCATCATCCACAGGGACACCATCAGAATCTCAACAAACAGCAAAGATGACCCCAGCATGGCCGAACACCTACACTTCCAGATCCACGTCGATCACAACACCATCCTCAGAGGAACTCTCATGTACAGACCCCCGGGACCCCGACCACAATCCATCACCGACCTCATCAGCACGCACGACCTCACCTCCACAGACTACATCCTCCTCGGAGATCTGAACTTCCACCTCTAGGACGCCAACGACAGCATCTCCACAATGCTGATCGATAACCTTGCCAACCTCAGACTCAAATAACTCATCATGCCACCCACCCACTCTGCTGGACACACTCTCGACCCCATCTTCTCCACCTTCGACCACATCACCTTTAGACACACCACCGTACTCCACTGGACTGACCACCACTGCATCCACTACTCCTTTGAGAAACACACCACACACAACCAATCGCAATGTATCCCATACCGCAAGTGCAAAAAAGTCAACAAAGACCAGCTCATCACCACATGCGCCCGAGACCCACCACCCGAGCCCTGCAAGACCGATGCAGCAGCCCACAACTTCAGACAATGGATCGACGACTGCACCAATACCCTCGCCCCAATCAGGAAACCCTCCAACAGGCACACCGACACGAGAGCCATCTGGTTCAATGCCGATCTCCAGAACTCCAAGCTCACCTGCAGGATACTCGAGAAGCAGTGGCGCAAGGACCAGACAACAGCACAGCCCTCAGGAACGCCAGACGCAATCACCAAAAACTCATCCGAGCCACCAAAACAACCTCCTTTAAGGAACACATCGACAACAATGCATACAACAGCAAAGAGCTCTTCAACATCGTGAAAGAACTCGCCACCCCCAGCCCCAACTCCAATGACGAACCACCATCGCAAGAACTCTGTGACTCCCTGGCCACCTTCTTCCACCGCAAGATAGCGGACATCCACAACAGCTTTGACTCCCAGGCGCCTGCGACAGACACCAACACCCCCGGCTCAACACCCACCAAACACACTGACCTTCTACTCTCCTTGCACAACATCAATGACGAAGACACCATCAAAATCATGAAAACCATCCACTCCGGCTCACCTTCCGACCCCTGCCCCCACCACATGTTCAACAAGGCAAGCTCCATCATCGCACCCCAACTCCGGAAGATCATCAACATCTCCTTCGAGACCGCCACTTTCCGAGAGAGCTGGAAACATGCCGAGATCAAAGCCCTACTCAAGAAACCCCAGGCGGACCCAAAGGACCTCAAGAACTTCCGACCCATCTCCCTACTCCTGTTCCCAGCGAAAGTCATTGAGACAACTGACAACAGACAACTGACCCACATCCTGGAGGAGAACAACGTTCTGGACTTCTCCCAATCCGGCTTCCGCAGCAATCACAGCACCAAAACCGCCCTCATTGCGCCACTGTAGACATCAGGACCATATTCAACGAAGGCGAAACCACAGCCCTGATCCTCCTGGACCTCTCGGCTGCCTTCGACACCGTCTGTCACAACAACCTACGCACACGCCTCCACGACGCTGGAATCCAAGGAAAAACACTGGACTGGATCTCCTCCTTCTTCACCGGCAGAACTCAACGAGTCCACCTTCCCCATTCCATTCCGAAGCGCCAGCTTCACTCCGCCGACCTCACCCTTGCCACCGTCCCACGCATCTGCCGAATGACCACCGACGGCAGATCATTCTCCCACCTCACCGCCAAGACATGAAACACTCTCCCCACCCACCTGCAGCTGACCCATGACCTGTTGACCTTCAGGAAACTACTCAAGACCTGGCTGTTTGACCAGTAGCTGCTTTCCCCTGCCCCCCAGTGCCTTGAGACCCCCATGGGTGAGTAGCGCACTCCACAAATGATTGATAAATTGATTGACGTCACTCCTGCCATTAATCAATATAGGTTTTTTTCATTGCACACCGACTGGTGCAGTTAATAAAGGCATTATTTCAATAACATTTTTATTCATCATTTAATTTCTTTTAGGTTGCAGACTTGCACTTTTTGGTACTGAATTGAATTTCCAGTATTCATAAACTAGCACGAAAGTACAAACTTGGGTGTGTGTGGCCGTTCACCAGTGGCACATGAAGTAACAGTAGATGTTGGAGTACCCAGGTTGAAGTGCTGCATGGCTAAACAATATATATGTCACAAAGGCAAGACCTATTGGCTATGCCACTGCTAGTTTCTTAAGCACCCAGTGTTTTGTGCACTTAGAGATGTAGGTTGGGAAACAATATAAATCATTCCATTTAAGTCTATGTAGCAATTACTAACCTCCACGAATATTTAAAAAAATATATATTAATATGAAATAAATTAATAATGTATACACAAGACAGAATATATAGGTAATGCTAGCAAGGCAAACTTGTTCAGCAGCTCTAAATTCTATTGTAGTAATAGTTATTTTTTTACCTTTACCAACAATTAATTGATAAGACGCCTAAGTCAGACTAGAGCCTTGCTCCCCAGCACCAAAGAACATAAAGATTGCCGTTATGCCACATCCTCTTCAGTACATGCTAGTGGAAATCTCCTGTATGTGGCATCAACGGAAACAAAAGATTATAACAACACAAATAAACGTTCATATATTTTTTCAAAATAACTTTATTATTTTGTGTCCAAATAAGGCAATTAGTATTATCAGAAAAACATTTTGCATTGAGCTGCTTTAAAGGGCTGCAGAACTCCGATGTCCTGGCAGAACACACACACTTTCATGGAAATGCAGCACTGCTCAAGAGGCTAGGTTTTATTTGAAGGAAACGTCACTTAGCATTGTTCTGAAAATACAAATTAATCCACATATCGTACAACAAATAACAGGGTTGTCGATGCTGTGTAAGCAGCTGCAGGGCGATTGAGTGAAGCTTTTATACCTTTTGAAATCGGGGATGCTGCTTTTATGGCTCTGGTTGTACTCAGAACCTTTACAGACAGTTTCTGCTTGAGCACGCGCACATACCCACGGGCCAAAACATGGCCTCGCGCTTCCCTTTTATAAATTGCTGTTTTCTTGTTTGAAGTGTCTAGCCCTGGACTTCAGATTAGATTAATGTGGGTCAGTGTTGCCGGATATCAGGCAGCCAGGCTTTAAAATATTATCCCGTGGTGCACTCTCGGCTCTGGTACAGTCCTGCCAAGCGTTACGCAACACGAGTGACGCCCACGCATTTCAGTGCAGTGATCCGCATCACCACACTGAAATGAAATGTCACGCATTTTTGCACCTGCCAGGCGAGCCAACGGCGCCTGTCACTGTGCCCGTCACCATGGCTCTCTCTGCTGCTGGAGGTGCCGCCTGTGTCTCGAAACAGTTAACAGCAGCAGACTGCGCAGCTCTCTGAGAGCCGACGCGCTACAAATGTATCGACTGGGCCGGGGATTGTTAATCGGATGTGACCTCATCACGTCCGGCTGCCTGCAGAGGAAGTGAGGTCCCTGGTCCTTAGTAGAGGCGGGGGACTCGAGAGAGTTGAGTGCCTCCTAACGTTTGACTTAAGTTCGTGGAGCCTGCCGCTTCTCGCACCTCTGTTGTGCTCCCCTCTTATCAAGGAGCCGCTTGCCTGCTCCGGAACAGAGTTGGAGGACCGCGGTCACTGCAGTGCTGGGCAAAAGGGTTAAGTGGTGCCTGCAGCCTCTGTTGATTCTGCGCGAATCTGGACCGGACCACGGATGATGCAGCCGGTCGAGTTTTGGGCCTGCAGACTCTCATGCGCTGGTCGGTTCCGTGCTTCACTCTGAGAGACTGCCATTGACATTACTGTCTAAGGTAATGTAATTGCTTTATATTTCATTTATGCGCCATGAACATTCCTGCTGAGAGCCGGGTTTTAAACTGTTCACTCCACACAACCAGCAATCATTGGCAATTTGGCAGCCTTTCAAACAAAACCTTGTATTCTTCAGTTGGCAGGCAAAATTGCTCTCTGATTTGCGAATTCGCTTTCGAAAATGATTCAGCGTGGAAAGGATTCGAATTGTGGCTGATCATGGCTGTGTTGTTGGCTTCTTGCATTATGGGTGTAATTGTTTTCGGTGCGGCGTGATTTGAAAGCTAAAACACACGATCCAAATTGCCTCTCGCACGGGTTTTATTTTGTATGGGTTTGAATCTATTAGGGGAGTGAAGGGGAAGCCATAAATCCGGGATGGAAATTGCAGGCCGTGGAAAGCAGGGAGTTCCATTGCATTATCTTATGGAAAGACACAGTGTACCTTCACTGAGCAGAACTGGTTTCAGATTACATCTGGCCAGCTCTGATCTTTCTATAACCACTGCAGGCGCAGAGCGAAATGCTCCTGCCTGTGCAGAGGGTTAACATGCTGCAACAAAGAAGGTGTACTTTGACATTACCGAACTGTATTTTATGTAGATAGCTCAGCAGGTTAATGCTTTTGCCACAGAGATCCTTTAGTTACTTGTGGTTCAGCCGCACCTGCTGAGCTGAGGGAGGGTGCTGTGCTTAAACATAACTTATGAGTGTGAAAGCTCCTGCTGGAGAGTTACTTGTCTGGTGGCAGTTTTAACTCACCAAAAAGTAGCGCAGAGGGTTGCAATATACTTTGCAACGATCAGTTGCTTTGCACCAGTTTCAAAATCTTAGAGTTTCTCGTTGTTCAAATGGGTGTCATTTCTAATATTTATAAGTTTCCGTCTTCTTCATTGCGTGATTTTGACCACGAGAAAGTGTCGCTCATAGTTGTTGAAATGTTACTCATGATTACACTAAAATTCTGAAAATGTCACACATAGCAATCTGAAACCTTGGCAGCTATGCACATTACATGTTTGTTATGTTCTTGCTGTATACCATGACTATCAAGGATAAAATTGTCATCCATACTCTTATCTTCTTCAGGAAAGTTTAACCCTATCACACGTCTCTTTCCTGCTTAGGCAGGTTGCCAAATGAAGTAAGAGTCACATGGGAGGTTTCCGGGCCTTATCTGATTTATACATTGCTAAAGGTTAACGGACTGAAGTTAAGATTCACATGGCTCAGTGACCGGCGCACGATGAAAGCCCTTATGTGCCCCCCACTTGCCTGGAGACAACACCCGCACAAAGAAAACATGGCACCCGCGGCCCATGGCTCACCTAAAGCCCCATTGTCCTGCCCACACCCGGGCTCCGCCGACCAAGAGTGTGAAGACTCCGCAAGCCCTGCCAGAATGATGATGCCCTCGCTCAGCCCAGCTCTTCTGCCACGACGATCGCCTCCCAACTTCTTTTTTAGGTTCTCTCTCCGACTCTTCCCGCGCCGCACGCCCCTCCAGCTGCGCCGCCGATTCCATCAACACTGCTTCTCGTTTAGCAGACATCCACGCTTGTCCCCGTGCCGGCCTGCGACACGAATACCTGCAAGGGGGAAAAAGCAAAAATAATTACAGCCTCCTAGAGGCTGGAAGGGCAAGCAGTGGCTCGCAGGCGTCAAAAGAGGCAGACTCTCGCGCTCCACGGCCTTTTAATCCTTCTTTGGCCAGGCCGGATCTAACCGGCCTGGCCTTTGTTCCCTTCATGACCCGGAAGTGACTCAATCACTTCCGGGTCACCAGGGGACCCAGGTCTGAGTGGGGGCCGGTGCGCCCTACCATAAGTGCGGCAGGGCCGATTTGGCCCCGCCTTTCCATTCTGCAGCCACCAGGGTACCACATCTTTCATCTCCGGCGAGCACTTTTTTTTTTTAATCTGTAGACTCCAAGGAAACGTTTTGCATGACATCAATCAGATCGATATGTCATTACAACAAATAACACAACCTCGAGGTAGAGGTTTCTAATGAGATTTCTTGTTAAGAAAAAAGAGAGCTGATGGGTTACTAAATTTATTGAGAAATTAGATTTTTATTTATTTGTATTCATTTACTGCATTTCTGTAAAGCGTGTACATTACCCGAAGGTGTCAGAGCGCTGTACAATAGAACCAGTTAGGTTACAAGAGAAAATGTTACACAATAGAACATTACAAAGATAAAAAGGAGACTTAAATGGAAGGGTACCCAAACACAAAAGCCAACACCGCCCGCAAGGGTGAGGAATGTACAAGAAAAAATACAAATTTACAATGATTTGAGAACTTCCTAGAGGGGCTTGAGAATGAAAGTATTAGTTCTGAAAGTGAGAGTCAGCACCAGCAGAGAATGACTCATCCTCCCACGTCACTTAACCTGACGGAAAAGCAAATAAAGTTTCAATATTTGACTAATTATTAGAGTTTCCTTTGAGTATCGATGCACAACACCATTTCTGCTACAGGCATCCAATGACGGCTTAAAGCCTCAGGGGTGATTGTCACATTTTAAACATTTCAAGAAATAAATAAACCCACAGGAGAGGACCCAGCCCTGCCAGCTCCTATGCCTGCTGCCTCTCTTGGCTTCCCCGGTGCCACATCTAAGGCAGAGGTCTTCAAACTTTTGTAGGTTGAGCCCCCCAGCTGAATGTTTTTAGATGTTGGGCCCCCCCACCACCTGACAGAAATTTCTGGAATTGACCGCCACGCGCACATTCCGTACAGGGGTGAGTGAGGTGACCATATGAATTTGGGTGTGCATGTTAATGCAGAGTGGGACGAATGAATGTATGGTTAGTGGTGGGTTTATTGTAGTGAGATTGCAGATGCAGCAGTGAGGGAGACAGGTGAGTGAAGTATCACAAGTGCAGGTTGAGTAGTGTGCTTGTGTGACTGCGGGGTGAGGTACAGGGTGAACAGCGCAAGTGCATTGTGAGCGCAGAGTGATCACTGTGAGTGGAGGGTAAGTGGGTGAATGATGTGAGTGCATGGTGATCAGTGTGAGCGCACTGTGATCGCTGTGAGTGCAGAGTGATGATTGTGAGTGGAGGGTAAGTAGGTGAATGATGTGAGTGCATCGGGATCAGTGTGAGTGCTGGGTGAGGGTGAAAGTGAAGGGCGAGAATGAGGAGTGAGTGGTCTGAATGCAGGGTGCATTCCCAGACACTTGAAGTAGCTCAGCATGTTATTGACAGCAGCGTAGGGTTTCAAATGTATTAAACCATTGCTAATATGGCAGTAACCAGGGATCAGGGTGGATGAAATAAATTCTTGAGAAGAACGCTGTAATGCTGTAACGCTGCTATTTTGCACAATTATTCCTGCTGCTATTTTTACGCTGCTAGCGGAGCTCTATCATCTGTTTTTAGCTCTTTGCCATTAATTGCATATTTTAACGTTTTTAATCCCCCCTGCCCTTTCCCTTACTGTGCTCTGGTTCCGCTGCACTTTGCTGCACTTTACAGACAGTGGGGTGCTTTATTTTCCTATGTAGCATTGGTTTCGCTTGTTTGCACACGCCCCTTTCTGGTCCCGGATTCAGCGCTCGACCCCAGCGGTTTCCCGGAAGTGAGGCGGGACCGCATTGCACCGGGGTTGACGCTCTAGGCGGCAGATCGCGCGACCGTTTATAATCGGCTGAGGTGGCGTGCTCAGGTTGTGAGTATCTTGAGAAGAACGCTGTAATGCTGTAACGCTGCTATTTTGCACAATTATTCCTGCTGCTATTTTTACGCTGCTAGCGGAGCTCTATCATCTGTTTTTAGCTCTTTGCCATTAATTGCATATTTTAACGTTTTTAATCCCCCCTGCCCTTTCCCTTACTGTGCTCTGGTTCCGCTGCACTTTGCTGCACTTTACAGACAGTGGGGTGCTTTATTTTTCTATGTAGCATTGGTTTCGCTTGTTTGCACACGCCCCTTTCTGGTCCTGGCTTCAGCGCTCGACCCCAGCGGTTTCCCGGAAGTGAGGCGGGACCGCATTGCACCGGGGTTGACGCTCTAGGCGGCAGATCGCGCGACCGTTTATAATCGGCTGAGGTGGCGTGCTCAGGTTGTGAGTATCTTGAGAAGAACGCTGTAATGCTGTAACGCTGCTATTTTGCACAATTATTCCTGCTGCTATTTTTACGCTGCTAGCGGAGCTCTATCATCTGTTTTTAGCTCTTTGCCATTAATTGCATATTTTAACGTTTTTAATCCCCCCTGCCCTTTCCCTTACTGTGCTCTGGTTCCGCTGCACTTTGCTGCACTTTACAGACAGTGGGGTGCTTTATTTTCCTATGTAGCATTGGTTTCGCTTGTTTGCACACGCCCCTTTCTGGTCCCGGCTTCAGCGCTCGACCCCAGCGGTTTCCCGGAAGTGAGGCGGGACCGCATTGCACCGGGGTTGACGCTCTAGGCGGCAGATCGCACGACCGTTTATAACGCCATGTGTCAGCGACCGCGCAGCGGACGCGCGCAGCGGGCGTGCCGTCTGCGCGCCGAAGGAGCGCCAAAGGAGGGCCCGTCTGTGCCCGTCCGTGCTCTGGCCGGGCACAGGGCCCCGACCCCTGTCCGTCTTCCTTCCACCTCTGTCCCTCCTATACCATGTCGGTACTCCGCTGCCGACCTTAGAGCCCTTCAGGTCCCCCCTTGTGAGGCGGCTCACTCCTGGGCGCTTTCTGAAATTCGGTCCCGATTTTGCTCCTTCTGCAATTATCCTTTTCCTAGTCCTGCCACCCCGCCTACTCAACCCTGTAATGAGACTAAGATCATACAAGCGGGCCTGATCAATGCCAGATCTCTTGTCTGCCACACGGCTGAAGTCTTTGATCTTCTAGCTGATAATGATCTCGACCTACTCTTTGTTACCGAGACTTGGATGACTGACTCCTGCTCGCCGGTAGTCGAGTTAGCTATCCCTCGTGGTTTCAGAATCTGTAGAGTTGATCGCGCTGCCGATGTGGGAAGAGGAGGGGGGGTTGCCGTGATCTATAGGGATCACTGGTCTCTCACCTGCGAGCATCTGGACAAAATCAAAGAAGCCGAACTTCTCCATTTCTGCCTGGTCATTAGTCCGCATTTTACCTTAGGTGGCACACTACTGTATCGACCACCAGGCCACGTTGGAAACTTTATTGGAGCTTTGGAGGAGGTTATCGTGCCACGTGCCTTGCGCTTCTCTCGCTTCTTACTACTGGGCGATTTTAATATACATGTGGATTCTGTGAACACCACTGAAGCTACTCGTCTTAGTGAGACTTTCAGCATGGCTCACCTCTCCCAGTGGGTCGATGCTCCCACACATGTGGGAGGTCATGTTCTTGACTTAATCTGTACTAATATTGATATTAGTCTGTCCCCCCCAATGCCTATGGTGTGGTCCGACCATTATATGATCAAGTTTGCCTGGCAGTTAGCTGTGGGTTTGAGGAAAACCCCTTCTATGGTACACCATCCCCGGATTAATGTGATGTCCTTATCTGAGTCCCTTGCCGACACCCGTCCGGCCCCTTCGATGGAGCTAGAAGCGACTGTTGACGCATTCAATTCCTGGATAGCGAATGGCGTCGCTACCTCCACTAACGTGGGGGGCGTCCGGCGAATGCGGTCACGACCCTCCCAACCATGGTTCACGCATGCCCTGCGAGAACAGAAGCAGGTCTGCAAAAAACTAGAGCGAGCATGGAGACAAGCCTACTTGCCTGCCGCAAAGAAATCTTTACGAGCAGCCCAAATGGACTACTATGCTGCGATCAAGACAGCTAAAAGTAGGTATTATTCGGACAGAATTGAGAAGGCGGAAAACAATAGCAAAGAGATCTTCTCAATTGTCCAAAACTTTCTATCTCCCTGTGCTGCCCAACCCCAGCTCCCTTCTTCCGCCCAATGGTGTGAAAAACTGTCCTGCTATTTTACGGACAAAATTGCAAAAATACAATCGGACTTAGAAATGGCTCAAAAGTCTTTTACGACCCCTCCTGCCCTATTTGGATCGGATAGACTATGTCAACAGGACCAACTTGTTGCCTTTCTTCCGGCCTCGGAACTGGACATACGGCAAATCCTGACTGTCTTAAAGTCTGGATCTCCCTCGGACCCTTGCCCTGCCAGGGTTTTGGGCGGGATAACGGACACCATTACTCAAGAGGTGACGCACATCATTAACCTCTCCCTTTCCACGGCCAGGATCCCGAGAGGCTGGAAGGAGGCAAAGCTGCTCCCTTTATTAAAAAAGGCCGGTTCAGACCCAGCACTACCATCGAGCTATCGGCCCATTTCATTGTTGCCAGCTCTGGCTAAGGTGTGTGAAAAGGTGGCCTTTAAACAACTGGACAGCTTCATTGAGTCTTCTCACGCCCTACATCCTGCTCAGTCAGGATTCAGAGCTGCCTACAGTACTGAGACAGCTCTAGTTGAGGTTTCGGAGGCTGTCCGTGAGTGCCTGGACGGAGGTGGCAGAGCGGTCCTGATTTTATTGGACCTCTCTGCCGCCTTCGATACGGTCCCACATGCCTTACTGATTGACAGATTGCGTGCTGTTGGCATATCTGGGCTGGCCCTTGACTGGCTGTCATCATTCCTGAGTGACAGAACTCAACAGGTCTGGATGCCCCCCTATTCTTCGGCCCCTAAGAGATTGTCAACTGGAGTCCCGCAGGGTTCTACGTTAAGCCCTCTACTGTTTAACGTTTATATGACCCCTCTACTCTATCTGGCGGAACATCTGGGAGCCAAGATAATAGCATATGCTGATGATACTCAGCTGCTATTCACATGGCCTAAGGGTGTGTCCGATCCATCAGCAGTCCAACATTGTCTGTCGGAAGTCTTTAGGTGGCTTGCACAAGTCCAACTTAAGTGCAACGAAGATAAGTCCGAGGTCTTATTCTTCGGCCCCTTCCCTGACAATTTTAAGGACCAGATTTGGCCCTCGGACCTGCCTTGTCCCAGTGCGACGGGAGGCCCAGCTAAGAACTTGGGGGTATGGTTCGGTCAAGATCTAAAATTTGCGGATCACATAAAAAAATTGACCGGCATCTGCTTTGGCACCCTGCGTGCCCTGAGGAAATTCTTTCCTCTTCTGCCTAGGGCAGCCAAGGAGTCTGTCCTTCGCGCTCTGATACTATCTCGGCTCGACTACGCCAACGCCTTATTTAGTGGTCTACCTGCGTACATGGTTCACCGCCTGCAGGTGATACAAAACGCTGCAGTACGTCTGCTTTTTTCCCTCCCAAGGAGGTCTAGCGTGCGTAGCCACCTACGCAGTTTGCACTGGCTACCAGTTCCTCATCGAATTTTGTTCAAAATTCTTGTGTTGGCATTTAGAGCAGTCCATGGCCAGGGACCAACATATCTGCAGAAAAGGTTTTCATTCTACACTCCCAACCGTGCCCTTCGATCGGCCAACCTCTGTTTATTAACCACCCCTAAATTCAAATATGCACGTATGGGAGGCCAATCCATCTCAGTTAAAGCAGCCTCTGCCTGGAATGCTCTCCCCCTTTCTCTCAGAGCCTCGCCAACCATTGCTGTGTTTAAGAAAGATCTCAAGACCCACTTGTTTAATGCCCCTCTCATGTAGTTCATCCAGACTCTGTTTCAGCACTTCTGCTCTCAATTTCACTCACCGCGCCAGGATACCCCGTGGTAACAGAGCGCGCTACAAAAGTTTTAATAAACATAAACATAAACATAAACATGTGCTGATCCCGCAACAAACTTCCAGTATGATTAGGGTTGCCAGCTCATTATTTTGTTGTCACAGATGGTATAAAAATAAGCAGTCACCTAAAGCTGTATTTTCAGCACTTGTCTGTGCAGACTTTGAACATCAAATATAAATAGAAGTAACTTTTAATTGTTTTCTAGAGCTGCATGAATGATCCACGACTGATAATAAAAGGGAACAAAGACAGAAAAGTCACATTACAAATGAATACCTACTTGTTATTCATAACCATATTTAGCAATTTGCAGGCTGTTTAAACAACACATGGCTGGCTTGCATTTTGCGCGCCTGCCTGTGCAATTTTAAAAGAAACTTTCAGGGACATTTTAAGGATTTTGGGGCCTGTGGGCCAAATGTATTTTCAGGGTCCCTGTTCGGACCAGCTTTGATTTTATGATCCAGTCTCAGCTCTTTCATGCCTTCTTTGGTCAAATACTAAGGGGGCTATTGGGATGGCGGACGGACCTGCATCCGTCCGCCACCCCAGAGTTGGAGGGACCATCCGCAGGGGCAGTGGCGGTCCCTCCATGCGAATTAGGATGTGACCGCCACCCTGGCGTTTACATCCTGTATTTTTAACATTGCGGTGGGTGCTGCTTAAAGCAGCACCCGCCGCAATGTTAAAAATGCATGTGTAGCATTTACATGAACAAAACGGCAGGCACCACGTGGTGCCTGCCGCTTTGTTCATGTAAAAGCAGGGGGGTACCATAGGTACCCTCCATGTGCACCCCCACCCCCTGACACCTAATATGGCTGGCAGTGTCTGATAGACACCGCCACCATATTAGAGCTTTTCCCCCGCGGGACCGCGGCGGAAAAGCTGCGGACTGTCTTCCCGACCCCCCTGAAATCCTAATCCGGCGGGGGTCTTTTGAATCACCGCAGTGGTGACTCAGCATCCTCCGGGCCGGCGGTGGCTTCCGCCGGCCCGGAGGATGCGGATTCACCGCTATCATAATCGGGCCCTTAATGTGTGTACATTGGATATTCAGGGATAGTGATGTGTGTTTTCAGTATGTAACACAACAGCAGTTCATTAATATTTCTGCAAATAATCTGTCACACCCTTCCATTCCTCATATGTGAGGTCATGTATTGATCTAAATTAAACTTTTTACATGGATGTTGCATGACGCATAAACATTTTGTCTGCAAAATGTCTGTATTAGACTCTTACACATTAAAAGTGAATGATAGAAACACTCTATAACAGACAGCAGTAGCCACCTAAACAAATGTGGGCAACAGCATGGATGTATGTATTTATTTATTGGTTTGTTTGTTGTCACAATTTAAGAAATGATTGCTCTGCCTCTTATTTCCTAGTTCTGGTAGTTATTTTGGATTTTGATATCCAGGACTGCACTTTTAACCGAAACTACCAATTTGCAAATATTTGACGTTCTCTTCCATCCAATACAGGTGTTCACGTTCCTTTTCCAATGTACATCTTGACTTTTTGGGATATGTACGGCTTTTCTAAATTTATCTTACATGAGCGTAGTTCCCAGTGGTGTAGCAGCTGCATTGGTAGCATTGGTCTCTGAACCTCTGTTAAATCTGCAGGTTACTGCACCTCAATTCTACCTTTTGTTAGCTACCCAGCTAATATCACCTGCCTATTTCTATTGCTTGCAATTGGGTCCATGGAGCACTTGCTGTGCCTCTGTTATCTAACTCTCCCAAGAGGGGGTTAATTTAGAGCTGAAATGCTTCAGCTGCTGTGGGAGACAAGGAGTCTCCTCTGCTAAAACCGAAAGCATGTCTGTCTGTTTGCTTTCAGTTTTAGCAGAGGAGACTCCTTGCCTCCCACTGCAGCTGAGCATGTCAGCTCTATGAATTAACCCCCACCTGGGAGAGTTAACTAGACAAAAGAACGGGCACGTAGTGCCCCATCGATTTCCCCTCCCTCCCCCCTCCAACCATACCGGAGTTCTCCACGAAGAGTTGCGATGGACGCAGGGAACAAAGGGATTAGAGAGGAGTGGTGCCCCCCCTGGGATGGTGGCGCGCCCCCCCTGGGGTGCATGCCCCACAGTTTGAAGAACTCTGCTCTAAGGGGTGATAGCCCCCGGGCTGGCTATCCCTCTGCTCTCGGCGCTCCTGTTCAGCCTCCCCCGCTCAGCACCAGGGCAGGACCTGCCCACCAGCACCCCCGGGGTGAATGGATACAGTCTGCACCCTTAGTACTTCAACTTGGCCGAGGGCACCCGGTTCTCAGCCTCGGCCACCTACGGGGAGGAGAAGGAGACGGGCCGGGCCGGGCCATCCCCTTTTCACTGAATTTCCCTGGCGACCAGTGCTCAGTGGATCCTGTCGCAACGCTGTCAATGACTCTGTATTTTCTCCGGACGGCCGCATATGAGCCAAGCTGAGGCTCTCTCCCCTGACCCTCCCCTGCCCCTGGACTTGACTGCCGCTGCTTTTCCCTACTGCTAGCCCGCCTGCCTCACCTCCCGTAAGACGTATGGAACTATTTGGAGGTTTATTTATTTGATTTGATTTGAGCGGAGGTAAGAACTACTTTTTTTGAACTTTTGGACTAGGACTCATATGCACCCCGTTATTTTGGGACCGTCTCATAAAGACACTCTAGTCCTATCCGCCATCTTAGCCACCTTGGTCCATACCTCCTGTCCCATCGGTCTATAGCTGGGCGAACTTTCAAACGTCTATCTTCTCCACGGATCTACTCATCGTTTGTGAATAATGCTGATGCCTCTGATCCCATCACTCATCACCCCCTCCCCTACCTCTTCCCTCCCTCACTCTCTTTCTACCTCCCCTATTCCTTTCCTTTCTCCCTTGAACTGCTCTCCCCTTGCCTGTTTTTTCCTTATGTCAGAGCCATGCTTCTCTAACTCATAAATGTATATATATATATATGTAAATATATAATATATAATTGTCCAAGCCTAATCACTGTTAAATGTAATCCTGAGTGAATTTACTATTTTTATATATAGAACTCTAACCACTAGTATATGTAGTAGACTTTTGTACTTATTACCATTCCTATGTGATTTTTAGAGTTTATCTGTTTGTATCTCTTCCGTGAGTAACTATACAACTTGTACATTTGCAATTTTTTCTGTTTCCATCTTTTCCTTGAGTGACTTTACAACTTGTACATTTGCATTTTTTTTCTGTTTGTAACTCTTATGTAACTCATGTAATCCAAAGTCCTCATGTAACGCAGCTGGTTCTTTTGTAAAGCGCTCTGACACCTTTGGGTAATGTTTGTGCTATATAAAATTGCATTAAATAAAATAAAGTGGTTGTGCTATGCCGCGTCCCCCCAGCCGGTGATGTGTAAAGCTGGTATCCTCATCGAAGCGTGTATCCGCCGGTCTTCGGCAGCTCTCGGAATCAAAACTCAGCCCGGGCAGGTTTGGACAGAAGCAGCTGATCACACGATTCAACTGGATGCCAAACTCTGCTCTGGTGATAAATTACTTGGAATGTGTCTAATATTGCAGCTGGCCATTGCTGCACGAGTAGAGACAGACAGAAAGCGCTATAATTAAAAAGAAGGAAACCTGATTCAAAAGACAATTAAGTTAAAATACATTGTGAAAGCAAGAAAAATATTTGCTGGAGTGAATGATTCATAACGATATAATCACGAAAGGTGAGAATTGAAGAGAATTGAGACAAAGGCATGAGTAAAATAAGGGGAAAACCAAAATCAAAACATGCAAAAGATTAAAGTGTGAAGGTAAAAAATGGCAATGAAAAAAGTAAGATATAAAAACGGGGAAATAGAGGGTTTTGATTTTGGTATAATGAATATGTTACAAGGTGTTAATGACAAACATATAACTTGCACAGTAAGTTGAATAACAGGGCATATTTGGTTAGACTCATACATCATTGTTTGCATTTTACCAGTCTGCCTTATATTTTTGTGACCATACTAATTAAACAAGCACTTTCAATGCAATCGGTTTCGCTTTTGTGAAAGTTAGAGCTATTGGTGTTTAAATGACAATATTTTTTGTACCTATTTTTGTTTTTGTTTTCAGTGCAGTGATAATTTAGAAGATGAGAGCACTATTGGTGTTGAAAATTTAAATATTTATGTGTTATGGAGTGGAGTGGGTTTATGCGGTGTGCAGTGGAATTATGTGGATAGCATCCAGATAATGTGAGCATTTAGGAAGCAGAGGTGCAGTTACTATGGATGGTTGGTGGAATGATAGCTGTTTGTATGAATGCTTGAATGGATGGATAGCTGTATGAGTACATGCGTGGATGTCTGGGTGATCAAATGAATGAAAAGATGGTAGGTGATGCTTGGGTAGGATAGTTACAGATGTTTGATATGGAAACAGCAAGATGGATACATAGGGAAAAAATTCATAAAAAGGAAATGTTAGAACTGTATTGGATATTTGGTCAAGACTGTATGATATATCCGGATACATGATGGTCCAGATCGCAACAAATGTAAAATCCAATTTACAATTCAAGAGTTAATGGTGGTTTTGTGCCCTTACCCCAAAACTGTGCTTTCTTGTCAGCTGCTTGGATGCCTGCCTAATCTGCAGACTTCGAACACAGTATTACACTTGGACGCAGATATAACCAATTCAAGTCTTAAATGGTGTGTCCTATTTAACCTACAGGAGACAGTTACTAATTATGACTGATTAAGGAAAAGTGTGATGACTGATCCCATTTATAGCAATTGCATGGGATGTCCTTTGAGTTAAAGGGACACGTTGACAATGCCCTGTTGATTAACGCAATTATGTCACTCTGTGGCATTGAAACTGCCAAATCTAGGTATTCTGTAAACTCTTTGGTGCATGTGATGCACACAAAAGGCTTGCTACACGTTTCTGTAGCCTTCAAATTGTTGCCATGTGAGGGCGAGGAAGGGATGACATGACTGGCACAGCAGGGGCACCATTACCATCTTTTTGTTCTGAGTAGTGCAACATTTCCAAGTGAGCCTTCATTGCAGCAACTTCCCAGTATATTTCTAGTGCTTACTCGATTCCAAGACCAAACAAATGATATCACGTTCTGAATGTTTAATGTACTGATTTAGTTGATGGGCAAGGTGAAACTCCTTATGCTTTCACCAAACAATTGACCTATACATTCACTGAAGAGCTGAGGATAATAAATAAGTCTGCAATGCCTTCTAAGAAAACAGTAGTCTAGGCTCAGAAATCAGAAGTATAACTATACCCAAAGCATGCTCCAAAAACAGCCTTTTTACGCCGTACAAAGATGCAGCATATAGTTTTAGGTGTAGAGCATGTATTGCGTTGAAAAGCACTTCTGCCAAACTTGTGATGCTGTACCTGCCTGGACAGACCACTGCCCCTGCCCTACCTAAACAAATGGAGGGCCGAGGCCATGCACTTCGTCTGCTCCAGCTTCGCCAGGCCCAGTTTCACCAGCTGCTGCAGCGGCCTGGACCACATGGGTACGTTGCTGCCCTCCACGGCCTCCAGCAGCCGACGGCCTGACTTTAGCAGATTGGTCAGCCTCGGGGACAGAAGGAAGAGAACACTGGATTATTTGGACCAGCGCAGCACCCTTACCGTGTCATCCTAAGGGTGCCATATTAGTTGAAGTACTATCAACACTGAAGGTAATCGGTTTAGGATGTGCCATCTTGGTTAAGTGCTCGTGAATTGCGTCATTGTGGTTAAGGGCTTGCAAACGTAATACTGCGGCAGCAACTTGAAAAAAATCTATGGTGAAATAAACTAGAGGCCTCTTAGCAAAGGCACCGTCTTATGCAGGGAAGACTTTGTGCATTCACAGCATCCAGGTGAGCCCCCACTCCTTTATTCTCGACACTGACTGATGAGAGAAGTGGGGGGAATAAAAAACACTGTGAGTGAGAAAGGTGCAGGGGCCAGAGGCACTCCATACGAGCTGAGGTTTACATTTGTTGTGCACATGCACTGTGATAAAGCACAGCGTGCTGTGCTGCAACAATTAGAAAAAAGAGGTCTCCCCAACAACAGATGAAGAATGCAAGCAGAAAGAAACTGTATTTAGGCCGTGGTCAATTGTAAAAAACTGAACTGAGGTATCACTGTGTGAACCACTTATGAGGCAACAAAGAAGAGCGACAATGGACTGAACTAATGGTAAGCAACAGGCAGAAGAAAACTCCTTTTCCAGTACAACCGGTCCTCCAGAAAGCACATGCATGTTGCAGTGGCGGCTCCTCCGCTAAAGCGGAGGAGCGACGCCCCACTGCCATGAAGCAGCATAAGAAAGAAAAAATAAAATGATAATAACCTATTGTTCTTATCATTTTAGTTTGTCCTCTTGCTGCAACAGTGTGTATGAGGGGTCAGGGCTGCAGAGCAGGGGAGAATTGGTACAACCTTCGTAAGTGCGCAATGACTGTTTGCTCGGCCCTCTCAGGCTGCCAAAAACAGTCATGGGCACTTTCTCTTTTCTCCATGCAGGCTGCAGTACAGCCTGCCTGGAGAACATGCCCACCCCTCCAGCCCCTGGCTGAACACTGTGTCTCGTCGCTCAGACCAATCACAACACTGCATTGCTGAATTTTGATTGGCAGCAGGAAGCGTGGGAGCCCTGGTTCTCCCAACAAGCTTGGAAGAGGATGGGATGGGACACAGGAGAGGCGGCACTGGCTGACCAGCTGGCCGACCGGGAGGTAAGTGATTTTTTTCTTTTACACAATTCTCCCCCATTCCCCTGCCCTTTGCTCCCAAACCCTACTGCTGCTTCGAGGAAGCAGCTGTGACTGAAACGTTGCCTATGCTTGACTGAAAAAGTAATACAATTAATATTTTTTTCCTTTTGACTTATACATCTAAAACAAGAAGCACACAAATACATCCTTAAAAAATATGCATTTCTTCTATGAGTGCAAAAAATAAGATTAATATTTGGGGTGGACGACTACCCATCTCAAGGAATTATCACTACTTGAGACAGCATGAATCTACAATTCACTAATTACCCTTAACTCTACCCCTGATAGCAATGGCGTAGAGCTAACAGGTTTAACTTATGGCAATGCTTGGCATATTTATCCACTGCCAGAACACTAATATAGTCAAAACACCGAGCAATAAAAATCAATAACCAAATTTGAAAAATGGAGTAAAATGTAATAAGTAATAAGTAAAATGACACCAAAACAAGAATAATCCATTAAGGGGTAACAGATATGGATTTTAAAGGTTAAAGTGATAATAGTAATGAAAGAGATGATGCACCAATGAGTCACTGGTCACAGTAGAGTTTTACCCTGGGACTCTGTGAAATTGAAGTCAAAATCTTTCAGTGAGTCAAGCCGCCAGGCAGTATCCAGCAAGGTGTTCAATGACACCAGGTACCTTATCACTCAGGGTAGACTGATTTGCTGCTGCAGAAAAGCTTCAAGTGGGCGAGTCCTCTTTCCTCAAACAAGCGAGGCCATATCTTGGGTGGACAGAATGGGCTTGCTCATTCCATTTTTTAGAGGTCTGGAAATCCAAAAAGCGTGTAAGTCCCAACTTTTCGGAGTTGGTATGACAAGTGAAGTTAGACACAGCCTGAGGAACAGTACTTGGGAGTCACTCCAAGAGAGGCCATTAGCAGGTTCCAAGTGAGGTCCAGTTGTTACTGGTCAGCTGGGCACTTCAGGTAAAAGTAATCTTGCAGCTTTTTGTGGCCCTGAAGCTACACAGCAAACTAATACTTAAAGTCTACTTTATTTGTCCTGGTTAAAAGGGGAATCAGGTCCATACCTTCAAGAGTCCCCTCTGGTTACATAGAGCAAGTTAATTCCTCCTCTCTTCTTCCACAGGTCCATTAAGTGTGTGTTAGAACTGGGGGTTTCTAGTTGCCTGAGGTAGGTACCTCAGTCCAAATGGAGACCCTTGCTTCTAAGTCAGGGAAAGGAACGACACCTTCTCAGATAGCCCCTGCTCACCCCCTCGGTAGCTTGGCACTAGAAGCCAGGCTTATCTCCAAGGCAAATGTGTAAAGTATTTGCATCGACACTCTCAGTAACCCAGTGATAACAACACAAATGGACTCCACACGAGTTTCATAAAAACAATTATAGGTTTATATAAAAAGATATACAATGAGACCACACGATAAAAATCCAACGTATGCGTATTTATAATATTTCACCTTGCCTGTTATTAGGCCAGCAAGCCATTGTAGGTTCTTGCAGTATTAATGAGCAATTCTCGTTGATCCAATGCAGTACTAATGCAATGCTATGCAGTTCATAATGCAAGAATCAGGCACTTTGTGTTGTAAAAATAAAACAGTTCGTAATGCAACAATCAGGCAGTTCATTAGGCAAAAATAATGCAATACATAATGCAACAATCAAGCAGTTCGTAATGCAAAAAAATTCAATGCGTAATGCAACAATCAGGCAGTTTGAATGCAAAAAATAATGCAATGCATAATGCAACAATCAGGCAGTTCATAATGCTAAAATAATGTAATGCGTAATGTAACAATCAGGCAGTTTGTAATTCGAAAATAATGCAATGTGTAATGCAACAATAAGGCAGTATGTAATGCCAAAAAAGTGTACTCCAGCACCGATTGCGGTGCTCTGGATGGTCTCTTTGCCATTCTTACTGACTCGCGGTCAGACACTGCCAAAATATGCCCCCAAGATGGTATGATGGAAAACAAAGTCCAGCTCCACACTCAGGCCCTGATACTGCCACTCCTCGGCAAGTACGGGCCACGATACAAGCTTGAGTGGAGGCTCACGCTGCAAAGATGGGAAAGGCCAAGAGCATTTTCTTGGAGCCCACACCTCGCCCCATGAGGCGATACACACATGCTCGCTGAGCGTTACTTGGGGATGCGATCTCTCTTCTCTCCTCTCCTCTCTGCTTGGGCCTCCTATGCGACTTGATCCTGAGCAGTGGAACTCGTACCCTCGACGGTGATGGTTCGAGGTCTCTCCTTGGCAAAGGCAGGCTTGGCCCGGTGGTGGTGAATTCTCACAGCTCCTCTGGGGATGCCGGTCCTGGCTGATGGCAGTGACGATCGCAGCACTTCTGGTCACGCTGTCGATCAAAGCAGAGAATTGTTGCAGGGTTTCTGTACTCACACAGAACTGTGCACAGAGGAGTGGAACCTCGGCAAATTAGGATGTCCCAAAACTTACCTTAGCAACCAACTCACCCCTTACCGAGCTAGCTACAGTGTCTCATTGGACATATCAAACCCCCAATGTTTAGACAAACCAGAACATGAACTTACAGTACCTCAGGGTACGTGGGACTCATGAACACTCTTTCGTTATATTATCATTACAAACCAGAACATGGAGTAAAGAAGACACATGTGCATTTGAAATGTTTATTTACTAATGCCGTCTTCTCAGGCGCAGTATCTTAGATAATACAAGTACACTTATTATCAGTAGCAAAATTATCAGCATAGTTACTAAGACATAAAAAGCGAATGGTGACAGCATGTTAACATGCTGTAACGAATAAGAGTTAACAACACTTATATCTCACCCTCCCTAACACATATATTATATTATTAGCTAAGAAGGTCTCTTTGGGTTGTTTTAGGGCGGGCCCATACCTTAGTGTCCTAGCATGAAGGAATCACATCAGCATACACCAGCTCTCTCTGCATGTGCACCGCATCAAGTGTGTTAACAATTCTCGTGCAAAGCAATATCAATCCCGCCTCAAGCCCAAGTTGGCAAAGGCTGCACTTGTGTTATGACTATGAAGGCGTGGAGATCAGACCTCATAACAATTCCATATCGTGTTGCTCCTGAAACTTCAGCACTCTCCGTGCAGACATGGTTTATTAAACAAAACTGATATCAGAGCAATAACATATTATTCTCACATACACCACGGCAAACCACTAGGTTGAAAGCTAAGTCAACAATTAAGGGTCGTGTGCAGAAGTTGCAAGAAAGGAAAAATGGCGTTTAAATCTCAAATGTACCTATGCTAACTTAACACGATATAAGGATATATAGGAGCTATACAACACCCCCCCATGATCCGAGAACGGACTAAATAAGATAACAGAAGTGCCATCACATGAGAGCAGAATCCAATTATAAACGTGCATGAATAAAAATTCAAATATAAAAACAAATGCTAAAAAACAGCCCACAGCATAATGTGGCTCAAGCCAATAGGCAAGCAAAAATAAAATGTCTTGACCCAAAGTCAATAAAAACAAGGAAATGCTATCAATCAGCATGTCAATTTGAGGCAGTGTCTATGATAAGACTGTATATGAAAAGTAAGCTGCAACAGCCTCTAGGAGGAAGTCACTGTCCTCATCCGAAAACAGTTCAGCCATCCAATTTAAAAGATGAAAGGAACATACGTGATCTTCCAGCACCGGATCCTCTATAACCATCAGAGGACAGCTCGGTGGGTTTTCAAGAAAACTTTGTTCCAAGAAATTTTGCGCTGCCGACATCACATCCCAGGGACCCATTAGTCCATGTGCCACCGCCAAGGCCATAATCCTTTCGTCAGAACAAACCAACTCGTGAGCAATGATAGGACTCATCAGTTGATCAAAATCGACGTCAGAAGATACTGGTCCGCAGAGACACAAATCAATGGCCCAAAGGAAATCACAGGTCAGACAGCGAAATACAGGCTGGACACAGGTGAAATAGGAGAACCGAAAAGATAATCCAAACGCCGTGCTTACAGTCGCTAACGGCAGTGTGCCATAGTAATCAAGCATGCGGTTGCGAAACCGCGTCAGTAGTTGCTGTGCGTGGTCTTGCACAGGAAGGGCATCCATATTTAAAAAGGCAGAAAACCACCAAAGCGCCAGCCGCTAAAGCTAGTAAAAACGGGAACCCTCCAAATAAGGATGAAAAAATAGAATGGAAGAAGGCAGGGATGACTCCAAAAATCTTCTCAAAGGAAGTCACGAGACCACCGCTAACAACTTTAAAAAAATGTGCTAGGCCCGTTGTGGAGGATGCGTTAAAGATAGAACGGACCATGGCTCCGAAATGCAAAGGCAAATCAGTGTTTAAAAGAGCCTGAACCTCCGTACGGGTGTTAGCAATGTGAAGCACGAAAGTTTCACGGGCCGAGCTCAAGGCCACCTCTTTCTGGGACAATAGAGCTCTTATTCTAGCCATGCCGCTGAATTCTGCTCCCAAGGTCGGTATCTGTGGCCAAATGGAAGACTCCCTATGTTCACGTGTGGGAGGATAAAGAACATTTCTGCAGCAAATAACTCGCTCACTAACCGTTACTATGAAAGCTATACCTTTAATTAAACCACAACAGTTTTCATTATTGAGCATTAAATAACTACCATTCTCTAACAATTTAAACGTGGGGATGATAGCAGGAACTGGCGTGCCCTGTAAAACGCAAGCCATATTCGGTCGGTCCTTGTTACATGAACCGTGTAACTGTATGTGTCTGCACATTAAAGAATGATCTGGCGTCTCAGAACACTCATCCCCTGTTAGATAAACTTCTTGTTCATCCTTGAAACATCTGTATGTGTATGGGAGTGACCAGACCTCATGAAGAAAACCGCTACCTAAGGGTTCAAAACGACCTATTGGCACATATTTCATACAATTTGAAAACTTATATAAAGCAAAAGGCAGTGTTATTAAACCATGGATAAGCCACGTAGCAGTAGTGGCTTCTGCCACAGAAAAAGGTAAAGACTCCAATCTTTCAATATGGAGCATAGAAAAGGAAGCATCACGCATTGAAAGCAAGCGTTGTTTGTCTGTCAAATTAAACGGTGCAAATAAAGAAGAAACGTTCATGTATCCCCAGGGAACTTTACCCATTTTCAGAGTCTGAAGTGTCCATGCAAACTGCATGATTGAACGTAATTGATTTTGACCATGGTATAATACAGACACTTCATCATGCACAATATCAACAACAGACGACACAATATTATCTAATGTGTAAATTCTAGAGGAAAGCACGTTAATGCTATTGTCAACCACTGCAAGCACTTTCTCAAGATTTGCCTGATCAATAGCCCTAAGGCGTGAAGCAGCCTCAATCTGTGAGAGTTTCCAAATTTCATTGTAAACACCATATAACCACCTTTTCGACCTGCCACTAGCTGGGCCTTTAATGAAATCATTCAAATCCACGTCTGCATTCAGTTTAGAAAGGTGATACTTAACCGCAGGTAAAGTTGAATGTTTCAGCCAAGCTTGACACAACTTGCCCACAGAGTAAGAGGTGACAGTATGACTCAAATCAAAACGGGGATCAGATCTAACAGCCTTAAAACCGTCAGTTATATTTAAAAATCTTTTTTGGCAAGAATCAGCACTACGGTGCCAAATCAGCCAACCCTTGGGATTCATACTGGAAATGTTAAAGGAGGAATTCAGAAGCAGAGCCTGTATATCTTTAATGGACAATTTAGTAAAATTACTCCAATTCTCATATTCCTCCAACTCCGGGAAAGACGGGGTGTTTAACCTTTTAGATGTAGCCAATCCAAAGCATGTGGTCTGGGAAATGGTTTCATTTAAAAACAACATATGATTCGGGATGAGACATGCACGGTGCAAAGCCTCAGTGCCTCGTACCTGCCAGGCCCTTGAACCCCAAACTGATTTAAGGTCTATTGTTCCCTTCCATAACTCATAGCCCCCCGTAACTAATTGATCTAGGAAGGCCTTCGAGTACAACAATTTTGTATCGGTAAGTCTAACCTTGGACAGTGGCTGTTTGTGAAATTTAAAATAAAAGGACTCGGGATTGGACTGGTTAAAGTCAGTGAAATAAGTATACTTTTTAAGAAACGTTTCTGAACTTCCTTGTGTAGGAGCTGGGCAATGTTCCCACTGAGTAAAATTAACAGTCTCCCTTCGGGAAGATGTTTTGTGTAAGACGTGATTGCCATAATGTTGGTAACAGAACAATTCACCATAATTAGCAGATTCTAAATATAAATCCTCAGCATCAAAAGCAGCATAGTATTTCAAATCAGAAAACAAACTCTCCACAGCATTAACATCCCAATCATCAGAACGAATGTTTTGTTTCACCACATCCCCCATATTAACTCTTAGTACATTAGGAACATTAACGACTTCCGTTGGGCCATGAATCTGAAAACGAACTGCATCCCACGCGATTCCATCCAGAACAGGCCACGCCGTGATGTTAACCAAAGTCAAGTCTCTTTTTAACCTGTGTGTAGAATGTGAAGAGGAAAGTGGGGCCAATGTTCCATTTAAATGAGTAATGCAAGTTCTCTCCTCGACATAGTGTCCATTCATAATCCGAAAAAAATAAAACACAAAACCAATTGACATAAAAAGGTAAACCGAAAAAAGAACCAGCCAAATGTATATCCAAGGAGGAATCAAAAAATGTTTTTTAAACAGGCCAGCAAATACTGCAATTTGAGAGGGTTTTTTCGAGGCAAGGGAAGCAGAGTCAAATGAAAATCTGGATTCCGTGGCTAAACGAGCTTGCAGGTCAGGCATGGACAAATCAGTGGGGTATGTATAGTCTGTCTCATCCATGTTTGTTCCGGGCAAATTATTTAATAAAGGACTGGAAACAGCAGGTAATTCGATGGCCACCTCAAGTTCATTATTAGAAGCAGTGGGCATAATTGAATTTCTCACAATGGAAGGACAGGAAACAGCCGGTGTCATGCTAAGAAGAATCGGCCACTCTGTGTATCTTGACATTGTCAATAGAAATAAACCTGTTTTCCTTACGACCTGGAAGTGGTGGTAAAATGACTGTTCTTGTGCCCTTCACTCCAAGCACTGGGACTGGAGCTCGATAGGAGGGACCAAACTCTTTCTTGTTGTCGATCTTCTCCCGAACCAGTTCTCCAACTTGGGGTAGCCAGCCAACTACCGGGATCTGCAACGCATCATCCGATGTGGAGGGCAAATGTTCCTTTGCAAGAGTGTCTCTGGTCTTTTGTAGATTCTGTAAAACATTGCAATGTTCATCTGCGTCAAAGGAAGTGGCGCGAACCACTGAGTCTAGACCGTCAAGGTCAGGGACGTACATCTTGATGCCAAAGAGCATTTCGTATGGGGTCCGCCCACCCAGAGACCTTCTTGGGAGATTATTAAGAGCACGCTGCACGCCATAGAGGTGAGCCAGCCAGTTTCTGCCAGTGCCTATAACTCGGGCTGTCAAAGATTGCTTTAAATCACGGTTCATTCGTTCAACTACACTATTACCCTCAGGTCTGTAGGGTGACGAAAACTTGACTTGGACCCCCATCGAAGTCATGGCATCCTTATACGCCTTAGAGGCGAAAGCCGGACCCTGATCCGAATGGAAGGTACCACAGGCAAAAATCCCTATAAAGATACGCAAATCTCTAATGACAGTCCGTGAATCAGCGCTGCGATGTGGCCATACCCACACAAAGCGTGTGCATGAGTCAACTGCTACTAAGATGTACTTATACTCAGTATCAGATGAAAAAGGACCGCAGTGATCTAAATAAACACAGCCTAGCGGTTTATTAGAAATGTACAACTGAGTCTGAGGCGGACGCGTAGCAGTTGAAGGTTTAATCTGCTGGCATATGTCACAAAGAAGGACATAATCACGCGTCTGTTTGTACAGTCCCCGCCACCAGAAACGTAATTGTAATTGAGTTACAGTGGCCGAGACGCCCGCATGCGCAGACGCCACACCTTCATGAGCCGCTGTAATCAAGTTTGCTCTGCGATCCGAGTTGGGAATCAGCCGTTCCCCAACATCAGGAATTGTCACAAAAGGAACCTTTTCGGGACTTAAGTGGTATTTATACTTCGAAGGGAATCCCACAGTATGTTTACTTCCCTTCTCAGAGGCAGCAATCGCTGCCAATATGTCGCTATCAATCTTGGTTTTAGACCTAGTAACTGCTGCAACTAAGTATGTAGATACTGCTGATTTCGCTGCTTCATCAGCAAGCGAGTTGCCAACAGCGTGAACTCCAACGCGCTGATGACCGAGAGTATGAATCACATAAACGAGTGGCAACATAGCCTTAAGCTCTGCCACTCGAACCCAGATCATTTTATGTTTTATTGTGCTACCCTTGGAATCATGAAAGTCATTTTGAATCCAAAAGAACAAGTTTTCATTGTAAGACTGGACACAGTAGTAAGAATCACTTACAATTAGAGTAGTAACACTTGGATCTGCGTACTCCAAAGCTAGTAATAGAGCACGAAGCTCTGCCAATTGTGCGGTGCAATCGCCCAGGGGCAACGTGTGTACCTCCCTGGAAATGAACTCATCATCCAACATAGCACCGACCACAATGGCGCATGCGGAAACGTAGGCATGTTTAGAGCCATGCGCAACCTGCGCCGACCCATCAGTGTAAATGATGCAATGGAAGTCCTCCAAAGGCCGCATCGCCAGAGGAGCAGGATGAACGAATTCATACTGCAAGTACTCCTGCGACCGTAAGGAAGCGTCAAAAATAAACATGACATCCGTGGATGACAATGACGCAGCCCACTGAATCCACCGAGGGTGCAAAGCCTTTGAATTTGGTACACTGGCTTTCGTGACTGCCTCCAAATGAGGACAGGGTGTTACCACTAGCATGCGTTTCCCCTGTGACAGAGCTCGTTCTTTTAGAATTGCCATCTGTACAGCAGTTAAAACTTTTTCCACTGTGGGAAACCGCATCTCAGCCGAAGTGTACAAGTGTGACTTGTAAGCGATAGGTACTGTGTCACCTTCATTAAAAGTGAGGTATGTGAAACCCACCGTCCCAGGAATTATTCTTATCACCAGGTTGGTGTGGTTATCACGAGTCAGTAAATATTTAGAAGCGAGCAGATCAGCCTGCAACAATTGCAAAATGGCTGAATGCTCAGGCAGCCAGCATGATTTTGAGAAAGTTGGTTGTATCAAAGCATACAAAGGCTTGATACGCTGGGCATATTCCGGAATGTAAGTCCTACCGAAATTCAAAAAGCCCAGTAAAGACTGTAATTTTTTCAGTGTTGTTGGAGCGCGCAATTGTGCGCACTTCTCTAAGAAGTGAGGAGCCAAACCCCTACCTTCATTGTTGAGCTCATAGCCCAAAAACAACACTGTGTGTTCAGCAATGTGCGATTTTGCAAAGTTAAATTTGTAACCCATGTCTGCGAAGTTGCAAACAACAGAATTTACACGACACAGATGCTCCCAAATATCGTCGTCTGTGAGATATATGTCATCCACATACGAAAAAGCATCAGGGTCGATTGCCTCCAGAATAGAGACAATTCGAGCGGTAAATATACCAGGACTATTCTTGTAGCCCATTGGAAGACGCCGGAATTGCTTTTGGACTCCAGCGCTCGTAAAACTGGTCCATTGGGAGCTAAAGCTGTCCAATCTGTGGGCATAAAAACCATTGGATATGTCAAGCGTTGTCTTGAAACGCTTACGCACGAGACTATCCACAAGGGCAGAGCCGTGAGTATTCTGTACTGCACAGTTACGGCAATGCGAGTTTAAATGCCGGTAATCCAAAACCAAACGATATGATCCGTCAGGTTTGTTCACAGTAAAAAGGGGATTATTCATCGGTGACACACACGTTTCAATAACTCCCTGATATTCCAATTGTTCAAGGATTTCCGCGACGGAAGATTTTGCTTCACGCCGAATGGGATATTGAGGTTGAGGCTGCGGCTGAGACCGCAACTGAATTTCGTGGCAAGGCGACAATTTATCCCAACCACATTGGTTACGGTACAGAGCCGGCGCGAGAGCCCGAGCCCACTCTTCTGCAAAATGCTGCGCATGCTGTTTCGAGACAGTGTTCGCGAAACTGGGTAGGATCACCTCCTCCCCTCGCGGCGCCGCGAGCACAAAAGGTGGGGGCCAGTCAGCCTCCGAAAGTAAAATATCATATGTAGAAGACAGATTCTCCCAAAATACACCTTTAACGGTACGCTGTATGTCACCTTCAATTAACAGGACAATTTCATATAGTCTTTCAGGGGGAGCAAGTCTCGTATCCGCTGTCTCTATCACAACGTAGACATCAGTCGCTGTCACCCTCAGTAGTGGACGCAGCGCCTCTCTGACTATGGTTATCTCCGCCGCGCTGTCCAGCAAGGTCAGAGCCCACGTCAGATTCCGAAGCCGCGTTCTCACTATCTGTGGCATAGCGATGCGCTGTTAAGGCTGCGACTTTCTTTTTCGCAAACTGCGGACGCCTAGGCGTAGAATCCTCCTGCTTCACTGCGCCGTCCGTCTGGCGGGACTGACCACGTCCTTGTTGGCCACCACGTCCACGTCCACCCCCTCCTCCTCCACCGGTCTTGGGAGCCGATGTGTCCTGAAAGGAACGAGGAGAGCGTTGATCAGAACCCTGAAAACGATCAGGCGATTTAATCATCGCGCGGTCGCGCAAATCATAAACTTTTTCGGGTGGCGCAGGAGCTTGTATTGCAGGAAAAGTACCCTGAGTCTGCGTTGTCTGCTTCCCCTGTGTCTGTTTTTTAGGCCAATTTTGTTTTTTGGACTTGGGCTGGGCATCTGTCACTGCAGATTGTCCCTGTGGTTGTTTTTTCTCCTTTACTGGAAAATAGTTTAGACCTCTACTTGTGCGGCCAATTGTTTTATAAGCGGCCACCACAATCTTTGCTAACTGGCGGGGTTTGTCGGCATCAGGCAGAGCAGCCAAAGCATTCGACACCTGAAAGTTAACTGCATCTCCTTTAACATTGGAGAGAATGAGATCACTTACAATCTCAAAAGAACCACACAGGCGCATACCCAATTCAACCGCTGCCTCTGGACCGTGATCATTCTGAACACGTCTAACGATTTCAGGCAGGGCAGTCATAGACGGGGTGCCGAAGCACCTTGTATAAACTGCCGCAAATGTTTTTCCCCAGCTGTCACAGTCAGCAAGTTCAGGAGTAATATCCTTCGGTAGAGTAATCGTTAACATTCTATGTTTATCAGCAGGAGTAGAATTCGGAAAAACCGCCTCCAGTTGATCAAACTTCTCTGCTAGCCAGAATGGGAAGTCATCGTTGTCAACAGGACGCGCACCAAAAACCGAATTTACCATCACTGGATTGAGACGCATTCCGCCTCGTTCCATGGGAGCGGCCGCACCCCCCTGGGGACCACCAGGAAGATGTCGACCGATGTATTGCACTAAAGCACGAATCACAGAAATGGAAACTACATGCAGCCTGCGAATTTCTGCCAGGGTGCAAGCCCCGTGATTCGGGTGCGGGGTAAAGCCACCCAACGCAGGCCAATTAGTACCTGGAATTGAGAGTGGACCTAACCTCGCAGGGGACATAGAGTGGGGGAGGGCGCCATCAAACCAAACTCGATGCTGCCAATGATCAATAGGTATTTCCAATGCCCTGTACGGCGTATATTCAGCTGGGACATCCGAGGCGGTGTAGGAGTGGAACAAACCAGAATTAGCGTCCACAGCCGGAAACGTAACCCAAGAGTAAAACAACTCGTAAGGAAACGCCGGATCTGCACATACCACGAAAATCACAGCCATCCCATCTACTGGGACCTGGTACGTCTGAAGATGGTTGCGTACCGCTACGCGACTATGCTGCGCAATAGCCACCGCTGCCGCCATTACAGAATTGGAAACAAGAAAAAACAAAGAATACTTTGTAGCACAACTGGGTAGTAATTCAAAGAAACCTTTTGAGAAAGAATCAAGCTTGAATAAAGACCTATTTCAAAAAATAGGTAGGTTTCACCGACACCCCGTTTGCCGGAAACGGATGTGAAGGGGTTAAGGCATGAACGATAAACTACTCGAGTGTCATGATATAAGACCACCGAAAACCGTTGGGCGCCATGTTGCAGGGTTTCTGTACTCACACAGAACTGTGCACAGAGGAGTGGAACCTCGGCAAATTAGGATGTCCCAAAACTTACCTTAGCAACCAACTCACCCCTTACCGAGCTAGCTACAGTGTCTCATTGGACATATCAAACCCCCAATGTTTAGACAAACCAGAACATGAACTTACAGTACCTCAGGGTACGTGGGACTCATGAACACTCTTTCGTTATATTATCATTACAAACCAGAACATGGAGTAAAGAAGACACATGTGCATTTGAAATGTTTATTTACTAATGCCGTCTTCTCAGGCGCAGTATCTTAGATAATACAAGTACACTTATTATCAGTAGCAAAATTATCAGCATAGTTACTAAGACATAAAAAGCGAATGGTGACAGCATGTTAACATGCTGTAACGAATAAGAGTTAACAACACTTATATCTCACCCTCCCTAACACATATATTATATTATTAGCTAAGAAGGTCTCTTTGGGTTGTTTTAGGGCGGGCCCATACCTTAGTGTCCTAGCATGAAGGAATCACATCAGCATACACCAGCTCTCTCTGCATGTGCACCGCATCAAGTGTGTTAACAATTCTCGTGCAAAGCAATATCAATCCCGCCTCAAGCCCAAGTTGGCAAAGGCTGCACTTGTGTTATGACTATGAAGGCGTGGAGATCAGACCTCATAACAATTCCATATCGTGTTGCTCCTGAAACTTCAGCACTCTCCGTGCAGACATGGTTTATTAAACAAAACTGATATCAGAGCAATAACATATTATTCTCACATACACCACGGCAAACCACTAGGTTGAAAGCTAAGTCAACAATTAAGGGTCGTGTGCAGAAGTTGCAAGAAAGGAAAAATGGCGTTTAAATCTCAAATGTACCTATGCTAACTTAACACGATATAAGGATATATAGGAGCTATACAACAGAATAAGACTGCTCCGGGACACAGTCACAGGGCAATTTCCCACAAAGGTCTCAGGCTGCCCAAAGCACACGCAAACAGCGTCGCTGAGACTCGCTTGGATTCCGGTGACACAGGATCACAGGGCAATCCTCACAAATGGTCTCAGGCTGCACGAAGCACACCCACACAGCGTCACTGAGACTCACTTGGATTCCGGGTGCACACAATCATGGGGCAGTTCTTACGAAGGTCTTAGGCTACAAAAAGCACACGCACACAGCGTCGCTGCGACCCATGTGGAAACCTTTATGTTCCTAAGTTTCCACCACAGGGAGCAAGCTCTCCTAGGGCCCTTGGGGACAAGTTACTTCAGGAAACTGCACACAGCAAAGTCCATTCAAGCAGGGGGACACAGCACACAGCAAAGTCCCCCATCCTCTCCTTGGATAAATCAGCAAACTGCAGGCCAGCCCCAGAACACACAGCAAGGGCCAGTTCTTTCCTTCAGTCTCTTCAGATGTTTCTTCCTTGGCAGAGGTTCCTCTTGACCATAAATAGTTTAAATACTTTTCAATCTTGATCAGTCCAAAGTTCAGCGGTTTCAGCTCTCATAGTTATACCCCTAAATGCCTTTGAAATCTTTGTGTTCAGGGGGCACTGATCCCTGTCCAAACCAGTTCTTGGCATTTCCCTGCCAGTGATACCTTCTTCCTTTGATAGTAGGGGTATGGATTCTCAATCACTCAGCAGGAGTTGGAGCCATTGTTTTATGGCAGCAATCCAGCCTCTTTGCCTCAAGGGGCTACTCCTCCCCCTACTCTCCAGATGCAGGTCACCTGTTTCTATCTTACCTCCTCCCCTGGGTCAAGACATTCCCCAGATCCTATCGCTTTCAAATCCAGACAGTCAATCCACAGCCAGGCAGAGACACACAGAATTGCCAGAACACAAAAAAACTAACCACTTCTAAAAGTGTGGTATCTAAACACGCAATGCAAAAACCACCTTCACAAAAATTAAATTGTGAGTTCAGGCACACTAAACTTCTCCATTTTAAGCCTATGGGAAGGTAGGCTGGAAACATATTACACAGCCTTCCCCATTCTGTCCTATGGGTAAGATGGCCTTGCAACAGTGAAAAAAGAAATGGAGAGTATTTCACTGTCAGGACATGGTGCACAACTCAGTACATGTCCTACCTTTCAAGTTTGTGGCACCCTGCCCAGCGGGGTACCCTGGACCTACCATAGGGGTGTCTGCATAAAAAGGGAAGGGTAAGGCCTGGCAAGTGGGTGCACTAGTCAGGACAACAAGGCAGTTTAACAAACTGCGCGCAGGCACTGCAGTGGCAGGCCTGAGATCTCTCTTTAGGGCTACTTGTGTGGGTGGCACAATTAGTGCTGCAGGCCCAATAGTAGCATTTGCATTACCAGCCCTGGCACACATAGTGCAGTTTACTAGTAAGGCAAATATACCATTCATGGACAACCAATTACCATTACACTTTATACAGGGAGCACTTGCACTTTGACACTGATCAGCAGTGGCAAAGTGCCCAAAGCATCTAAGCCTGTAAAACACAATCCAGAACAGCATCAAAAATAGAGGAGGTAGAGGAAAAAAGTCAGGGGTAATCACGCCAAGAAATGCCAGGTCAAACAGTATGATAAACCGGGTGTCTTTAGGTGCCATATTTATGCCTGGCATAAAACTAGTGTATTTTTCCAGATTGCTCCAAAAGTGAATGCATCAAAATTCCTGTCTGCTTTTGAAACTGTTCCTGTTTGCCCTTCTGTAAACAATGTCACTGTGCCCCCTCACTCTCGAAATCCAAGATGGGGGAAATCTTTTCCTCTTTATGCAGAGCATGTGTGCCCATCCAGATGTATGACCAGGGAAATAAACACTCTACTTCTCTGAGGTCCCTACTTTTCAAGGGTTAACTTTACCCAATGACCAATTCAAGGTACCTTTTATTTTATAGTAGATTACACTAATTCTTTGTATTTTTCATTTAATTCCACAAGCTTTCACATCCTGTTCCTTTGGGGACACCAAATATAATGCCTCATAAGTGCTATAATATATGGAATCCCCTTTGTTTCTCTGATTTGAGCTTACCAGGATTGTATTTGACATGGCCTTCTGTTGACTTGGTGAAAACAGTATTTTCCTGCCAAAGAGCACCCTTCCCTTTGTTTTCAAACATCTTTTACTGTGGGGATACCACATAGTAGTAGAGAGGGAGTAGTAGTGAGCAATTAGTAGAGAGTGTGTAGTAGAGAGTGAGTAGTAGAGAGTGAGTAGTAGAGAAAGAAGTAGAGAGTGACTAGTAGAGAGTAGTGGAGAGTAGTAGAGTAGTAGAAAGTGAGTAATAGAGAGAGTAGTAGAGAGTGACTAGCAGCGAGAGTAGTAGAGAGTAGTAGAGTAGTAGTGAGTAGTAGAGAGTAGTAGAGAGCGAGTAGTAGAGAGTGAGTCGTGGAGAGTGAGTAGTAGAGAGCAGTAGAGAGTGAGTAGTAGAGAGGGAGTAGTAGAGAGTAGTAGAGAGTGAGTAGTAGAGAGAGAATGGTGGAGAGTGAGTAGTAGAGTAGTAGAGAGAGAGACATTAGAGAGTGAGTAGTAAAGAGTAGTAGAGCGTGAGTAGTATAGAGTAGTAGAGAGTGAATAGTAGAGAGTGAGTAGTAGAGTGAGTAGTAAAGTGAGTAGTAATGAGTGAGTAGTAGGGAGTAGTAGAGAGAGAGTAGTAGAGAGTGAGTAGTAGAGTTGTAGAGAGTGAGTAGTAGAGAGAGTAGTAGTGAGAGAGTAGAAGAGAGTAAGTAGTAGAGAGTAGTAGAGAGTGACTAGTAGACAGTGAGTAGTAGAGAGAAAGTAGTAGAGAGTAGCAGAGTAGTAGAGAGTGAGTAGTAGAGATAGTAGTAGAGAGTGAGTAGTAGAGCGAGTAGTAGAGCAAGTAGTAGAGAGTGTGTAGTAGAGAGTGAGTAGTAGAGAGTAGTAGAGAGTGAGCAGTAGAGAGAGTAGTGGAGAGCGAGTATTAGAGAGAGTAGTAGAGAGTATTAGAGTAGTAGAGAGTAAGTAGTAGAGTGAGTAGTAGAGAGTAGCAGAGAGTGAGTAGTAGAGAGCGAGCAGTAGAGAGTGAGTAGTAGAGAGTGAGTAGTAGAGAGTAGTAGAGAGCGAGTAGTAGAGAGTGAGTAGTAGAGAGTAGTAGAGTGAGTGGTAGAGAGTGAGTAGTAGAGAGTGATTAGAAGAGTAGTAGACAAGGAGTAGTAGAGAGTAGTAGAGTGAGTAGTAGAGAGTGAGTATTAGAGAGAATAGTAGAGAGTAGTACAGTAGCAGAGCGTGAGTAGTACAGATTGAGTAGTAGAGAGTGAGTAGTATAGAGAGTAGTAGAGTAGTAGAGAGTGAGTAGTAGAGAGTGAATAGTAGAGAGTCACTAGTAGAGAGAGAGTAGAAGAGAGTGAGTAGTAGAGTGAGTAGTAGAGAGAGAGTAGTAGAGAGTGAGTAGTAGAGTAGTAGAGAGTGAGTGGTACAGCGTAATAAAGAGTAGTAGAGTGAGTAGTAGAGAGTAGTAGTAGAGTAGAAGCGAGTGAGTAGTAGAGATAGTACTAGAGTAGTAGAGAGTGACTAGTAGAGAGAGTAGTAGAGAGTGAGTAGTAGAGAGTGAGAAAAAGAGAGGGAATAGTGGAGAGTGAGAAAAAGAGAGGGTGTAGTGGAGAGTGAGTATTAGAGAGTAGTAGAGAGCAAGTCGTAGAGAGTGAGTAGTAGAGAGTAGTAGAGAGTGAGTAGTAGAGAGAGAGCAGTAGAGAGTGAGTAGTGGAGAGTGAGTAGTAGAGAGTAATAGAGAGCGAGTCGTAGAGATTGAGTAGTAGAGAGTAGTAGAGAGTGAGTAGTAGAGAGAGAGTAGTAGAGAGTGAGTAGTAGAGTGAGTAGTAGAGTAGTAGAGAGAGAGTAGTAGAGAGAGAGTAATAGAGAGTGAGTAGTAGCGAGTAGTAGAGAGTGAGTAGTAGAGAGTGAGTAGTAGAGTGAGTAGTAGAGTGAGTAGTAATGAGTGAGTAGTAGAGAGTAGTAGTGAGAGAAATGCTAGTAGAGAGTCAGTAGTAGAGTAGTAGAGACTGGGTAGTAGAGAGAGAGTAGTAGAGAGTGAGTAGTAGAGAGTAAGTAGTAGAGAGTAGTAGAGAGGGAGTATTAGACAGTGAGTAGTAGAAAGAGAGTAGTAGAGTAGTAGAGAGTGAGTAGTGGAGAGTGAGTAGTAGAGAGTAGTAGAGAGCAAGTAGTAGCGAGCAAGTAGTAGAGAGTGAGTAGTAGAGAGTAGTAGAGAGTGAGTAGTAGAGTGAGTAGTAGAGAGTAGTAGAGAGTGAGAAGTAGAGTGAGTAGTAGAGAGTAGTAGAGCGCGAGTAGTAGAGAGCAAGCAGTAGAGAGTGTGTAGGAGAGAGTGAGTAGGAGAGAGTAGTAGAGAGTCAATAGTAGAGAGAGTAGTAGTGAGAGAAATAATAGTAAAGAGTCAGTAGTAGAGTAGTAGAGACTGGGTAGTAGAGAGAGAGTAGTAGAGAGTGAGTAGTAGAGAGTAAGTAGTAGAGTTTAGTAGAAAGGGAGTATTAGACAGTGAGTAGTAGAGAGAGAGTAGTAGAGCGTAGTAGAGTAGTAGAGAGTGAGTAGTGGAGAGTGAGTAGTAGAGAGTAGTAGAGAGCAAGTAGTAGAGAGCAAGTAGTAGAGAGTGAGTAGTAGAGAGTAGTAGAGAGTGAGTAGTAGAGTGAGTAGTAGCGAGTAGTAGAGAGTGAGAAGTAGAGTGAGTAGTAGAGAGTAGTAGAGAGCGAGTAGTAGAGAGCAAGCAGTAGAGAGTGTGTAGGAGAGAGTAAGTAGGAGAGAGTAGTAGAGAGTCAATAGTATAGAGAGTAGTAGAGAGTGAGTAGCAGATAGAGTAGTAGAGAGTAGTAGAGTAGTAGAAAGGGAGTAATAGAGTGAGTAGTAAAGAGTAGTAGAGAGCAAGTAGTAGAGAGTGAGTAGTGGAGAGTGAGTAGTAGAGAGTAGTAGAGCGCAAGTATTAGACAGTGAGTAGTAGAGAGAGAGTAGTAGAGAGTGAGTAGGAGAGCGTAATGGAGTGAGTAGTAGAGAGTAAGTAGTAGAGAATAGCAGAGAGTAGTAGAGTAGTAGAGAGTGAGTAGTAGAGAGTGAGTAGTAGAGAGTGAGTAGTAGAGAGTGAATAGTAGAGAGTCAGTAGTAGAGAGAGAGAGAAGTAGAGAGTGAGTAGTAGAGAGTGAGTTGTAGAGAGAGAGTAGTAGAGATTGAGTAGTAGAGTAGTAGAGAGTGAGTGGTACAGAGTAGTAAAGAGTAGTAGAGTGAGTAGTAGGGAGTGAGTAGTAAAGAGTGAGAAGTAGTGAGTAGTAGTAGAGAGTAGTAGAGACTGAGTAGTAAGAATGAGTTTTGGGCAAAGCTGGTTTATAATTGCAAACAGTAAAATGCCAAAGCATTTTGTAAAACAATAAATGTATTAAATAAGTTTCACAAAGCAATAGTATCATCAAATGTTACGGAAGAACCCTGGGCCGTGTACTTAAAAAAGCTTTTGTATTGACGAAGATCAGTTGTGAGTAAACAAAAACAACAAAATCAAGCAAATCACTGAACTATCGTCATATCATGTGCATGTACCCACTCTAGATGGTACATCGTGCAGGGTTCCCAAAGTCGAAAAAGTTATTAAATTAGGAAGAAGTGACAGTGCTTCCGGACCAAATGGTATCCCACAAGCCCTATTTAAATCAGACCCAAAATATTGGGCCAATCCTATAATGCTATTATTTAAAGAGGTTGAAAACACAGGTATGATTCCAGACAGTTGGAGAGGATCCATAATAAACCCCGTCTTTAAGGGTGGAGATAAAACAAAACCATCCAATTGCAGACTAATAGCTCTCATTGACACAGAAGCAAAATACTATGCATCGATAATACTGGAAGATCTAATCGAGTGGTTAAATGCTATGAATTTGATTCCTCCCCAGCAAACATGTTTCCAGAAAGGGTAGGGTACCTCAATTAACATTAACAATAACATTAATTGCGGAAAAAAGCAAACGCTAAAGAAGAAATTACAACTCTGCTTTATAGTAGAGAGTAATAGTAGAGAGTGAGTTGTAGAGAGTAGTAGAGAAGTAGAGAGTGAGTAGTAGGGAGTAGTAGAGAGTGAGTAGTAGAGTGAGTAGTAGAGAGTAGTCAGTCAGTGTCAGTCAGTGTCAGTCAGACAGTGTCAGTCAGTCAGTGTCAGTCAATCAGTGTCAGTCAATCAGTGTCAGTCAGTCAGTGTCAGTCAATTAGTGTCAGTCAGTGTCGGTCAGTCAGTGTCAGCTGGAGGAGCTCTGCTGACCTGGTTCTCTGGCTCTAAAGCAGCTCTGCTGACCTTTTTCTCTGGCTCTAAAGCAGCTCTGTTGACCTAGTTTCTCTGGCTCCACAGCAGGTCTGTTGACCTGGTTCTCTGGCTCTAGGGCAGCTCTGCTGACCTAGTTCTTAGGCTACAGAGCAGCTCTGCTGATCAGGTTTTCTGGCTCTACAACAGCTCTGCTGACCTGGTTCTCCAGCTCTAAAGCAGCTCTGCTGACCCGGTTCTATGGCTCTAAAGCAGTTCTGCTGACATGGTTCTCTGGCTCTAGAGCAGCTCTGCTGACCTGGTTCTCTTCCTCTAAAGCAGTTCTACTGACCTGGTTTCTCTGGCTCTACAGCAGCTCTGCTGACCTGGTTCTCTGGCGCTAGAGCAGCTCTGCTGACCTGGTTCCTAGGCTCTAGAGCAGCTTGTTGACCTAGTTCTATGGTTATAAAGCAGCTCTGCTTACTTGGTTCTCTGGCTCTAGAGTAGCTCCTGCTGACCTGGCTCTCTGGCTCTAAAGCAGTTCTGCTGGCCTGGTTCTCTCCCACTAAAGCAGCTCTGCTGACCTGGTTTCTCTGGCTCTACAGCAGCTCTGCTGACCTGGTTCTCTGGCGCTAGAGCAGCTCTGCTGACCTGGTTCCTAGGCTCTAGAGCAGCTTGTTGACCTAGTTCTATGGTTATAAAGCAGCTCTGCTTACTTGGTTCTCTGGCTCTAGAGTAGCTCCTGCTGACCTGGCTCTCTGGCTCTAAAGCAGTTCTGCTGGCCTGGTTCTCTCCCACTAAAGCAGCTCTGCTGACCTGGTTTCTCTGCTCTACATCAGCTTCGCTGACCTTGTTCTCTGGCTCTAGAGCAGCTCTGCTGACCTAGTTCTTAGGCTCTGGAGCAGCTTGTTGACCTGGTTCTCTGGCACTACAACAGCTCTGCTGACCTGGTTCTCTGGATCGAAAGCAGCTCTGCTGACCCGGTTCTATGACTCTACAGCAGTTCTGCTCTCCTGGTTCATTGGCACTAGAGCAACTCTGCTGACCTGGTCCCTTGGCTCTAAGGCAGCTCTCTGTTGACCTGGTTCTCTTGCTCTAAAGCAGCTCCACTGACCTGGTTTCTCTGGCTCTACAGCAACTTTCCTGGCATAGTTCTCTGGCTCTAGAGCAGCGTGGCTGACCTGGTTCTCTGACTCCAAAGCAGCTCTGCTGACCTGGTTCTCAGGCTCCAAAGCACCTCTGCTGACCTGTTTCTCTGGCTCTACAGCAGCTCTGCTGCCCTGGCTCTCTCCCTCTAAACCAGCTCTGCTGAACTGGTTCTCTGCCTCTAAATCAGCTCTGCTGACCTGGTTATATGGCTCTAAAGCAGCTCTGCTGGCCTGGTTCACTCCCTCTTAAGCAGCTCTGCTGACCTGGTTTCTCTGGCTCTAGAGCAGCTCTGCTGACCTGGTTCTCTGCCTCTAGAGCATCTCTGCTGACCTGGTTTCTCTGGCTCTAGAGCAGCTCTGCTGACCTGGTTCTCTGCCTCTAAAGCAGCTCTGCTGACCTGGTTTCTCTGGCTCTAGAGCAGCTCTGCTGACCTGGTTCTCTGGCTCTAAAGCAGCTCTGCTGACCTGGTTATATTGCTTTAAAGCAGCTCTGCTGGCCTGGTTCACTCCCTCTTAAGCAGCTCTGCTGACCTGGTTTCTCTGGCTCTAGAGCAGCTCTGCTGACCTGGTTCTCTGCCTCTAGAGCATCTCTGCTGACCTGGTTTCTCTGGCTCTAGAGCAGCTCTGCTGACCTGGTTCTCTGCCTCTAAAGCAGCTCTGCTGACCTGGTTTCTCTGGCTCTAGAGCAGCTCTGCTGACCTGGTTCTCTGGCTCTAAAGCAGCTCTGCTGACCTGGTTTTCTCCCTCTAAAGCAGCTCTGCTGACCTGGTCCTCTGCCTCTAGAGCAGCTCTGCTGACCTGGTTCTCTGGCTCTAAAGCAGCTCTGCTGACCTGGTTCTCTGGCTCTAGAGAAGCTCTGCTGACCTGTGTCTCTGTCTCTAAAGCAGCTCTGATGACCTGGTTCTCTCCCTCTAAAGAACTCTGCTGACCTGGTTCTCTGGCTCTAAAGCAGATCCGCTGACCTGGTTCTCTCCCTCTGGGAGGAGCATGTCCTTATCTAATCACTCTGCTAAAACATAAGCGATTATACATTTATCCTGCTGTCAACTACTAGCACTCTAGAAACCCAGTCACTGTCTATGCACTTTCAGAATGACTCAGGCAATGAGACAAGCAGTGGTCCAATCAAATGTGCACAATGTATGCGGTCCCTTAACCCCTTGCAGACTATGGAGTCAGTCCTGAAAAGGTCCAGGTAATAGTCATGCTTGCCTGGAATCATACTGTGAGTCTGTGTCCACTCCTACAATCATCCCGCCAGAAGCATGTCCTTATCTAATCACTCTGCTGAAACATAAGCGCGTATAAACGTATCCTGCTGTCAACTACTAGCACTCTAGGAACATAGCCACTGCCTATGCACTTGCAGAATGACTCAGGAATTGGGAAAAGCAGTGGTACAGTCAAATGTGCACAATATATGTGGTCCCTTACCTCCTTGCAGACTACTGAGTCAGTCCTGCAAAAGTCTAGTTAATAGTCATGCTTGTCTGGAATCACACGGTGAGTCTGTGCCCACTTCTACAATCATCCTAACAGAAGCATGTCCTTATCTAATCACTCTGCTGAAACATAAGTGCTTACATCTAATGTTACTGACTCTGAACATGTCCATTCTTCTCTCTTCCCTTGTCTGCTCCTCTTCCCACCCCCTCTCAATCCATTCATTTTTCTCACTCCCCCTCTCTTCACCCCCCTCTCTCTCCTAACTTTTAATATTCACTTTCCACTTAATGTTATCTCTCTGTTTCTTTGCCCACTCAGCCCTGTTGAATGCATTATCATACTGTAACTCTTTTTCGCTTAATTGTTAATTTTATCTCATTATGTTCACCATCCTTGTAAAGCGCTCTGATACTCTTGGGTCCAGTAGCGCTATATAAAACCTTTGAAATAAATAAATAAATATAAACGTATCCTGCTGTCAATTACTAGCACTCTAGGAACCCAGTCACTGTCTATGCACTTGCAGAATGACTCGGGCATTGAGACAATACCTAAGTACTTATAAATTAACTGAGCACTCTGTTTGCAGCACTGTCATCATTCTAGTTACTAGTGATGTTCTTATAGAATGACCTAGGCACCAATTCAAGTACACCTACAATATTCTGTGCACAATCCCTACAAATCTCTAAGCAGATACATACTATTGGTACACTCCACTAAACACTAAAGTAGTACTCATGCAGCCTAGGATACCTCCTGTCAGTCTCATGCAGTTTGTCAATCAGCCATCCAGCACTATGTTCTTATTGTATTAGTCTGCCAAAACCTAAGCACCAATGGGGCAGATTTACAAGCACCCTGCGCCACCAGTGCGTCACTTTTTGTAACATAGTGATGGTGCTGGGGACTCCTCCATATTTACAAGGAGAGGAAAATCCACACAGGGTGGCTTTTCCTCGCCTTCAAAATACGACCCATTTAATTGCAGCACTTTGCATTGAAGGGCGTTGCATGGGTGTTGCCGTGTCTGTTCCCACACAACACCCATGGAATAACACATCTCAAGACTTACGAGAAAGTGTAAATCTAAAGATACGTGTGAATGGTGCGCTACCCTAGAGATGGTGTAGCGAGGCACAACAAGGCGAAATGTTTCATTTTTCCTTGTTTTTTCCTCTTTTAATGCATGCTGCATTCCACAGCACACATTGAAGGAGGAAAATGCCTTTAGTGATTGTTTTTGTGCAGGAAGTAGTCCCTTCCTGCAGATAAACAATCTCCCCACGACACAGATATCCTTGCACCATGGTGCAAGGGTGCCTGCGTCACTGCATGGCTGCAGTTTGTTTGCTAGTGCAGAGGGAGCACAGAATTGGGACATATTCATGTAAACATGTCATATCCCAGTGCTTCAGAAGCGCCGCAGCGCGGTGCAGCTAAAGGGCTTGCAGTGTCCCTCTGCAGCACTTCCTCCTAGATCTGTCCCTATAAATTCACCATATAGTACTAATGCATTTTTTCAGTCAATTATGCTCTAGACATACATTCAACTAAACTTTCAGACATTACCATGCAATTATATTTCTTTTTTTAACCAGATAAGATAGTTCTGAACTTCTTTTTCTTCAGTTCTTTGTTTTATTTATTTTTTGTAGTTTTTTAACAATTTTTTACTTTTTGGGGTGTTTTTTAAAAATTGAAAAAAAAAGAACTAAGTAAACAGTTAGGTTTTGGAATTCAACATCATTCCAAAACCCCCCCCAAAAAAAATTGCATTTGTGGTTCCTTTGAGCTGCACACACAGCGTCCACTGACTGGTCACGATAACAGATGATGGTTTTGCAATTAGTGCAGTGCTGCTGCAGAAAATCAAATTCTGGGCAAATGTCTACTGGTGGTGCTGAAGTGGACACTCCGAAGGTGCTAGCAATGCCTGGTGGTGGATTTTTTGCTGCACACCTCACTTCTTCTCGTGCCAGATTCTTCGGGTGAATGGTTCGCAGATGTTTATACATACTCGCTGCTCCACAGGAGTATTTCTTGTCAGTGCTTCACGACAGGACCCTTTCACACACCAAGCATGTGACTTTTCTTGCGTTAAACTTTTTTTCGCAGGCAGGAAAGGTGAAAATTTTCCATACCACTGATTCAGGACTCTGCTTGGGTGGATCTTCCTCCAAGGTATCTTCATCTGAAGAATGATGAGGAGCTTGTGATACAGATGCCATTTCTCCAATGCAATTTTTTAAAAACACCAACAAATTTCCAAAACGATCTATGGAAGAAGAAGAGATGTCTCTTATCAACTGCTCCAAACAGAATAATCAAAATGGGTGGGGTCCTTCAGTAGTTACAGTGGGAAATGTTATGAACATATCAAATCTTTTTTTTTTAGGTCACATGGGATCTGCGCATCGTGTGCTAACGAAGAGCGCACCCGATGCGCCTTCGCAAAAATATATTTAAAAATAATATAAGTTTCTTACAAGTAGAATTATGTTATTTTTATGAATACATTAGATAATCTTTTGCCCTGATATGTACATTACAGACACGTACATATCATTTTAGAACATAAAAAATTTCACTGGAGACGAGCACCTAGCGCGCCCCAGCACTTATATGACGTGATGTGGGGCCTGCCACCATGCAAGCATCGCATACCGTAATATGTATGTGTCGCGAATGAGCAGGAGCAGGAGTAACGGACCGGTTGCATACCGGTCGCGCACACCACGTAACATTGTACGTATATGGCGTAAATGGAAAAAAACACTCACTCGTGGCTCATCATACGCGGATCCTTCATGACTTTTCCAAAATGGCAGCTAGAATATCCGGAGCTGCTGCGGTAGGTACGCTTCGGGTGCGCAACTCCCCAAAAAATTTTGAAAAGAAAATTATATAAATATATTAAAATACAAAAAACAAAAGAATTCAAAATATTTCAGTTTTAAATTTATTTAATTTTTTTTGCAATTTTCAGAAAAATATATCATGTTGTTTAATAAATAAAATATTTATGAATAACCAGTTAAAAAATGTAGAAATTCAGTACATAAAAATAGGTATAACTACTATTGCACTTAAAAATTAGCATTTAAAAAGCCTTTGAAATTCACTGAAAAAACCATGGGTTTCAGAAATGTTATAGTTAGAAATTAGCATTTAAAAAACCTTTGAAATTCACTGAATAAAAACATACGTTTCAGAGACATTATAGTTAGGAATTAGCATTTAAAAAACCTTTGAAATTCACTGAAAAAACCATAAGTTTCATGAGTGTTATAGTTAGCTGGACATTTAACTCGTACAAAACCATTGAAATTCCTCTGTTATAGTTAGTTGTGCTAACTATAACTTGCGCGCCTGCAATGCACTGCTGATGATGTCACATATTACATCCTTCATGATGACTTCAAATAGAAAACGAGTGTTTGGCATAAAGTGTGACGCACGCCAATTAAAAGCATGGGCGGAGCTTCCACTCCATTTCCGAAATCGCCTTGAATACAATAGATCTCGCTGAGTGTTCAGCGCATACGCTGCTACACTAGTCGAGACCTAAAAAAGAGGGTGGAGGTTCCTACCAGCAGCCAGTGCGTGGAGGTGAGGAGGGAGATGAGTAGGTGCACCACCGGCACATGTTCCTGCTGTGCTAAAAATGCGAGGAGGCGTATGATTACACTTCTCCATGTATGCGGATTTGATGCACAGATACAGGCATGCGTATTGCAAGGCAGTAGGAGTCATGATGGCAGTTGAAGGAGGCAACTTAATGAGCCAGGACCAGTGCTGGTAGAAGATTCGGACTAGGTTGTATCAATTTGCAGAAAAGAAAATCATTGCCGAACAATTGGGGACAGCTGCAATCAGGAAAATCATTGCCGAACAATTGGGGAAAGCAGCAATCAGACAGTCGTATTACAACAGTGAAGATGAGCAGGCAAGATAAGTGGGTTCAGGCATTTGGAATGCCCGCAGGATATGTCAGCGTTAGTGTAATTGGAGATGCCGAACCCCGGTATGATAAGCTCAATTGATCAGTTGAGCCAAACAGGAGCGCCACTCCTTGGCAGTGTGGAGTCATTGGTGACGTGTGGAATTACACTGCTCAATCCATCTGCATTCCATTTTTCGAAGGATCCGTTTGAGGTCACTGCCTCTTTCTGGGGTGCAAGCAGTATCAATATCTTGCCACGTGTCATACAGCAGGTCAGGTTTCCGGAATTGACGGCCAACCTTTTATCCAGATGAAATGAGGTCACATTATATTACAATATCGAAATGGAGTGCTATGCGAAACAAGCCTGAATCTTATGAAAATACTTAGGAGCGCAGTTATTGCAATTAGTTCAGTTATTGCAATTAGTCTTTCAATTATGTATTTTTAGTACTTACATCCTATATCAGATTCACAACTTTCTGACAAAATTGGTGAAATGTGGGCATGAAAGAACACCGGGTCTCACACCTGATACAACTCTGGAAGAAGCAATATGTAGGGTGGTATACCTAGGGAAAAGCCTTGCCAAATGGTTATGCTATCACATGTGCATACTTCTCCTTAGTTCAAGCTATACTGATGAAAAAGAATTAATGTAAAGTTAAATTAACATACTGACTCGTATTAATTGTGTAGGCATGGGATGCATATCAGTATATTACCGGTTTTGCATGGGCGTCCGCAGAAATTTTCCCAGGGGGGGCTAACCTGGCAAATGAAGGGGTATGGCTAATGTTTATCAATAGGGGCGTGGCTAAAATGGCAGAAAATCAGGATCGAGTAATGCTCAGACCAAGCTGAGAAAAACAAGCTTTGACATAGCCGATAGGTCTTGCCTTTGAGACCATATAAGTATTTCATTATGTATGCAGCAGGTCCCAAAGGCGAGACCTATTGGCTATGTCAATGCTTGTTCATGATAGGTGTGATGATTGTATGCTCCCAACTCAACGGAACTGAAATGGATCTGAGAGAGTTGTTGCACAGGTCCATTAGAATTATCACCAACAAACTCATACCTACGTGTAATAACTTAACATAACAGGCAACTTCCCTGGATCCTGATTTCACTTAATGCAATAACTCCAGGGTTCCCCGCTAGATAAAAGCCTCAAAATGTAAAATCTCACACTGTAATATCCAGCTGTAAGTAGAGGACTACCCCGATTTCAGCACTACTCCCTGATCAGGGTTGATGAATATTTCACAGATCTAGTATTTTTGACAGTCAACACTTAAACACTTAGGTAGGCCAGTCTGGCAACAGTGAGCATATAGCAATAATGGCACAGGAACTGTATTGAAAAAGGTTCACATTTGGGGTCCCGAAGGATAAGAGTTGTCCCTTTGCTCTCGAAACAGGGAAAGGGAAAAAGTTTGAAATATAAAAAGAGAAAGAGAGCTAGAGAATGTGTGAGAAAACAAGGAGGGAGAGTAAGAAAAAAGGAAGAGAGAGACAGAGAAAGAAAAAGTCAAGAGAGCAAAAAAAGAAAATAAGAAAGAAGCAGAGAAAGACAGGAAAAGAAGGAAACCAAATGGAAGAAGAGAAAGAACGAGGAAAAAAAAGGAGCAAAAGACCCAAAGGAGACAAAGATGCCTTCGGAGACTAAACTAGCTACAAACAAATTCACAGATTTTAGCACCAAGAGTGTTTAAAGCCAGGCGCGCAATGCCCATTGCGCTCAAAGGGCTACAGCAGCCTCTCCCCCCAGCCTCGTGTGTGTTAGCCCGGGCTGAGACAGCTTCAGGGGCACACACAGCCGCACCCAAGCACTTCACAGATCTTTTAAAGATCTTTTGCTTGTTAATGAGCATTGATGGTTTTTACCCCTTCTTGGGGCCCCTGTAGCTCCAGTCTGCATATGGCTGAATGAATTAGCCCCCCACCCACCTTCCGAAATTTTACTCTTGTTGCGCCTCTGTTTAAAGTCGAAGTAGGAGGGAGATGAGTTGGCGTGAGCTTTAATGGAGAGGTGAAAGAGGGATTGAAGCGCCGCGTGGTGATAGTCATGGGCATCTGCAGGGAGGGCAAGGAGGGGTGCTCCAAGGGGGGCAAGCGCCCCTCCTTGCCCCCCTCCCGCGGATGCCCATGCTGTTTTGTTTTTGTCTACCATCTTCACACAGCAATTTCCTTGTTTGGCAGACATCCTGTGGGTAAGCACATATTTATTATTTAGTTGTCAGCTTCTTAATGTTTATACATTTATCATGTGACTTTTACTACACTATTTTTGTTCATTTAATTTAATTGTTTTGCCTATACCAATTTCCTTTACCCTTAAAAACTTCAACCCTAAACCCTTCGCCCCTAAGCCCTTCATCCATTACCCTAAACCCTTCATCCCTTTTGCCTCGTTTTTTTTAGTGCTTCTCCTTCCTTTCCCTCGGTTTTTCTGGGTGCTTTGCATGCTTTTTGGTGTGCTTTTCCTCATCTTGCATCGTTTTTTACTCCGTTCTCCTTCCTTACCCCTAGTTTTTTAAGTGCTTTTCTTGCTTTTGCCTAATTTTTGACTGTTTTCTCCTTTCGTTCTTCCAGTTTTTCTTGATGCTTTTCCTGCTTTTGCTTTACTTTTTACTGCTTACTCCTTCCTTTATTCCCATTTTTCTGAGTCCTCTCTCCTGCTTTTGCCTCACTTTTTACTTCATTCTCCTTCCTTCCCCCCTTTATTTTTGAGTGCTTTTTCTGCTTTTGCCTTGTTTTTTTTTACTTCTTTCACCTTCCTTTCCTTTTGTTTTTCTGAAGGCTTTTCCTGCATTTGCCTCGTTTTTAACTAGTTTCTCTTTCCTCTCGCCCTTTTTCTGAGTGCTTTCTCCTTCCTGTGCCTCATTTTTCACTGCTTTATCAGTGAAGCAGCTAGCATCTCCAGCACCTTAAGACCCTCACAGGTGATTTGACGTGCTTTATACATTTTGATCAATTGATTACAAGCATTAGGACCCCATTGCTTGCCTCAGTTTTAAAGCAGTTGTTAATGCAACATTATGCAGTGGCCTCATGCCAGATTCCTGTTCCAAAATTTTGAACAGCAGCCCAATCGCCTTGCTTGATGGAGCTTGGAAATTTTATGGCAAGGTACTGCTTAAGCACTGTTGTAGGTGGGTGGAGGACAATAAAAACATAAGCAGTGGTCAACCTAACTTTAGGAAGGTCTTAGAAACTTTTGAACAGGCATTTAGATTGACATGATCTGTTCTACATAATGACATCTTGAGAGATGATACGGATCTATGATATTTATAGCACAGACATCAGCCTTCAATACTTTTGATTGCTCATTGCTCTGGCCTAGTCTGAAGCAGCAGTGTATCCTAGAACGGATGGTCATTGCCCTGAAGCAACTGCATGACCCTGGCTGATGAGCCCATAACTAGGGTTCAACCAGTCCCAGGATGCTTGTGTTCCAGTTCAGGGAAGACCTGGCTTGGCTGTTTGGGCTAGACTGTTCTAATTGGAGCTGGGTCAAGACTGATTTGCATATACTTGGGTCCAAACTAAGGTTTCATGGGGTGCAAATAACCATGGACAGGGATGCAGCCCCTTGTAATTACCAGTGGCTGAGAATATGTCAAGCATTTCTTCCATCACTTTTTTGTATACTTTAGTGTATCATACTAAGTGGGACGGGTATGCCCAGACGTGGGACACTGTCTCTCTGGAACTAAGCTGTATCTGGCTGATGAGTTCTATACTATGGTGAACCCGGTCCTGGGTTACTTGTGTTCCGGTTCAGGGAGGACCTGGCTTGCAGTTCAGGGTGGATTGTTGTGATTGGAGCAGAGTCAAGACTGATGTGCACAAAGCTGGGTCCAAAATGAGGTGACATGGTGTACAAAATAACGATGGAATGGTATGCGGTCCAGGTAATTACCAGTGACTGAGATAAATTAAAGAATTCCATCCATCATTTTATCTTTATTTTAGTGGGTTAAGCAGTAGCCATTGTGAAGTGTAGATTCTTGAATACTAGACGGACTGTTGGTGGCATTTGGAAGAAGGAAAATAGTTCAATAAGACATACTGCTTGTGCTCTACAATAAATAAAGTGTTAACCTACACCAAGAGTCCTGTTTTTCCTACAATTTGTCAACGATGGACTTTCTCATCTCATGCTTCATCATTCAGGAGCCATTACCCTTCAAGTTCACGAGACTGTTTCTTCGTTTTCTGTTGAAAGTCGAGGCACTCTGCAACTGCCAGACCAGTTGAGTGAGAGCAAGCTGATCCCTGGAAGTGCTCATAGTGTAAGCCTTTGGCACTGAATTAAGAACTTATTTCCTGCATAGTCACAGGCCTGCTGGACAACCAATCAATCAATCAATCAATCATGGACATTTGTATAGCGCGCTACTCACCCGGAAGGGTCTCAAGGCGCTGGGGGGGAGGGGTTCGCTACTGCTCGAAGAGCCAGGTCTTGAGGAGCTTCCTGAAGGAAAGGTGATCCTGGGTCAGTCGAAGGTGGATGGGGAGGGAGTTCCATGTCTTGGCTGCTAGGTAGGAGAAGGATCTTCCTTCGGCGGTGGCTTTGCGGATGCGCGGTACGGCGGCGAGGGCGAGGCTGGTCCATCATAGCTGGCGGGTGGGCGCGTAGAAGGTCAGGCGGTTGTTGAGGTACTTGTTGCCCAGGTCATGGAGGGCCTTGTGTGCGTGGGCGAGGAGCCTGAACGTGATCCTCTTGCTGACGGGGAGCCAGTGCAGGTCTCTCAGGTGGCCGGAGATGTGGCTGTGTCGGGAGACGTCCATGACGAGTCGTGCGGAGGCATTCTGGATGCGCTGGAGTCTTTTCTGAAGTTTGGCTGTGGTTCCGGCGTAGAGGGTGTTTCCGTAGTCCAGTCAGCTAGTGACGAGTGCCTGGGTGACCGTCTTCCTGGTTTCGGTGGGGATCCATCGGAAGATCTTACGGAGCATGCGCAGGGTGTTGAAGCATGATGATGAGACGGCGTTGACTTGTCTAGTCATCGAGAGGGAGGAGTCCAGGACGAAGCCCAGGTTGCGTGCTTGGTCCGTTGGTTTGGGAGTGGTGCCCAGGGCAGGGAGCCACCAGGAGTCGTCCCAGGCGCAGGCTGATGATCCCAGGATGAGGACTTCTGTCTTGTCTGAGTTCAGTTTCAGGCAGCTGTTCTTCATCCACTCGGCGATGTCTTTCATCCCTTCGTGCAGGCTGGTTCTGGTGGTGGCGGGGTCGTTGGTGAGGAAGAGGATTAGCTGGGTGTCGTCGGCGTAGGAGATGATGTTGAGGTTGTGTTTGCGTGGGATGGTTGCGAGAGGGCTCATGTAGACGTCGAAGAGGGTTGGGCTGAGTGATGATCCTTGTGGTACGCCGCAGATGACTTTGGTGGCCTCGGATCTGAACGGGGGGAGGCGGACTCTCAGTGTTCTTCTGGCAAGGAACCAGATGATCCACTCCAGTGCCTTCTCTTGGACTCCGATGTTGCTGAGGCGCTGCACTAGGGTGCGGTGGCAGTGTTGAACGCTGCAGAGAGGTCCAGGAGGATGAGGGCCGCTGTTTCCCCGTTGTCGAGCAGGGATCTGATGTCGTCAGTGGCTGCGATGAGGGCGGTCTCGGTGCTGTGGTTGGCTCGGAAACCGGACTGCGAGGGGTCGAGGGGTCTGTTCGTCTCAAGGAAGGCGGCCAGCAGTCTGTTGACGGTCTTCTCGATGACTTTGGCAGGAAAAGGGAGGAGCGAGATGGGGCGGTAGTTCTTGAGGTCGGTGGGGTCTGCAGTTGGTTTCTTCAGGAGGGCGCTGAGCTCGGCGTGCTTCCAGGTCTCCGGGAAGGTGGCGGTGTTGAAGGAGGTGTTGATGACGTCCTGGAGTTGGGGTGCGATGATGGAGTCGGCCTTGTTGAAGACGTGGTGGGGGCAGGGGTCGGTTGGTGATCCGGAGTGGATGGTGTTCATCGTGCGGGTGGTGTCTTCGGTGCTGACCGGGGTCCAGGCGCAGAGGGTGGTGGTGGGGGGCATTGGTTCGGTAGTTGGGTGCATGGTTATTGCGCCAAAGCTGTTGTGTATGTCGGCGATCTTGAGGTGGAAGAACGAGGCGAGTGAGTCGCAGAGGTCTTGCGAGGGGGTGATGTAGTTGTTTCCGGCGCTGGGGTTGGAGACCTCTTTGACGATGCACCAGGCTTCCACTTGCGCCAGCATCCTGACAGTACACTCTTTGCACGCGAGTCTTCTACGGCAGGCAACATCACTTGCATGTGCCTATACAGGCAGCACAAACACAAGCAGCATGCAGGTCATGCAATGTGCCTTCACTTATGACCACCTAGGATTGGCTGTGAAGCACTAATATACGGATATTTCTCCAAATGTCACGTAAGTTGTCTTGTCACAGCCATATTGAATTGGGCAGTGACACTGTTACCTACTCTGGACTAATACTGACATCTCTTCTCACATCAATATCCTGAATGGTAATTAGCTGGTCACCTTACCTTTACCAGTGATACGCACACCTATTTTCAATTGTGATACGCACACTTTGTATGACAATGTGTGCCCAAACCACTCTTATAGCTCTATTACCTCTTCTTCCTCATCCGGGTGAACCCCAAATGATATGGCTGGAATGGAAGGAATACTTGCTCAATTACATCTTGGCAATGTCATGTGGAGGTATTGTTCCCTGTTAAGAAACGCCATCTTTACATGCTACAGTTCTTAAGTTGCCTTCTCTCCTTAAACACAATGACATTTGACACTCATTCATTTGTGTGCACACACAAGAGAACATTCCTTGAACTCAATTTGCCTATTTATTTATTTATTTGAGAGTTTTATCTAGCTCTGGCTAGACGCGAGGGTATCATACAATACCACTTTGTAGCCACTCAATTAAAGCACCTTGAACATTCTGTACAAGGGTTAAGTTCAGCACACAAGATGTTGTTATTTGTTTTGGGCCGCTCAGCGACAGAGCTATCACAATATAATAAACAATAACCACCTGACTAAGGCTTTGGCATGGTAACACAGAGGATGTTATTACATATATGACATCAGGCCTTTGTTTATTTAGAGAAGCATTTCTTTGGCACTAAGAGGTCGATCCATGCTTGCTGACACTTACCTACAGGTAATGGGGAGTTAGACCACCCGATAGAGATGGCAGATCCACTTTACTTAGACACAATAGGGTAGAATGCGCTAAGTTGAAGTATACTATATTACTGTTCTTGTATGCCAGCATATAGTTTTCTGTAATCACCAAAATGGTTTATTTGTTCATCTTCACCATTCGCGTAATGTTAATCACATTATTCTGTTTCCTTCTACTCATCATTTCAGCACAAGTATTTTACTCAAGAATCACAATGCTACAATACATATTAAAACTGCACAATGTGTATTTCTTGTGTATCTCTATCTCTATTACTAACTAAGCATAAAAGTTCCAGATCTGTTACTGAGATTTCCATGGAGAGTCATGGTTGTCATGTTCTGACATTGCACATCCATTTGTTACCCTGTAAGGTTAGGGTTACAGATGGTGCACTGTGAGCTAGCAGGACCATAGGCCAACTTATCCTGAGGGGTGCTCAGAATAAGTCTCGCACCAATCCAATGTTAATGTTGTCCAACAAACGCACAGTTTTACTCGAGAAAGTATAAGCCATATGACAGCCGTAGAGGAAGAAGGTACTTATGAGTTTAATTCTGCAAGGAAGAATTAAATGGAATTGTACTACATTGAAACTGAAATGCTGCAGGATCATAGTTAAATGGGAGAAAAACTAGAAAAGAAGAGGATACTGATGTCTTTAAACGGATCACTGACATAATATCGAGGGACAGAATATCGACTTGCAAAAATATCGATGTCAAAATATCGACAGACAGAATATCGAGTTTGTATCTACAAACAGGTAAGTACAAAAATATCGAGTAAAAAATATCGTTTACAAAAATATAGTTTATAAAAATATCGACTTTATTAAAAACAGTGTTACATTAAATTAATATTAAAATATATTTACTAAAATATGCTTAAAAATACTTAAATTAACTTATAATAATTAAATAATTAATGAAAGTTATAAAAAATTTTTTTTACAATAATATTTGTTAAAACATATATATATAGTAACATAATATAATTAAATAATATCCAATATTATTACCGTACGATAGCAGAAGTGTAAAAATTACTATTCTCACTCCAGTGAGTGCAACAGTAGGGAAAGCGTTGGATAGCGTAGGGGTAAAAATTACTATTCCCACTCCAGTGAGTGCAACTGTAGGGAAAGCGTTGGATAGGGTAGAGGTAAAAAATACTATTCCCACTCCAGTGGGTGCAACAGTGGGGAAAGCGTTGGATAGCGTAGGGGTAAAAATTACTATTCCCACTCCAGTGGGTGCAACAGTAGGGAAAGCATTGGATAGCGTAGGGGTAAACATTTCTATTCCAACTCCAGTGAGTGCAACAGCAGGGAAAGCGTTGGATAGCGTAGGGGTTAAAATTACTATTCTCACTCCAGTGGGTGCAACAGTAGGGAAAGCGTTGGATAGCGTAGGGGTAAAAATTACTATTCCCACTCCATTGGGTGCAACAGTAGGGAAAGCGTTGGATAGCGTAGGGGTAGAAATGACTATTCCAACTCCAAAGAGTGCAACAGTAGGGAAAGCGTTGGATAGCGTAGGGGTAAAAATTACTATTCCCACTCCAAATAGTGCAACAGTAGGGAAAGCGTTGGATAGCGTAGGGGTTAAAATTACTATTCCCACTCCAAAGAGTGCAACAGTAGGGAAAGCGTTGGATAGCGTAGAGGTAAAAATTACTATTCCCACTCCAGTGGGTGCAACAGTGAGGAAAGCGTTGGATAGCGTAGGGGTAAAAATTTCTATTCCCACTCCAGTGAGTGCAACAGTAGGGAAAGCGTTGGATAGCGTAGAGGTAAAAATTACTATTCCCACTCCAGTGGGTGCAACAGTGGTGAAAGCATTGGATAGCGTAGGGGTAAAAATTACTATTCCCACTCCAGTGAGTGCAACAGTAGGGAAAACGTTGGATAGCGTAGAGGTAAAAATTACTATTCCCACTCCAAAGAGTGCAACAGTAGGGAAAGCGTTGGATAGCGTAGGGGTTAACATTACTATTCCCACTCCAAAGAGTGCAACAGTAGGGAAAGCGTTGGATAGCATAGTGGTAAAAATTACTATTCCCACTCCAAAGATTGCAACAGTAGGGAAATTAAATACTTCACATATTATTTGAAAAAATATATATTAATATCTATAAAAAATGTATTAAAAGTAATTACCAATTTAATATAATATAATAATTAATCAATTAAAATTACAAATTAAAATTAATTATTACAATTATTTACCTATTAATACAAATTATTTACAAATTGACAATTAATAATTTAACATATAAAAATTATTTAACAATTAATTCAAATTAAATACAATTAAATAAATACATTTATTTAATTAATTATTCATAAATTACTTCCCCGCCCAATTCCCCTATAAACCCACAACCCACTACAGAAAATAAATTAGCAAAATTAACATATTTACCAATTAATCAATTAATTAAAATGAAATGCCAATTAAAATTTAATTAATTACCAAATATAAATAATTAACAATTATTTAAAAATGAATACCAATAAATAAATTTACATATTTAATTAATTATAATTAAATTACTTCCCACCCTATTCCCCTATACACCCACAACCTGCAACAGAAAATAAATTAGTAAAATTAACATAATTAACAAATAATCAATTATTTAAAATTAATTGCCAATTAAAATTTAATTAATTACAAAATGTAAATTAATAAACAATTAATTAAAAATGAATACCAATAAATAAATTTACATACTTAATAAATTATAAGTAAATTACTTCCCAACCTATTCCCCTATAAACCCACAACCCGCTACAAAATTAAATTACGCAAAAATTAAAAAAACAAAATTCATGAATTAAAATAAATTATAACATAAATACACACTTTTCACACATATAATAACATAAAAAACACTATAAAAAATGCGATATTATTAAAAAATCGATAATTTTAATAACCTATATTATATACTTCGATATTTTAACTTTCTATATTTTTAAAATTCAATAATACTTTACTTACCTTAAAAACGATATTTTTGATGTCTACATTCTGTCCATTCGATATTTTGTCCATTCTATATTTTAAACTCGATATTATGTCCATTCGATATTTTGTAGTCGATATTTTGACTGTTTACCCTTTAAACATGCTTTAGACAGTTTTTGCCAAGCAGCTTTTTGTGCAGCTATCCATAAATATATTGTTTTCAATGCAAATAAGTCAATTGTGAGACTGTAGAAGATTATGTTTCTGCAGTTAGGAAACTAGCCATTTCGGTAAAATATGGCTCCCTACATTACAAATTCATTCTAGATTAAATCATTATGCACCCTAACGTACAGAAGATGTAATGGGTGAGTGATGATTCTTATTTATTTATTTATATATTTATATAGCACACTACTTCCCGAGGACGTCTAGGCACTTGCAGAGTTGGCGCACAGAACACCAATGCGATGTTAGATTTCCAGTGTAGCTCACAATTCAGGGATACAACTTGTTAGTGATTTATCTTTCCGTCCAAAAATTCTGGCTGTGTCGGGAATCTGTTGCTCTCTCATTAATTCATTAAAAAATATTTTAGAATTCCTTCATTTAGCATCTAGAAACATTGTAGTTCATGTTCCTATTACCCCCAGGATTGAGTTCCATATATGAGGGGCTGAGAACACTCCATTGGCTACTGGTACATAAAAATATTTTATTCATCATTGTCTACAGTTTTCAGAGCCCTTCAACTAACAGGTCTGAAAAACGGTTTATATGTGTAATACTCCGAGACCATTAAAATCAACTACTAAAAAACTCCTACCAGTTACAGCTTGGAATCAGCTCCCTCTCTCCTTGAGACCAGCTGAATGGAGTCAGTCTTTAGAAAGGGTCTTAAAACCTGACTGTTCTTGTTAGAGTGCTTTGTTTGACTGGTTCTTGTGAGAGTTCTGTTTCCCTTTTTTCCTTTCTTTTCAAGCTTTTCTTAGCAGTGTTTGTTAGTAGATGGTCTAGAGTTGGAATAGCTCCAGGATGGTTGGGTGGAGCTTTATAAATAAACTTTTTTCATTCTATTTCGGATATTCCGAGATCTTGAGGGTATGATATCCTAGTAATGGGTAAAGACAAGCAGGAGCATGATCATAAGCTGGAAACGGTCTTGTACAGATTGGCAGTCAAGGGACTGACAACTGAAGTAAAGAAACGCAAATTTGCAATTAAGTCTATGATATATTTAGGACACAAAGTTAGTGTAGCAGAGATTTTTCCGAAGAAGGAGATTATTGAATCTATTTGTGATTCCCCAATACCCACCCGCAAGGAAGAAGTGAGACCCTTTTTAGATTTGTCTGAATTCAATTCCAAGATTGTATAGAGCTTCGCTGAAGAACCCCATGGTTTAATACAATTATTGGAGGATCATCAAGAATTCAAGTGGGGTGAGTATTTGCAAAGGGAGTTTGAAAGTAGTAAGAAAGTGGAGTAGTGTGGCTCACTGGTTAGAGGCGGCAGACCCGAGAGCAGAGAACGGCCCGGGACCAGGGTTCGATTCCCGACGCGGCAGGGTCTTGGACCAGGATCAGCGGACTCGATAATTCTCGCCTCGGTGCCTACTCTAACCAGGGATCACACTCGGCAACTCTGGGCATTAAGCTTGCCTCATCTCCACAACGGCCCCTCACAAACGCCGGGGATGCCTGGTTTCACCTTGGAGACTCCCAGGAGGGACTATCACACAGGGAAAGCCAGGACGGGTTCCCCAGCGGTCTATAGCGCTACGAGGCCTGCGGTGCGGATAGCAGTGCGCTTTACAAGACAAATTCATTCTTTCTTTCTTTCTTTTCTAAGAAACATATTTTCACAGCTGTTCCTTTACATGTATTTGATTCCACAGCTAACAACATTTTGACCACTGATGCTATTGAGAATGGGCTGGGAGCTGGTTTTATACAAGTCTCAGGAGCAAATCCAGTGTATTCTGTGTCCTTTACTTTTCACTCTTTGTCACCCACAAAGGAACAATATTCTCTAATAGAGAGAGAAATGTTGGCTACAGTATGGGCAATGGAAAAATTCAGGCAGTATCTCTGGGGTTTAAGATTCACATTAAGTACACATCATAGGCCACTAGTGAATGTTTTAAATCCTGAAGGCATGATTAAAACAGCCCCAGGCATTGCCAGAATGTCCCTCCACTTAAGACGTGGAGTATTTACCAGGAAACAAAAAAGGATACCATAGTATTTAAGAAGCTCTCCTTTGCCCTTGAAGGAACCTGCTTCTAATGTCTGAGATGAGTACTGTGTAGCATTGGCAGAAGACAACAATATTGCTATTATGAGAGAGGATTGTTTGTCTGGCTATGAGGGTGATGAAACCTTGTGTAGGGTGAGGAAGCACATCACACAAGGTTGGCCTAGTGAAAGTCAATTGCCAGAGGAATGCAAAAGGTTTTAGAACTTAAGGAGGAGTTATCTGTACGTGGTCAAGGATTCATCTAGTGGGCCAGCAGAGGTTCTCCCTAGTTCCCTTAGAAAAAGGATTTTAAACATTGCTCACGACGGACATCTAGGCATTGTTAAAAATCTAAGGGGAGATTCAAGTCCTTGTATTGGTGTCTGGGGTTAGATTCAGACGTGGAGATATTCACGAGGTCCTGTGAGCAATGTGTTAACTCAGACAAATTGGAATCTGTTTTCAGACCACCACTGGGTCTTAGGAAATGGGCAGACAATCACTGGGAGGAGGATGTTCCTGATGTCTTAGCTCCTAATCTAGATTCCAGGAGTGCCTAAGCAGGCCTAAAAAAATCAAGTAAACTTTTATCAGGTCACGCAATTTTTAGCACCTACTAGTCCCATCTGGTGAGTAAACTTAGGCTGTAAAGGAGCAGGTGTTCTGTTAATTCAGAAAGTGAATGAACAATAAAGATGTCATTAAATCTTGTTTTTATCTTGACACATTTGCTGTCTGTTCAAGGAAAGAGGTCAAATGTCAGTTTATCTTTTAACTAATTGCTGCTTGGAAAATGAGGTTTATTATTCTCTCTATTACAAGAGTTAGAGGTTATTGTCAAGTCAGGTGTCTGAAGATGTCAGTTATTTTTCTGTAACACACAATAGGGCCCTTTCCCCCCTGCCGGTTCCCCCTACCCGACTCCCAGCTTCGCTTCCCCCACCCTCTCCTACTTAATTGTGGCCGCTTCAAGGGAGTAGGAGCATGACCTCTGACCTCATGGTCAGAGACCTGCTCTCCCCGGCATCTCTGCTGTCAAGTGCCACCACTCTGGCAGTGTGCTTTGGGCTCTGTTGCTCAGGTAGGTGTTCAAGGCCATCCTCCTCCTGCAGGCTCCAGCCTGCGCCTCATCCCGGGTGGCCCAGTGGCAGAGCCTAGCTCTTCTGCTGGCCGCTGTTGTCTGTGTCTGTCTTTGTGCTATCTTTCTGTCTTTTTGTGCCCGTTCTCTGTCTTCCTTCAAGCCTCCTCACTCTATCTCTGTGTATCTTTGATTGTGCCAGTAATTGTACCTGTTTTCTCTCTGTCTTTTATTGTGCCTGTAATCGTACCTGTGTGCTATCTGTTTTAACAGTTTTTCCGTCTCCGTGCCCATTTGCCCTCTGTGCCCTTACTGCCGCTGCTGCCAGCCGTTTAGCCCCCCTTGCCGGTTCCCGCTTCCCGCCTCCCAGCTATGCTTCCCTACCCCGTCCTCTACTTAATGGTGGCTGCGCAGCGGGTGTGCCAAAGGCAATCTTGTCTGTGCCCGACTGTGGCCAGTGCCAGGAACCCTGGATCTACAACCCCCCACCGCTACAACTCTGCCGCCTTCCTCCCACTCAACCCCGGAAGGAACTACAACTGCCAGAGATCGATGCCAAACACCACCCACGGCCAGTTTTCCTGCGACACTGCTGACAATCCTTCACCATCAACAACCACCCATGATCGCTGAACCCACAACGGACGCCCATACCACCGAAGCCTTGATGTGAATCCTCCTCAACGTGAGCTCCCTACACAGACACGCCATGGAGATCTGGGACCTGCTCGACACCCTCTCACCAGACATTGCCTTCTTCACAGAAACATTGACCAAGGCCACCTCCACCCCCAAAATCCCCACCACCATCCCCGACAGATACAAGATCCAGAGAAAACACCGCCCCCACCACCCAGAAGGAGGACTCACCATTTCACACAAGAGCTTCCTCTGGCTCTCTAACACAAAGCACCTCCACTTCCAGATCCAGACCAGCCCCAGAACCACACTGTGCAGGACCTGTGCCTACAGACACCCCCGGCCTCGAGCCTCTTCCACCACCACCATTGCTGACCTTGACACACCATGCCATTGCCTCCACGGACTACATTCTCATCAGAGACCGGAACTACCACCTCCACAACCGCAGCGACCCTGAATCCACCACCCTCCTGGATGACCTCGCAAACCTCAGACTAAAGCAGCTCATCACCACCCCTACCCATAGAGCCGGACACATCCTCAAACCCATCTTCGCAGGAAGGACCAACATCCACTTCAGTCACACCATGCAGCCCCTCTGGACAGACCACCACTGTGTACACTTCACCTTCAACACCACCACTGCACCCAAACCTGCCCGCAACCGCCACAAAGGAACTGGAGTACGATCGCAGAGGAACACCTCAACACCACCCTCCTACATGACAGACAGACACCAACTCTGCAGCCAAAGAACTACAACTCTGGGTCACCAGCTGTGCAGAAAAGATCGCACCGCTCCGCATCCCATCAGACAAATCCCCCTGAAGGTCGCCTGGTTCACCACTGACCTCCTAAAAGCCAGGCGCTCCTGCAGAAGCCTCAAGAAACTCTGGAGGAACAGGAAAACCACAGAAGACCAGAACATCTGCAGGAACGCCATGACTGAATACCACTAGCCGATGAGAGCCACCAAGCGGATCTTTATCAAAAAATAAATCCACACCAATGCCAGCAACGCAAAAGAACTCTTTGGGCCCGATTCACAGAATGAACTTAAGACTAAATCCTAAACTTACTACTATTTGGTATTCACAGAATGCACTTACTACTTTCGGGATTCACAGAGTGAACTTACTACTTTCGGGATTCACAGAATAAACGTACTACTTTCGGTATTCACAGAATAGATTTAAGACTACTAACTCTAAGTCCGAAATCGGGGAGTAAATTCCGGCCCGGGGGCGGAGCTTACGGCCCGGAGGCGGAGCTTCCGGCCCGGAGGCGGAGCTTACGGCCCGGAGGCGGAGCTTTCGGCCCGGAGGCGGAGCTTCCGGCTCGGAGGTGGGGATTTCTGCCTTGCTGAAATCTCCAACTCTGGGCCGCAAGCTCCGACTCCGGGCCGTAAGCTCCGCCTCCGGGCCGTAAGCCCCGCCTCCGGTCCGTAAGCTCCGCCTCCGGGCCGTAAGCTCTGCCCCCGGGCCGGAATTTACTCCCCGATTTCGGACTTAGAGTTAGTAGTCTTAAATCTATTCTGTGAATACCGAAAGTTGTAAGTTTATTCTGTGAATCCCGAAAGTAGTAAGTTCACTCTGTGAATCCCGAAAGTAGTAAGTGCATTCTGTGAATACCAAATAGTAGTACATTTAGGATTTAGTCTTAAGTTCATTCTGTGAATCGGGCCCTTCAACATCATACGGCAGTTCACCAAACCCCCCAATGAAGCCACGGACATCACACCATCCTAGGACCTTTGCAACAAGCTTAGCTCCTACTTCCACCTGAAAATCAAGGCCCTCTACGACAACTTCAGCGAACAGACTCCAGACACCACCCCTTCTCCACCACCAACAACCAGCCCATCACCACCTGGAAACTGGCTACCACCGAAGACACTGCCAAGACCATGAAGAGCACCCACTCAGGAGCCCCCGTGGACTCCTGCCCGCCGCACATCTACCACAGAGCCGCCGCTGCTATAGCACCCAAACTAGGCCGGACCATTAACCCCTCCTTTGAATCCGGCCTCTTTCCAGATGACTGGAAGCGGGTAGAGGTCAAGCCCCTCCTCAACCCGACGGACCTGAAATCTACTGGCCCATCTCTTTCCTTTCCTTTGCAGCCAAAGTCACTCAGAGATTAGTCATAGCCAAGCTGACCTCCTTCATTGAAGAGAACGCCATCCTTGACTTCCCCCAGTCTGGATTTCGCAGCAACCACAGCACCGAGACCGCCCTCCTTGCCGCCATCATCCGCATGCTACTTAACCAGGGCCACACTGCGGCCCTCATCCTACAGACCTCTCTGCAGCAGTCGACATCGTCTTCCACCGCACTCTGGGAACCAGACTCCATGACGCCAACATATGAGGAACTGCCCTAAACTCGATACACTCCTTTCTCACCAGCAGAACCCAAAGGATCAGACTCCCACCCTTCCTCTCCGAACCCACAGAGATCAACTTCTGAGTACCCCAAGGATCCTCGCTCAGCCCCACACTCTTCAACATCTACACGGCCCCCCTTGCCGCCATCGTTAGACAGCATGGGGTCAGCATAGTATTCTACACCGACGACACCCAGCTCATCCTCTCCCTCACAAAGAACCCCAAAGACACCAGCCTCAGCTTCCAGGAAGGAATGAAAGACGTTGCAGTCTGGATGAACAACAGCTGCCTTAAGCTCAGCTTGGAGAAGACACAGATCCTCATCCTTGCACCCTCCTCCACTGCCTGGGAGAACACCTCATGGCCTTCCACCCTCAGAAACCCACCCACTCCATCATACCATGCCCGAAACCTCAGCATCATCCTAGACTCCTCCCTCACCATGACCCACCAGATCAATGCCATCGCCTCCACCTGCTTTAACTCCCTCCGCAAGACCTTCAAGTGGATCCCCCCTGAAAGCAGAAAGACCGTCGCCCACGCACTCATGACCAGCAGACTAGACTATGGTAATGCCCTCCTGACGTCCTGGTGATTAATGGAAGCGAACCATTGACACAGCGCTTATGATTGTATACAGTCGCTGTATTATACTGTATGACCATATTTCACAACGGTCACTTTCCTTGAGAACATTTGTTTGAAACCTTGTAAATATTTTCACCTAATGTCACTCAACTGTTGCTTTTGGTTCTTACAATACACTTGAGATGCGCCGCACTATTAGAAGTTAATTGTGTACATTGTATATGTTACATTTTGATGATCAATATAAATTTATTTGTCATACAAGCCTTGGTGTTGTGAGCGCTCTCTCTCTTTAACATCCCTCTTAACCCTTACCAGATATCGCTATTATGCTTTGTAAATATTAATGAGTGTGAAAGCATTGCTCTACTGGAACTACTGTTTTCTATATAAAGTATGCACCCTGGTTCCAGAGTGAGTAGGGTTCCCCTTGTTTTTTCCTTCCGTTAATGAACTAAGAGGCAAAGCAGGGGTCATGTGTATCCTATATGTGCTAGATATGTATTATATATGGAAACAAAGTTTAATCTATTAAATCAAACAAAAGAGTTTTTTGTACAGCAGACATGCTGAACTTGCACATTTGAAGGTGCTCTTATATTTAATAATGAAGAGAATGGCTGCTCAATTAATTAAATTATTTGCCCACGATCACATCATTTGAAACCAGTTTATGGGTCAAGAGCATTACAATAGGTCGAGTAGATTATTTAGGTCTCTAGACCTGCAGTTCTAGTAACATTTTTATGAATTTTCGAGACCTACTAAGTATATAATCATTCTTTTAGACAAGTTTTCCATATGGCTTGAAATCAGTTATTGGACCAAGGTTGACTCCGCAGTGGTAATTTCCTTAATTGAAAATGTATTGCAAAATCCCAGTTGAGTGTCAGTGGACCCCAATTTACAGCTGATAAATTGAAGGGGTCCCTATTTAGGAACAGAATCAAAGCCAAGCACACTTCTGTATACCATTCTGAAGGTATAGGCACTGTGGAGTGCTCTATAGGGTAAAAATGGGGAGTCTATTAATGCAGGGATGGATGGGAGAAAAAAATTGAGAAACTTTTAGGGGTTTATAGGATTACTCCTACCTTTACTGCATACAGTCCGTTCAGAATGCTAAGAGGAAGGGAACCATTCACTAAGGATGATAAGCATAAATTACTGTGGAACTACAAGGTAAATGGCCTCCTTCTAATCATAAGAAGATTTCTGATATGTATCCTTCCTTCGCCAATGGTCCAACTATTTAGGAACCTTCGGGAAGTGGACCTTCTACAGTGCAGTCCAAAGGAATGCTCTTGGATTTCCGGATCTAAGTGTGAGCTTGTTCTCAAAACTGCTAAATAAATTAAAATCTGGCTTACCCTTGACCATTCTCTTGTTTATATCCTGCATTAGGGATTTGACAGTGTTGCCCCTACCCTGGTGAATCTACTGAATCTTTCCCTCTCAAGTAGGCAGGGTCCCCCAACAAAGAAACTATGGGGTGGTCAATCCCCTTCTAAAAAGGCCAGGCTTAGATTCTACTTGCCTGAGCAACTCCTGGCCTATTTCTTTGTTACCAGGGCTCTCAAAGCTCCTAGAGTAGTGATGGAGCAGATTTCCCCCGGAGTCAGGCATTGTTTATTTTTGTGCTTCAGACAGACTGCATTTAAATTGCCACGCACATTTTGGTGCAAGTTAAAAACATGGCGCATGAAAAATATGAAAGTGAGGCCTAAGTCAGTCTGAAATGCTTGTGGTGAATTAACACGTGTTTTTGCAGTGAAAAGAAAAGTGGCCTTTTTAGCTTTGAAGATTAATAGAATGTGTTTCTCTCTTCCCAGCTCATCCTTGTAATCTAAATTCACTATTGCTGTCTTAAAAGACTTTGGCTTGTTGCATATTTTGATAAACATGTTTAGTTTATAACACCTCTTTTTTATAATGTGTGTAAATTAATAATGCACCAAACACTACACATGGGGCTAAATGCTTTTTGCATGAAAAGCTATCTAAACACTAAAGCATGTTGCTGTGTGCGCTGTATAAACTGCATGCGCTGTATTAACTGTGCGTGCTTTTAAAATTCACACTAAAGCAATAAAATGCTATGTTGCACAGTGCACATTTATTTTGTATGTTGCCATAAATAATAAAACAGCTGCTTTACACTAATAGCTTAGCTAGGTAAACATTTATAAGGGGTATTATCAGACATGCCAACCCTCCCGATTCAGGCGTGAGACTACCGATTTGAAGGCTAGTCTCCCGCCTCCCGATTCCTACAAGCAAAAACCCGATTCCTTGGGGGTATCAGCTGACAGGGCTTGGTATTGTGTAAAGTGCTAATTCTTCAAGCAAAGAGTGGCGGTGCAGGGGCTCTCGAAGGGGGGAAAAACCAACAAAGCGTCATTAACAAGGGAATCGTCTTTTAAAGACCTGTGAAGTACTGGAGCGGGAGAAGGGGGGAGCTGTTTCAGCCCGGGCTGCCACAGGGGGGTGGGAGGGAGGGGGGGTGGGGTGCATGTACTGCCAACAACCTGCCAGGCCAGTGTACAACACTTGCATCACCCTCTCTCTGCCTGCCATTATGCTCCATGCTTCTGAAAGGTAAGATAAAAAAGTGCATTTGCGTTTCAAATGTCCGATCCTACAGCAGCACACTTCCAAAGCCCATACATGCCAGTAACGTGATTCAAGGCCCCATTCTCCCGATTTTTTTTTAAATCTCCCACTTTGCTCTACTAAAATGTTGGCATGTATGGGTATTAGTATAAGGGAGTGAAACATAATGGGCTGATTTACATGAAATTAATATTCTCTTTGTGTCTGTTTTGTTTTTGGCCCTACAATTAAATGGCTGCCTGTGAATCCAGCAAAACTATGGTTTGCATTAAAGAGAAGAGAGATTGCGCAGATACCAGCTTGACTCAAACTGCGGAAGAAGTCAAGGCCACTTTGAACTTTGAACATTCTTGTGATTGTGCCAATGTACCAGTGTTAGCTAAAGTATCCGTTCAACCTGCGCTGTGGAAGGAAGGAAGAGGAATTAGAATGAAACATTTTTCCTAGTAAATGTTGCAAAAGCAATATAAATGTATTTACTCATGTATGCTTCTTTTGTTAAAACTGGTATAGTCAGGATTTTAGAATGAGTCAGGATAGCGAGACCTCATGCCATCATGGCTGACCAATCACGTTAAAGTTTTCCTGAAGATGCAACATTTTTTTGTAGTCTGCCAAGAATTAGAGTATAAATAATGACCTCTCTGGAGGCGTGGTTGGCTACTAGGCTCATTAGGCTTCAGGGGAGGCGTGTGAGCTCTTGAGAGAAGGAACAGATTAGACCAGACATTCTATGGGTTAGGTACGAGATCGTCACAGGTGCAGCCTTGGTCGTCCGAGGAGAGTCCCTGGTGATTTTTTTCCAAAGTCCTTGCACGTCATATTTTGGCACAGCAGCCACATTCCTTTGAGGTCTGGTGAAGGAGGGGTTGTCTCACTCCTTGCTTGCTCTTTAGACACAGACAGAACAGAGAGTGCAGCTGATTAAGATAGAATTATATGCTAAACTTTAATTTTATGCTTTGACTAATTAATTAGGTCTGAAAAGATTTATTTGTCTTATGCATTTGTTTCTCTTTAAGGGAGATTTTTGCAAACTATTTAATTATTGATTAGCCTTGCAAGACTATTTTTCTTAGAAACTCTTTAAGTGTGTTTGACTGATCTTTTGTGCCACATTTTCTTTCTTACATGTAATGCTTATATGCAGACTGTAATGTGTTGTGTATTAATGCTATTTTTCCTGTTTTCCAAATTCTGTAACCTGCTTGATATTTTACTAATGAATAAAAGGTCAGAGAAAAACTTAACTTTTGACTAGAAAATAAACCCTTTAAAATACTCAACAACTCTCTTTATTGGCTTAGATATTAATTGCTTTTTTGACTGTTCAGGTTTATTTAAATCTCCTGAAGGTAATACATGGTGTGAAGAGCCCAACACCTTTTTCAGCGGTAAATTAGAGGTAGCATGAGGGTTTTACATTGAGAAATTACCAGAAGAAATTACCGCTCCATCAGTAGCATGCCACTAAACATCTTTCTGCCTTATTTGAGTCCAGCAATATTCTTCACCCCACTTAAATGGGGTTCAGATCACAGCACAGCACAGAAATATCTTTGATGGCTGTGGTCGAGGAACTTAGATCTCTGTTGGATAAAGGAGGGTCATCAGCTATTATCCTTCTGGATTTGAGCACGGCCTTTGATCCATTGGATATCTAAAACGGTTGTCATCAGCCATGCCCTGAATTGCCTCTTGTCCTTTTTGAAGGATAGAACCTACCAGATGCTTGATCACTCCTTATACTCTAAGTCTCGTCCCCTGTGAAGTTGGGTGGCACAAGGGTCCTCACTTAGCCCCACTCATTTTCATCTTTATTTGTTTCTCTTAGCTAAGATTTTTTCATTCTTTTGGGTTGTCCTTGATCTCCTATGCCGATGAGACTAAGCCTGTGATTTCTATCTCCACCGAGCCCAGCTCCAGTCACCTCAGCTTGGGCCTTGGTCTTCAGCAGGTGGCTAGATGGATTGCTAGCTGCAAACTTAATCTTAATAAGGACAAGACTGAGATAATGATATTGGGCAACAATCTTAACAAAAAGACACCATCCCCTTTACCAGAATGTCCATCGAGACTTCCCTGTCCGAAAAGGGTGATATAGAGCCTCGGAATGTGGCTAGATTAGAGTCTCACTATGGACCACCAAGCAAAGAAGCTTGTAACCACTTGCTTTGTTGTTCTGCTTAGAAAGGTGCTAAACCTCCTTCCCTTATTATTCAGAAGATTAATTGTCCAGGCTCTTATCTCCTGTCTCAACTATGGCAACATCCTTTTTCATGGCTCACCTCACTCTGTGATAAAGAGGTTCCTGGCCACACAAAATGTTGCTGCTCAGATTGTCATGAATGTCTCTCAACTTCAGTCTGCAAAAAAAACCTTAAAGGATCTCCACTGGCTCCCAGTTGAGCAGAAGAATGGTTGTGTTCTAGTAACACCACTTGCAACTCCCACATCCCTGAACGGTCTCGCAGATCTTCCTCAGCACACTTAATATAAGATCTAAAAGAGATCTTGTTGGTGTGGCCGTTCATTCTCTAATCGGGCCCCCAGACTTTGCAACACTCTACCCAAGGAAATACGCCTGCTTTCCAATGAGCTCTCATTCTGTAAGGCCCTGAAAATGTGGCTTGAAAATTAGTCCTATCCGAGAGCTAACTAATATGTTGACTGTTCTAGCGTTGGCTAGCCTTCGGGTAGCTATGCACTATATAAGTCGCTTAGACTAGAATAGAATAGAATAGAATAGAATAGAATAGAATGGATTAGAAAAACAAGGCAAACTTGTTTGCAGCGCGAAGCATTTACAAAGAATACTATGATAAAAACACGGTGTGAACAAAGTCAATCAAGAACAGGGTAACTGAGTACAAGTGAAGTTAGGGTTCAAAACTAGGAAGGGGAACAGTAAGTTCACTGAACCTTTGAAAATAAAGAAAGTGTATTCATGTTCTTCGCTATTCTGTGATGGTACACTATGGCATTTTGGTAGACTGTCAAGGTTTAATAAACCTTTGACCTGGAAACAAGCAACATTGGTTGCAAGGATGCAGATAGCACTGCTGAATGGTTCTGGGAGATGAAACATGGATAGTTCTTTGAAGTTGGAAGTAATAGTGTGATTTTAAGGAATGAGGCATGGAAAGTGGGTCTAAGAAATAGTTCTAAATATGGGGGCCTGACGGAGAAGTCAACCAACTCCAGTTCTAGTAACACCAGCCAAACCCAGAATAGTACAACTAATCAGTCTGGAGGAGTAACTATCCTCCCTTAGAAGGTTAAGGGCGTAACTGTAGGATGATACTTTCCAACCTTTATGACTCATTATAAATAGGTAAAGTAGTGTTGGAAATAGATATTGTTCAATAATTAGAAGACAATTTAATGTTATATTTACATTAAGGGGGCGGGGGGTGGTACCTGGGTTAGCCTGTAGTCATTGTGGAGTGTAGATTCTAGAATGTTAAAGTGACTGTGGGACCGTTGGTGACAGTTGGAAAGCACAAGAGTTCAACAACATGTATTACTGGATCTCTACATAAACAAAGAATTAATCTACTGCAAGTGTCCTGTTATTCCTACAAAATGCAGTGGGTACTCTGATAAACTACACAGGTGCAGTGTTAAGGTGCTTGATCAATTTACTTCAACACTTTGGGTGTTAATTAGAGCTGTATGGTGGACCCTGTTAAAAGCTTAAGAGTGAAGCAGTAGTGTGGATGTCTCAGTGCTGTAGCATAGTCTGATTCCTTACCATGAAGAAGATTACTTTGCTGATGAGTCTGCTGATGAGCTTCTGAAGCTGGGTAGCAACTGCTTTCTCACTACAGTCACTGAATGACTCTACTCTACGGACGCTTCCAGCATTCAGAGGCACTTTGGAGGCATTTTAGAGACTAACCTTGCTACACAGCGGCTAACCGAGGACAAAGACCCACATCTCGCCGCACCCGCTCCGCGGGTGCTGCTTCGCCTTCCTGCAGACCGGGACATTGGTGAGGGGCTGCAGGCTTCCGGGTGAGTGCGGTCAGCGGGGCTGCGAGCGTGCAGGGGACTCCATTGCCCAGGAGCCCCTGCAAGACCATTTTACAACTTCCGGTCCGCTCTCCCTGCTGCCGCCCCCCGCCCCCTGCACTTTTAAAACCTTTCCCACCTCTTCCTTTGGCGGGACGCTTTCCAGCATTCAGAGGCACTTTGGAGGCATTTTAGAGACTAACCTTGCTACACAGCGGCTAACCGAGGACAAAGACCCACATCTCGCCGCACCCGCTCCGCGGGTGCCGCTTCGCCTTCCTGCAGACCGGGACATTGGTGAGGGGCTGCAGGCTTCCGGGTGAGTGCGGTCAGCGGGGCTGCGAGCGTGCAGGGGACTCCATTGCCCAGGAGCCCCTGCAAGACCATTTTACAACTTCCGGTCCGCTCTCCCTGCTGCCGCCCCCCGCCCCCTGCACTTTTAAAACCTTTCCCACCCCTTCCTTTGGCGGGACGCTTTCCAGCATTCAGAGGCACTTTGGAGGCATTTTAGAGACTAACCTTGCTACACAGCGGCTAACCGAGGACAAAGACCCACATCTCGCCGCACCCGCTCCGCGGGTGCCGCTTCGCCTTCCTGCAGACCGGGACATTGGTGAGGGGCTGCAGGCTTCCGGGTGAGTGCGGTCAGCGGGGCTGCGAGCGTGCAGGGGACTCCATTGCCCAGGAGCCCCTGCAAGACCATTTTACAACTTCCGGTCCGCTCTCCCTGCTGCCGCCCCCCGCCCCCTGCACTTTTAAAACCTTTCCCACCCCTTCCTTTGGCGGGACGCTTTCCAGCATTCAGAGGCACTTTGGAGGCATTTTAGAGACTAACCTTGCTACACAGCGGCTAACCGAGGACAAAGACCCACATCTCGCCGCACCCGCTCCGCGGGTGCCGCTTCGCCTTCCTGCAGACCGGGACATTGGTGAGGGGCTGCAGGCTTCCGGGTGAGTGCGGTCAGCGGGGCTGCGAGCGTGCAGGGGACTCCATTGCCCAGGAGCCCCTGCAAGACCATTTTACAACTTCCGGTCCGCTCTCCCTGCTGCCGCCCCCCGCCCCCTGCACTTTTAAAACCTTTCCCACCCCTTCCTTTGGCGGGACGCTTTCCAGCATTCAGAGGCACTTTGGAGGCATTTTAGAGACTAACCTTGCTACACAGCGGCTAACCGAGGACAAAGACCCACATCTCGCCGCACCCGCTCCACGGGTGCCGCTTCGCCTTCCTGCAGACCGGGACATTGGTGAGGGGCTGCAGGCTTCCGGGTGAGTGCGGTCAGCGGGGCTGCGAGCGTGCAGGGGACTCCATTGCCCAGGAGCCCCTGCAAGACCATTTTACAACTTCCGGTCCGCTCTCCCTGCTGCCGCCCCCCGCCCCCTGCACTTTTAAAACCTTTCCCACCCCTTCCTTTGGCGGGACGCTTTCCAGCATTCAGAGGCACTTTGGAGGCATTTTAGAGACTAACCTTGCTACACAGCGGCTAACCGAGGACAAAGACCCACATCTCGCCGCACCCGCTCCGCGGGTGCCGCTTCGCCTTCCTGCAGACCGGGACATTGGTGAGGGGCTGCAGGCTTCCGGGTGAGTGCGGTCAGCGGGGCTGCGAGCGTGCAGGGGACTCCATTGCCCAGGAGCCCCTGCAAGACCATTTTACAACTTCCGGTCCGCTCTCCCTGCTGCCACGCCCCCCCTATTTATTGCTTTAGCACTCCCGCAGCGCGGGACGCAGCCCGGGCGAAGACAGGGCAAAGACTGGGCCGTTTGAGGCCGTTCGAGGTCTAAGAGGGCTGGGCTGGGCCACCCCCCCTTTATGTTTTTAGTCTTGTGTGGCACATCTTACAGTTTTATTGTTGTGTGTATATTAATTTATTGACCTGTACTCTGTAATATGTGTTCACGGGGTAGCCGGAGCAAAACCCTTATGGCTGCTAGCAATTCCAACAGGTCCATAGACGATTTCCTAGTCAAAACCAATTTGGCTATTGACGAGGAAATCAGCAAAATGCAGCACAAGGTCTCCTTAGAACTTGATGCTGCACGAAGGCTGTCAGTGCATATTGCTAGCTCCAAAAAATCTTCCCTGGGGAATATTGCATCTGCCCGTACCCCTGATCGTTCAACCGCTCCACGGCCCTTATTAACAACGGTGGTAATGCATCCTGCTCCCCCTATTATTCCTCTACATTCCCCTCCAATCTCCCAACCCAATCCAGTGCAACAAAATATTGGCCCTGCCCCTCTATTTAGCATCGCAGCCTCCTTTCCCCTTCCCAAAGCAACCCAAGCAGTAAGTCATTGCAGTGCTAAGAAAGCGGCAGCATACAAAAAGAAATGCCTTGCGAGAACCTTACACGCAAGGAAAAAAGCCAGAATAGCAAGATTAAAGTTCTTTAATAACAGACGGGCTATGGGGTCTCTTGGGGCGAAAGATGTTAACCCCAAACCGATTCCAAGTGTTCTCAATGGGGAAGCTTTTACGGAAATACCTAGTTCGGTGGAAGATGATATTCTTATCATCTCTCCTAGTCAGAATAGTACAAACATCCTGGAGGGTCGGGTGACCGGCCCAGTGTCTGACAGGGAGGGTGATAGCGAATTCCTCCAACTAGTCTGGGGCACGCTAAAGCAGTTACTCTCTCCCCTAGAACTAAGGCTTTCTCGTATAGAGAATAACCTCCTTGAAATGGATAGGACCATAGTCACTCTGGCCAGCCTGAGCCTTAAGGAAATGGATGCTAAGCTTTTACGTGCAACTGAACCCACTCCCCAGCCCTTAGATACAGAACCCGCTCAATCTCCTTTACAATTAGCCCCAATCATTCCTGAGACTTTGCCTATATCCAAACCCATTCCAAAACCTCGCACCACCATTGCTAAAACTGTTGTACCTACCCCTAGCCCAGTAGTACCTAAACCCTTCCATCCGTATAAACCAGCATACAGGCCGAACACTGACTCCAGGGCACCAGCCAACCACCCCCCCAGGCCGCCCTTGGTGCGCAACCCAACACGTCAGGCCAGTCGCCACAACTTTCGAGGAGGGTTTATTGACCTCCCGCCAGAAGCAGGGTCGTACGTTGTTATATTAGCCGGTGTTCCAGAGTTGGATCAACAATCCCAGGAGAATGATCTTTCTCTAAAAAATAAAGTTATTCACTGGCTGAATTCCAACAAACAGCTCCCCGACCATCAAAGAAGTAGTGTACTTATGGTTCGGAGAGTCCCTTGGATTGGCCGCACTCACAAGTCCATAGCCGGTGACTGTGTGGTGGTATCATTTTCTGACCCCCACACAGCCCAGCATCTATGTGCATGGCCATCTTTTGAGGCCAATTCCACAATAGTGGTGAGGCCTCTCACTTTTTTCTACCCTCCCAGACAACAACTAGTGAGTGAGGGGTCATGGACCACTGTTAGGAATGTTAGTCGTCCGACACATAGTTTTGTTGGTCAAAATCAACCTAACTGGTGGCAAGGGTTTTCAACCTCCAATAGGTTTGGCTGCCTGGAGGAGGTGGACTGACTTGGGAGGTTTGGAGATTTATCTCCCCCTATGATCACTCCCCACCAACGGAGGCCTCCATCTCCAAGTCCATCTCTCGTCGGCCCACCGTTGTCTAACAATCCGGGCGCACCTTTAGATCCGGTATAGATTCCTGTCTTGGCTATGAATGAAGTAAAGGGTGTGGCACAGTCACCATGTGTACTAACTACGGATTGCCCATTAAGAGTAATCTCTTGGAATATTGCTGGGCTACGGGGACGTCTGGAGAATGACGATTGGGCCAACTTTATCGATCCATATGATATCGTCATCTTCCAGGAAACCTGGTCAACTGTCCCATTGTATAGGTTGGGTTACCTTAATTTTTCAAAACCCGCAATTAAGAGCCCTAAGGGTAGGGCCTCTGGTGGTCTTACTATTTGGATAAAAAATAATTTGGGTTTCCATGGTAGGGAAACACCGGTGGCGTGTGCGGATCTCTTATGTATTAGCCTGTGTAAACCTAACACCCCAGATATCATTTTAGTCGATGTCTATGCCCGCGGTTGCCAGGGTGGGAAAAAACAAGCCGTCCTGGACGATCTTGTATCTTCTATTTAAGAATTTCGGGACCGACCAGATCGTAATTGTAGCGGGAGACTTGAATACCCCCATTGAGCCCATCTCCTCCTTGGTAGAGGATGTGGGTTCTGAGGAGGACACTGTTTGGGCAATCCCCCCGCTTACTATTGCAAAGGGTGTCAGGGGCACTGAGGCAGCTTTACATTGGCTGGGTTTTTGTTTAGAATGGGGTCTACGGGCCGTCAATGGGCGTACACGATCCGATTGCCTTGGGTCCAACACCTTCGATAACGGCTTGTGCTCAAGCCGTATCGACTATATATTGATTAAAATTGAGTGCTGGTCCATTGTACAAGACATGGCGATAGAGCCCCGCCCAGAGAGTGACCATAATCCCCTTTCACTTGAGATTTTGGTCCCAGGCATGGGGGCTCCTGTCAGGAGGACTAATATTTTAACATCTGATGTAATTCTGTGCCACAACAGGCGCCGTGTAAAATGGCCTAGAGTTCTGGAGGACCCTGTACTTATTTCAAAGATTGAGGAAGAGGTATGGGGGGTGTGGAGTAGGATGCCTTTGTTATCTCCTGCTGGCAATGCAGACTCCATAATCACTAACCTCCATGAGGAGTGTTTTTCGACCCTTAAAAACCTTCTCACGAAACCACCAAGGCCTGCTAAAACCAGAGTATATAAAAAATGGTACAATAAGAAGTGTAGAGCTGCCCACAGCAACTTATTAGCTGCTGTGAAGGCCCGGAACTCCAATGCCATAAGGATAGCAAGGCAATGCTACAAGCGTACCATCCAGGCTGCTAAGCGAGACTGGGACGACTCTTATTGGCTTGACCTCCTCGGTGCATGTGATTCCCCCAACCTAACAGATTTTTGGTTGATTATAAGGAGGGGAAAGGATCCTGCCGCCCAGATTCCAGTAAATCATGTCTCCGCTCAACTGTGGGTGGAATTTTACTCCGCACAGTTTAATGATCCAAATGTAGCGGCGGTTCCGACGATGAAAACTACACTGACGTGCCAACCCCCACATATAGGAGACAGACTTTTATTTTTGGAATCTGACACCGCACTTGCTCTCGAGTCAGTTCAGCCGGGTAAAGCTCCTGGCATCGATGCTATTCCCGCCGACCTTTTTAAACTCAAACCTGACCTTTGGATCCCATATATCACCTTACTGGCAAACAACATAGCTGCAGGGGCCGAGATTCCTCCTTCATGGAAGGGAGCAGAAATTCTGCCAGTATATAAGAAGGGTGACCGCTCCCTCCCCAACAACTATCGGCCCATTAGTTTGATCGATTCAATCCAGAAAATTGTGTCGAGAATGATCCTAGCAAGAATCCTGGATTGGATCGATTCAAATAACATACTCTCCCCTATGCAGGCGGGTTTCAGGTTTGGGACCAGTACAGTTGACCAAGTCTTCCGGTTTACATTACTTTTTTGGAAGGTGGTCCTGTTGGGTGGCGGTACGTTATATGCTGCATTCGTTGACCTTAAGTCGGCTTTCGACTTGGTGCCAAGGAAGAAGTTGTGGGAGGCCCTTAGTCGCATGGGCTTTCCGCCTGAGCTCTTGATCCTAGTCCAGCGACTACATGAGGACAATTATGCCCAGGTTAGGTGGGGTAGTCAGGGGCAGGTGACCAAACGATTCCCTGTACAACGAGGGGTGCGTCAAGGCTGTGTCCTGGCCCCCACGTTGTTTCTCTTATTTATTAATCAGGTTACACAACATTTCATTAACACACAGTCGGATGCTCCTATGTTGGGTGGTCGAAAGTACCCCATGCTGATCTTTGCAGATGACACCCTCCTGCTTTCTAAAACTAGAGCCGGGCTTCAGGTAGCCCTGAATAGATTTTCCGAGTTTTGCACTATGAATGACTTGCAAATTAATGTGGATAAAACCAAATTTATGGTTTTTTGCAAGAAAAATCCCCCTAAGTGTACTGTTTCTTTAAACGGAGTCCATATCGAGCAGGTTAGGGTCATGACATATCTTGGTGTGACCCTAGATCACCAACTCAACTGGAACCCCCAAGTGGAAACATCTAAACTTAAATTTAAGAGGTTGGCTGGCTGTTTGCTCCATGAACAGAGGAACTCCCTTACTAGGTGTGTTACCCCTGCCTTAAAAATCTATGAGGCGAAGGTCATCTCCGCAACCCTCTACGGAGCCGAAGTTTGGGGTCATAAGAATCTCTCCAGTCTGGCAACTGCGCAGAACAGGTTCCTACGGAATCTGGTTAGTCTCCCTCAGTCCACTCCAACTAAACCCCTATTGTTGGATCTTGGTTGCAGACCAATCGACGAGATGGCCCAGTATCGGGTGGTGGCCTTTTGGCGCCGCCTCTGGACCACTCCTGAGCTTGGTCTGTTTACCCAAGAGTTGGAGGAAGTAAAACTCATGTGGGGGGCACACAAAATACAATGGTTTTGGGTAGTTAAAAATGTATTGAACCTGATGGGTCTCCCGGAGCTTTGGTCCAACCCAGGGGGGGCAACTTTTCCATCTAAACTTGAGTTTAAGGCACTCTTTTGGGCCTGGAGAAAATCTATTCTTGTAAACCAATCCCTGGACGCTAACATAACTGGCTCCTTTTTAGTGTTCAAGGCTGTTCCCTCACTAGAACAGTATTGGGACCTAATCACAAGCGTATTAGATCGTAAACTATACCACCAGTTCCGAATCGGCACCTTGCCCATCAATTCTTTTACAGCAAAATGGGACACGTCTACAGGAAATAAATGCCACTGGTGTCCAGACCAGGAGGAAAGTGTTGGCCACTTCTTCTTTGGTTGTCCTGCTTATCGAGCACCAAGAAGTAAGTGGTTAAGGCCGATCTGCTTGACTCTGAACAGTGGTGGTTTCCGAGATGCACTCCTCAAACTTCGTGTTATTAGATCAGAAACCGTAGTGGTATGTGTTGCCAAATTTTTGAGATGGGCCTGGCTGATCCGATCCAAGAAATTGGGCATCCCTGTACGTTGAATGTCCTTTTCTAGCTGTATATAGCGCCCTGCATGGTTCTTAGTGGTACTAACTCTTGTGCAAATTATTTTTGTCCCATCTGTTTTAATATACATATGTGTAAAGTATTTTTTTGTTCTTAGGAATATTCTGTGTATAATTTTATTATATTGCTGGAGTGTCTTTTTATATATTGTGTATGATTGTACATTGTCTTTTATGAATTTTTTATTCGAAATAAAGACTTATCGAATCGACTCTACTCTAATCAGTCACTCTAATCAAAGACCCCTCATCATCAAAGCTAAGGTCTCTTACTATAAGAAAGAGAAATGACCATCTTTGTATGATGTCCTCCCAGATTGTTGTCTTAACTGTAACTGCTGGCTGTAGAACTTTGTGCAATTTAAGCCTGCTAAGCAGTGGAAAAGTGCTTGTGTTCCTCCTTTCAACATGATGAAATTGGTATGCTCCAAATCATCATTTTTAACTTACATATATGTCCCTATATATGGTACAAAGTGTACCCAGGGCTTATAAGTTAAGTGTCACCGGTGAACTGCAGCACATATTGTGCCACCCACTACAGTGACGGTGTAGAACATGGCTTCAGGTCTCCCAGTGTAGCCTGACTGACTGTGCAAAAACTTTAATTTAACACTTTTGACCGGTCAAAAAAAATCACTTTTAAATAATAATATGTCATTCCTATAGCCGTCTTGTAGAGCACAAAATAGGGTGCATATTTAAAAGTAATACATGTAGAAATGTATTGTAAACATGTCATTACAGTGACTAGAACGCAAAACCTATTTTTCACTAAGGCAGGGTAGCTGCCCTTTGTAGTAAGTAAGAGAGTAAGTTTTAAATCCTAATACTGTATCTCAGGAATGGGACTAACTAAGAAAATAATTAAACAGCTATTTGTAATACTTATTAAAAATCCAATTCAATGGTGGATTTGAATATTTTTATAAATACTGAGGAAAGTGATGGCAGGAGTTGCTGGGAACTAATTTGCATTTGCTTTGCAGCTTCTCCAAGCCAGTGATTATCATGTGAGTAGATGTTAAATGCCTCCCAGGCGCAAACAATAGGCTGGCCTGAATGGGCAGAGATGGCTCCTTTACACCTCTCAGAATTTGAAGGGAGGCGACTGTGGACCTCATTTTAATATCCCAAGACTGCTGAAGAGACCGAAGAATACGTTTAATGGTGGAAGAATGTTAATATTCCCTCCCTATGTACTTACTTAATCCACAGATAGCCAATGCAAGCAAAGGCTGTGTAAGGGTCACAATTTAAGCAGCTCATCTGAATTAATTGAAAACTGTCACATTTAACCATGTTGCACTTTGGAAGTCAGCCAGCTCTGACAGCTTTACTGCATATAAGGAAGAAAGTGGTTGCCACAAGGGTCTCTTTGTGAGAGGCTGTTGCCTGATGGTTCCCTCAAACTTTACTAATCAAGTTGTCTAGCTGGCCCATGTGCGTCATCAAGACCAAGCTTAGGTGAATGAGTAAAGTGTAGCTCATGTGACAGGACACAACTCAGAGTTGACTAGGTGTTATTTTTTTGAGGGAGTACTGCCACCTTATTTATGTGACTACTGAATTCTCACTTGTGTAACTCTGCATCAGCAGATGAGTTGCCAATACCGTTCTGTATTACCCTACTTCGTCTCTGACTACCTTATGAGTAAACAACAGTTTTTGCTTGAATTGGGGAGCATTACTTTCAGACATTAATGTGGGAGACCAAATGCGGGTCAAGAACAGGTGCCATTGAAATAATTCTGACTATCTTATGGATCTCAGGAATATAGAGTATCTGATAAGAAATGGACCCTAATTACCACCTATAGAGATGAGGAAATGGACAAGGAATGCAACATTCGACAAGAGACTCTAACGCTCCATGTGCTCACAGTGAAGAGAATATCAAGCTGAACTTAACCAAGAAACGCGTGTCCTTCCTGATCATAGACACTTGTTGGATTTTTCTCCCCGCCGGGAATCACAACGCAGTCGTTACAACGACCGTGTTGTGATTCCGCATATCATTACTTCCCAAGTCGGAACAACGAATTGCGGAGGGGGGGAAGGTGTTGAATTTAAAATCCAACACCTTCCTAGTGTCCGCACTGACTGGATTTGGAATAGTAAATTATACTATTCCAACATCAAGCGCACCCCCTCCGCAAGTCGTTCTTCCGACTTGCGGAGTAATGGTATGCGGAATCACAACGCGGTTGTTGTAAAGACTGCGTTGTGATTTCTTGCAGGGAGAAATACCGCGGCATTACGTCACACATTCGTTGGCAACACAACCCCCCTATAGATTCCACAGAACCATCTTCTGAACTTGATATATCAATGAAAAAGCAATAGTGGCTATGCCATAAAACCCCGCACATAGATAGTAGCACAGAAATATGTCGGCAAAATCTTAAGTAAGAAGAAACAAAAGATCTTATTTCGTGGTGCTCTTTTGGTAATGGACCCCCGACACCTGGGTTGTCGTAGCTGGAACACAGGAATCCTGGTTGCAATATTTACAAAAGCAACCAAAGCCCACACATGCAGTCCATATTCGAAGTATAGCTCAGATATAGTAATCTTCTTTCAGAGTTGTAGTATGTGGTTAAATATGTTTTATTCCCTGCAAAGACATATGGTGATTCAGTGGGAGTACATTCTTTGTTAGAGATAGGCAGCTGGCACATGTTTTGTCTGAAGACTTACTCAAGGCTGAAAAATGATATTAGTAATACTTTTGTATGCATGTACACATGGTAATGGACACAAATGTAAGATTGATGTGGTGTCTGTCTCCAAAAAGTACTCTCACCTTAGTGTGTAAATAGTTCAAGCAGCTGAAGTTCAAGAGGGATTTGCTCATAGAGATGAATGGGGTTAGTGAATTAACAGTAGACAAATCCCATTATAAAGATGGGTTTAAAAGAAATCTTTCACCTTATTAAGTATGCAGTGAAGCATCAAGCCTGTACATGCTAAATAAAGAAAACCCAAGTGCCTCGTGTTAGACCTGGCATTTTTGGCATGGTTTCCCCTATCTTTTTGCCTCTACCTCCTGTATTTTTGATGCTGTGCTGGATTTCGTATTTGTTTGGTTTAGATGCTTTGGACACACTGCCACTGCTGATCAGTGTCAGAGTGTAAGTGCTCCCTGTGTAAATTGTTATTGTGATTGGATAAACAAGATTGGCATATTTGTATCACCAAGAAGTCCCTAGTAAAGTGCACTGAGTTTGCCAGGGTTGGTGATGTCAAATGCTACTAGTGGGCCTGCAGCACTGATTGTGCCACTCACATGAGTAGCCCTAAAATAGTGTCTCAGGCCTGCCACAGCAGTGCCTGTGTGCAGTCTGTGAACTGCCATGTCCTCCTGGTCAGTGTCCCCACTGACCAGGCCTAACCCTCACCTTTCTGTGCACATTGGTCACCCCTATAGAAGGCCCAAGGTACCCCCTTGGGCAGGGTGCAGTGTATGTGAAAGGTAGAGCATGTACGTGTGCAGGTGACATGCTCTGGTAGTGAATTACAGCTATTTTCGTTTTTCACTGCTGCAAGGCTATCTTGCTCCGTAGACTATCATGGGGGATGCTGGCTACAGTGGCTACCAGCATATCTTCCCATAAGATAGGACATACAAGTCTGGTATCCCTGAACTCAGAATTTAATAACAAATCTTTTAGGAAAGGTGGTTTTTAAATCCTGTGTTTGGGAATAACACTTTTAGAAAGTTGCTGTTCTCTTGTCTGACCTTTCTGTGTGCCTTGGCCTGTTTGTGAATTGACTGTGTGGTCTGAGAGTGACAGGGGCTGGGGATTCCCCAGGAGACTAGCTGAGTGAGCCCTAGGCTGAATGACTGCATTTGCAACTTGAGTGTTGGGAGGAGATAGCACCTGGGCCTGAATAGGGCTGTGCCTGCCTTCCACAATGCTGGTCCCACCTCCTTCTGGTCAGCTGACGACCCTGCCCCTAACTCTGAAAAGAAAGGAGAAGCCAGTAAAACAAAGTGCTCAAGGAACACCCAGAACCGGTTCAGACCGGGCTCAGAGCCCTACTGCACAAAAGGAACAAAGACATTTAGGGGTATAAGTACAGGACCCTCTGACTACAGAAATGAGATCATCCTGGAATCAAGAAGGAACCTCAGCCAAGGAGAAAGCTGAAACTGAAGAAGGAAGACTGTCCTGCTGTTGCTCTACTGGACTGACCTGCTGTTGCTTTGCTGCCAAGGAGAGGGGAAGGACTTTGCTCGGTGCTGTGTACCCTTGCTTGAAGAAATCTCCAAGGGCCTGAGAGAGAGCTGGCTCCCTGTTATGATGTCCCAGGAACAAAAGGAATTCACCCCCAGCTTCCCTGAACTCTACTGAGAGAGTTCTGTCCTTCCAGGAGTGCGTGGCCCATGTGTGGTGCCTCTGGAAGTTGTCCCTGTGTTGGGGAGCTAGAAATCAAGCTTTTAAAGACTCTGCTACAGAAAATTTATCGAAATCCCGGTCGAGCGAGAAAATTCCCGCCACTACGAAGACCGAGATCGTCGCAGCGCCTATCGCCACTGCCCAAAGACGTCAAACCCTTCGTTAGCTGGAAGATTTCCGCCGCTGCGAACATCGTCGCAGAGCCTGCTGCTGCTGGCTAAGATCACCACATCACGTCACTGCGAGAATCGTCGCAGAGCCATCGCATCGAGGAGCAGCGTAAGGAAAATCGCTGCTGGACCAGGCATCGTCGCCCCGGAGATCGTCGCAACACCCGAGAATCATCGCATTGTGCATTTGCAGGAGAAAACTTCCGGCAGAACCTACGCACCGGAATCCATACAAGTGGCCTTCCTCCCCATACAGACCGGATTCATCGCAACACGCCCGCTGATGCAGCGGGGCTGTCGCTAACGTCTCCCCAGGGACTCAGGAGCAACGCATCGCTTGTTTTTTACCGCTACAGCTTCTGTGCTTGGAACTTTTTATCGCTAACAAAGGTACTGTGGCTAAAACATGATGCAACTGTGGATAATTTTACCGCTAACCTTAAGAACATTAAGAACTCTTTTGCAACCATATTCTTGAACTGTGTATGTTGGATTTTTGTTGTTTTGGTCTTGTGTAGTTTAGATTAAATACCTTTATTTTTCTAAACTGTTGTGGAGTCAGTTTGTGGTGTTTTCCCTGTGTTACTGTGAGGGTTGGTACAAATACTTTACACATTGCTTATGGATAAGCCTGACTGCTTGTGCCAAGCTACCAAGGGGGTGAGCAAAGGTTATCTAGAGAGTGTTTCCACCTTACCCTGACTAGAAGCAAGGGTCCCTATTTGGAAAGTGGTACCTACCTCTGCCAACTAGATACCCCCAGTTCTAACACCTCTTATTTGAATGTGCATAAAGAGTATAACTAGTGTGCAGGGGCAGTGAGAATGGTGACACAGTTAGCTCACATGCGGCTGCGATATTCAAACAATCGTTTGGGGAATACCTTTGTAATTAATATGTTCATAAGCCGAAAAGTACATTGAGTCCCGCAAGGCCTGGGAAAATATAACTGTTGAAAAACGAAGGGGGAAGCAAATTAGTTCTGACCTCCAGCTCACATAGTATAGGCAGCACCTCATTGATGCGATGGCCCAGAAGTAGGGAAGTGGAAGTGACATGGCCCAAGAGCTGGAATGATACAAAGCACATATTAGGTTAACTTAAGGAAAACAATTCTCAAATTATAACATAAATCACCAAGATATGGGGATAGAGACACGTTGCGCCCGGCTGAATTCTCTGGAAGTTGTGACGGTGCTCTACAGTTCAAAAAGCATGCTTGATAAACAAGCATTTGCAATGCAGTAGGTCTCGCATTTGTACGGGTTAGAGCTATTGGCATTGTAAATTGCAATGTCTTTTACCCATGTGTTTGGTATGAAGTGGAATAGATGTATGTGGTGGAGAAGAATTATGTGGGTTGGATTGAAATTGTTAATTGTGGAATTGTGAGTGGTGGTATTGTGAGGTGTAGAGTGGACGTATGTGGCATGGTGTGCAGTGGAATTATGTGAATAGTAATTACGTGGTATTGAGTGTACTGGAAGTATTTTGAGTGGGACTGTGTGTCATGGAGTGTAATTATGTGTAATGGAATTTTGTGCTGTGTGGTGGTAGTTAGTGGAGTTTAATTATGTGGTTGTTTTGTTGAATTTTGTGGCATTATGAGGAATTCTGTGGTGTGGATTCGATGTATGCAATGTGTTCTGTAATTGTGTTGTTGAGTTGAATTATATGGTTTGTTGTCAAATTAATTGGTGTGGAAATGGACATGTGTACATTTGAATTGTGTGGTGTAGAAGTATGTGGCATTGAGTGAAATTATGCTTATTGGAATTAGGTGGCATGGTGTGGAGTGCAAATTGAAAATGTTATTGGTGAGGAGGGTGGAGGAGTGTTTTGCCTGTACAAAAGATATTAGTAATTACAAAGGTGCAAAATAAAGGTTATATCAAAACATTTACTTTAACTGAATTATGTGATTCTGCGGCTGTAGTGTTTGCCTCATAATTATGAACTTGCTGCATTTGATACAAGTGAGTTCCTATTTGTGTATGTGCAGATGTCTAACACTTCTCTCTGATAGGCTTAAGGCTGCTCGACCACATTACCTCCTAGATGAGCATCATGGGACTGTTGAATGTGCAGTTGTCTAACACTTTTCTCTGATAGGCTTAAGGCTGCTCGGTCACATTACCCCCTAGAAGAGCATCTTGGGACTGCTAGTGCAAGTCCCTGATTACTATTAAGGAAATACCTGGACTCTTTTCATGGTATACCTCTTTTTGGCATACCATATAAAGAGCTGGCTTGCTACACATAGGGAAAAAGAAATGCTACAAAAAGTCCGCGAGAACGCCAAGTGCTCCCTCTTTGCCTTTCTTCTATCAAAGATTCAGCGTTACTAGTTGGAGCAGTATGCTTGGCTGAAGGACATAATTCTTTTATCAAATGCTTTGATAGCTGTGTGCTTGAACATGGAACTGCTTTTGAACTGGACTCTCCTGCACCTAAGATACACCTTTTGAGGAAGCTGTCAATTTCCTTGGACTCTAGTGGACAGTTTTGGTTTGCTCCTCTAATAGGGCATGTATGAACAATTATCACATCTCTCTTTTAAACCAGCATATGTTATGCCTGTACCTATATACAGTTTTAAGATTCCTGATAAAAACATAATGATGGGAGAATATGACAATGTTTTACAATGAAGTAAGACTGCTACAAAAAAGTGCAATATTTTCTGGCTAACCAGCCTGTAATTTACTAAACATCGCAAATGAATGCCTGGTGTTGGCTGAAACGGTACAGAGCGGGAATATCGTCGTAAAAATATCGACTAACATTAATATCGTCACAGAAATATCGACAAGAAGAAATATCGATGACAAAAATATAGTTTGACAAGAATATCGACAGACAGGTAAGTAATATCGTTAACATTAATATAGTTGTAATAAATATCGTTTACAAAAACATCGTTTACAAAAATATCGTTTTTTAAATAATAATAAGTAATTAAGTGTTTTAATGAGTATTGGTTGTCAAAGTAGTATTTTTGGTAGTATTTTATTAGTTAATACCGTATTTTATGTTGAATTTAGTGTTAATAGTTCCGTAGCTGGTTGTGGGTTTATAGGGGAGTAGGGTGGGAAGTAATTTAAATATAATAAAATAATTGATGAATGTGTTAATTGAATATAAATAGTGTAATAAATAATAGTTAATTAATTTCAATTAGTTAATTGATTAATAATTATGTAAATTAATTATGTTAATTGTTTAATTAATTTTAGGTGTGTGTAGTTGAATTTTTAAGTGAAAAAGTAGTGAATTAATTACATTTTAATTGAATAAATATTTAATTAATGATTAATTAAATAAAAATTAAGATTTGTTAATTTTTAAACATTGTAAATATAATAAAATAATTGATTAATGAATGTGTTAATTGAATATAAATAGTGTAATAAATAATAGTTAATTAATTTCAATTCGTTAATTGATTAATAATTATGTAAATTAGTTATGTTAATTGTGTAATTAATTTTAGGTGTGTGTAGTTGAATTTTTAAGTGAAAAAGTAGTGAATTAATTACATTTTAATTGAATAATTATTTAATTAATGATTAATTAAATAAAAATAAAGATTTTTTAATTTTTAAACATTGTAAATAGATTTAGTAATTTTAACCCCTACACTATCCAACGCTTACCCTACTGTTGCACCCTCTGGAGTGGGAATAGTAATTTTGACCCCTACGCTATCCAACGCTTTCCCTACTGTTGCACCCTCTGGAGTGGGAATAGTAATTTAAACCCCTACGCTATCCAACGCTTTCCCTACTGTTGCACCCTCTGGAGGGTATACAACCTTTACAACGCAACTTTTACCACGACCTACCATTACCACGCATTTTTTACAACGCAGGATCCATTACAACGCATACCATTACCACGCATGTATTTACAACGCAGGTACTTTTACAACGCATACCATTACAACGTAAGTATTGGTAAGTATATTATTTTATTAAAAATATTATTTGGTTTTTTTTGTAAAGGGGTATTTTTTGGGTTCAGGCTCAGTTTTGGGTTTTTGGGTAAAGGGGTATTTTTAGGGTTCAGGGTCAGTTTTCAGTTTTTGGGTAAAGGGGTATTTTTAGGGTTTAGGGTCAGTTTTCAGTTTTTGGGTAAAGGGGTATTTTTAGGGTTCAGGGTCAGTTTTCAGTTTTTGGGTAAAGGGGTATTTTTAGGGTTTAGGGTCAGTTTTCAGTTTTTGGGTAAAGGGGTATTTTTAGGGTTCAGGGTCAGTTTTCAGTTTTTGAGTAAAGGGGTATTTTTAGGGTTCAGGGTCAGTTTTCAGTTTTTGGGTAAAGGGGTATTTTTAGGGTTCTGGGTCAGTTTTCAGTTTTTGGGTAAAGGGGTATTTTTAGGGTTCAGGGTCAGTTTTTAGTTTTTGGGTAAAGGGGTATTTTTAGGGTTCAGGGTCAGTTTAGGGTTTTTGGGTAAAAGTGGTATTTTTTGGGCTCAGGCTCAGTTTTGGATTTTTGGGAAAAGGGTACAGTGTAAAAATTAAATATAATTAAATTTAAATTACATTAAATTAAATTGATTAAATTAAATTAAATTAATTAAATTAAATTAAATTAAATTAAATTAAATTAAATTAATTAATTAAATTACATTAAATTACATTATATTAATTTTAATTAAATTAAATATAAAAAAATATTATATACTTACCAATACTTACGTTGTAATTGTATGCGTTGTAAAGGTATATGCGTTGTAAATACATGCGTGGTAATGGTATGTGTTGTCATGGATCCTGCGTTGTAAAAAATGCGTGGTAATGGTAGGCGTGGTAAAAGTATGCGTTGTAACGTCATACATCCCCTCTGGAGTGGAAATAGTAATTTAAACCCCTACGCTATCCAACGCTTTCCCTACTGTTGCACCCTCTGGAGTGGGAATAGTAATTTAAACCCCTACGCTATCCAACGCTTTCCCTACTGTTGCACCCTCTGGAGTGGGAATAGTAATTTTTACCCCTCACTATCAAATGTTTTAATTAATAATATATTTTATATTTTAATTATATGTATGTATTATTGTTGTTATATAAAGTAATGTGTTAAATATATGTATATGTACACATTTATTAAGTTATAATGAAAAAGTGTATTTAATTTGTTTTCAATAGTCAAAAAATAAAAGTAATGTAATTTATTTTGTTAATAGTACTTATATTTATTTAATATTGAATGTAATTTTAATTAATTTAAAAATTCGATATTTTTTACAACTATATTTATTACAACGATATTTTTGAGTCGATATTTATGTACTTACCTGTTTAGGTATAGGGTGTCGATATTTTTGTAAACGATATTTTTCCAACGATATTTTTGTCAACGATATTTTTGTAATCGATATTTCAACACCCTACCGGCTGAAACAACTTCTTACAGATTTCCATCACTACACATAGACTAGATATGCTCATATGCAACCAGCTGTAGAAACTCTTTGTTGTTTTAACATAGTCCAGACAAGGCCTAATGAGAACCGCAAAGGTCACTGCTCCCACCCAAGCGGAAGGGTTTCAGAGCACTACACTTGTCAATAGGAGAAGAGTTCCAAAAAGGGCTATATGTTGGAAAAACAGCTCGACTCTTCTGTAGGGACAGCTATAAACCAAGGGAAACAACCCAATGACAATATTTGTCTCCTAGTATATCTACTTTGTAGAATATGGTTCCTTTCGCCTTAAAGGCTCTCCTGTCTGAAGTTCTGTGTACTAGGTAATACTTGTGAACAACCAGGGGCGTAACGCAAGCCCACACAGTCCGGGGGGGCCCCCAGGCTTCACTGTTTAATGGGGGCCCCTCATTGCCACGAATGCTTCAAAAAGAACAGAACAGCTCGTGGAAGCTTGGTTTCCACTGAGCTGAAAGCATGAAAAAAAAACTTGCAACATTGTTGCCATTGCGCTGTGAGGCCTCTCAGGAGCAGAACAGGGCCTTAGACCGGAAGCAGCATTCCAACCTCCCAACAGTTGTAAATCTGGATGCTTCTGCCCCCTTCATTGCTATTTGTGCCTCCTGGGGGAAAGAACGCAGGTGGAGCAGGGAATCTGTGTTGTGCCTTTTGTGACGCATGCATAATGCCATGAATGTGATAACCAGACTAGAGAAGATAGAAGTGTTGTTAGCAGTAGCAGCAGTGTCTGCAGCCTGCCCTAAGCCCCTCGCTCTGAGCTCCGGGCTGTGAAAAACTGTAATCTTCAATCTCAGGGGTCTCACTAATACAAAGAACTTGGCACAGAAGCTGAAATATGAAAAGACATCTTTATTAAACCTAATTAAGTGAGACTACGTCACACAGGAGCCTTTGCAACTGAATGAGGCAGTCTAAAGAGTACAAAACACAGAGGTCTTTTATATGCTTAGGGTTACAAACTCAGCACAAAAGTAAGGGTCAGTCCTAGCTTTTGCAAGCATGCAAAATACCTAATATGGACATACCAGATCTGCAAAATATTAGCCAATAGGAAAACATGCAGAACAAGGCATCATATAACCAGAACGTCCCCTTACGTCGTGTTTCTGCACAACCCACAAGTAAATTAATTACAGCACCTATAGGTTAATCAGTAATGGCAGGACATGTCTGTATGCAGTTAGGCCAGCTGGTGTCTGAGATTGATTTCAAAGCCAGGACAGAGGGGGTTTTTCAACAGGTTGCAGTCCAAAGGGCAGAGACAGAGGTGGGGACCCCAGAGAGCAGGAGGCAGCACAGAGCACTGCTCAGGAGCCTGACAAGGGTGGGAGTGGGGCCCTCAGAGACAGCATTCCCCACAGGGCACAGCCTCTGGGAAAGGACCAGGAAAAAGGATGGGAGTGGGGGCCCCAGAGACAGCGCTGGAGGCAGCGCAGAGGAGAGCTGGCAGGAGAAAGGATGGGGGTGGGGGCCCCAGACACAGCGCAGGAGGCAGCGCAGAGGAGAGCTGACAGGAAAAAGGATGTGGGTGGGGGCCCCAGAGACAGCGCAGGAGGCAGCGCAGAGGAGAGCTCACAGGGGAAAGGATGGGGGTGGGGGCCCCAGAGAGAGCAGGAGGGAGCGCAGAGGAGAGCTGACAGGAGAAAGGATGGGAGTGGGGGCCCCAGAGACAGCGTAGGAGGCAGCGCAGAGGAGAGCTGACAGGAAAAAGGATGGGAGTGGGGGCCCCAGAGACAGCGCAGGAGGCAGCGCAGAGGAGAGCTGGCAGGAGAAAGGATGGGGGTGGGGGCCCCAGAGACAGCGCAGGAGGCAGCGCAGAGGAGAGCTGAGAGGTAAAAGGATGGGGTTGGGGGCCCCAGAGACAGCGCAGGAGGCAGTGCAGAGGAGAGCTCACAGGGGAAAGGATGGGGGTGGGGGCCCCAGAGAGAGCAGGAGGCAGCGCATAGGAAAGCTGACAGGAGAAAGGATGGGAGTGAGGGCCCCAGAGACAGTGCAGGAGGCAACGCAGAGGAGAGCTGACAGGAGAAAGGATGGGAGTGGGGGCACCAGAGACAGTGCAGGAGGCAATGCAGAGGAGAGCTGACAGGAGAAAGGATGGGAGTGGGGGCCCCAGAGACAGCGCAGGAGGCAGCGCAGAGGACAGCTGACAGGAGAAAGGATGGGAGTGGGGGCACCTGAGACTGCGCAGGAGGCAGCACAGAGGAGAGCTGGCAGGAGAAAGGATGGGAGTGGGGGCCCCAGAGACAGTGCAGGAGGCAGCGCAGAGGAGAGCTGACAGGAAAAAGGATGGGAGTGGGGGCCCCAGAGACAGTGCAGGAGGCATCGCAGAGAAGAGCTCACAGGGGAAAGGATGGGGGTGGGGGCCCAGAGAGAGTAGGAGGCAGCACAGAGGAGAGCTCACAGGAGAAAGGATGGGAGTGGGGGCCCCAGAGACAGCGCAGAAGGCAGCGCAGTGGAGAGCTCACAGGAGAAAGGATGGGGTGGGGGCCCCAGGGAGAGCAGGAGGCAGAGCAGAGGAGAGCTCACAGGAGATAGGATGGGGGTGGGGGCCCCAGAGACAGCGCAGGAGGCAGCGCAGAGGAGAGCTGACAGGAGAAAGGATGGGAGTGGGGGCCCCAGAGACAGTGCAGGAGGCAGCGCAGAGGAGAGCTGACAGGAGAAAGGATGGGAGTGGGGGCACCTGAGACTGCGCAAGAGGCAGCACAGAGGAGAGCTGGCAGGAAAAAGGATGGGAGTGGGGGCCCAGAGAGAGTAGGAGGCAGCACAGAGGAGAGCTCACAGGAGAAAGGATGGGAGTGGGGGCCCCAGAGACAGTGCAGGAGGCAGCGCAGAGGAGAGCTGACAGGAAAAAGGATGGGAGTGGGGGCCCCAGAGACAGCGCAGGAGGCAGCGCAGAGAAGAGCTCACAGGGGAAAGGATGGGGGTGGGGGCCCAGAGAGAGTAGGAGGCAGCACAGAGGAGAGCTCACAGGAGAAAGGATGGGAGTGGGGGCCCCAGAGACAGCGCAGGATGCAGCGCAGAGGAGAGCTGACAGGAAAAATGATGGGAGTGGGGGCCCCAGAGACAGCGCAGGAGGCAGCACAGAGGGGAGCTCACAGGAGAAAGGATGGGGTGGGGGCCCCAGGGAGAGCAGGAGGCAGCGCAGAGGAGAGCTCACAGGAGATAGGATGGGGGTGGGGGCCCCAGAGACAGCGCAGAAGGCAGCGCAGTGGAGAGCTCACAGGAGAAAGGATGGGGGTGGGGGCCCAAGAGACAACATTCTCCACAGGGCTCTGCTCCTCTGAGGCAGCACAGAGCTGACTTCGGCCAGAAAGTTTGCAGCTCCAGAAACAGGATCTGCTGAGACGCATTTGAAGGTGAGTGTTAGAGCTATTGATGTTGTAAAGGACAATGTATTTTACCTATGCGTTTTCTGTTTAGAGTGGAGGGAATGTGTGTAGTGGCAAATGGACATATATGGTTTGGATTGAAATTGTGAGTTGTGGAATTGTGTTGCGTCGATTGGATCTGTGAGTGAAATAATGTGGCATGGTGTGCAGTGTAATTATGTGGTATTGAGTGGAGTGCGATTGTCTGTCTTAGAGTGGTATTATCTGGAATGGTATTTTGTGTGGAGTGGTATGTAGTAGAGTTTACGTATGTGGTGTGCTGTTAAATATTGTAGCATGATGTGGAATTTTGTGGTGTAGATTGTATGTATGTGGTGTGTTGTACATTTGTGGTGTTAGTCTGAATTATGTACTTTGTTGTAAATTATATGGTGTGGAATGGAAATTTGTAGAGTTGAATTGTGTGACGTGGAAGTTGTGGTGTTGAGTGAAATTATGTTGAGTGGTATTATGAGGCATGGTGTGAATTGTAGCTATGTAGAGTAATGTTATGTGGCATAGACTGGATTTATGTAGAGTGTATGTATGCAGTATGGAGTAGAGCATAATTATGTGGAGGTGAATTATGTGGAGCTGTGTGGTATAAGTGGAGTGTTATTATGCTGTCTGTTCAATGGCGTGGGGATGAATTGTGGAATTGTGTGGCGTGGTGTATAATTATGCGGAGTGAAATTATGCAACATGTTGCAGAGTTGTATTTTGTGGAGGGTAAATGTGTTTTAGAGTTGAGTGTAAATATGTTGTGTGAAGTGTAATTATATAGGTTAAAGTTGAATTATGTGTAGTTCAGTTGTGTGGAGTGTAATTATGTGGTTGGGAGTGGTATTAAGTTGTGTGGAATGTTATTATGTGATGTGGAATTATGTGGTATGGAGTGAAGTGGAAATATGTGTATTTTTAGGATTATAATTATATGGTATGGAATGTTGTAGGGTCAAATTATTTATAGTTGAATTGTGTGGCGTGGAATTATAAGCAGGGGCGTAACACAGGCCCCAGGGGCATAATACAGGCCCCCGCGGCCCCTATGTTGCGGGCCCCCTCAGCAGTGCCAGCAAGCACTACACATCAGTGACCGTCTGGGATAGGTAATCAATTAATATAGGTAGGTTATGTAACGTACGCTCGCTCTAGACTTTTCTTCATAAATGAAATGGTAAAATGTAAAAAAATGGTAATGGTGCACACTGTGCAGCGTGCATATGTCTCCACCTCCGCGTCTGCGCGGTCTTACTCTTAACCCCTTAGGGTGGGGCTGGTGACCAATTGTCATGCGCATTGCTGACTGGTGAAACGAGGAGGCATCCCAGAGACCAGAGTGGAGACAATTGAGAGCTAACGTGCGACGGCAACCGCCGGCCATAATTTAATTATTTCTCTGGTTAGCCTTGTTTGCCCTATTTTCTGCGGCCCGCGCAGGTGAGTCTTTCTGTTCTGCCAGTCTATGCCACCCCCCCACAGACAAGTGAACCCTACCCAAAATTCATTGCGACGACCACTTGTGTGCGTAAGGTCTCCAGTTTAGAGTGAAGTCAGTTAGTGAAAGAAAGGTGCCTTTGGTACATGAAGGTTGTTTGGAAAAGAGGGGGGGGTTATGTTACACATTAAAGACTAAAAGTGCGTGTCATCAGTTTCACCTGCGATTTATGTTAATTTACGGATTATACAGAAAACACAAAAATCGTTATTGAAGTTTGTGGGTGCAAGAAAATGTACCCTTCACCTATGAATGTACACCTTCGTCTGTGACTTTGGGAGAAGTTTCCCGGTTTCGCCCGACTTTATCAAGGCAAAGTGGTACCCACTTCCCCCAAAAACTGACCCGATTTCTTTTGTCGTTGATTTCTAGCTGCCGAGTGATGTCAGTTCTGAAGGGACGGGTCCAGCTGAACTGGACATCAGGGTGTGAGTGGGTAGAGTGGGGGGAGGGTTGGGGCAGAGAGGGTGAGGATTGGGGCTGTGGTGGCAGTGGTGCTACATAAATTGCAGCTTGCAGAAAAAAGTGGTTTCTAGCTGAGACAGATAAAAGTTATAAAAATACAGCAACATGCATTGCTGCACAGTTAAATGCCCTTCACTAAAATTGACAGGCCACCTTTCAGTTACTCTTTGCTGTTTGGCTGTTAAACAGAGACTGAGGTGAAACGTTTGCCAGAACAGTCTTAACACCTTCCGTGCTAATGACGAACTGAGGCATGGTGGCGCTGTGCTCATGACGGGCTGAGCTCCTCACGACCAGCGCTGCGCTCACACGCGGGGATAATTCCCCTGCTGTGCTGAACGTTCCATTGAAATGAGCGTGGTCATGATGAGCTCATCTCGTCTTGAGCACAGCGCCACCATGCAGCATGACGACCTGAGCTCATCACAAGCACCGTGGAGCTGTGCGCACCTCCCTCCCCCCCAGCGCCGTGGGGGAATTAGCCCCGCGGTGAAGGGGTTAAAAGGTATCAAAATTACAAAAAATTAAGTATAAGTATCACAAAATGGGTGGTGTTAGACCGCATAATTTGCCTTTTCCTGCTGCATAAATTAGTACCTGCAGCATAATTCTCATGGCACTGCATACCATGTACTACCCCTCTGTTTACTGCTATCACTAAGAGCCACCAATCCTACCCCATTGATATGAAAGGAAAAAAATAACATTTACAGCCTTTCTACGTTACAAAGCATGTTCTACCAGAGGTTGCACGTGACTTGCGTGGAAACAGGCACCAGCGCGTGTAACTCTCTCCTCTTCCTGGACTTTTTTTTTAACACCAGCACAACCTACCCCACTTGCGACCTTTGAACTATGGGGCACTCCGTGCACTGTTCCGCCCTGAAGCCGTTGTACTCCGCTCAGTAGCAGTAAAAGTATCAATGTTTCTGGTCCATAAATAGCTCCAAATCTCTGACTCTGTGGGTGTGACAAGATCACCCAGCATCCTGCCCCAGAAGCCAGCCAGCCCCACAGACCCCTCCAGGCAGAGAGACCTGCCAGCCCCACAGACCTCCCGGGGCACAGAAAACTGCTAGTCCTACAGACCTCTCTGGGCACAGAAACCTGCCAGCCTCACAGACCTCGCCAGGCAGAGAAACCAGCCAGACTCACAGACCTCTCCAAGCATTGAAATCAGGCAGCCCAACAGACCTCCCCAGGCAGACAAACCAGGCAGCTCAACAGACCTCTCCAGGCACAGGAACCTGTCAGTCCCACAGATCTCACCCAGCCAGAGAATCCTGCCAGCCCCAGAGACCACCCCAGGCAGAGAAACCTGCCAGCCCCACAGACCTCCCCGGGGACAGAAACCTGACAGCCTCACAGACCTCTCCAGGCACAGAAACCTGCCAGTCCCACAGACCTCACCCAGCCAGAGAATCCTGCCAGTCCCACAGACCACCCCAGGCAGAGAACTCTGTCAGCCCCACAGACCTCCCCGGGGACAGAAACCTGCCAGCCTCACAGACCTCTCCAGGCACAGAAACCTGCCAGTCCCACAGACCTCACCCAGCCAGAGAATCCTGCCAGTCCCACAAACCACCCCAGGCAGAGAACTCTGTCAGCCCCACAGACCTCCCCGGGGACAGAAACCTGCCAGCCTCACATACCTCCCCAGGCAGGGAAGCCAGCCAGTCCCACTGGCCTCCCCAGGCACAGACCCCTGCCAGCCCCACACACCTCCCCAGACACAGAAACCTGCCACCCCCTCAAACCTCCCCGGACACAGAAACCGGCTAGTCCCACAGACCTCCACAGGCATAGAATCTGCCATCTCCATAGACCTCTCCAGGCAGAGAAACCTGCCAGCCTCACAGACCTCACCAAGCTCAGAATCTTGCCAGCCCCATAGACCTCCCCAGGCAGAGAAACCTGCCCGTCCCATAGACCTCCACAGGCAGAGAAACCTGCCAGCCACACAGACCGCCCCAGGCACAGAATCCTGCCAGTCCCACAGACCTCCACAGGCAGAGAAACCTGCCAGCCACACAGACCGCCCCAGGTATAGAATCCTGCCAGTCCCACAGACCTCCCCCAGCAGAGAAACCTGTCAGCCCCATAGACCTCCCCGGGCACTGAAGTCTGCCAGCCTCACAGACCTCCACAAGCACAGAAACCTGCCAGTTCCATTGACCTCCCCGGGCACAGAAACCTGCCAGCCACACAGACCTCCCCAAGTACAGAATCCTGCATGCCCCACAGACCTCCCCAGGCAGAGAAACCTGCCAGTCCCACCAACCTCCCCAGGCAGAGAAACCTACCAGCCCCACAGACCTCCCCAGGCACAGAAACCAGCCAGTCCCACATATCTCCCCGGGCACAGAAACATGCCAGTCCTACAGACCTCTCCGGGCACAGAAACATGTCAGTCCCACAGGGCTACACAGGCACAGAATCTGCCATCTCCACAGACCTCTCCAAGGAGAGAAACCTGCCAACACCACAGATCTCCCCAGACAGAGAAACCTGCCAGTCCCACAGAGCACCGCAGGCAGAAAAACCTGCCAGACCCACAGACCTCCTCAGCCAGAGAAACCTGCCAGTCCCACAGACCTCCCAGGGCACAAAAACCTGCCAGTCCCACAGACCTCACCGCCGAAGCACATGAGAACGTTTTTCTATTTGTGTGTTGTTGCAAATTAGAATAAGCTTACTTTTGGCTAATTATTGTTGCTATGTCAGTGCAAAATGAATTTGTTCTGTTTTTTACCTGGTGTTAAAGTGGACTTATGGCCCGAAGTTGTAGGTCTGTTGTTTTTCTAATGAGAAAGCTCCATAACTGAAATAAAAGGCATTTCTGGCTTCTTGATAGTGGCATGAGATAAGCCCCCGCAGCCCGCTCGGTGCAGGGTGGGCCCTCAAGCTCCAGGGGGCCTCCTCTGCAAAAGTGGTAGCTGGTGGCCCGGGGAGGGGGCCCCCTCCATGTACTTTGCAGGGGGCCCCCTCAACTTTCGTTACGCCACTGAGTGTTTCCCTAAAAGGGAAAGAACCACACATCAAACAAATATTGTATCTATAAGTAACGGGTAATCAGCGTGGACAGTTATCTTTAGTGGCTGTCAGTACAGCGGCGTGCTTATGTCACCTCAAACACCTACTACCTAAAGGTGCTGTCAGCACGTTATAAACTAACATACATGCAAATACACAAAAATAGAGGCTTGTTGCAGCACACTCATTACCATGTAAACCAATCCAAATTGGTATTGGAAAATTATTAGTTTCAAGTTAAATCACTGTACTAGACATTTGAGGATAACACAATGATACAAGTAATATGAAGAGCATTTTGATGGTCCACATGCATCATTAGTAGATCATTTGTTTATTAATTTCTTAAAAGCTCCCAGCACACGATTCAGCCGATACGTGATTCGTCTGACTCAGACTTTGCTGGAAAGGCATATTTATCATAATAAATGCGCAAAATATGTACAAACATAGTATAAACAATAAAAACACACGTTATATAAAACATTTGATAGGCTCATAACATTCAAAATTATCTGCAACCAGTGCAGTGTGATAGAAAGAGAGAGGAATTAACACTGAGACCAAGAGTTAGTTTCAATCATATGCAGAAACAAGAAGATTAAAATCCACCTGTGTGTGTTATCTTATCTTCACATACGCTCCATGTCAAGCACCAGCTAGAAATGTGTAACCTCTTAGACACTGAAGCCCCAGATGTATTATTAATTAGTGAAACCTGGCTAACTATGGAGTCTACCCATGACATATTAGCTGTGCTACCTAGCAACTAATATTTGATGCAGGTTAACAGACCTCCTAGGAAAAGAGGAGACAGGGTAGCGGCAGATATCATAAAAGATCTTTCGGTTACCTCAGCTGCCTCATTAGAAGTGGCTTCGGAGGATAGCCTCACGCTAAAGTTAATTTTCCCACAATCCCCTCTAGTGGGCATACTGATTTATAGAACGCCACTGTAATAGGGGAATTCATTACAGAATTGGCTAATTACATGACTCCTTTAACCATAGATAATGCTAAAATCCTGTTAATTGGAGACCTGCATTGTTGGTATACCGAGGAAGGCGGGAGTCAGGGCTCTAAGGAGCGCACAGACCTACTGAATAACTTGAACCTAGAATGACACATAACTGAACCCACACACATCAAAGGGCATGCATGAGACCAGCTATGGACCACTAACTTTTTTGTCCATAACTTAACAGTTAAGCCATGTGTTTGGTCAGACCACCACCTAATACACTTCATATTAAGTGGTCTATTCCTAGTTAAATACTTGACTGGCCCGAAAATATTGACCAGGAACTGGAACCGCAACTGTTTGCCAAAGTTCCTCAACACCCTGGAATCCACACTTCTTCCTGAAACAAACAATGATGAAGAGTTAGAGACAGCTATCACGAATTGGCAATCAACAGCAAGTGAGATTCTCGTCCCCTACATAGGAAAGAGAGAGGTATGAGGCGGCATGAGGCCTCCAAATAGTTTACAGCAGAGTTAAAATCAGTAAAACTCAAAACCCGCCAGGCAGAAAGGGAAATGGCGGAGAAGCTATTCTCCTGCAGAAAGGAAATTGTATGAAACAGCTCTAACTGATTACAAAGCTGCAATCTTGGAGGCAAAAAGGCCTTTTACACGAACAGTGTTCTTAGTTTTGGAAAAAAATCCAAAGACATCTTTACGATAGTCAAATAACTTTCCAATCCTGACCGCGTCACATTGGCCATCACTCCTTCCCAAGCCTAATGCTTTCTTTCGGTAACATTGATTCCATCAGCCTCACTGCAAAAACCCTCTTTTCCCAAGTCTCTGGGTCTTCAACCAAGCTGTCGGACGTCTGCCAAAACTTCATCGATGCCATGATGGCGAAAATGAGATGTACTGTGTCCATAAACTCTGGCCAAGCTAAGGGGACTTCAGCTTGGAAACATTTATCCCCGGATATGAAAATACAAAAACGAATAATAAACCAAACCTTGAGACTTATGCAAAAGGACCAGGCAAATGACAGCTTGCAAACAGTTCTTCAGGAAGCGAAAAAATAGCTCAAATGAATGAAATGGGAAAGCCAAAAGCAAAGAAATGACGATCTTTGGGTAAAACTTGTCCACGAGGGGAAGCAGAAAAACAGCTCCAGGTTCTGGCAAATAGTAGAAAGGTTACAGAACCCTGACCATTTAGGGTTAAATTCATATATATCAGAGGAAGTATGGTCAAAATACCTATCATCACACTTCAACGAAGATGACACCACATGTGACACGGCAATAATGTCTCCTGGCACAAAAACCTCAAAGCCTGGAAGCAAGGAAAACTTAACCATCACATGGTCGTAAGTATACAAGAAACATGGGAGTGTGAAGGAATAAGACCAATGAAACCTGACCATCCTAATAAGGAAGAAAGACCTGCAAAGGATGTTGAGCAAGGGCAAATGAAAATTATCCCAGCAGACATCAGACGGCAAATAACAAAAGAGAGACCCAATGGAGCGCCAGGGCCGAATGGAATACCATCTATGCTGTACAAATCAGATGCAGATTTCTGGAGTGCATCTCTGGCACCATTATTCTACAACACAAGTTTAACTCTGACGCTTTCTGAATCATGGCATGGGTCCGTCATAAATCCGATTTACAAACATGGGAACAAGAGTCATCCAAGTAGTTACCGTCTTATTGCTAGACGTGGAAGCAAAATACTTTGCAGGTCTTATCCCGGAGGAATTATCATCATGGGCCTCCGAAAATGCCATCATCCCTCTTAACCAAACGGGTTTCTGTAAAGGCCAAGGGACCACAACTATCATCATGGCTCTGTCCCTCCTGATGGGTGCAGCAAAAGCAACCAAGTCACCATTATTCCTTACGTTCATTGATTATACTGCCGCCTTCGATCATGTGGATCGCAACAAACTTTGGCAGAAATTATACAATTGGGGCATTCTGAAGCGCCTTCTAGACGTCCTAATACTGCTCCACTCCAATACTTGGATCAAAATCAAGATTGGGGCAGGCACATACCTCTCAAGACCAATTAGGACGACAAAAGGATTAAAACAGGGATGCCTACTAGCGCCCATTTTTAAAATCTTTTTCTAGCGGATCTGCCTGAAGAACTTGACAAATGCCGCAATCACGCACTCAAGTTAGGGAAAATTACCATTTCAAATTTGTTATACGCAGACGATCTAGTGCTGATAAGCCGCTCTCAAATAGGCCTTCAGCACCTCCTGAATGCAACTTATGCCTTTTCAGTAAAGAACGCCCTCCAAATAAATCTTCACAAGTCAAAGTCCATGACGGTTAATTACAGTAAAAAAAGGAATCTTTTGCTGGTACCTGAATGGAGAAAAACTTGACAGGGTAGCCTCATACAAATATCTGGGTGTCCTCTTGGACTCAAATAACAACTCTAGGCCTCAACTCCACTCCATCCGAGGGAAAGCCACAATGACTTATCTAGCACTAAAATCATTAAAGGCAAAACTCCCTGATCTCACACTTAAACCATTCCTTGAAATCCTGCGTGCGAAACTCCAGCCAGCTCATGTATGGGAGTGAATCACTTCATGGGAAGGACGCCGTCCTGCTGGACACAGTCATAGCTAACTCTTATAGACTCTTATAGACGTCTCCCCCGCCCAGATTCGTTTGGAATTCGGCATTGTCAAACAAACTTTAGAAAGGTGGAGTGCGTACATAGCAAGCTGGTGCAAGATCCGCAACGCAGAGGCCGACTCCCTAAATGCCAACATATGGGAAGAGTTACTACGACACCGCACCTCGTTGCCTAGAGTCTATCTTTTTGAATCAATTGAAGTCCTAGGTTTGTCCGACACCTGGGAAACGTCTATAGATCTCCAGTCCTTTAAAAAACTGGCTAAAAAATCAGCAGGCATTATCTCAGTGATTGAAGATAAGAAAAACCTAGCAAATAGAGCGCATGGATGGACAACCCTGGATGATTATGGTAAAATACAGCCACAAACCTATCTTAACATCGAGATGAATATACAAGTCAAAGAAAAGTTTCTAAAATTACGCCTTGGCATAATCCCGATACTGCCACACCTGCCCCCTGGGAGAGAACACCTGCCTCCCAACAGTGTTGCTTGTGTATGTCCAGCAAAGAGGACATTGTCCACGTGATTTGCATATGCCCTAGACTGAGGGACTTGAGGCACAATCTTCTGCTTCCATCCTTCAAGTCATATGCTGTTCGGACCTGCAGGCAGGCAGTCAAACTATGCTTCACCTCTAGTGACACAAAATTTAACTGCCAGGTCGTGAAGTTGTTTGACTCAATAAGAAAAAGACTTGATATCGTTTGAATTTCTTCATTAGCACCTGAGGACAACCTTGATCTGACCATTGCGAACTTTGCTCTTTTTAATCTTAACTACAAATTGGTTTAATGCCTCTATCGGTGTTTTATATTTTTGTAAAGGTTTTAATTAATCGTGTACAAATAAATATTACTTACCCATTTACTTACCCATAGTCAAATAACTTTCCAATCCTGACAGCGTCACACTGGCCATCACTCCTTCCCAAGCCTAATGCTTTCTTTGTGGACAAAATTATGGCCATACAGAACTCTATCTCTCCTAGCTCCTAGTATTGAAAATCATATCAGCAATTTACAAACTCAACAACACTTTCTAGCTTTCAGAACATTACCTTTAATCAGCTTGCAGAATTAAGAAGCAAGGTAAAATCTGACTCCACCAAAGACCCCTATCCGTCTAAAATACAAAAATACTTTCCTGCACAATTCCCAGATACCTTTCTCTCACTGCTTAACCTTTCCCTGGAGCAACAGGTGGTCCCATGTGCATTCAAAGAGGCAGTGTTAGTCCTGCATTAAAATAAAGCTTGAGTAGATTCTAATCTACTGATTAATTACAGACCCATATCGCTCCTCCTATATCCTGCAAAAGTGCTTGAAGCACACGTAGCAAAACTCCTTTGCACATTCATCAAAGAGACTAAATTCTTGGACTGTCACCAGGCAGGTTTCACTCAACTGAATCAGTCATCTTAGGCGTAGTGGATGACCTGAAGGGGGAGAAGACAGGGGGCGCACACAGGCATTGGTTCTGCTCGACCTGCCTGCTGCGTTCGATACCGTGGATCACACCTATTAGCGGATAGATTGGCAGCGGCAGGCCTGAGAGGCATGGTCCTGGATTGGATGATTTCATTCCTAGGGGACCACACCCAGTCTGTTAGGATGGGACCCTTTAATTCATCCAGGGTCAATACCACCTGTGGTGTACCTCAAGGCTTGTCCCTTTCCCCCCACCTATTTAACTTTTATATCTGCCCCCTGATCCACTCCCTCCAAAGCAGGAGAGTAAAGGTATATAATTATGCAGACAATATGCAGATGATATTCCGGATAGACGAGACAGAGGAATCTATGACCTTCTTTAAAAATACCATGCTCTTTATTAAAGACTGGATTAGCCACAACCATCTTTAAATTAAACTCTGACAAAACAGAGATAGTCATTTCTCACAACAGAATCCATCATTGGATGCCAGGACACTAGCCAGCTGCAATGGGCACTCCACCTATTCTTAAGAATTCTATCAAAAGTCTGGGCATCAAAATCAATGCCAACTTATCCATGCATGAACAGATCAGCATGGTCACTTCCTTGTGCGTTTATCATCTAAGGACTTTCAAGAAAATCAGGAGATTTTTTACTAGGGAGCATGGTCATTATGTCTAGGCTGGATTATGCCAATGTTATCTATTTGGGTCTCCCTGCCAATCAACCCCATAGTTTGCAGCAGATTCAGAATCAGGTGGCCAGATTAGTTTTCCTGCAACTGAGACACTGTCATACAAGCCACTAATAAAGTAGCTTCACTGGCTTTCTGTGACCCAGCGGTCTATGTTTTAAGACAAGCTGCATGATTTTCAACACGCTCCATCAGACGGGCACTACATTTATTTCCATAAATATTTCACGGTACATTCCCAAACGGAATCTCAGATCAGTATCAATGAATATGCTGACTATCATTAGATTTAAGGGTAAGAGAATGGGAGGTTCTCGTTTCTCTGTACTCAGCCCAAAACTCTGGAATTCCCTACCGAATGATATCAGAATAACGTCGGATTACATTGGTTCAGGAAAAAAATTAAAAATTGTCTGTTCTCCCAAGTCTACCGTTAGAGTATACTTCAGGATGGTTCTTCCTACCTCCGATAGCGCCAAGATACCTTTTGGTGAATGAGCGCTTAATAAAGCCCCCAAACATAAACATAAATATAAAAAGCATGACCTACAGTGCATGGATGATGCCCATATGTCATTGAATGTGCCTATTGCGATCGAGTGACACAAGTTGTCTGAGTGCGTCTGTTGTTAAAGGTGAAAAAGACCGTCTTGGAATTTCTCCCCATTTCGTGTTGTGTATATATTTGGTGTATCTGTTGTGCTGGTATATTTGAGTTTTTATGTAATGAGATTTTTAAATGTAGGAATTTCAAAAAAATGAAATGATAAAAAACATACATGATTTTTCTAACTCCTGTGGTATTGGGTCAGACTGAATATGTTGTTTTGTTTGATGATTGAATGATTGTTTGGTAGCTTACTCTGTTACCAGGGGATGTTTTGTTTTTGGTTTGCAGAGCAAGGTACTCTAGGCTTGAGGGATATCTCACATTGCTTTGGTAGCTAGGTGTATTTGTGCCTGTGAACGGTACAGTACATGGAAGACTCTGGGTTATATTTTGGGACACTGAGGGTTGCATGATGAACTATATCAAGAGGAGGCAGAGGAATCCCCCCCCCCCCCAGACCAATTTGTGTATTGCTACATTCCTGTATGTTTGGTGGGGCTCTCTGAAGGAAGGGACAGCTAGGCTCTTCAGTACAATACAGTAAATGTTCTTTGATTCAGCGAGAGGTCACCAGAAGGAAATGGGACTGATAAGAGAATCATAAAAAGTAGGGCTCAGGCCATGGGGTAACCTTTTGATACACTTATCATTGTGGTTGACATCCAGGTGTGACCCGCCAGTCACTCCCGTAGCCTGTGTTGTGGGGATGTTACATTTGAGGTCACTCCTGCTGGAACAGACTGCTTTCAGAAGGAAGAGAGAGCAGAGGAGAGTGCACTTCAAAATGAAGCGGACCACCAGCATAAACTTTAAAGTCCCAGGCCCAGATTTGCAAGGGGCTTTTGTCACTGTTGTGCCACACCAGTTGACACACTGTGTGACAACCCCTTAAGTGAGATTTGCAATGCCACACTGAGCAACGTTGCATGGCCTAGTGAATCTGGAGAAACGCAAGGCACACAATTTCTATGCCTTGATGTGAGGCATAACAAGGAAAAATATGCTTATTTCACCTTGTTTTTTACTCTTTCTCTGTGGGCAGCATTCACCAGCACTTTACACACAGAAAGAACAAAAGCCTCATAGAAGTGATACCCTTCCTGCACAAAATAATCTTGCCTGTGACGCAGTAGCTCTTGCACCATGGTGCAAGGGTACCTGTGTTGGTGCTAGGCTGCACTGTATGCACCAGTGCAGGGAAAGGAGGAATGCTCCATATATTAGTAGATATGTTGTCATTCTTGCCCTCTCCCTATCAAGGTGTCTGATTGCATTGCGTGACTTGTTTGTAAATCGGGGCCTCAGACACTAAATCCTATTTGATGTTCGGAAATGGACTATCAGAAAGGGTGCTTGAGATCCCAAATATTGTCAACTGTCACGCAGCCAGTCTGGCTGTGTGGGGATGAGAAACTCTTCAAGACTTATTCTTGTGACCAGGACTGAGGCCCAAGACCCACTTGTCTCCCTACTGGGTGAGTGGACATCACCCAGTAAATCCAAGACCACCTGCCCTGGAGTCTGGAACACCAGTGCCTGCCTGCCTGCTTGCCAAGACTTGTGTGAAATGTTTGAAGGAGTAGAGTGTTGGAAGAAGAGAAGTCCAGTGGAGAATCCTGATTAGTGGATCACTGTAGCAAAGTGTTAGGAGATGGCTACTGCACCGATCAGGTCATTGCCCATTTGCAGGGGATGTCAGCGACCCTCGTTTGCCAGAGAAGGGGTGCCGTGAAGTGAGCCATGATCGTTGATGCACCAAATGGGTCATCGCTCATGTGCAGTGTCGACGACCTCCTATGCTGGGTGGGGTGACCAGGAAGAGTATTGCTGTGAGCAGCGGGGCATAGCCTGTGTGCGGAGACCCTGTATGCCAGATGGGCCCGTCGTGGAGAGTATTGCTATGCTGAGCAGGCCATAGCCCATGTATGTTGGTAAGCAGGCGACCCAGTGTGCCTGGTGTTTCCCCTGTGAAGAGAACCAATATTCTGATCGGGTCAGAGCCCTTGTGCAGTGCAGAAACAGTGATCTCTTATGCCAGAGGAGGCCACCGGGACCATGGAGGAAGTGTGACCTTGTTGAGAACCTCATCTGAGGAGAGAAGCCACTCTGGTGATCCTAACAGGCTGAACCATGACTAAGGACCAGTGCAAGGATCTTCATATAAACCCCCCACTATCTGTGTGTAGAGTCAAACAACTTACCCAGCCTGGAGGAGCATCTAGAACCCGTCTACTGGCTATGGCCACTGAAGGACCGCATGTGAGGAACTCCAGGATGGCCAATCACAGCCTGCCTGGGCTGTACGTATGAAAGACTTACCAGAGGCAGCTGCTGCATCTCCAGCTCCTGCAGACGGTGCAAGCTCAGAGACTCTGGTCACCCAAATCCTGCTGGTGCAGGTAAAACGTATTTAAGGCCAATCGACCCCAGGGGAACTTGCTTGCCAGATAGTGCTTCAGCAGTGGGACACTTTTGACTTGAATACAGAGTCGAAGTGGGACTCTTGAGACTCCGACAAGTGGTGAGACTTAACCTGAATGTTGCCTATAGTGAATGGCGAATAACCACTACTGTTAGCTTGAGGAAAGTGGAACTCAGGGATCTGCCTATGAAACACCAGAGCCCTGACCTCAGGGGACTGTGTGTACTGTTTCTGAATATCGTACTTTCCTTTTTAGTCATAGATAAATACTTCTTTTATCAAAAAAGCAAGTATTGAACTGGACAATCATTTATTGCTGCTGCATGTTTCAGTTATTTTTATTTATTTTATTTTAGGACTTTTCTATAGCGCTATCCAGACCCGAATGTATCGGGAGTGCTTTACAACAGTCGGCCTGCAAGAGACATACAATCTAAACAAAAGTAAATATATTGGCTCAAGGCGCTTTTAAAGTCTCAGTGCAATGTAACACTTTGATGCAAGGAGGTCAGGTAGTATTCAGGTTGTGTGTCTGTTGATTTGCACCGAGTCTCCTTTGGAGAGGGGTGACAAGGGCAATTCCACAAAAAAAAAACATGCAACTTCAGCTATCGGTTCGGGAGGGAACGATTGAGGAAGAGGTCTTTGAGCTGTTTCTTGAATATTACAAAGGAGGTGGTAGTCCTGATATGGACTGGAATGGAGTTCCAGATTTTAGGTGATTTCCAGCGAAGGGCCGGGCTGTGTTTTTCTGTTTGCGTGTTTTCATAGGGGTGAGGAGTATAGTGTTGGTGATCCTGTAGTTCCTTGCCTGGCTGGCTTTCTTGAGATTGGAGGCCAGGTATTCTTGCTTCCCTGTGTGCAGAGCTCTGTGTGTTAGCGAGGCAGTTCTGAAGCTGGCTCGCATTTCAACTGGGAGCCATTTTAGTTCTCTGGGTGTGGGTGAGATGTGATCGTATTTCTTAACTCCAGTGACCATTCTAGCTGCTGCGTTGAGAGTTGTTCTGAGGGGAGCTAGGTGTGATTTAGCTGTACCTGGGAGGATTGCATTCCCGTCATCAAGTCTGGACAGCACCAGCAATTGAGTCGCTTGTTTGATATCCTTGGGCGGGATAAAGGGTTTTATTTTGTTGAGGAGTTTCATGTTGAGGAAGGCGCTTTTGGCGGAATTCTTTATGTGCTTTGTCATGTCGAGTTTTGGGTCTAGGGTGATTCCTAGCGATTTAACAGAGTCAATCAGGATGAGATTGCCTTTGAGAGTATCAATAGCTTTTAGCCAGTCTAGGATTTGGGGATTCTCTTCTTTGTTAGAAAATTAGTACAATTTCCGTTTTGTCTTGGTTGAGTTTTAGATGATTTATTGTTAGCCAGTGTTTGACTTCTCTTAGAGTGTTGTTGAGTCTCTGAATGTCATCAATGGAGGAGGTTTTGAGGTAGATCTGGGTTTTATATGCATAGAGGTGGAAGGGGATGTTGGCTTTTTTGAGTATGTTGGTGAGGGGTTTCATGTATATGTTGAAGAGTTGCGCGGAAAGTACTGATCATTGGGGGATACCCCTGCTGACGGGGTGTAAGTTAGACGTGCAGTTTTTGACTTTTATTCTTTGGGTGTGGTTGTGGAGGAAAGAGGAGAACCACTGTAAAACTATCTCATCCACACCTACCCTTTCTAAGAGGACCTTGATGAGTCGATTATGGTCAACCGTGTCGAAGGCTACCGATAAGTCCAAGAGAATGAGTAAGCAGCATTAGTCCTTATCGAATGATTCATGGAGATCGTCCATGATGTTGAGGATCACGGTCTCAGTGCTGCAGCCTTTTCTGAAGCCCGATTGGTGGGGGTGTAGAAGGTTGATGCTGTCCATATGATGAGTCAGCCTTAGGAGGATGCACCTTTCTATGATTTTGGCTAGGAGAGGGAGATTGGAGAGGGGCCTGAAGTTGGTAAGATCATTGGTGTCCTAGCATGTTTTTTTCAGTAATGGAGTGACTTGGCTGACTTTCACGCATTCTGGTATGTCTCCAGTTCTTAGAGAGCTATTTATGATTTTGCTACAGAGTGGGGCTGGGGAGAGTTTACGTTTTTGGGCCATTTGGGCGGGAGTAGGATCTAGGACATGAGAAGAAGGTTTGGAGGAGGAGATTAGATTGACTATCTGCATTTCTGAGATAAGGATGAAGGATTTCCAGGTTTTTGAGGGGTGTTTGGGTGTGGGTTCTTCTGTCCCTGGTGGGGGGGATCTTGAGTGGGGGACTGAGGTAGTTGAAGATGTCCAGTGAAAGCTCGATTTTGGTGATATTGTCATTGAAGAGGTTTGCAAAGTTGTCACAACGCTCTTTGGAGTCCTGACCTGAGGATGTAGGGGGCTTGGAAATGTGGTGCCTAATGAGGTTGAAGAGTTCTTTGGCTCTGTTTTCTGATTTGTTTAGAGCGTTGCAGAAAAATGCGGATTTTTTTTCGTTCTTTATATGGTTTTTGTAATTCACGAGAACTAATTTGAGTTGATCGTGGAGGATTTTGGAAGGGTTTTTCTGCCAGTGTCTTTCTGTAGCTCTAAATTGTTGCATTTCACCGCTGATGTCGGTATTGAACCAGGATCTGGATTGAATGTTCCTGAATTTTTAGTTTCAATTGGGTAAATTGGCCCAGAATGGAAGACATATTTATAATGTAGAGAGAGGTGAGTTCTGTTGTGGAGAGATCCTCTGAGAGGATGGGAAGGAGAGAGTTAACCTTTTCTTCTAGGTCAGCTAAGGGAATCTGATTGAGGTTTCTTACCCATTTGGGGGGGTCATGTGTAAGGGATTGTTCTTGAGTCATTTTATTGATGTGGAATTGGATGATGTGGTGGTCGGACCAGTCAACAGGCAGGATGTGGTGGATCATGACTGTGTCTCTTTGGGCAATAATGGCATCTAAGATTGCTCCTCTGTTGTGTTTTTCCTCCGAGCAGTGTTGGGTGAGGTTGTTAGTGTGGAGAGGATCCTTCCGGGTTAGGATTAGCGAGATGTTTTCTTCATTCCAGTGTAATTTGAGGTCCCCCAGAATTAGGTTGTTTGTGTTACGGTGTGAGCAATTGGCAATCAGGTCAGTCAAGTGTTCGCCGAATGTGGAATGTGTTGCCTGGTGGATAGTGTAGGAGATGACAGCATAGATACCTTTTGTCTCTTGTCTTAATGTGGGTGGTTAAGCATAGTTATAGTTGAAGGTTTGCTAACAGTTATGGAGATGATCTTGTGAATGTATTTTGAGTTGTGAGCCTGTGTTCACCCCCTCTGTGTCTATCTTCCTGGAGAAGCCTTGGCTTACCTAACCCGTACTACCACTTAGGGTAAAGTTCTGAAGGGGTACCTGACCAAATTGCTCGGGATCTATAGTAGATTGGGCTCTGGGACATCAGGAGTAAAAGGCCTCAACTGCAACAGTTGGGTGCAGTAACCCTTTCTTGCCCTTTGGCCCTCTGAATGGGGTTTTGATAAAATGTGTATTGTATGCAGCCATTTCTTTTTGTTTTTCATGCCTCATTCTTTGCTGGCTATGTCATGAGCAAGATTTTGTGCAGCCATGGAGACATAGAATGGAAGAGAGAAAGGGTGAGAGAAAGTATTAGAGAGGTAGAGGTAAATTGATGCCAGGGCTGAATTCACAAATAGACTGCGGTGGAGAAATAATGTATGACTGTGTACAGGTATTGCAACTCTCCCATGTGTTACATTGCTTTATGTACCTGCTTTGTTTGACTTTGATTCTAAATTATCATTATGGTGACAGATGTTCATCCTGAGAGAAAGGGACAGCTGGCCGATCAACTTTCTACTCAAAATAAAGTGAGATTATAGTTTAATTGGTACTACACATTATACCGCCAGCTAACAATATGTCGATTTAATGGAGATACAAGATTGTAATGAGGCCACAAGCGGAGCCCTCTGCATTTCGTTTCCTGTTTTCTGAAATGTCTTTCTTAGCTTTTTACTTTTGTTCGACTGACAAAGGCAGGGCAGCTGCTGCTGGACCGTGCTTTGTAAATCCAAGCCTGCAATTACACCATTGCTGTGGAGGCGAGGTGGCATGCTGCACAACTCGCTATGGAAAAGAATAATGGCTTCCATAGGAAACATTAACAAAACTTCTGCGTTAAGGCAATGCTAGTCATTCGCCTATAGCGCAAACCGTGTGGGGGCTTTAGGGTGCAGATTATGAAGATTCTTATGCGTTTGATCACATTAAATGCACTTGATATATTAAACATAGGCTCCCTTAAAACAAACTCAGGGGTCTATTTGTATAGAGGGCAGATTGCCACCGCCCGTATGGCGGTGGCAATCCACCCGCCACTTCCCACTGCCCGCCTACCATTTCCCTCGCCATATTACAATGGTGGGGGGATCCCGGAGGATAGAAAGACCGTCTGCAAGACACCTCCATCCACATTAGGATGAATGCGGAGACGTGCCATGGAAAGGAATGCGGTTTCTGCCTTAGGGGGCCTGTTGCGGGCCCCCAGGGTGTTCGGGGGTGGCAGGTGCACTCCACCCCCCTACATTGGCATGGACAAGGTGGCAGGCAAAGTGCGTGCCTGTCACCATGTGCATACCAATGTATGCATACCACCACAACGTGCATTCACTGTATTGTGGCGGACGGTGCTGTGAGCACCGCCCGCCACAATGTTGTGAATGGGGGATAGAATAGAATTGAATATGTTCTTATATAGCGCATGGCTATCCGGAGGCATACCAGCGCTGCGGAGCGTGTGGTAAGGAGCAGGTGGAGTTTTATGGGAAAAGCCATGTCTTCAGTTGTCTGCGGAATGAGAGGTGGTTGGTTTCCTGCTGGATGGATAGAGGCAGGGAGTTCCAGAGCCTGGATGCGTTGTAGGAGAAAAGGCACCCTCCAGTCCTGACTTCTGGGACCACGGCCAGATGTGGTTGATTGGAGCGGAGGCCCCTGGTTGCTTTGTAGGGTTTGATAAGGTTTTTAAGAATAGGAAGGCGTTTGCCCTGTAGGTTTTTGTGTATGATGCAAAGAGGTTTAAAATGTATTAGCTCTTGAATCAGGAGTTAGTGGAGTGTTTTTAGGGCTGGTTTGGCTGACGAATGGTTATTTGTGCCTGTAAGGAGTCTTGCTGCCAAGTTCTGGACTACCTGAAGTTTGTGGATGACTGAGGTGAGGGCTCCTAAGTAAAGGCCATTTCCAAAATCCAACCTCGATAAAATGAGCGCTTGGATTAGGATTTTTTTTTAGCTCTCAGGTAGAAGGGGCAGTATTTTGCGTGTTGACCTCAACCGGCCGAAGCCAATGGCAGCTGTTTTCCTGGCTAGTGTACTTAAGGTGAGCTCATGGTCAATCCAGAATCCCAGGCTCTTTATTTAATTTTTAGGAATTGGGGCGGGTCCCATACATGACGGTCTTAGGGTATGTGGTTTGAAGGTTGCTTGATTACCCAGCAACATGAGCTCCATCTCGTCTCCATTGAGTTTAAGATGGGACAAACTCATCCAGCTGGTGACGTCTTTAAGGCAGGAGCTCATGTTTGTAGGAGCCTACTCTGCATGGTTCAGTGCCACAATAAGCTGTGTATCGTCCGCATAGCTGATAAGTTGAATTCCAAAAGGTGCAACTAGTTCAGCCAATGGGGACATGTACACGTTAAAGAGCGTGGGGCTCAGGGAGGAGCCCTGGGGAACCCCGCACAGAGGTAGGGGACTTGAATGGATGCCACCGCCAAGGTGGTGGTGGCATACTAATGGCCACAGTGGGACTACCGCACCTCTGGTGGACAGTCCTGTTCACAGTTACGGTGGCGGGTGGATTTTGTCTGCCCGCCATCGTAATAGGGCCCTTAGTATCTCTCTATCTATCTATCTATCTATCTATCTATCTATCTATCTATCTATCTATCTATCTATCTATCTATCTATCTATCTATCTATCTATCTATCTATCTATCTATCTATCTATCTATCTATCTATCTATCTATCTATCTATCTACCTATCTGTCTATCTGTCTATCTATCATTGTCTGTCTATCTTTCTTTCTGTCTTTCTGTCGATTGTGTGATCTATCTATCTGTTTAAGTATTTGAATAACTTGCCATGCATTGCTTATGACTTCTCATATGAGATCAAACTTGATAAATGTTCACAATATTGATGACATCACTGATTACATCTCAAATGACATCGATGATGACACACTACTAATATACAGCATAGAGCTATTTAGTTCAAACCTAATGACTAACAAAATGCTTCTGACAGGCTTTTATTACCTCTGCATGATATGGAAGTTCCTTTGTTAACAATTCAACTATCTGCTATGGGGTGTAATTCAAATACACTCATTAAGCGCTTGAGCTGAAACAGCTAGCATAGGTAATAGGAAATCAGATCCAACTTTGTGCAACTTTATCAACCCTTTCTCAGCTCTGGACGGCCGGGAGCCATCCAGAGACACGGTGCTCATGTGCTCGGGACTTCATTCGGGCCGTCCTAACACATGGCACCAGAAATGTATCTGGTACGTGTACCGGAGGGATTTCCTTTTTCCCCCAACAACCTTGGGAGCTGGAGAAGAGCCTCCCTATCTTTCAAGGCTGTTTCCCTGGTTTCTGTGAAATGAAGATCAGTGCGCACATCGTGCTGATGTCACTTTATAGAAATGGAAACTGAAACAAGCTTTTATGTTCATTACAGTTTCACTTTCTATGTGCTCAGGGGGCTATCTCAGCCCTCCTAGCATGTAGAAAGATGGTGGAGGGTTCAGCAGAAAGGGGAGAATCTCCACTTTATAATAGTACCCCTCCCTAGTGGATCACTGGTTTGGGATTGCCCTAGGAGTGAGATCCCCAAGCAGGATCCACTCACTAGACACCAGGGAGGGTAGAGCGGACCCTTGGTCATGGGCCTTTTCTCCCCCAATTAGCTTTTGGGCAATACAGTCTTTCTGCCCACCAAGAAGGGCAAAGAGGGGCAGCCTCCCCCAATACCCCCCCCCAGGATGGCAGAAAGCCCACTAGAAATCAGGGATTGTTTGTCTTGACGTAGTGGTTGGGGCTGCACAACATGGGAGTGACAATGCTCCTAACCTCCCATCAGCGAAATTCCAATCGTTCTGTCCTGTCTGCCCCCCAGGCTGTAGCACCCAATATGACCCCAGGGGGGGCAGAAAGCCCATTACAAGCCAGGGAATAAATAAAAAAAATGTTATTTAGGGGTGGGAGCTGCCCAAGATGGGCATGCCAATGCCTCTACCACCCGTAAGCAAAATTCCAGTCTTTCCACCCCCACTGGGAGACAGATGGGGCAGTATCCCCAAATTTGGTCCTCCCCGGGGGGGGGGGAGCAAAAAGCCCACAAGAAACCAGGGATTTTTTTATTTGATTTAGTGGTGGGGGCTGCCCAAAAAGGGCATGCCAAAGCCCCCATCCCCCCAAAACAATGCTACTGTCTTTCTGCCACTCCCGGGGAAGCAGATGGGGCAATAGCCCCTTATATGCTCCCTGGGGGGGGAACGAAAGCACACCAGGCATAAGGCAATATTTTTTTCAAAATTCAGGAGTTGGGGCAGCCCAGAATGGACAAGCCAACGCCCACACCCCTCAAAAAATGTCACATTATTTCTGCACCACCGGAGACAGATGGGGGCAGTAGCCCCTGATATGCCCCCCCCCTCCGGTTGTGGCAGAGACTCCACTAGTTGCCAGCAATTACGTCCCATGAGCCTGGGACCAAAACGCACGTTTTAGGTACCGGGTTCAGTGGCCATCTGAGGAAAACTACCAATCCCAGACATTTCTAAAAACTAGACATCTGGGGGAGTCCAGGGAGGTGTGGCTTGTATGGAACCCCCAACGTTTTCTTACCCAGAATCCCCAGCAAACCTCACATTTAGCTAAAATTCATATTTTGCTCACATTTCTGCGTGGAAAAGTTGTGGGATCACCGGGCTGACATAAAGTTCCCACCACCCAACATTTTCCCAGGTCTCCTGATAAAAATGGAACCTCACTTGTGTGGGTGGGACAAGTGCCCCCCTTGCACAACCACGTTTGTTTAGTGATAGATCATTTTGATGTCTCCACAATACGTTTTGGTCCCTTCCCTGCCGTGATACTTGTTCACTCACACAAGTGAGGAACCATTTTTAATCGGAAAGACCTGGGACAATGCTTGGTGGTAGGAAATTTGTGTCAGCCCCGTGATCGCACAACTTTCACACACAGAAATGTGAGAAAAATCGAGAGGCATATTATCAACAACGGCGTTAAAAATTATCGCTGGTTTAGTGGCAGAAAACTGCGGCTAAAACGGCGATAATGGGCTTGATAATATGCCCTTGAGAATCCCAATAGAAGTCCATGTTCTGGTATGAACATGGGCTTCTATTGGAATTCTCCAGGGCATATTATCAAGCCCATTATCGCTGTTTTAGCGGCAGTTTTCTGCTGCTAAACCAGCGTTAATACTAACATCGTTCTTGATAATATGCCCCTGATTTTTTTAAGCTAAGTGTGAGGTTTGCAAGAGATTCTGGTTAGGAAAACATTGGGGGATCCACACAAGCCATACCTCCCTCAACTTCCCAGGTTTCTAGTTTTCCCACCACCCAACATCTTCCCAGGTCTCCCGATAAAAATGGAACCTCACTTGTGTGGGTGGGACAAGTGCCCCCCTTGCACAACCACGTTTGTTTAGTGATAGATCATTTTGATGTCTCCACAATACGTTTTGGTCCCTTCCCTGCCGTGATACTTGTTCACTCACACAAGTGAGGAACCATTTTTAATCGGAAAGACCTGGGACAATGCTTGGTGGTAGGAAATTTGTGTCAGCCCCGTGATCGCACAACTTTCACACACAGAAATGTGAGAAAAATCGAGAGGCATATTATCAACAACGGCGTTAAAAATTATCGCTGGTTTAGTGGCAGAAAACTGCGGCTAAAACGGCGATAATGGGCTTGATAATATGCCCTTGAGAATCCCAATAGAAGTCCATGTTCTGGTATGAACATGGGCTTCTATTGGAATTCTCCAGGGCATATTATCAAGCCCATTATCGCTGTTTTAGCGGCAGTTTTCTGCTGCTAAACCAGCGTTAATACTAACATCGTTCTTGATAATATGCCCCTGATTTTTTTAAGCTAAGTGTGAGGTTTGCAAGAGATTCTGGTTAGGAAAACATTGGGGGATCCACACAAGCCATACCTCCCTCAACTTCCCAGGTTTCTAGTTTTCCCACCACCCAACATCTTCCCAGGTCTCCTGATAGAAATGGGACCTCACTTGTGTGGGTGAGCCAAGGGCCCCGCTTGCACAACCACGTTTGTTTTGTGATTGATAATTTTAATGTCTCCCCAATTCGTTTTGGACCCTTCCCTGCCACGGGCACTTAGCCCACCCACACAAGTGTGGTACCATTTTTATCAGGAGACAAGAGGGAACGCTGGGTGGTAGGAAATTTGTGTCAGCCCAGTGATCCCACAACTTTTCCCACACAGACATGTGAGAGAAGTTTGATTTTTTTTCAGCTGAATTTGAGATTTGCAGGGGATTTGGGTCAGACAAAATTGGGGGTCCGTACAAGCCATACCTCCCTGGACTCCCACAGGTGAATAGTTTTCAAAGATGTCTGGATGTGTAGGTTTCTCTAGATGGCTGCCGAGTGCAGCGTAAAAAACCTGGTGTGCCCTTTGCAAAATCAGGTTGTTTTGGGATAGATAATTTTGATGTCTCCACAATACGTTTTCAGCGCTTCCCTGCCGTGGGCACTTGGCCGAACCAAACAAGTAAGGTACCATTTTTATAGGGAGAACTGGAGAAAACTGGGTGGTAGGAAATTTGTGTCAGCCCAGTGATCCCACAACCTTCACACACAGAAATTGAGGATCAATGTAAGCCACACCTCCCTGGACTCCCACTTGTGTCTAGTTTTCTGAACTTTCTGTTTTTTTTTTAGGTCCCCCTGGATGTTTGCAAACCCTGGACCAAAAATATAGGTGCTCACCTATCTATCACAAAACCCTGGTTTTTAGGGGATCACCTGTGTTTTTGGTCCAAGGCTCAGTGGTCATCTAGGGAAACCTACCAAACTGAGACATTTCTGAAAACTAGACACCCAGGGGAGTACAGGAGGTGTGGCTTGTGTTGATCTCCCAAAACTTTCCTACCCAGAATCTCCTGCAAACCTTTAATTTAGCACAAACAAATCACATTGTCCTCACCTTTCTTTGTGGGAAAGCTGTGGGATCACCGGGTCACCACAAATTTCCTACAACCTAGTGGTCCCCCAGGTCTCCTGATAAAAATGGTACCTCACTTGTGTGGGTAAGTATAGTGGCCGCAACGTGAAATGGCCCATATCGTACTGTGGAGGCTTCAAAATTACGTATCATAAATCAACCAGGTTTTGCAGGGGGGGGCACTTGGGATTTTGGTCGGGGGCTTGCGGTCCTGTAGAGAAACCTACCAAACCAACACATTTCTGAAAACTAGACACCCTGGGGAGTCCAGTGAGATATGGCTTGTGTGGATCCCTCAACGTTTTCCTACCCAGAATCCCATGCCAACCACAGATTCTGCTCAAAGAAAATCACTTTTTCTACACATTTTTGTACTGGGACTGTTTTAGTCTATGATTTCATGATGGGGATTTATTACCCTAGGATGGGTTCTGGCTGTATTACTGCATGGCGGTTTCAATATGCAGCTGCATTATTCTAGGATGATCTTTATTTATTTATTCATTTATTTTAGGAGTTTAATGTAGTGCTGACCTGACCCGAGGCTATTGGAGTGCTTTACAACAGTGTTTCATATGAGATACTTAATAAAGCAATATTAAACAAAAGTTTGGAAGTTCAAGGGTGCTGCGTATTCTTGAGGTAGTAGTAGAGTCTTGAGGTGGCCTTGTTGTATGCATTATTTAGGTAGTTTAAGGGTCCTGAGGAAACCTCGGTTTGGGCTGAGGTGAATCAGTTGGGGCAGAGTCAAAGCACAACGGGGATAGGGTTTGGCGTGGGGGTGGCGGTTATCCCAATGGGTTGGAGCGGTTGAGGAGGAGGGCTTTAAGGCACATTTTGAATTTTGTGAAGGACGGGATCACTGGGATGGAGTTCCAGATTTTGGGTGCGTTTCCCTTGAATGACCTAGCAGCGATTGATTGTTTGCATGCTCACATGCGAATGAGAAGGAGGGAGTTGGAGCTCCTGAGGTTCCTTGTCTGCCCTGCCCTCTTGAGCTTGGCAGCCAGGCAGTCCGGTTTCCCTGTGTGTAGGGCTTTATGTGTGAAGCAGGCCATTCTAAAGTATGCCCGCTGATCAATTGGGAGCCATTTAGTTCTCTTAGTGCAGGAGACATGTTGTCATATTTCCTGATTCCGGTGGCCATTATGGCTGCTTCATTGAGGATTGTTTTGAGAGTAGCTAGGTGAGTTTTAGCGGTGCCGGTTAAGGTTGTGTTACCATAGTCGAGTCTGGATAGCACCAGTGCTTGGGTGGCTTGTTTGAGGTCTTTGTTAGGAATGAATGGTTTAATCTTGTAGAGCAGCTTCAGGTTGAGGAAGGCGATCTTTGCAGAGATTTAGATGTGTTTGGTCATGTTCAGTTTTGGGTCCAGGGTGATTCCTAGTGATTTTACGAAATTAGCCAGGGTGAGATTACCATTTAGAGCATCCAAAGCTTTGAGCCATTCTGTAATTTGTGGGTTCTCCTCTTTGTTGGAGATGAGGAGGATCTCTGTTTTGTCCTGGTTAAGTTTAAGGTGATTTAGGGACCGCCAGTGTTGAATTTCTTTTATGGTGTTGTTTAGTCTGAGGATGTCGTCTGGGGAGGAAGTTTCCAGATAGATATGGGTGTCATCAGCATATTGATGGAAGGGGATATTAGCATTTTTAAGTATGGAGGTGAGGGGTTCCATGTATATGTTGGACAGTTGCGGTGAGAGCACTGAACCTTTGGGCACACCCCTGCAGATAGGATGAAGGTCGGAGGTACAGTTTTTGATTTTTATCCTTTGCGATCAGTTGTGGAGGAAGAAGGTGAACCAGGGGAGAACCATCTAATCGGCACCAACCCTTTCTTGTATGGCCTTGATGAGAAGATGGTGGTCTACCGTGTCAAAGGCTGCCAATAGGTCAAGGAGAATGAGTAGGCAGCAGTGATAGTTATCGAGTGACTTGCAAATATCATCTGTGAACGCAGTCTCAGTGCTGTAGCCTTTTCGGAAACCTGATTGGTGGGGATCAAGAAGGGTGATGTTGTCCATATGCTGAGTCAATTGTGATAGGACACATTTTTCGAGAATTTTGGACAGGAGGGGGAGATTGGAGAAGGGTCTGAAGTTGTTCAGGTCTGTGCAGTCCAGGCCTGTTTTTTTTTAGTATTGGCGTTATTTGGCCGACTTTGAGGCAATCCAGTATGATGCCGGTTCTCAGGGAGCTGTTGATGATTCTCCACCAGAACGAGGCTATTGTGAGTTTGAGTTCTTTGGTCATTTGGGAGGGTATGGGATCAAGACGTGAGAAGCAGGTTTGGAGGTGGAGATTAGCTTGATAATCTCGGTGCCGTGATAGGATTGAAGGACTTCCAAGTATTTGTTTGGTGCAGGTATGTGCTTTCGGTTGGGACTGGGGGCAGGCTTTCATAGGCGGGGTTGGTGGTGATGTCTAGTGAGAGCTTAATCTTGGAGAATTTTTCTTCGAAGAAGATGGCGAAGTTTTCACACAGTTCCTTGGAGGTCTGGGTAGATGACAAGGGGGGCTTGGTGGTTTGTTGCTTGATGATTTTGAACAGTTCATTGGGCCTGTTTTTTGCATTGTCTAGGGCTGAGCAGAAAAAGTTAGATTTTTCGTTATGGATGTGTTTTTTTGTAGTTTATTCGAGCTGATTTGAGTTACTCTAGTAGGCTAGTGAAGGGGTTGTTTCTCCTTAGTCTTTCTGTGGCTCCAAGTTGTCTCCTTTCATTATTGATGTCTGTATTGAACCAGGATCTGGATGGGATGTTCCTGGCTTTTTTTTAGTTTCAGAGGGGCTATCTGGTCAAGAATGGATGTCAGAGATGTGTTGTAATGGTCGGTGAGTTCTGTTGTGGATAGCTCCCCAGTGGAGGTGGTGAGGAGGGAGTTCACTTTTTCTTCCAGGTTGGTCATGTTGATCTGGGTGAGGTTTCTGGTTCATTTGGGCTCTTCTTGGGTGGGGGGTTATAGAGTGGTGGGCTGAGTGAGATCAAAGAGGATTAAGTGGTGGTCAGACCAGTCTACTGGGTGTGGTTTATTTCCACTGAGTCACATTTGGCGATAATGGCACCAAGTATTGCTCCTTTGTTGTATGTTTCTTCTGTGCAGTGTTGTGTAAGGTTGTTGTTATGTAGCAACTCGCTCAGGTTTTGAATTAGCGGGCTGCTATCTTCATTCCAGTGTAGGTTGAGGTCTCCCAGAATTAGGTTATTCGCCTCTCGTAGTGAGCAGTGGGCAATCAGGTCAGACAGGTGTTCAGCGAAAGGCTGTTTCCCTGGTTTCTGTGAAATGAAGATCAGTGCGCACATCGTGCTGATGTCACTTTATAGAAATGGAAACTGAAACAAGCTTTTATGTTCATTACAGTTTCACTTTCTATGTGCTCAGGGGGCTATCTCAGCCCTCCTAGCATGTAGAAAGATGGTGGAGGGTTCAGCAGAAAGGGGAGAATCTCCACTTTATAATAGTACCCCTCCCTAGTGGATCACTGGTTTGGGATTGCCCTAGGAGTGAGATCCCCAAGCAGGATCCACTCACTAGACACCAGGGAGGGTAGAGCGGACCCTTGGTCATGGGCCTTTTCTCCCCCAATTAGCTTTTGGGCAATACAGTCTTTCTGCCCACCAAGAAGGGCAAAGAGGGGCAGCCTCCCCCAATACCCCCCCCCAGGATGGCAGAAAGCCCACTAGAAATCAGGGATTGTTTGTCTTGACGTAGTGGTTGGGGCTGCACAACATGGGAATGACAATGCTCCTAACCTCCCATCAGCGAAATTCCAATCGTTCTGTCCTGTCTGCCCCCCAGGCTGTAGCACCCAATATGACCCCAGGGGGGGCAGAAAGCCCATTACAAGCCAGGGAATAAATAAAAAAAATGTTATTTAGGGGTGGGAGCTGCCCAAGATGGGCATGCCAATGCCTCTACCACCCGTAAGCAAAATTCCAGTCTTTCCACCCCCACTGGGAGACAGATGGGGCAGTATCCCCAAATTTGGTCCTCCCCGGGGGGGGGGGAGCAAAAAGCCCACAAGAAACCAGGGATTTTTTTATTTGATTTAGTGGTGGGGGCTGCCCAAAAAGGGCATGCCAAAGCCCCCATCCCCCCAAAACAATGCTACTGTCTTTCTGCCACTCCCGGGGAAGCAGATGGGGCAATAGCCCCTTATATGCTCCCTGGGGGGGGGAACGAAAGCACACCAGGCATAAGGCAATATTTTTTTCAAAATTCAGGAGTTGGGGCAGCCCAGAATGGACAAGCCAACGCCCACACCCCTCAAAAAATGTCACATTATTTCTGCACCACCGGAGACAGATGGGGGCAGTAGCCCCTGATATGCCCCCCCCCTCCGGTTGTGGCAGAGACTCCACTAGTTGCCAGCAATTACGTCCCATGAGCCTGGGACCAAAACGCACGTTTTAGGTACCGGGTTCAGTGGCCATCTGAGGAAAACTACCAATCCCAGACATTTCTAAAAACTAGACATCTGGGGGAGTCCAGGGAGGTGTGGCTTGTATGGAACCCCCAACGTTTTCTTACCCAGAATCCCCAGCAAACCTCACATTTAGCTAAAATTCATATTTTGCTCACATTTCTGCGTGGAAAAGTTGTGGGATCACCGGGCTGACATAAAGTTCCCACCACCCAACATTTTCCCAGGTCTCCTGATAAAAATGGAACCTCACTTGTGTGGGTGGGACAAGTGCCCCCCTTGCACAACCACGTTTGTTTAGTGATAGATCATTTTGATGTCTCCACAATACGTTTTGGTCCCTTCCCTGCCGTGATACTTGTTCACTCACACAAGTGAGGAACCATTTTTAATCGGAAAGACCTGGGACAATGCTTGGTGGTAGGAAATTTGTGTCAGCCCCGTGATCGCACAACTTTCACACACAGAAATGTGAGAAAAATCGAGAGGCATATTATCAACAACGGCGTTAAAAATTATCGCTGGTTTAGTGGCAGAAAACTGCGGCTAAAACGGCGATAATGGGCTTGATAATATGCCCTTGAGAATCCCAATAGAAGTCCATGTTCTGGTATGAACATGGGCTTCTATTGGAATTCTCCAGGGCATATTATCAAGCCCATTATCGCTGTTTTAGCGGCAGTTTTCTGCTGCTAAACCAGCGTTAATACTAACATCGTTCTTGATAATATGCCCCTGATTTTTTTAAGCTAAGTGTGAGGTTTGCAAGAGATTCTGGTTAGGAAAACATTGGGGGATCCACACAAGCCATACCTCCCTCAACTTCCCAGGTTTCTAGTTTTCCCACCACCCAACATCTTCCCAGGTCTCCCGATAAAAATGGAACCTCACTTGTGTGGGTGGGACAAGTGCCCCCCTTGCACAACCACGTTTGTTTAGTGATAGATCATTTTGATGTCTCCACAATACGTTTTGGTCCCTTCCCTGCCGTGATACTTGTTCACTCACACAAGTGAGGAACCATTTTTAATCGGAAAGACCTGGGACAATGCTTGGTGGTAGGAAATTTGTGTCAGCCCCGTGATCGCACAACTTTCACACACAGAAATGTGAGAAAAATCGAGAGGCATATTATCAACAACGGCGTTAAAAATTATCGCTGGTTTAGTGGCAGAAAACTGCGGCTAAAACGGCGATAATGGGCTTGATAATATGCCCTTGAGAATCCCAATAGAAGTCCATGTTCTGGTATGAACATGGGCTTCTATTGGAATTCTCCAGGGCATATTATCAAGCCCATTATCGCTGTTTTAGCGGCAGTTTTCTGCTGCTAAACCAGCGTTAATACTAACATCGTTCTTGATAATATGCCCCTGATTTTTTTAAGCTAAGTGTGAGGTTTGCAAGAGATTCTGGTTAGGAAAACATTGGGGGATCCACACAAGCCATACCTCCCTCAACTTCCCAGGTTTCTAGTTTTCCCACCACCCAACATCTTCCCAGGTCTCCTGATAGAAATGGGACCTCACTTGTGTGGGTGAGCCAAGGGCCCCGCTTGCACAACCACGTTTGTTTTGTGATTGATAATTTTAATGTCTCCCCAATTCGTTTTGGACCCTTCCCTGCCACGGGCACTTAGCCCACCCACACAAGTGTGGTACCATTTTTATCAGGAGACAAGAGGGAACGCTGGGTGGTAGGAAATTTGTGTCAGCCCAGTGATCCCACAACTTTTCCCACACAGACATGTGAGAGAAGTTTGATTTTTTTTCAGCTGAATTTGAGATTTGCAGGGGATTTGGGTCAGACAAAATTGGGGGTCCGTACAAGCCATACCTCCCTGGACTCCCACAGGTGAATAGTTTTCAAAGATGTCTGGATGTGTAGGTTTCTCTAGATGGCTGCCGAGTGCAGCGTAAAAAACCTGGTGTGCCCTTTGCAAAATCAGGTTGTTTTGGGATAGATAATTTTGATGTCTCCACAATACGTTTTCAGCGCTTCCCTGCCGTGGGCACTTGGCCGAACCAAACAAGTAAGGTACCATTTTTATAGGGAGAACTGGAGAAAACTGGGTGGTAGGAAATTTGTGTCAGCCCAGTGATCCCACAACCTTCACACACAGAAATTGAGGATCAATGTAAGCCACACCTCCCTGGACTCCCACTTGTGTCTAGTTTTCTGAACTTTCTGGTTTTTTTTTAGGTCCCCCTGGATGTTTGCAAACCCTGGACCAAAAATATAGGTGCTCACCTATCTATCACAAAACCCTGGTTTTTAGGGGATCACCTGTGTTTTTGGTCCAAGGCTCAGTGGTCATCTAGGGAAACCTACCAAACTGAGACATTTCTGAAAACTAGACACCCAGGGGAGTACAGGAGGTGTGGCTTGTGTTGATCTCCCAAAACTTTCCTACCCAGAATCTCCTGCAAACCTTTAATTTAGCACAAACAAATCACATTGTCCTCACCTTTCTTTGTGGGAAAGCTGTGGGATCACCGGGTCACCACAAATTTCCTACAACCTAGTGGTCCCCCAGGTCTCCTGATAAAAATGGTACCTCACTTGTGTGGGTAAGTATAGTGGCCGCAACGTGAAATGGCCCATATCGTACTGTGAAGGCTTCAAAATTACGTATCATAAATCAACCAGGTTTTGCAGGGGGGGGCACTTGGGATTTTGGTCGGGGGCTTGCGGTCCTGTAGAGAAACCTACCAAACCAACACATTTCTGAAAACTAGACACCCTGGGGAGTCCAGTGAGATATGGCTTGTGTGGATCCCTCAACGTTTTCCTACCCAGAATCCCATGCCAACCACAGATTCTGCTCAAAGAAAATCACTTTTTCTACACATTTTTGTACTGGGACTGTTTTAGTCTATGATTTCATGATGGGGATTTATTACCCTAGGATGGGTTCTGGCTGTATTACTGCATGGCGGTTTCAATATGCAGCTGCATTATTCTAGGATGATCTTTATTTATTTATTCATTTATTTTAGGAGTTTAATGTAGTGCTGACCTGACCCGAGGCTATTGGAGTGCTTTACAACAGTGTTTCATATGAGATACTTAATAAAGCAATATTAAACAAAAGTTTGGAAGTTCAAGGGTGCTGCGTATTCTTGAGGTAGTAGTAGAGTCTTGAGGTGGCCTTGTTGTATGCATTATTTAGGTAGTTTAAGGGTCCTGAGGAAACCTCGGTTTGGGCTGAGGTGAATCAGTTGGGGCAGAGTCAAAGCACAACGGGGATAGGGTTTGGCGTGGGGGTGGCGGTTATCCCAATGGGTTGGAGCGGTTGAGGAGGAGGGCTTTAAGGCACATTTTGAATTTTGTGAAGGACGGGATCACTGGGATGGAGTTCCAGATTTTGGGTGCGTTTCCCTTGAATGACCTAGCAGCGATTGATTGTTTGCATGCTCACATGCGAATGAGAAGGAGGGAGTTGGAGCTCCTGAGGTTCCTTGTCTGCCCTGCCCTCTTGAGCTTGGCAGCCAGGCAGTCCGGTTTCCCTGTGTGTAGGGCTTTATGTGTGAAGCAGGCCATTCTAAAGTATGCCCGCTGATCAATTGGGAGCCATTTAGTTCTCTTAGTGCAGGAGACATGTTGTCATATTTCCTGATTCCGGTGGCCATTATGGCTGCTTCATTGAGGATTGTTTTGAGAGTAGCTAGGTGAGTTTTAGCGGTGCCGGTTAAGGTTGTGTTACCATAGTCGAGTCTGGATAGCACCAGTGCTTGGGTGGCTTGTTTGAGGTCTTTGTTAGGAATGAATGGTTTAATCTTGTAGAGCAGCTTCAGGTTGAGGAAGGCGATCTTTGCAGAGATTTAGATGTGTTTGGTCATGTTCAGTTTTGGGTCCAGGGTGATTCCTAGTGATTTTACGAAATTAGCCAGGGTGAGATTACCATTTAGAGCATCCAAAGCTTTGAGCCATTCTGTAATTTGTGGGTTCTCCTCTTTGTTGGAGATGAGGAGGATCTCTGTTTTGTCCTGGTTAAGTTTAAGGTGATTTAGGGACCGCCAGTGTTGAATTTCTTTTATGGTGTTGTTTAGTCTGAGGATGTCGTCTGGGGAGGAAGTTTCCAGATAGATATGGGTGTCATCAGCATATTGATGGAAGGGGATATTAGCATTTTTAAGTATGGAGGTGAGGGGTTCCATGTATATGTTGGACAGTTGCGGTGAGAGCACTGAACCTTTGGGCACACCCCTGCAGATAGGATGAAGGTCGGAGGTACAGTTTTTGATTTTTATCCTTTGCGATCAGTTGTGGAGGAAGAAGGTGAACCAGGGGAGAACCATCTAATCGGCACCAACCCTTTCTTGTATGGCCTTGATGAGAAGATGGTGGTCTATCGTGTCAAAGGCTGCCAATAGGTCAAGGAGAATGAGTAGGCAGCAGTGATAGTTATCGAGTGACTTGCAAATATCATCTGTGAACGCAGTCTCAGTGCTGTAGCCTTTTCGGAAACCTGATTGGTGGGGATCAAGAAGGGTGATGTTGTCCATATGCTGAGTCAATTGTGATAGGACACATTTTTCGAGAATTTTGGACAGGAGGGGGAGATTGGAGAAGGGTCTGAAGTTGTTCAGGTCTGTGCAGTCCAGGCCTGTTTTTTTTTAGTATTGGCGTTATTTGGCCGACTTTGAGGCAATCCAGTATGATGCCGGTTCTCAGGGAGCTGTTGATGATTCTCCACCAGAACGAGGCTATTGTGAGTTTGAGTTCTTTGGTCATTTGGGAGGGTATGGGATCAAGACGTGAGAAGCAGGTTTGGAGGTGGAGATTAGCTTGATAATCTCGGTGCCGTGATAGGATTGAAGGACTTCCAAGTATTTGTTTGGTGCAGGTATGTGCTTTCGGTTGGGACTGGGGGCAGGCTTTCATAGGCGGGGTTGGTGGTGATGTCTAGTGAGAGCTTAATCTTGGAGAATTTTTCTTCGAAGAAGATGGCGAAGTTTTCACACAGTTCCTTGGAGGTCTGGGTAGATGACAAGGGGGGCTTGGTGGTTTGTTGCTTGATGATTTTGAACAGTTCATTGGGCCTGTTTTTTGCATTGTCTAGGGCTGAGCAGAAAAAGTTAGATTTTTCGTTATGGATGTGTTTTTTTGTAGTTTATTCGAGCTGATTTGAGTTACTCTAGTAGGCTAGTGAAGGGGTTGTTTCTCCTTAGTCTTTCTGTGGCTCCAAGTTGTCTCCTTTCATTATTGATGTCTGTATTGAACCAGGATCTGGATGGGATGTTCCTGGCTTTTTTTTAGTTTCAGAGGGGCTATCTGGTCAAGAATGGATGTCAGAGATGTGTTGTAATGGTCGGTGAGTTCTGTTGTGGATAGCTCCCCAGTGGAGGTGGTGAGGAGGGAGTTCACTTTTTCTTCCAGGTTGGTCATGTTGATCTGGGTGAGGTTTCTGGTTCATTTGGGCTCTTCTTGGGTGGGGGGTTATAGAGTGGTGGGCTGAGTGAGATCAAAGAGGATTAAGTGGTGGTCAGACCAGTCTACTGGGTGTGGTTTATTTCCACTGAGTCACATTTGGCGATAATGGCACCAAGTATTGCTCCTTTGTTGTATGTTTCTTCTGTGCAGTGTTGTGTAAGGTTGTTGTTATGTAGCAACTCGCTCAGGTTTTGAATTAGCGGGCTGCTATCTTCATTCCAGTGTAGGTTGAGGTCTCCCAGAATTAGGTTATTCGCCTCTCGTAGTGAGCAGTGGGCAATCAGGTCAGACAGGTGTTCAGCGAAAGCGGTGGGGTTGCCTGGGGGGTTTTAAATAAGGTGGCAGGTTAGTGTTTGTTATTGCTCGTGTTGATGTTGACTGTTAGGCACTCAAAGGCGTTGTAGTTGAAGGAGGCAGTTTCCGACATAGAAATATTGTCTCTGTGGATGATTGCTATGCCTCTTCCTCTTTGGTCTTTTCTGTCTTTAGGTGATAATAAAGCCTGGGGGAACGAGAGTGAGGATGGATTCTGCTAATTCAGTGGCATGTGTTATGGCTGATCTGCAGTTTATGAGCATGCAGTTAGTGGGGGTCGTCTCTGCTTTGGGTTTTTTCGTTAGGGGGCTATGGGATGTTAGTGCGGGTGACGGCGGTCTGGGTGAGTTCGGAGGTGCTTGGACTCTTCTCAGTCCAGTGATCACCTGGATTTTGGATTGGAGTGTGATATTTAAAGGATTGTCGAACGAGGAGGCGAGGTCCGCTGCATCACTCTCAGACTTGGCGTCTCTAGTTCTTTTGGGTCTCTGTGCTGGAGAGGGGATGGGGTTAGCTACCCATCCCTGTGGGGGGACTACGGACGGTATTTGTTGTGTGTGGGTGGTGGGGGAGTGGATGGGCTGAGGCTGCTGGGGCGCCTCAAGGTTGGCTAGAATATCGCTAAAGCCCCGGATAATTTTTGGGCCCTTGCCTGTCGCGGGTACTTGACCCTACCAAACGAGTGAGGTACCATTTTTATCAGGAGGCCTTGGGTGGTAGGACATTTATGGCAGCCTGGTGATCCTACAACTTTCCCACACAAAACATTGATTTTTTTAAGCAAAATTTGAAGTTTACAGGGGATTATGGGGCGGGAAACATTTTGGGATCCATGCAAGCCATACCTCTCTGGACTCCCCAGGGTGTCTAGTTTACATAAATGTATGGGTTTGGTAGGTTTCCCTTAATGGCCGCTGAGCACTGGGACAAAAACTTTGAACCCCCCCCCTTGCAAAACCAGGTTGTTTTGTGAAAGGTAATTTTGATGTTTCCACAAGGCACCATTTTTAATGGGAGACTTTGGAGAATGTAGTGTGGGTGGAAGTTTGTATATGCATGCAGATTCCAGAACTTTCCATCACAGAAATGTAAGAAAAATGTGTTTTTTGATAGAGCTTGAGGTTTGCAAGGGATTCTGGGTAACAGAACTTGGTGAAAGCCACACAAGTCACCCCTTCTGGATTCCCCTGGGTGTCTAGTTTAAAAAAATGTATAGGTTTGCTAGGTTTCCTTAGGTGCCAGCAGAGTTACGGTTTAAAATCTACATCTAGGCATTTTGCAAACAAAGGATCAGCTTTCACTATAAAAAATTTGGTGTGCCTATGTTGTGTTTTGGGCCGTTTCTTGTCATGGGCACTAGGCCTACCCAGACAAGTGAGGTACCATTTTTATTGGAAGACTTTAGGCAATGCATGGTGGGTGGAATTTTGTGGATGGACACAGATTCCAGAACATTCCACCACAGAAATGTGAGTGAAATATATTGGGGCAGATTTATGAAGGCCTTGCGCCGCCGGTGTGTCACTTTTAACATGGGAAAAAGTGACACACGGGCGGCGCAGGGCCTTCATAAATCTGCCCCATTGTTTTTGGGGCACATTTTGAGGATTGCAAATCTGGTGTGAGCCAGACAAGTCACCCCCTCCTGGATTTCCCTGGATATCTAGGTTTCAAAAATGCATAGGTGTGCTAGGTTCCCCTAGGTTCCGGCAGAGCTAGTGTTCAAAATCCACAGCTAGGCTCTTTGCAAGTGAGGTAGTAATTTTTATCGGGAGACTTAAGAGAACACAGAATTGTAGAGCAGCTGTTATTACCTATTGACGTTCTATGCATTTTTGCCTTCAAAATTTTAGACAATGTGTAAAATAGAAGTTACTTTAAAAAATGTCCCATAATTTACTTGCTCGTATGGGTGCCCACAATTTCGGAGATATGCAAATAGCGACTGTTTCTAAACACTATATTTTGTTCCCATTTCGTAAATACATAGGTGTCTTTGATACCTATTATCCACTCTTTATATTTTACCAGATGCTGCTCAGTTATTGGCTGTGGGTTCCTCAGGAACCTACAAGCCCTATATATCCCCACAATCAGAAGAGTCCACCTGATGTAACTGTATATTGGTTTAAAAAATCTGTCATACTTAGAAGACCTTACTGGTGAAATCTCTGGCACAAATGGCTGTTTTTTTTCAACTCATTTTAAGTTTTTCTTATTTTCAACTGCTAGTTTCTATAAAAAAACTTGAAGGATCTACACAAATGACCACATGCTTAATTAGGAATTGTGTCTACTTTTCTGGAATGTATAGCTTTCTAGGATCCATTATTGCTTCATACCCATTTCTAGCACTAACTGGAAGGAGGTTGAAAGCACAAAAAAATAGCAAAAATAGGCTATGTCCCAGTAAAACGCCAAAACTTTGAAAAACATTTAGTTTTCCTGACAAAAGTCTTTCAGTCCCTAAAAGCTGGGAAGATAGTGATTTCAGAACCACTAACCCTTTATTGTTACATCCATTCGCAGGAAAAAACAACAGACGCTTTGTTCTGCATCAATTTTTTCCCATTTGCCCTTCCCCACAAAAAACAAATTAGCTGTATTTTGGCTAATTTCTAGGTCCCCTCCAGGGGAATCCACACACCCTGGGTACCTTTGAAATCCCCATGATATTGGAGGAAAAGGACACAAATTTGGTGTGGACACCTTATGTGGGCAAAATTTTACAGTGACCTAAGTGTGAACTATCCCAAATAGCAACAAAATTGCTTAGCTCGGGGGAGGGGGCTTGTAGGCCTAGCAGTGGAGGGGTGAAAGCTTATAGTATTGGTGGGTTGCAGGAAACATGGAATATAGTTAACTCTTTTTATATGGTTGGTTATATCTCATTCTGTTGTCCTTCTAGTCCCTCTGTGTCTGGTAGAGTGAGGGGAGGGATACCACCTCATATCTTTATATATCATACACAAGAGGGTCAAAGGAAGAACTATGCTACAATATTAAAACTTCTATCCTATATAACTTCCATTATCATAATACCCACACAATATACAGGGTAGCACTATTGATAAATGTGTAGGAACAAGAAAAGGAAGGGCACAACCAATTTGTGGACGAAAACCCTCACTCACCCGAGGGTGACATGCTTCATCATAGGGTTCCTCCAACACACGGGGACAGCAAGGTACCCCATATGGGCTATGACTTTACCCAAGGAGGAAGGAGCAGAAGTGCAAAGCATGTATTGGTTCTACGAACTCAGTATGGTAAGGAGAGGCAGAGTGCACATTAATAAGTGAAAAAGTGTATTAAAAACTACCTACAAAGGGACTACAACTTTATTCTTCCTTCCTATGTGGTAGTCAGTTAAAACGCAAGTGAATGTAGGGTTATTTATTTATTTATTTATTTAGAGGCTTATATAGCGCTAGACTCGACTCCCGAAGGAGTATCTCTGCGCTTAGTTCACCAACCAGAGTGTAGACAGTGCTTCGCATGAGTGCGCTGAAAAGAAGTAGGATATTTTAAACAGGAAAGTCTTCAGTATCTTCCTAAAAATGTGGTAGTTGGGGCAACATCTCAGGTTAAAAGGAAGTTTATTCCATAGACTGGGGCCCAAGAACGAGAGAGCTCTACCACCCAGTCTCGCCTTTCTGATGGATGGGATCTGTAGCAGAAATTGGTTGCTAGAACGGAGGGTGCATACAGGTTTATAAAGGATACACTTTTCAGCCAGATACAGGGGGCCTGAGCCAAAAATGCTTTTGTGTATGACACAACAGGTTTTGAATTTAATCCGTTGTCGGATTGGCAACCAATGAAGTTTTTCTAAAAGAGGACGTGAGGGAGTTCTGGGAGGGGCATTGAAAAACAGTCTTGCCGCGGTGTTCTGAGTCACCTGCAACCTGCTCAGCAAGTTGTCATTCGCTGATAGGAAGAGTCCATTACAGTAGTCCAGGCGGCTAAGTATAAGAGCCTGGACAAGGGTTTTTCTGGAGGTGTCTGGCAGAAAAGGGAACACACGTCTCAAAAGTCCAATTACCTGAAAGCATGAACCCGCTGTTGGGTTGACATGTTCCTTTAGGGACAGTCCTTGGTCCAGCCGGACCCCTAGATTTTTCACCGTCTGCTTAGGACTAGGGATGGGGCCCAGATCTAAAGGCCACCAAACTGGTGACCACAGTAGTGGGGCCTCCCCAAATAGAATGACCTTGGTCTTCCCTACATTGCATTGCAGGAAATTCGAGGCCATCCATCGGGAGACCGCCCTCATGCCCTCAGAAAAGGAGTGCTTAACAGCAGGAGTTAACGACTGAAATGGGAATAAAAGCTGAGTGTCGTCAGCATACGACACATGGGTAAATCCATCCAGTTATAGTTGTATACCCTATCTAGTGATCAACATGTTTCTGCCATAGCGACAATACACTTCAGGGCATTCATCAGTATTAAAAACAGTCACCCCTCTTTGCCTTTAAACGAGGCAGAATCCTTGGTAACATCTTGGTGCACTCTTGGCCGAGAGTTTCATGTGTCACAAACTAGCTATGGACAATCCACACTGGTACACCTCTTCAAGGTCATTTTCTTTGTGGTACTTGCGTGGTTTGTCACTTAACCGCACGTACATTACCACTTGATTTGGGATTAAAAACACCTTGTTTATTAACTAGCCACACAAATTGCAACTTAGAGACAGTTATATAGTTGATACAATGTCCCTGCAAGTTGAACTACGTGGGCATGACAACCCTGAAAGTCAAAATCAGGGTGATTGAACATAAGAGTTCAATCAAACGAAAGAAATCCAATACTAAACTCACTAGGCACTTTCTTGATGCTGGACATACAGAGGAAGACCTTAGATGGGTGGTATTGAATAAACCTCATTACCATAGAGCTATGGGACCTCTTGAGACTATATTGTTCCATAGAGAACAGCGATGGGTGTTTAGATTGGGTAGCCACCAGAAAGGCCTTAATCATGACATGCCCTGGTGTGCTGTGGGCTCTCATTAATATAGATAGTTGATAGTTGATACACCATGCAGCTGCATGGCTGGTTCACAGTTTACATGATCTTGATTTACATCGAGCTACCTTGAGAACACTTACAGTGATATAAGGCCATAGATGAATATATATATTTGTATTTACCATCTATGAACATTCACAGAGTATGACGAGAGTAAGCACCTAGTAGTTACACTACATGAGCTATATAAACAAGTTCAAAGGGCTCCTTGGATTATATCTTTTGATTGGTACACTAATGGCAATCTTGCTTATATCTTTTACATTTATGGAAAGGGATTGCATTTTTAATGTATCAGATCCTTTAACACCACTGTAAAGGGGAAATATACTAATTGAGAATAAGCCGCCGCTTACTGTTCGTTGCTACGGAGTTTCATGTTCACTCTTTTTCCAAAGAAACTTGACGTGAGATCGCGATCACTTGACACGCACGCTGTACAATCCGCGGGTCCCGATTTCACTTCTGGGTATATAGCAGCATACACAGAGCGTTCTGTGCTCCCTCCAGAGTCCATATGGAGTAACGTGGAGATATTGAAGGTGAGCTTGGATGTACACAGTAGTATCTTAACTACATAGTTGGGAAACAGTTTTGCTTTGGTTTGGTTTTATAACCGTGCTTTAACTCTTTCACGCATGCTCTGTAATATACAGGTCGGCTTAGTCAAATGTTCTGATGCATTGGGTAAGCTACTATTACTTGCCGACAGAGTGAATTGGAGGTTTAGGATGCAACAATTTAAACTCCAGGGGTTAATATTGCATAGTCCATGTAAAACACACGCTTGTGTACAGTCTATAGATTGAGTTAAATTATAAGTGGCATGTCCTTTGTACATTACTTAGCTGCTGCTGTATATTATTGGTTAATATACCATTTTAATGGTTCTAATACATACTTTTACAATACATACATCATAGTCCTGTGTGTCAGTTTTCTTGCTTTTTCTTGATTTTTTGGTTGTTTTAATGCGGTGGTGCGTGCAATATGTGCTGAATCGATTACTCTAATGAGTTCATACAAATTATTTTAACCCCTACTAGAAGAACCCACATGGTGTGAGACTCGGTAGAAGGTTGAGTTGGCATATACATACTACGCTTTAGGCAAGATTTTTCACTCCATTGGGCACTGAATATGGGTGGTGGTACATATTGGTGACAGTTTTGTTCATTGATAAGATGTGGTTTAACTATTATTTTGCAGAGCCTTCTGACCTATCATATTGATGGACATATGCGCGTGATGGTCAAGAATTGAAACCTAAGTAACACGTTATGATTTATACACTTGATACAGCAGAGTGACTGTTTTTGATCCTGATGAATGCCCTGAACTGTATTGTCGCTTTGGCAGAAACATGTTTATCACTAGATAGGGTATACATCTATAACGCTACATTCACTTGCGTTTTTACTGACTACCACATAGGAAGGAAGAATAAAGTTGTTGCTCCTATGTAGGTAGTTTTTAATACACTTATTAATTTGCACTATGCCCCTCCTTACCATGCCGAGTTGGTAGAACCAACACATGCTCTGCACTCCTGCTCCTTCCCCCTTGGGTAAAGTCGTAGCCCACACGAGGTACCTTTCAGTCCCTGTGTGTTGGAGGAACCCTATGATGAAACATGTCACCCTCGGGTGAGTGAGGGTTTTCGTCAGCAACTTGGTTGTGCCCTTTTCTTGTTTCTACACATTTATCAATAGTGCTACCCTGTATATTGTGTGGGTATTATAACTAGCCTAAGGGCTAGGGCGATTGACCTCGACTCTGGGGAACCAAGTTCGAGTCTCGGCAATGGCACTGAACATCCTGTGATTCTGGGCAAATCACTTAGGGGCACATGCATCATCAGAAATTGCATTCGCAAACAGTGCGAATCGCTAAAATTGGCCGTTTGCGAATGCAATTTCTGATTTTGGAATGCATCATGTTTTTTCCAAAATAGGAATCGCAATTGGCTTTGCGATTCCTTATTTATTCACAAATGGCTTTGCGAGTTTTTTAAAAATTGCAATTTTAAAGAATCTTTAAAAAAATTACAAAAACTGGAATGCATGAAAATTCGCTATTTGCGATTTTCATAGAAATCGCAAATAAGACTTCCTAAACTAGAAGAAGTGTGAGCAGGTGGTATTTTCTTTTTCTCTCAAAACATGTGCAAATGATTGGGTAACTATAAAAGGGGTTCCACAGTCCCTCAGGAACTCTTCCAGGATGGCAGCAGTCATTGTGCTGGCACGGAGGTGGCGTTTGAGAGTAGCAGGGAGGAGGAGAAGAATACTCAATGAAAGAATATTTAGATTGCGCATCACTTTGCTTGGGCAGACACAGGCAGACATATATGATAAGTATAGGCTTAATGCAGACTCAATTTTAGAGCTGATAGCAGAATAAGACCCCATATTGCATAGGCAAACACGTAGGACTCAAGCTGTACCCACCCATGTACAGGTGTTATGTTGTCTTCATCTTCTAGCCTCTGGCTCCTTTCAAGGTGTCATTGCTGTTGCGGGTGGGGGTTTCACAGAGTGCATTGCCTAGATTTTTTAATGACTTTCTCAATGCAATGCTCCATAGGATAAACCGGGTTATAGACAAAGGGGTTTACCCAAATGGAGTCAATGGGACCTGGGTTCAATATGTACTAAGAGGAAGGGGTCCCAGTGAGAACAACGAACAATGAAACAATATTAAATCTGATTTGAAGAAATCATCAAAAACAGCATATGTATCCACAAAGTTTATAATCACTGAGGGATGCAATATAATGAATATACACAGTCAACAATCAGATTATTTAAGGTTGTACAGTGCCCCGGGAGGGGAGGGAAGGGGATGTGATAATAGTGAGGATGAGGAAGTGATAGGAATGAGTGACAGTAAAATCAGACATTCAGAACAAAATTGGCAATTATTTATATAGCCAAACAGCCAAAAATTCAATGGCAAACATCAATAGAAAAGACATGCGTCACAGATTGTAATTAATCTCTATAATCGTGGCGTGAAGCTGGCACAGAAGAAACAAATGTCAACGTTTCGGCCCTCTTATCAATGCAGGGAATGTTTGTGTCCTTGCTGCGGGGTCTTCATTAGGACCAATTCTCTAAAAAAACACAAAAAAATGATGCATACAGTTTTGCGATTCACAACTTGCGATTCCTTAAAATTTGCAAATTACAAATCGCAAAACGACACAATGATGCATGTGCCCCAAAATCTCCCTGTGCCTAACAAAAATTAATGTGTCCTCATGTAATGTAACTAGTGCTATGTAAAGCGCGTTGATACCCGATACCGGGTCAAGTTTGCGCTGTATAAAACTCCGTAAAAAACATATATATATCTTTAGACATTAATTGTAAGACTGATACTGGAACCTTGAATTTGTTAGTGGTCAACTTCGTTTTTTAAAAAGCCCATAATATTCTAATGCTTAGCTCTTTGACTCAAATCGCCAGGCAAAGGTGCCAAAGCATTTATTGGCTAAAATCCTTTTTCAATGCCTAAGCTAATAAAAATGGCAAATATATATAGTGGTATTAATGGAGGACTTTAATATAGATCTCTGTCATGTTAATTCCATTGACAATGCATACCAGATAGATAATCACCAACATCTGGAACACTCCAGACAAGGAGACTTTCTTAGTTTGATCTTGGCGGATCATACTTTTATGTTTGACTATTCTTTTGTTAAGGGTATGGAAGACATAGGACTTACCCTTATTTTTATAGGTAGAGGTTTTGTAATGACCATTTACTACAGTTTTATTTCTGGTTACTTTTCTAATTATGATATAAATGTTGGAGTTTCTGAGAATCAGCATAGCAACCTTAACCCTCCTACCATAAAGTGGGAACAAGAGGAGAAAGCACTGAATAATGAGGGCCTAACGAACCAGTTTTTAAAGTCAACCACACAAGGACACAGATTGAAATGGAACATATCTTGGTCCCAGAGACATTTTTTGATAATCAACTACTGTCTGTGGGCAGGAAGTCTATATTTCTTTGGGGGTCACATCTCATCCTGCGATGCATTTTGGTGCCTAATGTAGGGTTTGTAAATATATTGCAGTATATTTAACTTGTTTAGAGGCCAAGCACAGGAAATCCAATAATAGATGGTTCCATCACAAAAGCTCACTGGCTCAATAAAACCTGCTAAAAACGCTAAAGAAAACTCCCAGAACCACATCAAAAGTCACTAGATGTCGGAAAAATAATAAGTTAGTTGTAATTGAACAGAAAAATGAAATTAAAAAGATGTTTGTGACCAACTTTAACAGGCTTGAATGTTTTCATATAGTAGAGGGTCCTTGGAAATAGTCAATTGTCCACTTTTTACTGTAAACGATAAAGGTGTAGTAGATTGTCATATTGCCTATTGAGTACAACACTTCAAGAGGGTTTATGGCCCAGACTCTAATGAAGAATTAGCTATCAACAAGGAAAGTTTTAATTATATATTTATCAAATAAGGCACCAAGCCCAGATGGGGTACCTGCTGACCTATATAAATCAGACCCCTCTCATAGGGCAAAAATATTAACAAATGTTTTGAATTCTGCATGCAAAGTGGGTATCCTAGTGTCACGGTTTAGTTCTGTTATCTTACCTGTATTTATAAAAAGACAGAGGGAAGACATGCTATGCAACAGGCACATTTCGCTCATCCACTCTGTGGTCAAGATAATGGGACTGGTCATCCTTTCTAAATTAACCACTTCAATGGTAGAAAATCACATACTGTCTCACTTGCAATACAGTTTTAGAGCAGGCCTGGGCACTCTGGATCAGTGTTAACACTCACAAATGATACTAGGGAATTCATATTATTGCAAAGGGTGATTTGTGCCATATGGCGTTAATGAACCTTACGTTGCCTTTTGACTAAGTTAACAAGAGTAAATTATGGGCAGTCTTTTTTAATATGGAATTCACCAGAAACATAGTTGAATTTTTTTACATAAATGCATAAATAACAAGTGTGGTAACATATGATCTAGATGGTCACTGTACCTCACCTTTAAAACTTCAGTTGTGGTGAGACAAGGGTGTATTTTAGCACCACTCCTCTTTCCCCCATAAATTAATGATTTGATCTCAAAATTATGCGCAGCATGGAAAGATATTCCATGGGTGGGATGATGCAGTGATAATAACGAGAAGTGATGTTGGCTTCCAGCAGCTCCTTAAAACTTTTATTGATTTTATGAAGTTTTTATTTAAGTACCAACTATAATAAATCACACATATTGGTTATGGGACGTAGGGGCACTGGGTCAAAGAAAGTGCATTACAGAGGGCAGTGAGATCGTCAGGGTGTAGGGCTTCTTTGTGTCTCATTTGATGAAAAAGGGTCAAGGGGGCCATTAGTGGCAGGAAAAAGAAAGTTGATGGTTATGCCTGTGTTTAAATTTGCCTCCAGATTGAGCACAAAACCAACTGAAGCTCTGATTAAATTCTTTCGACTCAAATGCATCTCTATAGTAAGTTATGGCAGTGACATTTGGGGATACAAATATACTCCTGAACTACAAAAAATAGAAAATAGGTTTATGAGGCTTTTATTAGCTTTGCTTCATTTTACCCCTTCTATAAGATTGTTCATGAAGAACTAGGGGTAAGATACATCCGAAAAGCTATGAAGTTGAACATGAACACATACACATACCAACTCAATAATGAAGTGCATAAGTGGCTGGGAATTGGCAGCTGCAGAGAGACAAGAAGACCACTCCTTAAGGATCATCCAGAGGTGCTGAGGATTAATTCTCTTGGAGGAGCATTCTGCCAGGATCAAAGTCTTTCTTGCGATGCAGAAAGGCATTGGAAACTTCAGGGAGCAGCGGGGTAAGTTTTTAGACCTCGTAATGATCAATTGGCTATTTTTGGAGCACAAACCCTGCCACTCCCACCGCATAACCGTTGCGGTTGCCATTTTGTGGACTACCAGGTCCACAGCTATTCACCGGAAGGAATTGTTGGATCTCAGACCAAAGCCTAGATCTTTGAACACTCACTATGGCCTTATTCATACTTGTTTCTTCAAGGTTACCTAAAAGCAAGGGCGCCCGGCATGGCTCGCTACATGGTGGTTGTGCTGCGGCGGGCTGCATACCAAAAAAAATAAGAATAAATAAAAGTTACCTTACCGCCGGTTCCTGTGTCTCCTTTCTTGCTCACCTGTGTGCGACTCCAGGTCGGAAAGGAAACAGGCCGCCAGGGTCCCACCTCTAAGCCAATCACAACGCTCCAATGGAGCGTTGTGATTGGTCTGAGCACCATTACACGGCGTTCAGCCAATGGCTAGAGTGGTGGGCATGTTTTACATGAACGCTGCAATGCAGCCTGCATGGAGAACAGGGGAGTATGCATGATTGTTTTGGGCGGCCCAAGAGGGCCTTCCAAACACTCATTGTGCAATCAGGAGTGGGTAAACCACTCCTCCTCTGACCTGCTCCATAAGCAGAGCAGCACTGCCCACCAGCCCGCCGGCCAAAAAAGGCAACATTGGTAATAACTAAAAGGTATTACCAATTTATGTTTTTGCTTCTCGCACTGCGAGAAAGCATTGGGGCGATGCTCCCCCACAATGGCAGAGGAGCCGCCACTGCTACAAAGACAAGTCAACAACAACTTAATGATTCTGCAGGACTAAAGAAATTCATACATATGCATAAAGGAGAAGATATAGAACTCATTAACGCCAGCAGGCTCCTTTGGGAGCGACAGTTCGCGCTTTACAAAAGTCACATTTCATTTCATTCATTTCATTAAATCTTAAAATGGTTACTGCATAATTTATAATGCTGAATATTTCATTCTTACTTGCAGGTCCCAAGTCGTTCCCTGTTTGATAGATCAAGACGTCCTGACTTCTTTTGTGCTTTTGTTCCAGCGTTAATATTATATCCGTCAACGTGGTCCCATGTAATGTTTGGTAAGTTTCCCTTTTTGTATCTTGTTGAATTATCTTATGTTTTTTCATTACGTTCCTTTCTGTATTTAATATTACTCCATTACATGTTCTCTTCTTCTCTCTCTCTCCTCTGGGTTCTCTTTCAGAGTAGTCTCTAACCTTCTCGCTCCCCCTTTCACCAACATTTTCTCTTGGTGTTCTTCCACTATGCTTACAGGCTTTTCGTCATCGTTTCTCTTTATTCGCAACTGGGGAGCCTTACTACTCCCCTGTTTCTTCCTTCCTTCCTCTTTCTTCTTTCTTATTCTGTTTCTTTCTTGATTTTTGTTTTACATATCTTTCTATACAGCTCCTCTTTCCTCACGTAGCTTTGTGCTCTTTTGTTTCCATCAGTTTGTATTTTACATATTATTGCTGGTTAAGTTCTGTTTCTGTTATAGGTTCACTAACGCTTATTGTCCAATGCGTTTTATGTATCCTACCTATGAGTAGTTTAAGTATTGTATCCTGGAATGTCCTGGAATGTTAAGTGACTTCTTAGTCCTGTTACTATACAAAGGGTGTTATCTAATCTATCAAGATTAAATTGAAAAATTGATTTATTCCAAGAAATGCATCTTAAAGAACAGGACAGCGCTTATCTGCATAGACATGGGGTTGGGAATGTTTTTTCTTCCTCTGCAGTAAATAACAAAATGGTGTCTTAATAATATTCCACAATTCTTTAAGTAGGTCAAAGATGATGCTGGATATGGGTTTTATTGAATATTAAGATTAATGATACCCAGTTTTCCCCTGTGCTATGTCTATGGCCCAAGTGGAGTAGATTTGCTATTTTGGAATCACTTTGCCACACTTTTATCATCATGCACATCTGAAAATCTTATAGTGAAAGGCAATTGCAATCAATTAATGGATCCCTTACTTGATCATAGATCTCAGCCAAGGGTATCTGATTGAGGTTTCTTACCCATTTGGGGGGGGTCATGTGTAAGGGATTCTTCTCGATTCGTTTAGTTGAAGTGGCATAGGATGATGTTGTGGTTGGACCAGTCAACAGGCAGGATGTGGTCGATCGTGATAGTGTCTCTTTGGGCAAAAATGGCATCTAAGATTGCTCCTCTGTTGTGTGTTTCCTTTGAGCAGTGTTGGGTGAAATTGTTGGTGTGGAGGAGATCCTTCAGGGTTAGGGTTAGGATTAGTAAGTTGTTTTCTTCGTTCCAGTGTAAGTTGAGGTCCCCCAAATTAGGTTGTTTGTGTCAAAGTGTGAGCAATTGGCAATCAGGACAGACAGGAGCTCAATTAATCTTTTGGTGTTGCCTGGTGGATGGCATAGTAGATGACAACGTAGAGACTTTTTGTCCCTTGTCTTAATGTTGGTGGTTAGGCATTCAAAGGAGTTATAGTTGAAGGTGTCAGTTTCAGTTACGGAGATGTTGTTCTTGTGAATGTACTTTGAGTTGTGAGCCTGTGTTCACCCCCTGTGTCTACCTTCCCGGAGAAGCCTTGGGCTACCAAACCCGTGCTACCACTCAGGATCTATAGTAGAATGGGCTTTGGGACATCAGGAGTAAAAGGCCTCAACCGTAACAGTTGGGTCCAGTAACCCCTTCTTGCCCTCTGAATGGGGTTCTGATAAAATGTGTATTGTATGCAGCCATTTTCTTTTTGTTCTTCATGCCTCCTTCTTTGCTGGCTATGTTGTGAGCAAGATTTTGTACAGCTACAGAGAAAGAGAATGAAAGAGAGAGAGAGAGAGAGAGAGAGAGAGAGTATTAGAGAGATAGAGGTAAATTAGAGGTCAGTGCTGAATTCACAAATGGACTGCGGTAGAGAAATAATGTATGACTCTGCACAGGTATTGCAACTCTCCCATGTGTTACATTGATTTATTTACCTGCTTTGTTTGACTTGTGATTCTGAATTATGGTGACAGATATTCATCTTGATAGAAAGGGACAGCTGACACATCAAATTTAGTGTAATTGATACTACACATTTACAAAAAACAATTTACAAACTCAACAACACTTTCTAGCTTTCAGAACATTACCTTAGATTGGCTTGCAGAATTAAAAAGCAAAGTAAAATCTGGCTCCTCAAAGACCCCTTTCGCTCTAAGATACAAAATACATTATTGCATAATTCCCAGATACCTTTCTCCTCCTGCTCAACCTCTCCCTGGAGCAAGGGGCGGTCCTACGTGCTTTCATAGAGGCAGTGCTAGTCACGCTTCAAAAGAAAGTTGGAGTAGATCCTAGTCTACTGAGTAAATACAGAACCATTTCGCTCCTCCCATATCCTGCAAAAGTTCTGTAAGCACATGTAGCAAAAGTCCTTTCCACATTCATCAAAGAGACTAAATTCTTGGACTGTCACAAGGCAGGTTTTAGACCGAGCAGACAGGGGGTGCACACAGTCATTGGTCCTGCTCGACCTGTCTGCTGCTTTTGATTCTGTGGTTCATGCCATATTAGCGAATAGAATGGCAGTGGCAGGCCTGAGAGGTACAGCCCTGGATTGGATGATTTAATTTCTAGGGAACCGCACCCAGACGGTTAGTCTGGCACCCTTAAATTCAGCCAAGGTCAATACCACCTGTGGTGTACCTCAAGGCTCGTCGCTTTCCCCCCACCTACTTAACCTTTATATCTGCCCCCTGATCCACTCCCTCCAAAGCAATAGAGTAAAGTTATATAATTATACAGATGATAATCAGCTGATATTCACGATAGAAGAGATGGTGGAATCTAAGGCCTTCTTTCAAAATACCATGCTCTTTATTAAAGACTGGATGAGCGACAACAATCTTAAATTAAACTCTGACAAAACAGAGATAGTCATTTCTCACAACAGACTCTATTATTGGACACCAAGACACTGGCCAGCTGCATTCGGCACTCCACCTATCCCTAAGAATTCTGTCAAAAGTCTGGGCATCAAAATCAACGCCAACTTATACATGCATGAACAGATCAGCCTGGACACTTCCTCGTGCACCTATAATCTAAGGACTTTCAAGAAAATCAGGATTTTTTTTACTAGGGAGACAAGCATGGTGATCATGCTGGCCTTGATTATGTCCAGGATGGATTACGCCAATGCTATCTTTTTGGGTCTCCCTGCCAATCAAACTCATAGATTGCAGCTGATTCAGAATCAGGCATCCTGATGAGTTTTACAACAATGGAGACACTGTCATACTAAGCCACTAATGAAGCAGCTTCTGTGGCTTCCTGTGACCCAGCGTTCTATGTTTAAGACAGGCTGCATGATTTTCAACGTGCTCCACGAGACACGCCCTAAATTTATTTCCATAAAGATTTCACAGTACCTTCCCAAACAGAATCTCAGATAAGCCTCAATGAATATGTAGACTATCACTGGATTTAAGAGTAAAAAAATGGGTGGTTCTTGTTTTTCTGTTCTTGCCCCAAAACTCTGGAATTCCCTACCGATTGATATCAGACTACGTCAAATTACATTGGTTTCAGGAAAAAACTGAAAACTTGGCTGTTCACCCAAGCCTACTGTTAGTGTATACTTCCGGACGGTTTTTCCTACCTCTGATAGCGCCAAGAGACATTTGCTGAATGAGCACTTAATAAATCCCCCAAACATAAACATAAACATTAAAAGCATGACCTACAGTGCAAGGATGATGCCCATATGTCGTTGATTGTACCTATTGAGAAAAAGTGACACAAGTCGTAGGAGTGTGTCTATTGTAAAAGGTGAATAGGACCGTCTTGGAATTTCTCCCCATTTTGTATTGTGTATATATTTGGTATATCTGTTGTGCTGGTGTATTTGTGTTTTTATGTAATGAGATTTTTAAATGTAAGACTTAAAAAAAAGAAAATTATAAAAAGGTGCGTGTTTTTTCGAACTCCTGTGGTATTAGGTTAGATTGAATATGTTGCTTGCTTGACGATTAAATGATTGTTTGGTAGCTTACTCTGTTACCAGTGGATGTTTTTCTATTGGTTTGCAGAGCCCTGTGCTCTTGGCTTGAGGGGCATCTCTTATTGCTTTGGTGGTTAGGTGTATTTGTGCCTGTGAATGGTAGAGTAAATGGAAGACTCTGGGTTCTATTTTGGGAGACTGGGGGTTGCATGAGGAACTATATCAAGAGGAGGCAGAGGAATCCCCCCTCAGACAGATTTGTGTATTTGTGCATTCCTGTATGGTGGGGCTCTCTGAAGGAAGGGACAGCTAAGCTCTCCAGTATAATACAAAGGGTGTTCTTTGATTCAGAGAGAGGTCACTAGGAAGGAAATGGGGCTGATAAGAGAATCATGAAAAGTAGGGCTGGGGCCATGGGGTAACCGTTTGATACATATATCACTGTGGTTGACATACTGGTGTGAGCCTCTAGTCACTCCCGTAGCCTGTGCTGTGGGGCTGTTACATTTGGGGTCGCTCCTGCTGTGACAGACTGCTTTCAGAAGGAAGAGAAGGCAGAGGAGGATTCACTTCAAAAAGAAGTGGACATCAGCATAAACTTTAAAGTCCCATGCCAAGGACTTTTGTCACTGTTGACACCAGGAAACACACTGTGGTGACAAACCTTAAGTGAGATTTGCTAAGCCACACAGAGCAATGTTGCATGGCATAGTAAATCTGGAGAAACGCAAGGCAGCGCAATGTCGCTACCTTACGTTATTCTAACCTGGGAAGGCGGTCCATTGGTGGACCTGTGTTGGTCCTAATCATCCACCCATGGTTTTTGGTGCACTTCCAGATTTATTCACACAAGTAAACCTGGAAATGCGTCAAAATGCTATGCTTTCCCAGGTGAGGCATAACAAGGAAAAATATGCTTATTTTTCCTTGTTTTTCCTTCTTTCTATGTGGGCTGTATTTGGCAGCACTCTACACACAGAAAGATCAAAAGCCTCGGGGAAGCGATACCCTTCCTGCACAAAAATAATCTTGCTGGTGACGCAGTAGCCCTTGCCCCATGGTGCAAGGGTACCTGCTTTTGTGCTAGGCTGCCCTGTGTGCACCAGTGCAGGGAAAGGATGAATGCACCATATATTAATAGATATGTTGTCATTCTTGCCCTCTCCCTATCAAGGTGTCTTCTTGCATTGCGTGACTTGTTTGTAAATCGATGCCTCAGAATCTAAATCACATTTGGTGTTCAGAAATGGACTATCAGAAAAGGGAGCTTGAGATCCCAAAAATTAAGATCACTGACATAATATCGAATATCTACTAGCAAAAAAAATCGATGCCAAAATATCGACAGACAGAATATCAAGTTTGTATCTACAAACAGGTAAGTACAAAAACATCGAGTCAAAAATATCGTTTACAAAAATATAGTTTATTAACATATCAACGTTATTAAAAACAGTGTTAAATTAAATTAATAGTTAAAATTAATTACTAAAATATACTTAAAAATACTTAAATTAACTTATAATAATTAAATAATGAATAAAAGTTATAACATTTTTTTTACAATCATATTTGTTAAAACATATATATATATAAAGTAACATTATATAATTAAATAATATCCAATATTATTACCGTAGGATAGCAGAAGTGTAAAAAATACTATTCCCACTCCAGAGAGTGCAACAGTAGGGAAAGCGTTGGATAGCATAGAGTTAAAAATGACTATTCCCACTCCAGTGAGTGCAACAGTAGGGAAACCGTTGGATAGCGTAGAGGTAAAAATTATTATTCCCACTCCAGTGGGTACAACAGGGGGGAAAGCGTTGGATAGCGTAGGGGTAAAAATGACTATTCCCACTCCAGTGAGTGCAACAGTAGGGAAAGCGTTGGATAGCGTAGGGGTAAAAATTACTATTCCCACTCCAGGTTGTGCAACAGTAGGGAAAGCGTTGGATAGCGTAGGGGTTAAAATTACTATTCCCACTCCAGTGGGTGCAACATTAGGGAAAGCATTGGATAGCGTAGGCTTTAAATTACTATTCCCACTCCAGTGGTTGCAACAGTAGGGAAAGCGTTGGATAGCGTAGGGGTAAAAATTACGATTCCCACTCCAGTGGGTGCAACAGTTGAGAAAGCGTTGGATAGCGTAGGGGTACAAATTAGTATTCCCACTCCAGTGGGTGCAACAGTAGGGAAAGCGTTGGATAGCGTAGGGGTAAAATTTACTATTCCCACTCCAGTGGGTGCAACAGTAGGGAAAACGTTGGATAGCTTAGGGGTAAAAATTACTATTCCAACTCCAAAGAGTGCAACAGTAGGGAAAGCGTTGGAAAGCGTGGGGGTAAAAATTACTATTCCCACTCTAGTGGCTGCAACAGTAGGGAAAGCGTTGGATAGCGTAGGGGTAAACATTACTATTCCAACTCCAAAGAGTGCAACAGTAGGGAAAGCATTGGATAGCGTAGGGGTTACAATTACTATTCCCACTCCAGTGGGTGGAACAGTAGGGAAAGCGTTGGATAGCGTAGGGGTAAAAATTACTATTCCAACTCCAAAGAGTGCAACAGTAGGGAAAGCGTTGGACAGCGTAGGGGTTAAAATTACTATTCCCACTCCAGTGAGTGCAACAGTAGGGAAAGCATTGGATAGCGTAGGGGTACAAATTACTATTCCCACTACAATGAGTGCAACAGTAGGAAAAGCGTTGGATAGCATAGTGGTAAAAATTACTATTCCCACTCCAGAGAGTGCAATAGTAGTGAAATTAAATACTTCATATATTATTTCAATAAATATAAATTAATATCTATAAAAAATTTATTAAAAGTAATTACCAATTTAATATAATATAATAATTAATAAATTAAAATTACAAATTCAAAATAATTATTACAATTATTTACCTATTAATACAAATTATTTACAAATTAACAATTAATAATTTAACATTTAAAAATTAATTAACAATGAATTGTAATTAAATACAATTAAATAAATTTATTTATTTAATTAATTATAAATAAATAACTTCCCACCCTATTCCCCTATAAACCCGCTACAGAAAATAAATTGGTAAAATTAACATAATTAGTAATTAGTCAATTTATTAAAATTAATTGCCAATAAAAATGTAATTAATTACCAAATATGAATTAATTAACAATTAATTAAAATGAATACCAATAAATAACTTTACATATTTAATTAATTATAATTAAATTACTTCCCACCCTATTCCCCTATACACCCACAGCCCGCTACAGAAAATAAATTAGTAAAATTAACATAATTAACAATTAATCAATTAATTAAAATTAATTGCCAATTAACATTTAATTAATTACCAAATATAAATTAATTTACAATTAATTAAAAATTAATACCAATAAATAAACTTACATATTTAATAATTATAATAAAATTACTTCCCACCCTATTCCCGTATAAACCTACAACCCGCTACAGAATGAAATTACAGAAAAATTTAAAAAACACATTTCATTAATTAAAATAAATTATAACATAAATACACACTTTTCACACATATAATAACATAAAAAACACTATAAAAAATTAGATATTATTAAAAATGCAATAATTTTAATAACCTATATTATATACATCGATATTTTAACTGGCTATATTTTTAACGTTCGATATTACATTACTTACCTTAAAAACGATATTTTTGATGTCTATATTCTGTCCAGTCGATATTTTGTCCAATCTATATTTAAAACTCGATATTATGTCCATTCGATATTTTGTAGTTTGACTGTTTACCCAAAAATTGTCAACTGTCAAGCAACCAGTCCAGCTGTGTGAGGATGGGAGGCTCTGCAAGACTTATTCCTGTGACCAGGGCTGAGGCCCAAGACCCGCTTGTCTCCCATCTGGGTGAGGGGACATCACCCAGGGAATACAAGACCACCTGCCCTGGAGTCTGGAACACCAGTGACTTCCTGCCAAGACTCATGTGACCTGTTAGAGGGAGTAGAGCATAGGATGGAGAGAAGTCCAGTGGAGAATCCTGACTAGTGGATCTCTGTAGCAAAGTGTGAGGAGATGGCTACTGCACCGAACAGGTCTTTGCCCACATGCAGGAGTTATCAGTGACCCTTGCCAGAGGAGGGCTGCCGTGAAGTGAGCCATGATCGTTGCTGCACCAAACGGGTCATCGCACATGTGCAGTGTGAAGTCGACGACCTCCTATGTCAGATGGTGGCGACCATAAAGAGTATTGCCGTGATGAGCGGGCCGAAGCCTGTGTGCGGAGGTAAATCGATGACCCTTTATGCCAGGTGGGGCTGCTGTGAAGAGTATCTCTATGCTGAGCAGACCGTACCCCATGTTTGGTGGTTAGCAGGTGACCCAGTGTGCCTGGTGTGTCCCCTGTGAATATTTTGATTGGGTCAGAGCCCTTGTACAGTGCAGAAACAGTGATCCCTTATGCCAGAGGTGGCCACCGAGACCAAGGAGGAAGTGTGACCTGGGCGAGAACCTCATCAGAGAAGAGAAGCCCCTGTGGTGATCCTAACAGGCTTTACCATGACTGAGGATGAGTGCAAGAATCTTCATACAAATCTCCCACTATCTCTGGAAAGAGCCGAAGAACTTACCCAGCCTGGTGGAGCATCTAGAACCCCTCCTCCGGCTATGGCCACTGAAGGACCACATGTGAGGAACTTCGGGATGGCCAATCACAGCCTGCCTGGGCTGTACGTATGAAAGACTTACCACAGACAGATGGTGGAGCTCCAGCACCTGCAGAAGGTGCATGCTCAGAGACTCTGGTCGCCGGAATCCTGCTGGTGCAGTTAAACGGATTTCAGGCCAATCAACCCCAGGGGAACTTGCTTGCAAGCTTGTGCTTCAGCAGTGGAACACTTTAGACTTGAAGACAGAGTCAAAGTTGGACTCTTGAGACTAGGACAAGTAGTGAGATTTAACCTGAATGTTGCCTATAGTGAATGGAGAATAACCACTACTGCTATCTTGAGGGAAATGGAAGTCAGGGATCTGCCTATGAAACACTAGAGCCTTGACCTCAGGGGAATGTGTGTACTGTTTCTAAATGTCGTACTTTTCTTTGTAGTCATAGACAAATACTTCTTTTATCACAAAAGCAAGTATTGGACTAGACAATAGTTTATTGCTGCTGCATGTATTTTGAGTTGTGAGCCTGTGTTCACCCTGCTCTGCCTACCTTCCCGGAGAAGCCTCGGACTGCGAAACATGTGCTACCACTTAGAGTCAAGTTCTGAAGGGGTTCCTGACCAAATTGCTCAGGACCTATAGTAGATTGGGCTCAGGTACTTCAGGAGTAAAAGGCCTCGTCCGCAACAGTTGGGTCCAGTAACCCCTTCTTGCCCTCTGAATGAGGTTCTGATAAAATGTGTACTTTATGCAGCCATTTTCTTTTTGTTCTTCATGCCTCCTTCTTTGCTGGCCATGCCTTGAGCAAGATTTTGTGCAGCCACAGAGAGAGAGAATGAAAGAGAGAGAGAGGGAGAGTAAGAGTATTAGAGAGATAGAGGTAAATTAGAGGCCATTGCTGAATTCACAAATAGACTATGGTAGAGAAATAATGTATGAATGTGTACATGTATTGCAGCTCTCCCATGTGTTACATTGCTTTATTTACCTGTTTTGTTTGACTTGTGATTCTGAATTATGGTGACAGATATTCATCTTGCAAGAAAGGGACAGCTGGCCGATCAACTTTCTACTCAAAGTAAAGAGAACTTATAGTTTCATTGGTACGACACATTATACCTCCAGCTAACAAAATGTTAATTTAATGGAGATACAAGATTGTAATGAGGCCACAAGCGGAGCCCTCTGCATTTTGTTTCCTCTTTTCTGAAAGGTCTTTTTTTAGCTGTGTCCATTCGTACTGACTGACAAAGGTAGGGCAGGTGCAGCTGGACCGTGCTTTATAAATCCAAGCCAGCAATTACACCATTGTTGTGGAGGCGAGGTGGCATGCTGCTCAACGCGGTATGGAAAAGAATGATTGCTTTCAAAGGAAACATTTGTTGCCGTAGCCCAACTGTAGTCAAATTGGCTGGATCCTGCAGAACATTATAAAATCTTCTTCTTTTTTAGGCAATGCTAGTCATTCACCCAAAGCGCGTGTGAGGGGGGGGGGGGCTTCAGGTTGCTTACATTCATTTAACAGATTGTGGTAAAATGCTATTTTTCTTCTAAATCCTTGCACGAGCCATGTGTAGGAGATCTTTGTTTAGACTTTAACATATGCTTTTTTTTTCATTATTCAGACGTGCCCTATGCAGATTATGAAGATCCTTATGCGTTTGATCACATTATTTGCACTTGATATATTAAACATAGCTTACCTTAAATCAAACTTAGGACCATGTCATCAAGAAAGGGCCATACATTATTGCCGCTTTTATCGGCAGGAAACTGCCGCTAAAGTGGCGATAATGGGCTTGATAATATGCCCTAGTGAATTCCCATAGAAGCCCAGGTCAACACCAGAACCTGGGCTTCTATGGGAATTCACAAGGGCATATTATCAAGCCCATTATTGCCGCTTTATTGGCAGTTTCCTGCCGATAAAAGCGGTGATAATGTATCGCCCTTTCTTGATAATTTGGCCCAAAGTAAGTATCTATCTATCTATCTATCTATCTATCTATCTATCTATCTATCTATCTATCTATCTATCTATCTATCTATCTATCTATCTATCTATCTATCTATCTATCTATCTATCTATCTATCTATCTATCTATCTATCTATCTATCTATCTATCTATCTATCTATCTATCTATCTATCTATCTATCTATCTATCTATCTTTCTATCTATCTATCTATCTATCTATCTGTCGATTGTGTGATATATCTGTCTGTTTAACTATCTGAATGACTTGCCATGCATTGCTTATGACTTTTCATATGAGATCACATTTGATAAATATTCACATTATTGATGAAATCATCGATTACATCTCAAATGACATCACTGATGACACACTAGTAATATACAGCATAGAGTTATTTAGTTTAAACCTAATGACTAACAAAATGCTTCAGATGGACTTTTATTACCTCTGCAGGATATGGAACTTCCTTTATTAACAACTCAGCTATCTGCTATGGGATGTAATTCAAATACACTCATTAAGCTCTTCAGCTGAAACAGCTAGCATAGGGAATAAGAAATCAGATCCAACAAAGTGCAACTTTATTAATCCCTTCTGAGCTCTGGATGGCCGGGAGCCGTCCAGAGCCACGGTGCTCGTGTGCTCAGGACTTGCTCCTGGCCTTCCTAACACATGGCACCAGAAATCTCTCTGTTGCGGGCACCAGAGGGATTTCCTTTTTCCCCCAACAGCCTCGGGAGCTGGGGAAGAGCTTTCCTATCTTCCGAGGCTGTTCCCCTGGTTTCTGTGAAATGACGATAAGTGCGCACATCATGCTGATGTCGCTTTATGGAAATGGAAACTGAAAGGAGACTTTATGCTCATTACAGTTTCACTTTCTAGGTGCTCAAGGCGCTATCTCAGCCCTCCGAGCAAGTAGAAAGATGGGAGAGGTATGAACAGAAAGGGGAGATTCTCTACTTTCTAATAGTACCCACCCTAGTGGATCCCTGCTTGGGTATTGCCCCAGGAGGGAGATACCCAAGCAGGGATCCACCCACTAGACCTAAGGGAGGAGGGAGTGGCCCCTTGGGCATGGGCCTTTGCTTTCCCCAATTAGTCTGTGTGCAATACAGTCTTTCTGCCCACCCAGGAGGGCAGATGGTAGCAGCAGCCCCCAATATGCCCCCGGGGGGCAGAAGGCCCACTAGAAACCAGGGATTGTTTGTATGGATGTAGGGGTGGGGGCTGCAAAAAATGAAATGGGCATGACAACATCCCCTCAGCAAAATTCCAATCTTTCTGCCCTGTCTGCCACCTGAGCAGTAGCAGCCAATATGACCCCAGGGGGCCAGAATGCCCACTAGAAGCCAGGGAATTTACAAAAAATGTGATTTAGGGGTGGGGGCTGCCTAAGATGGGCATGCCAATGTCCCCACCATCCCTCAGGAAAATTCCAGTCTTTCTAAAGGAGACAGATGCGGCAGTATCCTCCAATCTGCTCCCCTGGGGGGGGGGGGGCAAAAAGGCCACTAGAAGCCAGGGATTGGGACACCGCATTTTTTTCCAACCCAAAATCCCCTGCAAATTTCAAATTCAGCTGAAAAAAATCTAACTTTTATCACATTTCTGTGTGGGAAAAGTTGTGGGATCACTGGGCTGACACAAATTTCCCACCAGCCAGCTTCTCCCAGGTTTCCCGATAAACATGTTACCTTACTTGTGTGGGTGGGTCAAGTACCCGCGACAGGCAAGGGCTCAAAACATATTGTGGGGACATCAAAGAAAACTATCACAAAGCAGCTGGGTTTTGCAAGGGGGCACCGGGGTTATTGGCCCTAGCTCAGCAGCCATCTAGGAATACCTACCAAACCCACACATGTCTGAAAACTGGATCTCCTGGGAAGTCCAGGGAGGTATGGTTTGTGTGGATCTCCCAACTTTTTCCTACCCAGAATCCCCTCCAAGCATCAAATTTAGTTGAATCTGTTTTTCCACACATTCTTGGTAGGATCACCATGCCAACATAAATGTCCTACCACCCAGCATTCCTCCTCGGTCTTCTGAGTAAAATGATACCTGGGTCCTGAGCAACTTCCGTCCAATTTCCTTACTCCCCTACCTGATACCTTTATTGAGCACTCTCAGTTCCTCGATCCCCAGCCGGCAGGCTTTAGACCAGCACACTCCACGAAGTCAGTCATCGTGGCAGTCATGGACGAGCTAAGGAGAGGAGCCGATAAAAACACTCCAGGCCCTGGTACTTCTAGATCTGTCAGCCGCTTTTAACATGGTCGATAATGATCTCTTGATCGATCGTGTCAGCAATGCCGGCATCCATTGTTTGGCTCTAAGGTGGATTTCCTCCTTCCTACACAATCGATTCCAGGCAGTTCGCCTTGCCAACTTCTCGGCCAAGAAAGCCAGGATGATCTGCGGAGTCCCCCAGGGCACCTTCCTATAGCTCCTTCTGTTTAATATGTACATGCAAACTCTGATTTTGTCCTTACGTAACAGTCAAGTTGCAACTTTTAACTATGCTGACGACCTCCAGCTGGTGTTCGAAATTGACTCTTCTAACACATCAGTTTCCAATTTTCAATCCACCATGATCTCTATTAGCGAATGGATGTACGCCAACCAAATAACACTCAACCCTGACAAAACTGAGCTGATCCTGACTGGATGCACCGTCAACCCTTGGAATTAGAACATCTGGCGCCCTACCCTAGGCAGTTCCCCTTGCTCAGTAGATTCTGTAATAAGCCAAGGGGTCATAATCAGCAACAACCGGTCTATGAAACCCCAGATCAGCACACTGTTATCTACCTGCTTCTTCCACCTACGCAAAATCCAGAAGATCTGTAGATTTCTGACCACCAAGGCTTCGACCCTTGTCATCCTGGCCTTAGTCATCTTTTGTATTGATTATGCCAACTCACTCTATGTCGGCATTCCAGCATATCAACTACACCGTCTACATCTGGTATAAAACCAAGCAGCTAGGCTCATTTTCCATCAACCCAGACATCAACATGTCCGCTCCCTGATGAAGAGCCTCCACTGGCTTCCGGTGGTCAAACACTGTGCATTTAAGCTGGGCTGCACCATTTTTAAAGCCCTCGCCGGCCAGGGCCCAGCTTTCATCTAGTCTAGGATACATCGCTATGCCCCCGTTCGCGAACTCCGCTCCTCCCACTTCAACCTGCTCATGACTCCCACCTTCAAATGTAGAAAACACTGTGGCCTCAGATTTTCCTTCCTGGCCCCTCACTTCTGGAACTCTCTTCCCATCGGACTGAGATCAGCAACTTCTTACACCCAATTTATAACACTTCTCAAGACCTTTCTCTTCTCTCAGGCATGTGAGTAAAGCTTCTGTCTTCATACCTCTGCCACCCTCCTGCACTCAGCGCCATGAAACCGCTTGGTGAATGTGCGCTCTATAAATATTTTAACATAGCATAACATGTGTGTGTCTGTCCAATGTAGAATAGGCTAAAACGTATTTTTTTTTAAATGTAGTACTCAGAATTCGCTATGCTATGCCCTTAATGCCTATGTTTTTGGCCTTTCCCAGTCTCAGGCTCTTGCCCCACCCACACAAGTGAACTATCATTTTACTCGGGAGACTGAGGGGAACTCTGAACTCTATGTGGTAGGACATTTGTGCCGGCGTCCTTGCCTGTGACAGGCAAGGACCCAAAACATATTGTGGAGACATCAAAGTTAACTATCACAAAGCGGCCTGGTTTTGGAAGGCGGGCACCTGGGTAATTGGCCCCAAGCTTAGCAGCCATCTAGGAAAACCTACCAAACCCAGACATTTATGAAAACTAGAACCCCCTCGGAAGTCCAGGGAGATATGGGTTGTGTGGATCTCCCAATGATTTCCTACCCAGAATTCCTTACTAGCCTCAAATGTAGCTCAAAAAATCAATTTTACACACATTTTTGGTAGGATCACAGTGCCAACATAAATGTCCTACCACCCAGCATTCCCCCTTGGTCTCCTGAGTAAAAATATACCTCATGTGTGTGTCTGTCTAATGTACAATAGGTTAAAAAAAATTTTTTTTATTAAATGTAGTGCTCAGAGTTTGCTGTGCTATACCCTTAATGCCTTTGTTTTTGGCCCTTCCCAGTCACAGGCTCTTGCCTCACCCACACAAGTGAGGTATCATTTTCCTCGGGAGACTGAGGGGAACTCTGTGTGGTAGAACATTTGTGTCGGGACAGTGATCCCATGCAAAGATGTGGAAATGTGTTGTTTTGGTAGGTTTCCTTAGATGGATGCCGAGCCCAGGGCCAAAAACCCAGGTGACCCCATTTGCAAAAACAGGTTTTTTTTGTGTTAGGTAATTGAGATATGTCCACAATAGGTTTTGGGCCCTTGCCTGTCGAGGATACTTGGCCCACCCACCCAAGTGAGTTACCATTTTTATCAAGAGACCTGGGGGATTGCTGAGTGGTAGGAAATTTGTGTCAGCCCAGTGATCCCACAACTTTCCCACACAAAAACCTGAGACAAATTGGATTTATGCAGCTAAATTTGAGGTTTGCTGGGGATTATGGGTAGGAAAACTTTGGGGGATGCAAGCAAGCCATACCTCCCTGGAAACCCCCAGGTCTCTAGTTTTCAGAAATGTATGAATTAGGTAGGTTTTGTTAGATGGCCGCTGAGTGCTGGGCCAAAAACCGAGGTGACTTCCCTTGTAATTTTGATGTCTCCACAATACGTTTGGGCTATTGCCTGTCGCGGGTAGTTGCCCCACTCACAAGAATAAGGTACCATTTTCATCAGGAGAAGTTGGAGGGACATTTTGTGTCAGCACAGTGTTTCTACAACTTTCCCACACAGACAAGTGAGAACAATTTGGTTTTTTTCCAGCTAAATTTGAGGTTTGCAGGAGATTCTGGGTAGGAAAACATTGGGGGTCCACGCAAACTATATCTCCCTGGACTACCCAGTGTGTGTTATTTTCAGAAATGTGTGGGTTTGCTAGGTTTCCCTAGATGGCTTCCGAGCACAGGGCCAAAAACCTAGGTGACCCTCCTTGCAAAACCAGGTCTTTTTGTGATAGGTAATTTTGATGACTCCACATTATGTTTTGGTCCATTCCCTGCTGCGGGCACTTAGCCTACCCAAACAAGTGAGGTACCATTTTTATCGGGAGACCAGAAGGAATGCTGAGTGGTAGGAAATTTGTGTCAGCCCAGTGATCCCACAACTTTCCCCACACAGAAATGTGATAAAAGTTTGATTTTTATAAGCTGAATTTGAGATTTGCAGGTGATTCTGGGTCGGAAAGAATTGGGGGGCCCATACAAGCCATACCTCCCTGGACTCCCACAGGTGTCTAGTTTCAAAAATGTCTGGGTTCTGTAGGTTTCTCTAAATGGCTGCCAAGTGCGGGGCCTAAAACGGTGGTGAGACCCTTTTATGATGAGTCTCCACAATAATATTTGGGCCCTTGCCTGTCGCGTGTACTTGACACAAGCGAGGTACCATTTTTATCAGGGGGTCTGGGGGAACCCTGGGTGGTATGAAATTTGTGGCAGCCCGGTGATCCTACAACTTTCCAATACAAAGATTACATTTTTTCGTCAGATAATTTTGAGGTTTGTAGGGGATTGTGGTTAGAGAAACTTTTGGGTATCCACACAAGTCATACCTCCCTGGACTCCTCAGGGTGTCTAGTTTTCAGAAATGCATGGGTTTGGTAGGTTTCTCTTGATTGCCGCTGAGCACAGGGCCAAAAATATAGGTACCCCCCTTGCAAAACCAGGCCGTTTTGTGATAGGTAATTTTGAGGTCTCCACAATACATTTTGGGCCCTTGCCTGTCGCGGGTACTTTACCCACCCACACAAGTAAGGCACCATTATTAATGGGAAACTTTGGAGAATTAGGGGTGGGTGGAAATTTGTGAACGAACGCAGATTCCAGAACTTTCCATCACAGAAATGTAAGGAAAAGTTATTTTTTTGACAAAGCTTGAAGTCTACAAGGGATTCTGGATAACAGAAGTAGGAGAAAGCCACACAAGTCACCCCCTCCTGGGATTCCCTGGTGGTCAAGTTTTTAGGAAATTTGTGTCAGCCCAGTGATCCAAGAACTTTACCACACAGAAATTGAGGATCAATGTAAGCCACACCTCCCTGGACTCCCACGTGTGTCTAGTTTTCAGAAATGCTTGGATTTTTTAGGTTCCCCTAGATGTCTGCAAACCCTGGACCAAAAATATAGGTGCTCACCTATCTATCACAAAAAACCTGTTTTTCAGGGGATCACCTGTGTTTTTGGTCCAAGGCTCAGTGGCCATCTAGGGAAACCTACCAAACTGAGACATTTTAGAAAACTAGACAGCCAGGGGTGTGCAGGAAGGTGTGGCTTGTGTGGATCCCCCAACATTTTCCTACCCAGAATTCCCTGCAAACCACAGATTCGGCTGAAAAAACCCACTTTTTCTGCACATTTTTGTGTGTGATCACCTTGCCGGGACACATGTCCTACCACCTAGAGTTCAGCTGGGTGGAAAAAGTATTTTTCAGCTAAATGTAAGGTTTGCAGGGTATTATGGGTAGAGAAGCATTGAGGAATCCTTGCAAGTTATAGCTCCCTGAACTCCCAAGTGTGTCTAGTTTTCAGAAATGTTTAGGTTTGCTAGCTTTCCCTAGATGGCCGTGAGCCAGGTGCCCCCCCCTGCAAAACCAGGTTGTTTTATGATAGGTCACCACAATAAGTTTTGGGCACTTGCCTGTCATGGGTACTTGACACAAGCGAGGTACCATTTTTATCAGGAGGCCTGGGGGAACGCTGGGTGGTAGGCGAACCTACAACTTTCCCGCCCAAAAATTTGATTTTATTTCAGCTCAATTTGAGTTTTGAAAGGGATTCTGGGTCGGAAAACTTTTGGGTATCCACGCAAGACATACATCTCTGGACTCCTCAGGGTGTCTATTTTTCAGAAATGTATGGGTTTGGTAGGTTTCCCTTGATGGCCGCTGAGCACAGGGCCAAAAACATAGGTGCCCCCCCTTGCAAAACCAGGTCATTTTGTGAAAGGCAATTTTGATGTTTTCACAATACGTTTTGGGCCCTTGCCTGTCGCAGGTACTTTACCCACCCACACGTGTGAGGCACCATCTTTGATGGAAGACTTTGGAGAATGTGGGGTGGGTGAAAGTTTATGGACGCACACAGATTCCAGATCCTTCTATCACAGAAATTTAAGGAAAATGTGTTTTTTGACAAAGCTTGAGGTTTGCAAGGATTCTGGATAACAGAACTTGGTGAAAGCCACACAAGGCATCCCTTCATGGATTTCCCTCGGTGTCTATTTTTTACAAATGTATAAGTTTGTTATATTTCCTTAGGTGCTGGCAGAGCTATGGTTAAAAATCTACATGTAGGCACTTTGCAAAAAAAGGGTCAGTTTTCACTGTATAAATGTGGTGCGCCTATGTTGTGTGTTGGGCCGTTTCCTGGAACGGGCACTAGGCCTACCCAGAAAAATGAGGTACCATTTTTATTGCAAGACTTTGGGGAATGCAGGGTGGTTGGAATTTTGGGGATCCACGTAGATTCCACAACTTTCCATCACAGAAATATGAGGAAAATTTGTTTTTTTTCTTGCAAAGTTTGAGGTTTGCAAGGGATTCTGGGTAACAGAACTTGGTGAGAGCCACACAAGTCACCCCTACTGCATTCCCCTGGGTGTCTAGCTTTAAAAAATGTATAGGTTTGCTAGTTTTTTCTAGGTGCCAGCAGAACTAGGGTTCAAAATCTACAGCTAGGCACTTTAAAAATAAAGGGAATGTTATAACTGTAAAAATATGATGTGTCCACGCTGCGTTGTGGGCTGTTTCCTGTTGTGTGCCCTAGGCCTAGCCACACAAGTGAAGTACCATTTTGTATTGCAAGGCTTTCGGTAAATGTTGGGTGGGTTGAATTTTGTGTATCCACATAGATTCCATAACTTTCCATCTCAGAAATGTGAGAAAAATGTGTTTCTATTTACAAAGTTTGAGGTTTGCGAGGGATTCTGGGTAGCACACTCTGGTGAAAGCCACACAAGCCACCCCCTACTAGATTCCCCTGGGTTTCTAGTTTTCGAAAATGTATATCATTGCTCGGTTTTCCTAGGTGCCAGCAGAGCTAGGGTTAAAAATCCACAGGTAGGCACTTTGTAAAAAAGGGTCAGTTTTCACTGTAAAAATGTGGTGTGTCCACGTTGCGTTTTGGGCCATTTCCTGCTGAGGGCACTGGGCCTACCCACACATGTGAGCTACCATTTTTATTGTAAGATGTTGGGGAATGTGAGGTGGTTGGAATTTTGTGGAACCAAGCAGATTCCAAAACTTTCCATCACAGAAATGTGAGGAAAATGTGTTTCTTGTGAAAAAGCTTTATGTTTGCAAGGGATTTTGGATTACAGAACCTGGTGAAAGCCACACAAGTCACCCCATCTTGGATTCCATTGGGTGTCTAGTTTTAAGAAATGTATAGGGTTGTTAGATTTCCCTATGTGCCGGCAGATTGTTCCGGCAGAGCTAGGGTTCAATGCAACATCTAGGGGTCTGTTTTCACTGTAAACATGTGGTTTGTCCACGTTGCCTTTTGGCACGTTTCCTGTTGTGGGCATTAGGCCTAACTACACAAGCGAGGTACCATTTTTATTGGAAGACTTTTGGAAATGTGGGGTGGGTGGAATTTTGTTGATCCACACCGATTCCAGAACTTTCCATCACAGAAATATGAGGAAAATGTGTTTTTTGGCAAAGTGTGCGGTTTGCAGGGGATTCTGGGTAACCGAACCTGGTGCAAAACCCTCAAGTCACCCCATCCTGGATTCCTCTGGGGGTCTAGTTTTCAAAACTGTATAGGTTTTCTAGATTTCCCTAAGTGCCATCTGAGCTAGGGTTCAATATACACAGCAAGGCACTTTGCAAAAAAAAGGGGACGTTTTTACTGTAGAAATGTGGTGTGTCCACGCTGGATTTGAGGTAATTTCCTGTCGCAGGGACTAGGCCTACCCACGCAAGTGAGGTAGTAATTTTTATCGGGAGACTTAAGGGAACACTGAATTGTAGAGTAACTGTTATTACCTATTGACTTGCTATGCATTTTTTCCTTCCGAATGTTAGACAATGTGTAACATAGAATTCACTTTAAAAATTGTCCCATAATTCACATGTTAGTATGGGTACCCACAATTTCAGAGATGTGCAAATATCTACTGTTTCTGAACTCTATATATTTTTTCCATTTCATAAATACATAGGTGTCTTTTATACCTATTTTCCACTCTTTATATTTTACCAAATAATTTGCTACACAATGAAACACAGTTGCAAGACGCTGCTCAGTTATTGGCTGTGGGTTCCTCGGGTACTTGGTGAACCTACAAGTCCTATATATCCCCACAACCAGAAGGGTCCACCGGATGTAACAGTATATTGGTTTAAAAACCTGTCATAATTTGAAGACATTACAGGTGAAAACTTTGGAACAAATGGTTGTTTTTTCCCAACTCATTTTCAATTTTTCCTATTTTCAACTGCTAGATTCTATAACAAAAACTTGAAGGATCTACACAAATGACCCCATGGTGAAGTAGTAATTTTGTCTACTTTTCTGGAATGTATAGCTTTCTGGGATCCATTATTGCTTTCATACCCATTTCTACCACTAACTGGAAGGAGGTTGAAAGCACAAAAAATAACAAAAATAGGCTATGTCCAAGTAAAATGCCAAAACTTTGTAAAACAATTTGTTTTTCTGACAAAAGTCTTCAGTCCCTGAAAGCTGGGAAGATAGTGATTTCAGCACCACAAACCCTTTGTTGATACCATTTGCAGGAAAAAAAAACAGACACTTTCTTCGGCATCAATTTATTCCTATTTCCCCCCCACAAAAAACAAATTAGCTGTGTTTTGACTAATTTCTAGGTGCCCTCTAGGGGAATCCACAAACCCTGGGTACCTTTGAAATTCCTATGATATTGGAAGAAAATGACACTAATTTGGTGTGGACACCTTATGTGGACAAAAAGTTACAGGGGCCTAAGGGTGAACTATCCCAAATAGCTCCAAAATGGCATAGCACGGTGGAGGGGGATTGTATGCCAAGCAGCGGAGGGGTTTAAGCTTATATTATTTTTGGGTTGCAGGAAACATGGAATACAGTTAACTCCTTTTATATGGTTGGTTATATCTCATTCTGTTGTCCTTCTAATACCTCTGTGTTTGGTAGATTGAGGGGAGGGATGACAACTCAATTCTTTATACATTCATTGTAAGACTGATACCGGAACATTGAATTTGTTAGTGGTCAACTTCATTTTTTTAAAAGCCCCAAATATTCTATTGCTTAACTTCTATGACTCAAATCGCCAGGCAAAGGTGCCTAAGCATTTAGTGGCTTAAAGCCTTTTTCAATGCCTAAGCTAATAAAAATGTCAAATATATACAATGGTATTAATGGAGGACTTTAATATACATCCCTGTCATGTTAATTTCATGGACAACGCATAGCAGTTAGATAATCACCAACATCTGGAGCACTCCAGACAAGGAGACTTTCTTTGTTTGATCTTAGCTGGTTATAATTGTTTGTTTGCCTTTTCTTTTGTTAAGGGTATGAAAGAGATAGGACTTAACCTTATTTTTATAGGTATAGGTTTTGTAATTACCATTTACTATAGTTTTAGTTCTGTTTACTTAGCTAATTATGTTAAAAATGTTGGTGTTGCTGAGAATCAGCATAGCAACCATAACCCTCTTACCATAAAGTGGGAACAAGAGGAGAAAGCTTTGAATAATGAGGGCCCAACAAACCAGTTTTTAATGCGAACCACACAAGGACACATATTGAAATGGAAAATATATTGGTCCCAGAGACATTTTTGATAATTAGCTACTGTCTGTGGGCAAGAAGTCTATATTTGTTTGGGGGTCGAATCTCATCCAGAGATAAATGTAGGTGCCTTTTGTAGGGGTTGTAAATATATTGCAGTATATTTAACTTGTGTTGAGGCCAAGTACAGGAAATCCCATAATAGATGGTTCAATCATAAAAGCTCACTGGCTCAATAAAACCTGCTAAAAGTGCTAATGAAAACTCCCAGAACCACATAAAAAGTCACTAGATGTCAGAAAAAGAATACGTTAGTTATAATTGAAGAGAAAAATGAAATAAAAAGTGATGTCCATGACAAACATTTACAGGCTTGCATGTTTTCATAAAGCAAAAGGTTCTTGGAAATAGTCAATTGTCCTCTTTTTACTCTAAACTATAAAGGTGTAGTAGATTGTCATATTGCTTATTGAGTACAACACTTCAAGAGGGTTTATGGCCCAGACTCTAATGAAGTATTAGCTATCAACAAGGAGAGTTTCTATTATATATTTATCTAATAAGGCACCAGGTTCAGATGGGGTACCTGCTGACCTTTATAAATCAGACCCTTCTCACAGGGCAATAATATTAACAAATATTTTGAATTCTGCATGCAAAGTGGGTATCCCAGTGTCATAGATTATATCTGTTATCGTACCTGGATTTATAAAAGGACAGAGGGATAAAATGAAATGCTACAGCCACATTTCGCTCATCGACTCTGTGGTCAACATAATGGGACTGGTCATCCTTTCTAAATTAACCACATGAATGGTAGAAAATTACATACTGTCTCACTTGCAATACAGTTTTGGAGCAGGCCGGGGCACTCTGGATCAGTGTTTACACTATCAAATTATACTAGGTAATTATGCAGTTGCAAAGGGTGATTTGCACCATATAGCGTTAATGAACCTCACGTTGCCTTTTGACTGAGTTAACAAGAGTAAATTATGGTCAATCTTTTTTAATATGTAAGTCGTCAGAAACATAGTTGATTTTTTTTACATAAATGCATAAATAACAGCTGTGGTAACATATGATCTATATGATCGCTGTACCTCGCCTTTAAAACCTAAGTGGGGGTGAGACAAGGGTGTATTTTAGCACCACTCCTCTTTCCCCCATGAATTAATAATTTGGTCCCAAAATTAACCCAACTCATCTGGGTATATCGATGATGCAGTGATAATAGCAAGAACTGCTGTTGGCTTCCAGCAGCTTCTAAATCTTTTATTGATTTTATGATGTTTGGACTTTAGTACCAACTATAATAAATGGAGCAGAGTAGAAATATTGCCGCAAAAATATCGTGGGACAGAAAAATCGCCACAAAAATATTGTGGAGAAGAAATATCGACAACAAAAATATAGTTGACAAGAATATTGACTGGCAGGTAAGTAATATCGATTAGATACATATATTTGTAATAAATATCATTAACAAAAATATAGTTTACAAAAATATTGATTTATTAATAATTTTATGTATTTTAGTGTTTTTAATGAGAATTGCTTGTCATTTTAATATATGTTTTAGAGTTTTACTAGTTATTAATTTATTTTAAGTTTAATTTTGCATTTTTATTTCTGTAGCGGGTTGTGGGTTTATAGGTGAATAGGGTGGGAAGTAATTAAATTTTATAAAATGTATTGAATAATTAATGTGTTAATTGAATAATGAATAATAGTTTAATAATTCATTGTTAATTAATTTCAATAAGTCAATTAATAAATTATTAGGTCAATTGCTTAATTAATTTTAGGTGTGTGTTGTGGTCTTTATATGTGTAAATTGTGTGAAGGGTGGTAAGTAATTACATTTTTTAATTGATTAATTAAAAAATACTTTAAATTAATTAGCATCAATTAATTAGTAATTATTATTTGTAATTGTGTAATTCATTTTAGGTGTGTGTTTTGGTGTTAATATGTGTACTTGGTGTGAAAGTTGGTAAGTGATACTGTTGGAAGTATGAAGCAAAGAAGAAGAGGTAAGACACGAGCTAGATTTAAGACTTCTTTAATTGGCCATCCACTCTCCTCACTGAAGGTTCTTCCCAACATTCTATCAACAGCTTCATGGGGAAGATACCAGGTTGGGTCAGAGAACGGGGGTGGACAGAATGTACCAACTGGTTATAACACATCTCCCTTCCTATAGTGAAAATAAGAAACGGTAAACAAAGGCATAAAAGCAATACAGTCCTTCAGACACAACCTGGATTATGGCTGTACTTTTACAATATGATCAAAACTCCACCATTGACCATTTTCAAATTGTACAACATTTTTTAACACTTTAACAATCCTGCTGGGAGAATAGAACTTGCTGATGTCTGACCCTAATTTAACATTCCTTCTGGCTTGCACCATGTCTCCCACCTTCCATGTTTGAGACTTCACACCATGTTTATTATCATACCACTGTTTATATTTCACCTGATGCTGTTTAACTTTCTCACCTGCCCCCTCCCAATCAACAACACTGACATCACCCCCTTTTAACCAACAGGGATTGAACTTGGTACTAGGTTCCCTTCCGCGTAAAGACACGAAAGGAGAGACCCCTGTGATTTTGTTGGGTGCCGTGTGATAGGCCCATAGACATTCTCTCAGACAATCCTCAACATCTTGTCTATTAACCAAGGCTAGCTGAATATTTTCTTTAATAATTCTGTTAGCTCTCTCCACCATGCCGTTAGCTTTGGGACAGTAGAGAGCAGTGGTCTCATGTTTAATTCCAGAAGTCTCCAGAAAACTTTTCATTTCTTCAGAGGTGAATTGTACACCATTGTCTGTGATTAACGTAGAAGGTAAACCTTCCACACAAAACACCTCATTCAAAAATTGAATCACAGCTCTGGTGTTGATGTTGTGCACAAACTTTTGTTTAACCCAGTGAGAGGTGTAGTCAACCAGAACCAACATGAACTTCCTTTGCACACCTAGCATTTGCATGGGTCCAATGATGTCTAGAGCCAATTTGCTCCAGGGCTTGTTCGGAACTTCTACTGGTGAAAGTGGCGCTTTGTGTATAATTTTTGACTTGTCGCTCTTGGCGCACGCTCCACATTCCTTTACAGCTTCTTCAGTCATGGTATCCATTTTGGGAAACCAGAAATTCATTCTTACTCTAGCTTTAGTAGCACTGCGTCCAAGATGACCTTCATGCGCCAAATCGATGACTCTCTTCCGTAATTCCTTTGGCGGAATTATTCTGTTATTCCGGTACACTTTTCCTCCGATAGTACTTAATTCGTTACGTACTTCCCAAAATTCTTCCAGTTCTGCACGTACATCTCTTTTCTTATTCGGCCATCCTCCTTTGATCTGCTCCATCAACATCTTAAGTTCTTTGTCTTTACTGATATTGTCTCCCCACTCTACCTCTGTGATAGCAGGAAAACATGTCATCATTATAGGGCTGTCCAGAACCTCCTCAGATCCTTCTTCCTCTGGCAATGGTAATCTCGAAAGGAAATCAGCAATGGTATTCTCTTTGCCTGGCACATGTTCGACCTTGAAATTATAGTGTTCGAGACCTAAAATCCACCTGCTGATGCGTGGAGTACAGTTTTCCAGGCCTTTCACCGAGAATACATATATGAGAGGCTTGTGATCCGTTCTTATAGTGAATCTCACCCCCCATAGGAAAAATTTAAAATGTCTGACCGCCCAAAAACATGCCAGAGCCTCACGTTCAATTACTGAGTAGTTTTTTTCTGGAGCAGAAAGGCTTCTAGACGCATAGGCAACCACTTTTTCTTCGTTGCCATCCTTCTGGACTAAGGTGGCGCCCAACCCATAGTTTGATGCGTCAGTGGCAAGAATGGTTTTCTTTGTAGGATCAAAGGTACTGAGTGCTGGAGAATTGATTAGATCTTCTTTAAGTGCATTGGCTACAGCCTCTTGCTCTTCATTCCAGACAAAATCCTTGTCTTTTTTTAACATTTCCCTCATTGTTTCACACTTAGTTGCAAAATTATCGACATACTTTGACATGTACTCCATGAGCCCCAAAAAGGATTTTAGTTCATCTTTGTTACGAGGACTCGGAGCCTCTTTCACAGCGCGAATTAAACTGCCTTTTGGTCTGAAACCTTGTTCTGTAATAGAATGTCCCAGGTATTCCACTTGTGTCACTTTGATCTTGCATTTTTCCTTTTTTACCGTAAGCCCTGCATCCATGAGTTTCCTGAACACTTGCTTTAGAACGGTATCATGTTCTTCAGAGTCTTTACCATAAACTAAAATGTCATCTTGGAAACACATAGTGTGCTCCACGCCTTCAAGGATCTTTTGCATGACTCTTTGGAAAATGGCTGCCGCTGACGCAAGCCCAAACGGCATTCTTTTGAACATGAAAGCTCCGAACGGCGTAATAAACGCCGTGAGTGGCCTAGAATCCGGATGAAGCTCTATCTGGTGGTACGCCATGGATAAGTCTATGACACTGAAATATTTAGCAGGGCCCATGGTACTTAGCATCTCATTTATAACTGGCAAGGGGTGTCTTTCCACCCAGATACAGTCATTTAGGCTGCGTAAATCCACACAGAGGCGGATACCATCCCCATTGGATTTGGCTGCAAGAACAATAGGGGCCAACCACTCAGAACAACTCACCGGCTGAATTATATCTAGATCACATAACTTACGCAACTCCTTTTCTAGAGGTTCTTTCAATTTGAGAGGCACAGTGCGCAGGCCATGCACTACGGCTTTGGCATTTGATTTAAGCTTGATCTTATGCTGAAAATTGTGCAGACAACCTAACTCCTCTTTGAACAGGGGGTAGAACTCATCACAAATTTTTTCACTACCTGGAAAATTCGCAGTAAGCAAAACTTGCTCAGGACTATTTGGGTCCAAAATGATTCCCAGCTCCTTCTGGTGAACCCACCCCAACAGATTAGAACCAGACTTGACCACATAAACTGTCCCATAGGTTTTCCTATCTTTAAATTGAATCCGCACATCCTTCATTCCCAGCATAGGTATACTGCCCTTGTTGTAACCTGAAGGAGAAATATCAGGATTCTTAAGATCGCTCATCTTATTACCCTCCATGGCAACATAATCATCCTTATTGATCAAAGTGAAAGGAGAACATGAATCGGCGAACATTTCAATGCATTCATCATCAATTAGTACATCACATTTAGGGTAAATAAAGTTTACAGAATCATCCACATCTTTTACTTGCAAAATAAACTTTTCCATTTTTTGTTCAATACATTTTACTTCTCTGTTAGATCCCCTCTCAGTTCCTCTATCATTGTCTCTTAAATGTAACTCACCATCGCGACACACCCTGGCGAAATGCCCTCTCCTATTGCATTTCTTGCAAGTGACATATTTAGCAGGACATTGGAAATAAGTGGCAAAATGGTTATTACTGCCACAACGGTAGCATTTCGGACCTTTTTCCCTGTGCTCTATTTTTGTATTAATATTCTCTTTATACTTTATTTTGTAGACATCTAAACTTTCTTCAGTATCACTTATGGTAGCTACAACTTCGCTTTCAGGCCTCATTTCTTTGACTCATCTAGCCGTATGCTCCACTGACTTAGCTATTTCAACAGCCTCCTTTAACCCTGGATTCTTAGCCAGCAACTTCTCCTGAATGCGTGGATTATTAGTACACCTCACCAATTGGTCTCTTATCAGGGAGTCAGTGAGATCCCCAAATTCACATAATTGGGTCAACCCCCACAAGACTGCAATGTAGTTTTGTACTGACTCCTGCTTCCCTTGACATCTTTTAAAGAATTTATGACGCTCCAGGACTACATTGATTCTATCCCCAAAATGTTTCTCTAATTTCTCCATAGTCTGTACAAACACATCCACTTCACCCACTGCATTAGCATCCTGCTCAGGTATGGGTAAATTTTCATATACTTTGCGCCCTTGCACCCCCAGATTGTGGAGTAAAATGTGTTGCTTCCTAATAGAATTGAACCTTTGCCCCCCAATAGCTATAAGGTAGGATTCAAAAAGTTTCACCCATTCCTTCCAGCTTATTTCAGGTTCCCCTATGTCATTTAAAAAAGGGGGTGGTTGATTCATGCTTGCAGCTGCCATGGTGAACTAAACTAGACTCTATATATTACCTATGGTGAAGCATACAAAGGTTGAATTAGCTAAAAGTGAAAAACAGCACACTATGAATACCTATTGTAATAGCATTAATGAAAGATTGTAAATGAAAAAATTATTCAAAAAGGAGGAGCAACCAGTCACAAATTTTACCAATTAGTTCTTACAGTACCAATTTCCGTAGACTCTCCTTCCTGTTCAAAACTTGAGGCAATAAGGTGTGAAGAACCAGTTCCAAATGACGGCGAAGCGCGGAAATAATGACCACTCTAAATATCACTTACTTCCTTCAGGTGAAAAACACAGTCGAATGCGAGGCCAAAAACACTCTGTTGACCCCAGCAGAAAAAACAACTGGAAACTGACAGGAATTGCCAGCACACACACTGAACCACCGCGAAACTGAGACACTATGCGGTGAAATGTAATGGGGCCGCTGCGTGACTGGAACACTACTTTCTTGCTTTCCTCCCTCAGAAAGGAGGCAGATGACGATTTGGCGCGCTGCAGGGATGAGACACTACCGCCTCAACACAGAAGGCAGATGACGATCCTGGCGCGCTGCAGAGTCGAGACACTGCCGCCTGAGCGCAGCTGCTTCCGCACACGTCGGACACTGACAGGAAATTCTCACACGGGTCCCGGGCAGAACACGAATCCACTGACAACTCCTTGCGCACCCACAACGGACGATGCCAGAAGTTCTCCGACAGGCCACAGCAGATCGCAGGAACACTTGGGGGCCGGTGATACCACAAAAGCGCCACACAGCACGTTCTCGCCGGGCGCTGACAGGATTTCAGTCAGCACAACCAAGGCATAGCGCGGGGCACAGAGGTTAATCCATCGGCCATGACGATAACCCAAATACAGTCATTCGGCCATGACGATAGCCCAGATAAGGAACCCACAGACGGAAACAACAGATGGCCCCTTCAGAACCGGAGATGGACAAAGGATCTCCTCAGATGTACAGGAACTACATCACCAAGTAAGTCCTCCGAGGTGTTAAACGATGTAGTATTCAGCGCTTCCTTGTCAAAACCCCTCTCATAAGAGCAACACCAACCACACAATTGCCACGCAGTGTACCTTAGAGGGAGCGATCTCTGTCTTTAATTTTCCTCACCAAGGAGCGCTTCCGTGGGGAGAGAGTACTCAAAGGGGAGATGGCCAACAACTGTCCCCTGCACAGGTCCGTCGCCAGTGTTGGAAGTATGAAGCAAAGAAGAAGAGGTAAGACACGAGCTAGATTTAAGACTTCTTTAATTGGCCATCCACTCTCCTCACTGAAGGTTCTTCCCAACATTCTATCAACAGCTTCATGGGGAAGATACCAGGTTGGGTCAGAGAACGGGGGTGGACAGAATGTACCAACTGGTTATAACAGATACTTTTTTTATTGATTAATTAATAAATATTAATACATTATTTTTCTTTAATTTATTAGTAATTATAAAATTGTATTGTGTAATTAATTGTAGGTGTGTGTGTTCTGGAGTTTATACTGTTAAATAATGGGTAATTAATTTTTTATATTATCTTTGTTAATAATAATATAATACATTTATATTAATTATGTTAATATTGGAAATTAAATGTAATAAAAATGTTGATAGTTTTGTTTTTTATTGTTTTGGGATACATCGCTTTCCCATTTGTTGCACTCACTGGAGTGGGAAAAGTAATTTTTACCCCTCCGCTATCCAGCGCATTTCCTACTGCTGCACTCACTGGAGTGGGAATAGTAATTTTTACAAGAATACTACAAGCGAAACCGCTTGTCCTAATGCACACAGTTGCTGTACCTGCTGGATTGCTACTGTTCAAATAATATACCTTACTGAGCAAACATTACTTGACAATACGTTATTCAATCAACATTTGCAAGTCAAAAATCATTTTGAAAAAATCTTTTCATTCAATTCTTTATACATTAGACGAAAAATCCACATGTTATGCGCCAATTATATGCATCATTGGGTAACATTATCTCATTCTCAGTTATTACATGAACTTATTATACATTTCTTTGTAATGCCCTATGCATTTCGGGCCCTTGGCCCTTCCTCAGGGGCAAAATCTGCAAGAAATCAAAAGAAGATACATCGTATTTGATTTTGTTCAATTTCTGTGAGGGATTTACAGTCAGATAAACTAGTACAAACATTATTCCTAAATGCCATAGTATTTAATCATGCCAGAATGTCAGTCCAAGAGTTGGCTGTAACAGATGGAAAGGTCGGAAAAAATGATACTGAGAGAGGCTCGAAAGATAACAAGAGGAGTAAAGTGCAAAGGTGAAAGGACGGATCGATTAAAGTGCCAATACTAAAAACGCCCCGTGGCAGTCAATAGTGCAACCAATGCTTTTAACCCAGAGGTAAAGGACGATCTCGAGGTGCGGGGTCACTGACCTTGTTATACTGAGTTTTAACAATGAGGTGATATATGGAACATTCTTCAATTCCCTGCGCGGATGCTAGAAAAATACAGAGGGGAATGTTTAAGAACGTTGCATCTGACCTAATAAACAACGCTAGGCAACAACACGGTGAAAAATCGTACCTCGCCGGATTCGTGGAAACTAGTCACGTGGTGATCGATGGGTAGATGATTCAGTCAAGTGAGTTCTTTACGCTAAAAATACAAAAACGAACGAGGCTGTTTAATACTTATAAACGGACCCTTACAAAAGAGCAGACAAGGCCCTTACGGTTTGTAGGGAAAATTTTTTACCTTGCACGAATTGAAGGTCCGCTGTGACACTTCCCAGGAGAGTTCCGGATTGACTGCTAAGTCGATTGCGGGATGCCGCGCATGTGTGTAGCTAGCTTAAGAGAATAGTCCTAGAAAACGGACTAACTTCTATATTACAAGGTAAATTACACAATTGTGGCGGCCATTATTAAAAGGAGTGAAGTACTGTGAATATTAATGAAGAGAAAGCTTCAAAAGTGATGAACACAGGAAAGGGTCAAGGTGTGTATAGAAAAATGACTATACAATACATGGCATTAGTATTCCAGATAATGAGTACAATATTTATATTAGACGTGTATTTACATGGCAAACTCATACAAATAATTTATGAACAGAGTACTGAACTCTAGGATCGCACGCAAGCGGCTAGTGGGGCATTATCACAGGTAACACCCTAGATCTGCTCTATCATTGATCCCTTTGGGATCTTGTGTATCTAGTTTTTTTTATCCAGAATGTTTCTCGTTGGAGTAATTTTTTGGTGGTGTCCTTCCCAGGGGTGGATTTGACTACTTCGAGGACCTGGAACTTGAGTTGTGCTATCGTATGTCTATTTATGGTCCAATGCGTTGCCAGACTGCTGTTAGGGTTATTGTTGCGAATAGTGCTTTTATGCTCTGATATCCGTGTCTTAATCTTGCGTTCAGTCTTGCCTACGTATAGGAGGCCACATGGGCATTTTATGGCATAGATAAGATGGGTGGAATTGCAATCAGCGTTATGTTTAGTTTTGAAGGTTTCTCCGGTATGAGGATGTCTGATGTTATCACTCACTATGAAGTTGTTACACTGGACACAATTCTGACATTTTCTTGTGCCTCGGTACACTTCTTGAGTGATCACAGTGGGTGCTTTCAACATCTCTTTTACGTTTCTAGACCTTTTATAGGCGAAAATTGGTCTGTCTTTAAACAGCCCTTGGAAGTCATTTTCATTGTTGAGGAGATCCCAGTGTTGAATAATACTCTTTTTGATTTCACTTGAGCTAGTTGAATATTTAGAAACAAATACTTGGCGACTCGTCTCAGATTTCGTTTTAGATGTAAGCAACGACACCCGATCTTTTTCTGCTACTTTCAGTTTGGTATTGTCTAGAAGAGCCTGTGGATATTTCTTCTCCAAGTATTTATCAGAGATCATTGCAATGTTGCGTTCAAGTGTGTCAGTTTCTGTACATATCCTTTTTGCTCTCAACATCTGTGAGTATGGTAAGTTCACAATCAGGTTTTTTGGGTGAAAACTATTAAACATTAACGCTGTGTTTTTGTCTGTAGCTTTGTGATATATCTCAGTTCGAATTTCATTGTCTTCTAGTTTCACTAGTACATCCAGAAAAGGAATTTCTTTTGACTCTATTGTGCTGGTGAACTGAAGGTGTTCATCAAGTGTGTTTAGTTGGGTTATTTTCTGTTCGAGCATTTCCCTGGTATTCTGCCATATGAGGAAGATGTCATCTATGTATCGGCAGTACATAGTTACGTTGTCATGCCATTCAGGGTCAGTCAATAGGTGCTCTTCCTCAAATTTCGCCATATAGGTATTGGCGTAGGCCGGTGCCCCCGAAAATCCCATAGATGTCCCTTTGTTCTGTAAAAAGAACTCATTTTTGTATTTAAAGTATCCATGGTGGAGACAAAAGTGTAGTAATTCAAGTAGGAATACCTTGTCTGCTCTTATTGTTTCTTGTTTTAAAAGGGCCCATTCGACAGCTTCAATTTCTCCTCTGTGGGGAATGGATGTATATAAGGCTTTTACATCAAGACTGCATAATAAGAGTCCTTCCTTGAACTGAACTGTAGTCAATTTTTGTAGGAAATGTGTTGTATCTTTGATATATGAGTACCAGGTTTGTACAAAAGGTTGCAAAAAATGGTCGAGGTACTTTCCCAGGGGTTCGAAGATCGTTCCACACCCTGCTACTATTGGGCGAAAAGGAGGTTTCTGAAGGTCCTTATGAAGCTTGGGTAGCATGTATATGTTAGGTTGTTTAGGGTGCTGTACTGTAAGAAATTGTCTTGTCTTCATAGAGATCCATTTCATGTTCTCTGCCTGGTCTAGCAGTTGGTTCAGAGTCTTTCTCAAATCCTCTATGGGATCTTTGTCCAATTTAAGGTAAATTTCTGTGTCGTTAATGTGAGCTTGCACGCTCATTTCGTAGAATTGTTGATCCATAACCACAATGGCGCCGCCTTTATCAGCTCTCTCAATGTGAATATGAGGATTTTCAGCCAGTTCTTTCAGTGTTTGTTTTTCATATATAGAAAAGTTTGTGGTTCTCTTTTTCCAGGTGTTAATTTTCTTGATGTCATTCAATACTAAATTCTCAAATGCATCCAGGATCTTATGTGAAGTTGGGGCCACAAAGGAAGACTTGGGTCTAAACTCCTCAAATTCGATATCAGTTGAGGTGGTTCCAGAGTCTGGAATATTTTTGAAAAAGTATTTCAAACGCAAGATTCTCATAAACTTGAAGAAATCGATTTCTGTCTCAAGTTGATTGGTGTTGTAGGTGGGCACGAAGTTGAAACCTTTATTTAGTACTTTAACTTGCTGGTCAGTGATAACTTGAGCAGAGATGTTAACCACTATGTTTGTTTTGTGCTCCTCAGATTTGGTTTTATTATTTCTTTTGCCTCTCCGGGTTTTCCTTTTTGTCTGCCTGGTGGTTGGCTTGTATCTCCGTCCTGTGGAGAAAAAGACGTTTTAGCACCTGTCGCTCCTCCAGTACTTGTTTCACCAGATGTTCCTGCAGCTGTTTGTATAATAGGAGGTGTTCTGTTAGGATTTGTTTCACGTTCTTTAATTTATCTAATAGTAATTTTTACCCCATGCTATCCAGCGCTTTTCCTACTGTTGCACTCACTGGAGTGGGAATAGTAATTTTTCCCCCTATGCTATCCAACGCTTTCCCTACTGTTGCACTCATTGGAGTGGGAATAGTTATTTTTACCTCTACGCTACCCAGCGCTTTCCCTGCTGTTGCACTCATTGAAGTGGGAATAGTCATTTTCACCCCTACACCATCCAGCGCTTTCCCTACTGTTGCACTCACTGGAGTGGGAATAGTAATTTTTACCCCTTCGCTATCCAACGTTTTAACTACTAATGTTTTTATTTTGTTATTAAATGTATATATTTTTTTTTAATAGTTTCATGTGTTAATTAAATATAGAAGATTTTATTTAAAATTATTTATTTATGTGTTTATTTTATTTTTATATAATTAAAAAAGTTTATAAATTAAAGATAATAGTTAGTAAAATGTATTTAAGTAAATATATGTATATGTAAATATTTGTTTCTGTTTATATTTAATAAATTAAGTTTATGTGTTATAATTAATTTAAATATATATTGAATGTAATACATTTTGTTAATAATATTAATATTTTATAGTTAATTTATTTTAAATTATGTTACTTTTTTAAAGTCGATATTTTTTGCATCTATATTTTTTACATCAATATTTTTGAGTCGATATTACTGTACTTACCTGTTTAAGTATAGGAATTCAATATTTTTGTAATCAAGATTTTTACATCGATATTTTTTTCATCTATATTTTTGTTATCGATATTTTAACATGGAACCATAATAAATCGGACATATTGGTTATGGGATGTAGGGGATTTGGGTCAAAGAAAGTGTCTTATTTGATGAAAAAGGGCCAAGGGGGCCATTAGTGGCAGGAAAAATAAGTTTGATGGCAATAGTGGTTACGTCTGTGTTTGAATTTGCCTCCAGATTGGGCACAAAACCAACTGATGCTCTGATTAAAATCTTTTGCCCCAAATGCATCTCTATTGTAAGTTATGGCAGTGACATGTGGGGATTCAGAGATACTCCTGAACTACAAATAATAGAAAATAGGTTTATGAGGCTTTTATTAGCTTTGCTGAATTTTACCCCTCCTAATATTGTTCATGAAAAAACTAGGGGTAAGATGCATGCAAAATGCTATGAAGTTGAACATGAACACATACACATACCAACTCAATAATAAAGTACATAAGTGGCTGGGAACTGGCAGCTGCAGAGAGACAAGAAGACCGCTCCTTAAGGATCTTCAAGAGGTGCTGAGGAATAATTGTCCCGGAGGAGCATTCTGCCAGGATAACTGCCTTTCTTGTCATGCAGAAAGTCATTGGAAACTTCAGGGAGCAGTGGGGTAAGTTTATAGACCTTGTAATAGTCTATTGGCTTTTTTTTTAGCACAACCCCTGCCACTCCCCCTGCAAGTTTGTTGCAGTTGCCATTTTGTGGACTGCCAGGTCCACAGCTATTCACCAGAAGGAATTGTTGGATCTCAGACCAACGACTAGATCTATGAACATTTGCTATGGCCTTATTCATAATTGTTTCTTCAAGGTTACCTACAAAGCAAATTATTTTATCAGGAACAGCGGTCCTTAGCTTGACAAATAAAATTGTAAATGGTAAACATAGACTTAAATAAGTGCTATGGCGTAGTTTTCTCCAATGTCCAGCCGGACAAGGAAGTATTTATTTTCAAAGTTGTACAAGGATTTGCGAATACGTGAAACAAGAATCAAAAATACTGGGCACAAGCCTGTACCAAGTCAAGGAGAACAAACAATAAGGGGAAAGAATAAGGAAGGTTTAAGCAGGCAAAAGAGTTGGAGCAAGTGGCGGCTTACAATACAATGCAATCTTGTGCAAGCACAAACCAACAGTGACTGCAATAATTATATACAGATGAGACATGCAGTACTGTTATTCTTGTTTCACGTATTCGCAAATCCTTGTACAACTTTGAAAATAAATACTTCCTTGTCCGGCTGGACATTGGAGAAAACTACGCCATAGCACTTATTTAAGTCTATGTTTACCATTTAAAATTTTATTTGTCAAGCTAAGGACCGCTGTTCCTGATAAAATGACGAATTACCCGAGGTCCTTTGCTACCTAAAATGGGTTCCCTTGTTCACTATACTGCACCTACAGCTGACAGGGCTCGCTACATGATGGGTGTGCTGCCAAGGGCTGCATACAAAAAAATGTTAATAAATAAAACGTACCTTGCCACCGGGTCCTGTGTCTTCTTTCCTGCTTGCCTGTGTGTGACTCCAGGTCGGAAAGGAAGCAGCCAGGCTCCCACATCTAAGCCCATCACAACGCTCCAATGGAGCATTGATGAATGCTGCAATGCGGTCTGCGTGGAGAACAGGGGAGTACGCATTACTGTTTTGGACAGCCCGAGAGGGCATTCAAAACAGTCATTGTGTACTCAGGAGTGGGTAAACCACTCCTCCACTGACCTGCTCCATAAGCAGAGCAGCCCTGCCCACCTGCCAGCAGCAAAGAAAACCAAAATTGGTAATAACTAAAAGGTATTACTATTTTATGTTTTTGCTTCTCGCACTGTGAGAAAGCATTGGGGCGACGCTCCCTGCCATAGCTGAGGAGCCCCCATTGTTACAAAGACAAGTCAACAACAACTTTATGATTCTGCAGAACTAAAGAAATTCATACACATGCATAAAGGAGAAGATATAGAACTCTTTAAATCTTAAAATGGTTACTGCATGATTTGTAATGCTGAATTTTTCCTTCCTACTTGCAGATCCCAAGTCGTTCCCTGTTTGATATATCAAGACGCTCCTTCTTCTTTTGTCCTTTTGTTTCAGTGTTAATATTATGTCCATCTCCATGATCCCATGTAATGTTTAGTAAGTTTCCTTTTTTTGTATATCGTTAAATGATCTTATGTTTTTTTTTATGTTCCTTTCTGTATTTAATATTCCTCCATTACATGTTCTCATCTTCTCTCTCTCTCTCTTCTGGCTTCTCCTTCAGAGTGGTCTCTAACCGTCTCGCTCCTCCCTTTCACCAACATTATCTCTTTGTGTTTGTAATATCCTAACCTGACATGTGCTATGCTGTGTCAGTGGAACCCTGCATCAGTGATGCAATATGGAATGTTGGGAGTAGTAAATGTCAGTTAGATTGGGGCTGAGTGCCTGGTAAGGTACTCCTGGTGGGGCTTACAACTATTATATCTCTAACTTGTAACTAACTCCAATAAATTACTTGGAAACATCAAGATCATCTGTCAACCTCGTTATTACAGTGTTCTTCCACTACGCTTAAAGACTTTTCGTCATCGTTTCCCTTTGTTTGCAACTGGGGAGTCTTACTACTCCCCTTTTTCTTCCTTCCTCTTTCCTCTTACTTCTTTCTTATTCTGTTTCTTTCTTGACTTTTGGTTTTACATATCTTTCTATACAGTGCCTCTTTCCTCATGTAGCTTTGTATATTTTACATATTATTGCTGATTAAGTTCTGTTTCAGTTATAGGTTTACTAATGCTTTTCTAATGCTTATTATATATCCTACCTATGAGTAGTATACGTATTGTATCCTGGAATGTTAAAGGCCTTCTCAATCCTGTTAAGATGCAAAGGGTGTTATCTAACCTATCAAGATTAAATTGTAAAATTGCTTTATTACTAGAAATGCATCTTCAAGAATAGTACAACGCTTCCCTGCATAGACTGTGGGTTGGGAGTGTTTTTGTCTCTCTGCAGTAAGTAACAAAAATGGTGTCTTAATAATATGCCACAAATCTTAATGTAGGTCAAAGATGATGCTGGATGATGCTGATTCTGGATGTAATGTCTATTGGCCAAATGGAGTAGATTTGTTATTTTGAAATCACATCAACCGCAACAGTTAGGTCCAGTAACCCCTTCTTGCCCTTTGGTCCTCTGAATGGTGTTCTGATAAAATGTGTATTGCATGCAGCCATTTTCTGTCTGTTCTTCATGCATCCTTCTTTGCTGGCTATGTTGTAAGCAAGATTTTGTGCAGCCACAGAGACAGAGAATGAAAGAGAGAGAGAGAGGTGGAGAGAGAGTATTAGAGAGATAGAGGTACATTAGAGGCCAGTGCTGAATTCACAAATACATCTTGTTTCTGACTGAGACCTGGCTGTACTCAAGCTCCGATCCCGACGTAGTCCAAGCTCTCCCTCCAGGCTATTCGATTCAGCAACGGGACAGACCGGGTGGCAGAGGCGGCAGAATCGCAATTATTTATAAAAATCCCCTCATCTGTTGCATCCTGGAGAGCCCAATTCTGGACTGCGAGAACGCCCACATTGCCATCGAGCTCTCCCCCTCAAAATCATTCTCCGGTATCCTCTTTTCCCGCCCTCCCGCCCCCCCCGGTATTCAGGGAAAATTTTGTCACTCACTACTGGAAACTGTAATCTCATTAGCCAGCACGTCATCCAACTTTACGCTTCTTGGAGATTTAAACCTCCATTTTTGATGATCCATCGGACAAGGTGGATGGAGAACTCGCACTTGATCTCACAGCCTATCATCTTTACATCAAGAGTCACAAAGCCACACATGAGAAAGGTCATCTGCTAGACCCAAATTTTTCAAACATAACACTACTAAAAGTAACGGACCCAGTCCCCATCCCATGGTCAGATCATTTTTTAGTACCTTTTAACCGGCACATCCCCTTGGAGGACTTCCATGTCCTGGCTCCACGCATTTTATAACGACAATGGCTCAAACTAGTCTCAGAGGATTGGAAAAGCAAACTTAAATTATCTACACCCACCTTTGACCCAGATCCATCAAAAGCAGACAAACAATTTTCTTCTTGGATTGAGAACTCCTTGGACAGAGTATCACCACGGAAAACCTTGCTAAAAAAAGTGGTGTAATATTTAAATCACCTTGGTTTACCCCTAAGCTCCGGAATATGAAGAAGCAATGAAAAAGACTAGAAAGAGCATGGAGAAAGGATTTTGCCTACACAAAAAAAAATAGAATATAGATCTTCCATCATATCCTACAAAGCTATCCTCAAAACTACTCGGGCAGCCTTTTTTGATAAAAAATTCAATCTGCGGCCAATTCCGCTAGGGAAACATTCAGCATTGTAAAAAAACTTCTAAAAATCCCTGAACCTGCCCCCCCGACCTATTTTGTCATCCATGTAATAAACTAGCAGAATTTGTCGATACAAAAATCATTCTTACAGTCCTTCCAGCCACCAGTAATGATCAATTAGCAGAGCCCCATTCAACAGAATCCCTAGGAAACAACCTTCTCCTAGGTGTATTCACCCCATCACGGATAAGTTACTTCCCTCCATTCTAGAATCCATTAAAAGTGGCTCTCCACTTGACCCAGTTCCCATCAATATTCTGAAGTCAGCCGCCCCCATTATCTACTCCCCGATCTCCGAACTAATCAACATCTCCCTAACACAGGGTATTTTGCCCCAGAGTTAGAAAACGGCCACAGTAAGGGCACTACTAAAAAAAAAAAACATCTCGATCCAATCGAGATGAGCAACTATCGCCCCATCTCGCTATCACCAGGAATTAGCAAGGTGGCGGAGAAATTCGTCAATCGCCAGCTCTCTGCCTTTTTGGAGTCTGGAGGACACTTACACCCCTCCCAGACGGGCTTTCGCCCTGGCCAGGGCACTGAGACAGTGCTGATAGCAGTTGTGGAAGAGGCAAAAAAGATTCTTGATTGAGGAGGATCAGTAGCCGTGATCCTTCTGGATCTGAGCGCAGCGTTCGACACACTGAACCACCGGATGCTGGCACACCGGCTAAACAGAATAGGAGTCACGGGCTCAGCTCTATCCTGGCTGATATCATTCCTGTTAAATAGAATGTTCGTGAACGATTCCACTCGTGAGTGGGGTCCCTCAGGGCTCATCCCTGAGTCCCACCCTTTTTTACGTTTATATGTCCCCACTGGAGCAAATTGTCGCCCCTTATGGTATCAAACTGGTCACCTATGCAGATGATACGCAACTGGTTGTATCTCTGAACCAGTTTGACCAATCCCCGGAGAACCTGCGTTCCTGTCTTGGAGAAATCACCAACTGGATGAACACAGCCCACTTGAAGCTTATCAGCAAAAAAACTGAGCTCATGGTCCTGGACAACCAGTTAAGATTTACCCCAAGTTCGATGTGGCCGACCTCCATGGGTCCTGCTCCCACCCCGAAAAAAGAGATCAAAAGCCTGGGTATCTGGCTCGACCAGGACCTTGCCTTCCATACCCAAGCTAAGAAAACAGCGGGAGCCTGTTTTGGTCTACTCCGAACTGCACGAAAAATACTTCCCCTCCTTCCTGCCAACTCTAGAAAACTCCTGATTCAGGGGCTCATTCTCTCTAGACTGGACTATGGCAACGCTCTTTATTTGGGCACTCCAAAAAAAGTAATGTCTAAAATCCAACTAGTCCAGAACTCCGCAGCCTGGCTTCTTACAGGTACAAACTCCCTGTGCTCTGCTAGGCCCGCTCTAAATGCCCTACTCTGGTTTCTGATTCAGGAAAGAATCAATTTTAAATCTATTTGCATTAGACATAGAATTCTTCAGGGCAAGGGTCCCCCAATTCTGCGACCATTGATTAAACCATACAAAGCCAATAGAGAGCTTCGCTCTGACCATCTTTACTTAGCTGACTTACCCAGAGTCAAGAAGCCACGCACAGGGTCCGCCTTTTCTCTTATAATGCCCCCAGACTCTGGAATTCTCTACCATTCAGCATTGTTAGGGAAACCAACCTATCCACATTTCGCAAGCTCATTAAAACATGGCTTTACCCATAATCTTCTCTGGCCTATTAGTCTACCACCGCAAGCGCTGGGACACCAACGGGTAGTCATGCGCTATACAAATCCAATCCAAATCCAAATCCAAATCCAAATAGACTTTGGTAGAGAAATAATGTATGAGTATGCACAGGTTTTGCAACTCTCCAATGTGTTACATTGCTTTATTTACCTGCTTTGTTTGACTTGTGATTCTGAATCATGGTGACAGATATTCATCTTGAGAGAAAGGGACAGCTGGCAGATCACATTTCTATTCAAATGAAAGAGAGCTTATAGTGTAATTGATACTACACATTTACAAACAACAATTTACAAACTCAACAACCCTTTCTAGCTTTCAGAACATTTCCTGAGATCGGTTTGAAGAATTAAGAAGCAGGGTAAAATCTGGCTCCCCCAAAGACCCCAGACCCTCTAAAATCCCAGATACCTTTCTCTCCCTGCTCAACCTCTCCCTGGAGCAAGGGGTGGTCACAAGTGCTTTGAAAGAGACAGTGCTAGTCCCACTTCAAAAGAAAGCCAAAGTAGATCTTATTCTACTGAATAATTACAGACCCATAGCGCTCCTCCCATATCCTGCAAAAGTGCTTGAAGCACACGTAGCAAAACTCATTTGCACATTCATCAAAGAGACTAAATTATTGGATTCTCACCAGGCAGGTTTCAGACCGTCACACTCGACTGAATCAGTCGTCTTAAGCGTAGTGGATGACCTGAAGGAGGGAGCAGACAGGGGGTGCACACAGGCATTGGTACTGCTCAACCTGTCTGCTGCATTCAATACCGTTGATCATACCATGTTGGCGAATAGAATGGCAGCAGCAGGCCTGAGAGGTATGCCCCAGGATTGGATGATTTCAATCCTAGGGGACCGCACCCAGTCTGTTAGGCTGCCACCCTTTAATTCAGCCAGGGTCAATACCACCTGTAGTGTTCCTTAAGGCTCGTCTCTTTCCCCCCACCTACTAAACCATTATATCTGCCTCTTGATCCACTCCCTTCAAACCAGGAGAGTAATGGTATATAATTATGCAGTTGATATGCAGCTGATATTCCCGATAGACAGAGGAATCTAAGGCCTTCTTTCAAAATACCATGCTCTTTATTCAAGATTGGATGGACCGCAACCATCTTAAATTAAACTCTGACAAAACAGAGATATTCATTTCTCACAACAGACTCCATTATTGTATGCCAGGACACTGGCCAGCTGCATTGGGCACTCCACCTATCCCTTAGAATTCTGCCAAAAGACAAAATCAACGCAAACTTATCCATGCATGAACAGATCAGCCTGGTCACTTCCTCATGCGTTTATCATCTAAGGACTTTCAAGAAAATCAGGAGATGTTTTTCCTAGGGAGGCAAGCATGGTGATCATGCTGACCTTAATTAGGTCCAGGCTGGATTACGTCAATGCTATCTATTTGTGTCTCCCTGCCAATCAAACCCATAGATTGCAGCTGATTCAGAATCAGGCAGCCAGATGATTTTTCCAGCAACTGAGACACTGTCATACTAAGCCACTAATGAAGCAGCTTCACTGGCTTCCTGTGACCCAGCGGTCTATGTTTAAGACAGGCTGCATGATTTTCAACGCGCTCCACGAGACAGGCCCTACATTTATTTTCACAAAGATTTCATGGTACCTTTCCAAATGGAATCTCAGATCAGCCTCAATTAATATGCTCATTATCCGTAGATTTAAGCGTAAGAAAATTGGTGGTTCTTGTTTCTCTGTACTCGGCCCAAAACTCTGGAATTCCCTACCGATTGATATCAGACTAACATTGGATCACATTGGTTTCAGGAAGAAACTGAAAACTTGGCTGTTCACCCAAACCTACTGTTAGAGTGTACTTCAGGATGGTTTTTCCTACCTCCGATAGCGGCAAGAGAGCTTTTGGTGAACGAGCGCTTAATAAATCCTCCAAACATAAACATAAACATTAAAAGCATTGTGGAAAATTAGTACGGTCTGGTAAACATTATCTGCGCCATCTTGCCTTTTTCCCTGATGCCACACTTTTTGTCGTGCGCACCCGCCATTTTAGGTGCCTCGATCAGAACAACCCTTTTTGCATGCCACTGGCCCCCGGCATAGCCCTCCTCCCTCACAAAGCCCGCACTCTGACAAACCCCCGCTCGCACATGCCTTGGGTCATAAACCCCACTTCAGCGCAGCTCTGCCTCAGAACCCCATCCTGTCCCCAGCGCGACACCTCCCTTCCTTCCTTTTATGGTCCCAGGCCCTTTTTGATACAAAACCCTTTTCCTGTGTGCCCGTTTGTCTTCCTCGTTCCCAGGCCGACACCTAGCTCTGCCGATACTGTTCCTTGCCCCTCCCCGTACAGTAGAAAGCTTCCCTCATCAAAGGACCCCCGAGTTGATCAAAGCCCTCACCCTATGAGATCCGACCAAACCCCCCACATTCCATGAATCGGCGGAATGTCCAGCTGCGCGATAATCATCACCTGTTGTGACCGGGGTGGGGACTTCAACTGTAAATATGTGTGGGAACGGGCCTGTAGGGGAGATTCAGAGGATGTCCTTTCATACTTCAAAACATTACAAAACTGTGTTACCTGCAATAAAATTCATTTAACTGTGTATAAGAGGCCAGGCCTCAGAGATGCGGGTAGAGCACCTCATGACGATACCTGCTGTCTGAACTGATGTGTTCTCCTCCGGAGAGAATAAACCTTGTTTCCTGCCTTCCCGTCTCCAGCGCCTGCCTCTTCATTGATTAATAATTCGTGGGTTAAAGAGGCGATACCGCCGGGCAAATATCGATTGTCCCTTGACCTTAGGTTTAACAATTGGCGTCCCAAGCGTGGGGCCCATCAGCGACTCGTGGATCCAGTGGGAGAGGTCCTGACGACAGAGTGAACGACTGCAACGATCGGGAGAGCTCTTGCCCAATAGACCCTCGTCTGGCAGCCGATCATCCGAACTTCACTGGTTCCGAACAGACCTCTCTCGAGTGATCTACGGTCCTGACTGGGAACCATCAGGAGTGCTGCAAGGAATACAAAGAAAAGAGGACGATCGGGCGCTGGATTCGGAAGACAAGAAACTGTCCATACGGTCCGGGTAAGGTCGTGTAGACACGACGAATCACGAAATAATTAATTAATTGTTCAGAAAATACTAGTATTACTCTTTGTTGACCTATTTGGAGATTCACTGTCTGCACACGAAGAAACAGTAGGCTCTTTCTCTTTGCAAACAGTGAAGGATAAGTAACGCAGCCGTCGTGCCTATCTTTCTCCCCCACTGATTAATTATTTATTAACGGACACTGATTAACTGTTTTTGACCCCGAACTACTGTTCGCGGATTGTTTTCTGGAGATTCTCTGTCTGCAAACAGTAAAGAACAGGTTCCCCTTTGCAGATAGTGAAAGGGTAGAGGAAGCAGACCTTTTGCGAATCTACTTATTCTCCCCACTGAATTGTTTTTTTATTTTTATTGGTTCATGAGGTATTCACTGCCTGCAAACAACGCAGAATAGAAATATTCTGTCTAGTCTTTGCGCGCAGTGATAAGATAGGCAGTGCTGACTTTTTGTCCCTCGTTGTGAGCTGTCATGTCTGTCTTCTCCCCACTGGTCGATAGCTGGTTCAGCCCGGACCGTTTATTAGAGGTGGATCATCTAGCTCCGCTGGAAGGCACCCCTAATAAAGACATGTTCATAAACTATGGATTAGTTACCATAGCCTATAGTAAACTGTGGCACAGGTATACCAAAGAAAGTCAAGAGAAACAGTGGCCACTGATAGGATCCTTCGATCTTGATAAAATAGAAACGTTAGAAATAGCCCTTCGTGATAATAAGACAACGCCTATTATGCTCGACTGCCTCGGTATGTGGCGCAAAGAAGCAATGCAACGAAAGAATAGAGACGAGGACAGAGCAGGTAAAGGAACATATCGACAGGACGACCCCAGAACACAACGTCCCGAAAGTAATCCCCCGACACTACGCACAGGACGGCCAGACTTAGGGCAAAACCAATGTGCTTTTTGTAGATATGCCGGGCACTGGAAAGCCCAATGCCCGACTCTACTGAACGTGAGTAGGAGCAGAGGACCGACAGGAATAACAGGCCGGCAGAAAGGGAAAAGGCGCGAGACAAAGATGAATCAGACTGACTTGAACAGGCCAGATAGAACCACCACGTTCGATTACGCCCGATGGCACAGATTTCGCCAAGCCGATTTCAGCGACATGTTCGAGTCCTCATAGATCCAACAACGATAAGACGGGAAAACCCAGTGTAGCTCTAAATTGACAGACGACAAACCCCGAAGAAAACAGAAAGAATAATGTACACACATGATCAGGCATCCTTACGTTTAGCCAAGTAGGGAAAAGTTTAGGGTATTTCGAGGTAAGGGTTACACAAGTATCCTTCGCCGATAGGACTAGGGATATTGCCAATGTCTGAAAACCTACTACCTCCTTTCTTCCGCATCCTTATAGGCATATAACTAAAGCCTGCCCCATTGCTCTAACAAAAAGTATGCGCAGCATATAGAAATAAGATAATTATGGCCAATAACTGTTTTATGTTTGTCTTGGGTCTTTTATATAATATTTGTACTGTCTCCCCGTCTGAGTTTGTGTGTACGTGATGCATGAATCTGCGTCATCCCTCTGCCTGTGTTACCATGGTGCTTAAACTTCTGTTAACAGAAGCTTTAGCATGGAATAACCTGGAAAGAAAGGAATGGGAAAACGAAATCCGTAGGCCACTGATGAACTTGAACTTTTATTTAACATAACGAACAAGAAACAAATAACAATACGTAATAATAACACCTATTAATGCCCTAACAACAGAAAACGTTCGAAACAAGAACGGTAAACTAGAAAATGAAAGTCAGCAGAACATTCGCCCCCCCCATTCTGGAACCTTCCAAAGTAGGGCAGGGTTACGGCTACGCCCAACCGGCAGCTACCCATATAAGGCGGGTCCTGCTGCCAACAGTCGGCCAGGAAATCGTAACATAGGGTGGAGCCGGAGGAGAGACAAGGGCCAGCGGGACCCAGCCAGGGGATCACCTTGACCACACCGGAGAGTCGTAGGGGGGGGAATGTCTATGTCCTCGACCCCCCTCTCTCTCTCCCCCAGTCCGGCCACGGTGGCGCGTGGGAGTTGCATGTAGTCCCGCCACATGTCTTCCCGGTCCGGCCACCAATGGCCAGGGACTGGGGCCAACTGGATCCGGCTGCAGCCGATGAGCCAAGGAACCCGTTGATGGGGCCAGAGCAAGGGGCGTCCGGCAGACATCCACCGGAAGCCCGGTCCAGAGAAGGACGGGACACTTCTTTCTTTTCTCCTCCGTAATGGCCGCAGCAGCACTTGAATAATGGCTGCGACAACTCTGGGGGGAGGGATGTCTTGTACATACCTCCGCGAAAATTAGTCCAGGTCGGGCTGGGAGGGAGAGGCGACGCGGACGAGCCTCTCCCACCTCCACGGATAGGAGGTTTCCCAGCCCCCGGCCCAGCGCCGAACTCCTCCAGCCAGGCGGTGGTGCCAATACCTGCGTAGCACCGAACATACCATGGTGGCGCCCCAGTACATGCGCAGCACCGAACATGCGCCGCAGGTGGCCATACTTCCGCAGCACTGGGCATGGGACTTGTGGAGCACAGGGTGTGGAGAGACCATCATGCATGCCCATGAAAGAGAGTGGCATGGAGTGCACCGGGAGAGGGAGACGGCGCGAACGAGTCTCCCTCGCCCCCCAGGTGGGGGCACCACAGCTGCGCCCTAGCCGAACGTCCTGCTTCCACAACACGGAGTTCCATTCCCTATTTGTCCCCAGAAAGGTCTCTTCCACTCTTGCAGACTCGACGAGGGGGGCTGCTGCAGGGCCTCAAAATGGCGTCTGGGTCCGCTGGAAGGCGGGTCTCGGCTGCTAGAGTAACTTTGACTAGCAATGTAACTAGGACGCTTGCCCACCGGGGCACGAGCCCCCACCTCCGACAGCACCCCCACAGCCTTGAAGATTCTACAAAAGTCCCAGGAGCCCTCGGCCCGTGCAGGTTTCCGGTGAGGGACAACTGCCTTGATCGCTAACGAAATAAGCATGACATAGCCACTCCTTCTGTTAGCATGAATTCTCGAACTGCCGAAAAGGACTCTGGTCCAACTGCCGGTTGTAGGAAACATTTTTTTTCCTTGATACTACTTCCGGACCAACCCGGCCCCGCCCAAAATGGCGCCGGTAACAATAGGAACTTACGAACGCCTCGTGGTGTTTTCTTTTGCTAAAAAGACTCGATGTTCCGAGATATGTTATGATCCTTTGTACACCTGACGGAAAAGAGGGAGGATTCACTCGACGAACATATAAAAGGACCGCGTGAAAAATGTTTTTCAAATGTACGATTCATTATGATATTTTCATGTCTGACATGTAACCTCGCTTATGACGCACTCCCATGGTATACCTATAGGAATTTGATTACAACTAGTCCAACTGTGTTTCCAATTATGAAATGAATGCCCCTTGGTCCCTCAACTATTCGATAGACGTTTTTAGTTCCCTGCAAATGAATGAATGAACCTTTTTAAAACATGTTTTTAATCCCACAAAATAGCCCCCCTACTGTACGCACTTTAGCCATTGCCGTATCCGGCCAACCCCGATCACACTGTCCTACCAACATGCTGAACGACTGTGAAAATAAAGGTTTTTGAAACTATGAACGGGTATTGCATGCTTTATTTAAAATGTGGGATCGGCGGGAGAGTTCTTTTCTGTGCACCCTACTTTGCTCTCTCTTTAAGGTTAATAGAAGATGGTTGCCCAGCCCCGGATGGAGGATCGAATCTGAGACACGACACTCTGCCGTCAAATATGCGACTGACTCAGGGACTCGCGCATGGAGAAAGACCTCGACTTCTGGGGATGGGTAAAAGCGAAATGGTGTAAAAGATGGAATATAAAGGATGGGTAAAGTGAAACGATGTAAATGATAGAATACTATAAAGATACGACACTCAAAGGTACTAGGGAACAGAGTTGACCGAAGAGCTGATAAACCTTAAAACATCACAGCGTTGAAAGAGGTTTAAGGACCCCGATAGTTACATACACCTACCAACTAGAAACCTCGCGCTAAGTGCTTCTGATTCTCTAACGTTTTCCTACTCACAGCCTATAAGGACACACTGCCCCCCCCCCCCTTGGCTCCAGAAACCACAACCCCAGGGATTCTATCCCGGGGAGATAAGACGAGTATGAGGTAAGTAAAAGACTTTCGTACCCGCGCTTTTGATATGCTCGAATGTTGTCCCCCTCCCCTCCTTTTTCCCCCCCCTGCAGGCCACATCGGAATCACGACCAAGGTATGGTGAAGATCTGAAGCCTCGCCATGTCTGATACACGAAGCGGACTAACACTGCCTGCTGGCACCTAAACACACCCACAAACTGCTCTTTTACCAAAAGAGCCAATAAATTGTATGACATGATGAAAGCGATCACCCTTAATCCGTGTTGCGTGAATGGACACCTGCCACGTATGTCTGAAACTATGAGATGATGTTTGTGTATGACTGACGCGTTGACTTAACTGGTTAAAGGACCGAGAATGCAAGAAATGCGACACAATGGTGCCCTTTTTTACTCGATGCATGTCCCCTGTACCCGGCCTAATGCTCGACCATCCCAAACTGCATGCTTTCAACCTTCTAACACGGACCCGTAATGTCTTATGTTATATAATGCGCTGAATAGCCTATCTTAATACACGGCCACTCCCCATGTCGCACGTGTACTATTTAGCTTGTTGTTGCACATCTCTCTCTCTCTCTCTCTCTCTCTCTCTCTCTCTCTCTCTCTCTCTCTCTCTCTCTCTCTCTCTCTCTCTCTCTCTCTCTCTCGCTCTTCCGAATGACTAGCACCTAAATTGGCAAACCGCCACCCCTAGTGCACCACCAATTGGCCCCAAATACCACAAGTATTTGCTCAAAATTTATCCTAAATAAAAATCACCCTGACGCCGTGTCACTACCTCTCCTTTCTGCTAAAAAAATTGATGAAACCGAGATTTGGCCATTAGGGAAAGGACAGGTAAGACGACTGAGGTTCCCTAATCTGACCCGAAATAAAGGAACTACATGTCAGCGGCTCCTGTATTATAAAAAGATGCCTCAGATAACGCGACCTTCCCCGTCCCGAATTGTCGCAATACCCAAACAGTAAAGGTGATCGAAACACCCTCATGTTCCCGGAACGCCCCCTGTTTCGTATCAGCTGCCCCAGACGAGAGTTATAAAACTGTCCCTCACCCCCGGTTGTAAGAGACGGGTCGATTTACGCCCTTACCACAGTTTTCTATGTCCCTAGTTGTTTTCCATAAAACCCCGTTTTTTTTAATTAAGTAGTCAGGTTGTAAGAGGCCATGTAGAAACTAGAACGATGTTTGCAAAATTAAGATTAGAACGAAGTGAAGAAATCGTTGCAATGAACCCTGTTGAAAGTAAAATGTTTAGCTGAAAGGCAGGATGCATTGATAGAATGAAAAATGTTTAGCCTATGTTCATCTCTCAGAAAGATACCTATCAGACCATGGTGATAGCACATTGCGTTTTTTTATATAAAGCCCAGAAGAACGGTATAGCTTTGTAAAGCTCGTACTAGGAAGGTGGGTCTCCGTCAGAAGAACTGACGTAACTGTAATGCAATAATAGGTACCAGATCTCGACCCACGACCAACAAACACCAAAGAAATGGTTGTGAAGGAAAGTTACCTACCTTCCCCGAGAAGCCTTGGACTACCAAACCAGTACTATCACTTAGAGTCAAGTTCTGAAGGGGTACCTGACCAAATTGCTCAGGATCTATAGTAGATTGGGCTCTGTGACATCAGGAGTAAAAGGCCTCAACCGCCACAGTTGGGCCCAGTAACCCCTTCTTGCCCTTTGACCCTCTGAATGGGGTTCTGATAAAATGTGTATTGTATGCAGCCATTTTCCTTTTGTTCTTCATGCCTCCTTCTTTGCTGGTCATGTTGTGAGCAAGATTTTATGCTGCCACAGAGAGAGAGAATAAAAGATAGAAAGAGTATTAGAGAGATAGAGGTAAATTAGAGGCCAGTGCTGAATTCACAAATAGACTGTGGTAGAGTTATAATGTATGTATGTGTACAAGTATTGCGACTCTCACATGTGTTACATTGCTTTATTTACCTGCTTTGTTTGACTTGTGATTCTGAATTATGATATTCATCTTGGGAGAAACGGACAGCTGGCCGATCAACTTTCTACTCAAAATAAAGAGAACTAGTTTAATTGGTACTACACATCATACCTCCAGGTAACAATATGTCTAAATTGACTACATTTTATAAGCATTCTGCACAAACTGATTGTGCAGAGTTAAAAACATTGCTGCATTCATTTACTAAAATAACATTCTTCCCTGTAAAACAAAATTCATTATTCACCAACATGTCTAATTTATACTTACGAACAGCGATTGTTAAATTTAAAATAAAAAAAACTGGTTTGTTCATTTTCCTCACATTTTCTAAAATCCATTTTTTCACATCTGATTCATCCTGCCTGGTCAAAACAAATGGCTTGAGTGCATGTTTAATTCTCTCTTTAAAAAAAAAAAACTTGTTTTCAAATTGCTTTAAAAATACATCTCTTTATCTAATGTTCAAATATGTTACAAAGATGGCAAAAGGACACCTTTTAACTCCTATTCTGTGTACCTCTTTCCTACTTCATTTTTTCAAACTATCCGAGCTGCTCTCTGTATCTCTCAATCCCCCTTTAGCGCTGCCCCTCCTTTCTAAGGCTGCTGCGGAACCTGTTGGGTCCCTTGCCAAAAATAACAAGCAGAGCCTTGTTCCTCTGCTGCCTTAGCCCCCACCTTATCTCCTCCAAGGCCGAAGTGCAATGCACGCCTGCCAATTTTCATCTGCTCCCATTTGCTCTGCGAGTCTCCTCATGGGGTCGGAAAGGAAACCTGTGCCTTTGCAAGCCTCTCAAACATCTATCTCAAAGAAGCTGTCTGTGTCTACTATGGCGAGGCACTGGGATGACCCCTCCCAATGGAATTCCTCCTCAATCTTCACAGAAAGCCTGAGCTCTTCTCAGTGCTGCTGGATGATCTCACTGCAAGCCTCCCAAACATCTATTTAAAAGACGCAAGCACTTCACCATCACTGACTTTGTATTTCATTTCTCCTCCTGCACCAGATTTTTACGTGCCATCCACTCCCAGGACGCATTTCATGTCTGAAAGGGAAACCAGCCTCACATTTTTTTCTAAACCCTTTCACCTCTTGTCAGAACGAAATAGAATTCACAAGCTAAACATTTTATTCAACACTAGTACACTCTGTCTCCCTATCTTCTGTTCTTATCTCAAAGCTATAAACTGTCCCCTGTTAGCCCATGAGTCTGTATTTCACTTGTCTTAGTGCACATTTAAAATGCGTGTCTGTGCAGCACAAACTCACACTGGCCTGAACAGTCACAGAACTGCCTTTGATTTAAAGGCACATTTCTTTTTTCCTTACTTTTCTCTCATGTTGAATCACTTCCTATGTTAAAATAATGTATACATTCTAATAATTCTAATCAAACCAAATTTTTAAATGTGTTATATTTTACAAATTAAGAACAACAAGGACAACAAGAAACTCATTCCAGTCATTTTCAGAAAAGGACGAAATTCATTAGTTTGCCTGGGAAAGCAATTGTAAATGCTCCTCTAGTTTTTCTTATCATGTTCTCAAAGAAACCAAACAATTCAAGCGCTTTTTCCAAAGATGTCAAACAAAGAACATCCCACATTTCAAGGTTCCAGTTAATTCCAACCTTTAAAAACACTGTCCTCCTATTAACCCTTCCTCTGCTTTTCCTATACTTATTTTGCATGAAACAAACCATACACTTTTTCTACCGCAGTCTGGTAACTTTCCCACTTATCTTTGCAATAATTTATTCTGACAGGTTAACATTAAAGAGGTATTTTTTGGCTCCAATATTCCATGTCTCTCATGTCTCAAATTCGCACTGCAGCTGAACATATTTTGTATACAATTGTTAACCGCATGCGCGCGGCGGCTTTTCCCGCTGTACGCGGCATTTTTTTTTAAAACGCGCGTTACATGACGAGCTCAGCTCGTCATCAGCGTGCGAGCGCCGAAGTGGGTAATAAACACTTGAAAGACATCCAGCCCTTTCTGCCTAACGTAGCAAATTATTTATAGGCACTTTTTACAAAACACACTTAAACACACATTCCAATTCTCATTCAACCCAGCACAATGAGCTCACTCACGGGCTAGCACATCATCTGGCTACCTCCCATCCAAATATACATGTTTATGAATTGGTATCTGAGAGTCTGCTTTTAATTTCTAGAAAACATATTTCTTCGCCTTTTAAATCAACGTTCACATCCTGCAACCGACTACGCCAAAAATATTTTGAATGTGGCTGCTCACCAATAAGCCATACCCAATCCCTGCACTCCCACCTGGGAGGCAAATATACCACTGCACCTTTGAAACACACACACACTTTGCACAGCACTCCCACTTTGGAGGCAAAAGACAAATTAAGGTGCTTTGAAATAACACACATGAGTTTATTAATGAGGGACTCTCTCTCTCTCTTCTAGAATAAGGCTTGGGGTTTATTACATAATACTCTCTAAAAAAAGGCTGTCTCAGATACCAAATGCATAAGATTTGAATATACGCAGCTAACTTATAATCTAAAGGCATGAATCAATAACTGAGCACACTATAATACTGATTAAAAACCAAACAATAACTGATATAAGATAAGATACATTGGATGTCCTGCAAGAGATTAGAAAAAAATATATATGTATATATACACAGTAGAGGATCACTCTGAATGTGCACCTCCCACTCCACAAAGAAAACACCTCAAATGATCACAGCCACTGGCTCACATCACAATGGCAATAACCATAAAACTCAATACATCACCTGATGCATACACTGCCCACTTCTGGCCGGGGGAAGTCTTCACACAGCCGGGGATCAGAACTCAGCATTCAGGGTTCAATCCGAGATAGACACGTCTGTCCTCGCTCAGAATAGAAACTTCCAGAAGACCAGAGGAGGCTCCCCTTTTTAATACAAATCCAAGCATAATGAAGCTTCTAGAAAGCCTGGCCGACTTGTTCTGATGAGAGCCCGTACCAGTCTGCTCCAAGGGCACGGCATCGGGTAATCAGGCCTTTGCTATGGCTTTGAGACATACCATGTGCATTCCTCTGATAAGAACCGGTTTTCTCTAGTCAGTAAAGTGCGAAAAACAGGAGGAATAGCTGAAAATGCCCTCCCCACTTTGCATCTACGTGCAAGCACAGAGAATAGCTTCAGTCATGAAAATGGAGTTAGTTAGGCCATGCACACAGAAAGGCCCAAACCAAGATGAAACTGAAAAGCAAGATGACATGAAAGCATGTCAAAGCTAATAAATAGTAAGCACTGCCATAAAGCAAGGTAGAGTCAGAAAACAGAATGACGTTAAACCATTTTAAAGCCAATAGTAAGAACTCATAATTCTTCATTTTTTCAAACTATCCGAGCTGCTCTCTGTGTCTCTCAATCCCCCTTTAGCACTGCCCCTCCTTTCTAAGGCTGCCGCGGAACCTGTTGGGTCCCTTGCCAAAAATAACAAGCAGAGCCTTGTTCCTCTGCTGCCTTAGCCCCCACCTTATCTCCTCCAAGGCTGAAGTGCCATGCACGCATGCCAATTTTTATCTGCTCCCATTTGCTCTGCGAGTCTCCTCATGGGGTCGGAAAGGAAACCTGTGCCTTTGCAAGCCTCTCAAACATCTATCTCAAAGAAGCTGTCTGTGTCTACTATGGCGAGGCACTGGGATGACCCCACCCATTGGAATTCCTCCTCAATCTTCACAGAAAGTCTGAGCTCTTCTCAGTGCTGCTGGATGATCTCACTGCAAGCCTCCCAAACATCTATTTAAAAGACGCAAGCACTTCACCATCACTGACTTTGTATTTCATTTCTCCTCTTGCACCAGATTTTTACGTGCCATCCACTCCCAGGACGCATTTCATGTCTGAGAAGGAAAACAGCCTCACATTTTTTTCTAAACCCTTTCACCTCTTGTCAGAACGAAATAGAATTCACAAGCTAAACATTTTATTCAACACTAATACACTCTGTCTCCCTTTCTTCTGTTCTTATCTCAAAGCTGTAAACTGTCCCCTGTTAGACCATGAGTCTGTATTTCACTTGTCCTAGTGCACATTTAAAATGCGTGTCAGTGCAGCACAAATTCACACTGGCCTGAACAGTCACAGAACTGCCTTTGATTTAAAGGCACATTTCTTTTTTCCTTACAGTTCTCTCATGTTGAATCACTTCCTATGTTAAAATAATGTATACATTCTAATACTTCTAATCAAACCAAATTTTTAAATGTGTTATATTTTACAAATTAAGAACAACAAGGACAACAAGAAACTCATTCCAGCCATTTTCAGAAAAGGACCAAATTCATTAGTTTGCCTGGGAAAGCAATTGTAAATGCTCCTCTAGTTTTTTTTATCGGCCGCCAGGACACTGGCCAGCTGCATTGGGCACTCCACCCATCCCTTAGAATTCTGCCAAAAGTCAAAATCAACGCAAACTTATCCATGCATGAACAGATCAGCCTCGTCACTTCCTCATGCGTTTATCATCTAAGGACTTTCAAGAAAATCAGGAGATTTTTTTCCTAGGGATCATGCTGACCTTAATTAGGTCCAGGCTGGATTACGTCAATGCTATCTATTTGGGTCTCCCTGCCAATCAAACCCATAGATTGCAGCTGATTCAGAATCAGGCAGCCAGATGATTTTTCCAGCAACTGAGACACTGTCCTACTAAGCCACTAATGAAGCAGCGTCACTGGCTTCCTGTGACCCAGCGGTCTATGTTTAAGACAGGCTGCATGATTTTGAACGCGCTCCACGAGACAGGACCTACATTTATTTTCACAAAGATTTCATGGTACCTTTCCAAATGGAATCTCAGATCAGCCTCAATGATCCATTATCCCTAGATTTAAGCGTAAGGAAATTGGTGGTTCTTGTTTCTCTGTACTCGGCCCAAAACTCTGGAATTCCCTACCGATTGATATCAGACTAACATTGGATCACATTAGTTTCAGGAAGAAACTGAAAACTTGGCTGTTCACCCAAACCTACTATTAGAGTGTACTTCAGGACGGTTTTTCCTACCTCCGATAGCGCCAAGAGAGCTTTTGGTGAACAAGCGCTTAATAAATCCCCCAAACATAAACATAAACATTAAAAGCATGACCTGCAGTGCATGGATGATGCCCATATGTCATTGAATGTACCTATTGAGAACGAATGACACAAGTCGTAGGAGTGCTTCTATTGTAAAAGGTGAATAGGGCCGTCTTGGAATTTCTCCCCATTTCATATTGTGTATATATTTGGTATATCTGTTGTGCGGGTGCATTTGTGTTTTTACGTAATGAGATTTTTAAATGTAAGAATTAAAAAAAATGAAAATTATAATAAAGTGCATGTTTTTTCGAACTCCTATGGTATTGGGGTTAGATTGAATATGTTGTTTTCTTTGATGATTGTTTGGTAGCTTACACTGTTACTAGGGATTTTGGGGGTGGGGGGGGGTTTGCAGAGCCCTGTGCTCTTGACTTGAGGGGTATCTCTGATTGCTTTGGTAGCTAGGTGTATTTGTGCCTGTGAATGGTACAGTACATGGAAGACTCTGAGTTCTATTTTGGGAGACTGAGGGTTGCATGATGAACTACATCAAGAGGAGGCAGAGGAATCCCCCCCAGACAGATTTGTGTGTTGCTACATTCCTGTATGGAGGGGCTCTCTGAACGAAAGGACAGCTAGGCTCTCCAGTACAATACAAATGGTGTTCTTTGATTCAGTGAGAGGTCACCAGGAAGGAAATGGGACTGATAAGAAAATCATAATAAGTTGGGCTGAGGCCATGGGGTAACCTTTTGATACATATATCACTATGGTTGACATCCAGGTGTGAGCCTCTAGTCACTCCCGTAGCCTGTGTTGTGGGGCTGTTACATTTGGGGTCGCTCCTGCTGTGACAGACTGCTTTCAGATGGAAGAGAGAGCAGAGGAGGATACACTTCAAAAAGAAGCGGACCACCAGCAAAAACTTTAAAGTTCTAGGCCCAGATTTACAAAGGGCTTTTGTCACTGTTGAAACCAGGTACCACACTGTGTGACAACCCCTTAAATGAGATTTGCTAAGCCACACAGAGCAATGTTGCATGGCATAGTAAATCTGGAGAAACACAAGGCAGCGCATTGTTGCTGCCTTATGTTATTCTGCCCTAGGAAGGCGGTCCATTGGGGGTCGCTCCTGCTGTGATAGACAGCTTTCAGAAGGAAGAGAGAGCAGAGAAGAGTGCACTTCAAAAAGAACGCAGACCACCAGCATAAACTTTAATGTCCCAGGCCCAGATTTACAAAGGGCTTTTGTCACCAATGTGTCACACCAGGTGACACACTGTGTGACAACCCCTTAAGTGAGATTTGCTATGCCATACAGAGCAACGTTGCGTGGAATAGTAAATCTGGAGAAACGCAAGGCAGCGCAATGTCGCTGCTTTACGTTATTCTACCCCTGGAAGCCGGTTCATTGGTGGATCTTTGTTGGTCCTAATCATCCAACCGGGATTTTTGCTGCATTTCCAGATTTACTTACACAAGTAAACCTGGGAATACGTCCAAATGCTATGCTTTTTCATGTGAGGCAGAACACGGAAAAATGTGCTCATTTCTCCTTTTTCCCCTCTTTCTATGTGGGCTGCATTTGGTAGCACTCTATACACAGAAAGAACAAAAGTCTCAGAGAAGTGATACCCTTCCTGCACGAAAATAATCTTGCCTGTGATGCAGTAGTCCTTGCACCATGGTGCAAGGTTACTTGTGTTTGTGCTAGGCTGCACTGTGTGCACCAGTGCAGGAATAGGAGGAATGCACCATATCTTAGTAGATATGTTGTCATTCAGGCCCTCTCCCTATCAAGGTGTCTTATTGCATTGCGTGACTTGTTTGTAAATCGGGGCCTAAGACTCTGAATCACATTTGATGTTCAGAAATGGACTATCAGAAAGAGAGCTTGAGATCCCCAAAATTGTCAACTGTCACGCTGCCTGTCCGGCTTTGTGAGGATGAGAAGCTCTGCAAGACTTATTCCTGTGACCAGGGCTGAGGCCCAAGACCCACTTGTCTCCCATCTGGGTGAGGGGATATCACCCAGGAATCCAGGACCACCTGCCATGGAGTCTGGAACACCAGTACCTGCCTGCCTGCTTGCCAAGACTAGTGTGACCTATTTGAGGGAGTAGAGCATAGGATGGAGAGAAATCCAGTGGAGAATCCTGACTAGTGGATCCTATAGCAAAGTGTGCGGAGATGGCTACTGCACCGATAAGGTAATTGCCCTTATGCAGGGGATGTCAGCCAGAGGAGGTCTGCCATGAAGTGTGCCATGATTGTTGCTGCACCAAACGGTTCATTGCTCATGTGCAGTGTGAAGTTGACGACCTCCTATGCCAGTTGGGGTGACCATTATGGGGCCGATTCACAGAACTAACTTAAGACAAAATCCTAAACGTACTACTTTTTGTATTCACAGAAGTTAGGATTTTGTCTTAAATGTGTCTTAAGACAAACTTAAGACAGACTTAAGACAGAATCCTAACTTAAGTTTGTCTTAAGTTTGTCTTAAGACAAACTTAAGACAAAATCCTAACTTCTGTGACTACCAAAGTAGTAAGTTTAGGATTTTGTCTTAAGTTAGTTCTGTGAATCGGGCCCGAAGAGTATTGCTGTGGTGAACGGGACGTAGCCTGTGTGCGGTGGTAAATCGATGACCCTGTAGGCCAGGTGGGGCTGCTGTGTCTGAAGAGTATTGCTATGCTGAGCAGGCCATAGCCCATGTATGGTGGCAAGCTGGTGACCCTCTGTGCCTAGTGGAGAGAGACGATATTCTGATCAGGTCAGAGCCCTTTTGCAGTGCAGAAACAGTGATTCCTTATGCCATAGGGTGTTACCGGGACCAAGGAGGAAGTGTGACATGGACGAGAACCTTATCTGAGAAGAGAAGCCACTATGGTGATCCTAACAGGCAGAACCCTGACTGAGGACCAGTGCAAGAACCTTCATGCAAGCCCCCCACTATCTCTGGGTAGAGCCGAAGAACTTACCCAGTCTGGAGGAGCATCTAGAAACCCTCCTCCAGCTATGGCCACTGAAGGACCCCATGTTAGGAAATCCAGGATGGCCAATCGCAGCCTGCCTGGGCTGTACGAATGAAAGACTTTCCAGAGACAGCTGCTGCAGCTCCAGCACCTGCAGACAGTGCATGCTCAGAAACTCTGGTTGCCCGAATCCAGCTGGTACAGGTGAAACGGATTTCAGGCCAATCTACCCCAAACAAACTTGCTTGCCAGCTTGTGCTTCAGCATTAGACCACTTTAGACTTGAAGACAGAGTCGAAGTGGGACTCTTGAGACTAGGACAAGTAGTGAAACTTAACCTGAATGTTGCCTTTAGTGAATGGTGAATAACCACTACTGCTAGCTTGAGGGAACTGAAAGTCAGGGATCTGTCTATGAAACACTAGACCCCTGACTTCAGGGGACTGTGTTGTGTTTCGAAATGTCGTACTTTCCTTTTTAGTCATAGATAAATACTTATTTCATCACAAAAGCAAGTATCGGACTGGGCAATCATTTATTGCTGCTGCATATATTTTGAGTTGTGAGCCTGTGCTCTCCCCCCTGTACCTACCTTCCCGGAGAAGCCTTGGACTTCCAAACCAGTACTATCACTTAGAGTCAAGTTCTGAAGGGGTACCTGACCAAATTGCTCAGGATCTATAGTAGATTGGGCTCTGTGACATCAGGAGTAAAAGGCCTCAACCGCCACAGTAGGGCCAAGTAACCCCTTCTTGCCCTCTGACCCTCTGAATGGGGTTCTGATCAAATGTGTATTGCATGCAGCCATTTTCCTTTTGTTCTTCATGCCTCCTTCTTTGCTGGTCATGTCGTGAGCAAGATTTTATGCTGCCACAGAGAGAGAGAATAAAAGAGAGAGAGGGAGAGTAAGAGTATTAGAGAGATAGAGGTAAATTAGAGGCCAGTGCTGAATTCACAAATAGACTGTGGTAGAGTTATAATGTATGTATGTGTACAAGTATTGTGACTCTCACATGTGTTACATTGCTTTATTTACCTGCTTTGTTTGACTTGTGATTCTGAATTATGATATTCATCTTGGGAGAAACGAACAGCTGGCCGATAAACTTTCTACTCAAAGTAAAAAGAACTAGTTTAATTGGTACTACACATTATACCTCCAGGTAACAGTATGTCTAAATTGACTACATTTTATTAGCATTCTGCACAAACTGATTGTGCGGAGTTAAAAACATTGCTGCATTCATTTACTAAAATAACATTCCTCCCTGTAAAACAAAATTCATTATTTACCAACATGTCTAATTTATACTTACGAACAGTGATTGTTAAATCTAAAATAAAAAAATAACTGGTTTGTTCATTTTCCTCATCATTTTCTAAAATCTCATTTTTTCACATCTGATTCATCCTAGCTGGTCAAAACAAATGGCTTGAGTGCATGTTTAATTCTCTCTTTAAAAAAAATAATTTGTTTTCAAATTGCTTTAAAAATACATCTCTTTATCTAATGTTCAAATCTGTTACAAGGATGGCAAAAGGACACCTTTTAACTCCTATTCTCTGTACCTCTTTCCTACTTCATTTTTTCAAACTATCAGAAGCTGCTCTCTGTGTCTCTCAATCCCCCTTTAGCGCTGCCCCTCCTTTCTAAGGCTGCCGCGGAACCTGTTGGGTCTCTTGCCAAAAATAACAAGCAGAGCCTTGTTCCTCTGCTGCTTTAGCCCCCACCTTATCTCCTCCAAGGCCGAAGTGCCATGCACGCCTGCCAACTTTCATCTGCTCCCATTTGCTCTGCGAGTCTCCTCATGGGGTAGGAAAGGAAACCTGTGCCTTTGCAAGCCTCCCAAACATCTATCTCAAAGAAGCTGTCTGTGTCTACTATGGCGAGGCACTGGGATGACCCCTCCCATTGGAATTCCTCCTCAATCTTCACAGAAAGCTTGAGCTCTTCTCAGTGCTGCTGGATGATATCACTGCAAGCCTCCCAAACATCTATTTAAAAGACGCAAGCACTTCACCATCACTGACTTTGTATTTCATTTCTCCTCCTGCACCAGATTTTTACGTGGCATCCACTCCCAGGTCGCATTTCATGTCTGAGAAGGAAAACAGCCTCTCATTTTTTTCTAAACCCTTTCACCTCTTGTCAGAACGAAATAGAATTCACAAGCTAAACATTTTATTCAACACTAATACACTCTGTCTCCCTTCCTTCTGTTCTTATCTCAAAGCTATAAACTGTCCCCTGTTAGACCATGAGTCTGTATTTCACTTGTCCTAGTGCACATTTAAAATGCGTGTCTGTGCAGCACAAATTCACACTGGCCTGAACAGTCACAGAACTGCCTTTGATTTAAAGGCACATTTCTTTTTTACTTACATTTCTCTCATGTTGAATCACTTCCTATGTTAAAATAATGTATACATTCTAATACTTCTAATCAAACCAAATTTTTAAATGTGTTATATTTTACAAATTAAGAACAACAAGGACAACAAGAAACTCATTCCAATCATTTTCAGAAAAGGACCAAATTCATTAGTTTGCCTGGGAAAGCAATTGCAAATGCTCCTACAGTTTTTTTTATCATGTTCTCAAAGAAACCAAACAATTCAAGCACTTTTTCCTAAGATGTCAAACAAAGAACATCCCACATTTCAAGGTTCCAGTTAATTCCAACCTTTAAACACACTGTTCTCCTATTAGCCCTTCCTCTGCTTTTCCTATACTTATTTTGCATGATACAAACCATACACTTTTTCTACCGCAGTCTGGTAAGTTTCACACTTATCTTTGCAATAATTTATTCTGACAGGTTAACATTAAAGAGGTATTTTTTTGGTCCAATAAACCATGTCTCTCATGTCTCAAATTCGCACTGCAGCTTAACATATTTTGTATAAAATTCTTAATAAACACTTGAAAGGGATCCAGCCCTTTCAGCCTAACGTAGCAAATTATTTATATGCACTTTTTACAAAAAAACTTAAACACACATTCCAATTCTCACTCAACCCAGGACAATAAGTTCACTCACAGGCTAGCACATCATATGGCTACCTCCCATCCAAATATACATGTTTATCAATTGGTATCTGAGAGTCTGCTTTTAATTTCTAGAAAACATATTTCTTTGCCTTTTAAATCAACGTTCACATCCTGCAACCGACTACGCCAAAAATATTTTGAATGTGGCTGCTCACCAATAAGCTACACCCAATCCCTGCACTCCCACCTGGGAGGCAAATATACCACTGCACCTTTGAAACACACACACACTTTGCACAACACTCCCACTTTGGAGGCAAAAGACAAATTAAGGTGCTTTGAAATAATACACATGAGTTTATTAATGAGGGACTCTCTCTCTCTTCTAGAATAAAGCTTGGGGTTTATTACATAATACTCTCTAAACAAAGGCTGTCTCAGATACCAAATGCATAAGATTTGAATATATGCAGCTAACTTATAATCTAAAGGCATGAATCAATAACTGAGCACACTATAATACTGATTAAAAAACAAACAATAACTGATATAAGATAAGATACACTGGATGTTCTGCAAGAGATTAGAAAAAAATATATTTGTATATATGCACAGTAGAGGATCACTCTGGATGTGCACCTCCCACACCTCAAATGATCACAGCCACTGGCTCACATCACAATGGCAATAACCATAAAACTCAATACATCACCTGATGCATACACTGCCCACTTCTGGCCGGGGGAAGTCTTGACACAGCCGGGGATCAGAACTCAGCATTCAGGGTTCAATCCAAGATAGACACGTCTACCCTCGCGCAGAATTCGAACTTCCACCAGACCAGAAGAGGCTCCCCTTTTTAATACAAATCCAAGCATAATGAAGCTTCTAGAAAGCCTCGCCGACTTGTTCTGATGAGAGTCCGTACCAGTCTGCTCCAAGGGCATGGCATCGGTTAATCAGGCCTTTGCTATGGCTTTGAGACAGACCATGTGCATTCCTCTGATAAGAACCGGTTTTCTCTAGTCAGTAAAGTGCGAAAAACAGGAGGAATAGCTGAACATGCCCTCCCCACTTTGCATCTACGTGCAAGCACAGAGAATAGCTTCAGTCATGAAAATGGAGTTAGTTAGGCCATGCACACAGAAAGGCCCAAACCAAGATGAAACTGAAAAGCAAGATGACATGAAAGCATGTCAAAGCTAATAAATAGTAAGCACTGCCATAAAGCAAGGTAGAGTCAGAAAACAGAATGACATTAACATGGCTGCCAAACTCGCCCTTTCCCGCCCCTACTACAGTTCATCTACGGCAGCGCTACAGGAACTCCACTGGCTGCCGGTCCATTTACACGTGCATTATAAAGCAGCTTGCATCGTGTTCAGGGCTATCCATGGTCTTGGCCCGGTCTCTTTGCGGAAGATGTTCGCCTGGTACCTTCCACCTCGAGCCTTATGCTCCTCTTCTTCGAGGTTACTTGTAGTTCCGCGCTTCCAGAGAGTGAGGATGGGCGGCCGATCCTTTAGAGTAGCGGCGGCCAAGCTCTGGAACTCCCTGCCGATATCTCTAAGGAATCTTGAGGATCTCCCAGCCTTTAGGAAGGCGCTAAAAACCTTCCTCTTCCCTAGGACAGGCTAACTCGCTGTAATCTGTTGGTTTATGGTTCGAAGCGCCAGGATGCCCTTTGGGTGACAGGTCTGCGCTCTATAAGTATACCACAAATACAAATACAAATTAAACCATGTTAAAGCCAATAGTAAGAACTCATAATTCTCACCAATGCACAATGTAATACAAATTCCTGCACAACTGCTCGCCTTCAAATGCACATCCCACACGTTCTGCTCTTGGCAAGACTGTTACCCTCTGTAACAGCTCCCATTTAAAGACAGCAAGATTACAGGACAGAAGAGAAGCAGGCACATGCAGGACCATTCTACATTAAGCCTAGGGTAAAATAACACACTAAAGTCAGTTAAAATGGTTGTGTTTGAGGGTCATCATAGGGTGCCAAAACCACAAGGGTGGCTCTTTTATTACAGCACCCGCGTATTTGTTCCGGGTTCGGCAGCCATCTAGTGAAACCCCCCAAACCCAGACATTTCTGAAAACTAAACACCTGGAGAAGTTGAGGGAGGTATGGCTTGTGTGGATCCCCCAACATTCCCTAACCAGAATCCCTTGCAAACCTCACATTTAGCTGAAAAAATTAGATTTTTCTAACATTTCTGTGTGGGAAAGTTGTGGGATCACAGGGCTGACACAAATTTCCTACCACCAAATGTTGTCCCAGGTATCCTGATAAAAATGGTACCTCGCTTGTTTGAGTGAACAAGTACTCGCGGCAGGGAAGTGACCAAATTGTATTGCGGAGACACCAAAATGATCTATCACGAAACAAATGTGGTCTTGCAAGGGGGCACCTGGTTTTTTGGTCCCGGGCTTTCAGGCCATCCAAGGAAACCTACCTAACCAAGACATTTCTAAAAACTAGACAACAGGGGGAGTTCACGGAGGTATGGACTGAGTGGATCCCCCAATGTTTCCCTACCCAGAATCCCGTGCAAACCTCAAATTTAGCTGAAAAAATTCACATTTTTCTCCCGTTTCTTTGTGGAAAAGTTGGTGGATCACAAGGCCGACACAAATTTTCCACCACCCAGCTTTTTCCCAGGATTCCCAATAAACATGTTATCTCACTTGTGTGGGTGGGCCAAGTACCTGCGACAGGTAAGGACCCAAAACATATTGTGGAGACATCAAAGTTAACTATCACAAAGCGGCCTGGTTTTGCAAGGGGGGAACCTGGGTAATTGGCCCGAGCTTAGCAGCCATCTAGGAAAACCTACCGAACCCAGACATTTCTGAAAACTAGAACCCCTGGGAAGTCCAGGGAGGTATGGGTTGCGTGGATCTCCCAACGATTTCCTACCCTGAATTACTTGCTAGCCTCAAATTTAGAAGAAAAAATCAATTTTTCCACACATTTTTGGTAGGATCACAGTGCCAACATAAATGTCCTACCACCCAGCATTCCCCCTTGGTCTCCTGAGTAAAATTATACCTCATGTGTGTGTCCGTCTAATGTGGAATAGGTTAAAAACGTATTTTATAATTAAATGTAGTGCTCAGAGTTTGCTGTGCTATACCCTTAATGCCTTTGTTTTTGGCCCTTCCCAGTCACAGGCTCTTGCCTCACCCACACAAGTGAGGTATCATTTTCCTCGGGAGACTGAGGGGAACTCTGGATGGTAGAACATTTGTGCTGGCACAGTGATCCCATGCAAAGATGTGGAAATGTGTGGGTTTGGTAGGTTTCCTAAGAAGGTTGCCGAGCCCGGGGACAAAAACCCAGGTGACCCCATTTGCAAAACCAGGTTTTTTTGTGTTAGGTAATTGAGATATCTCCACAATACTTTTTGGGCCCTTGCCTGTCGCAGGTACTTGGCCCACCCATGCAAGTGAGGTACCATTTTTATCAGGAGACCTGGAGGAACACTGGGTGGTAGGAAATTTGTGTCAGCACAGTGATCCTACAACTTTGCCACACAGAAAAGTGAGGAAAATGTGATTTTTTTTCCAGCTAAATTTGAGGTTTGCAGGGTATTCTGGGTAGGATAACATTAGGGGTCCATGCAAGCTGTACCTCTCTGGACTCCCCAGTGTGCCTAGTTTTCAGAAATGTGTGGTTTTGCTAGGTTTCCCTAGATGACGCTCCTTGCAAAGCCAGGTCTTTTGTGATAGGTAATTTTGATGTCTCCACGATACGTTGTGGGCTCTTCCCTGCTGTGGGCACTTAGCCCACCCACACAAGTGAGGCACCATTTTTATTGGGAGACCTGAGGAAACGCTGGGTGGTAGGAAATTTGTGTCAGCCCACAACTTTTCCCACACAGAAATGTGTTAAAAGTTTGTTTTTTTCCAGCTAACTTTGAGATTTCCAGGGAATTCTGGGTCAGAATAAATTGGGTGGTCCATACAAGCTATACCTCCCTGGACTCCCACAGGTGTCTAATTTTCAAAGATGTATGGGTTCTGAAGGTTTCTCAAGATGGCTGTCGAGTGCTGGTCTAAAAACCGTGGTGAGCCCCTTTGCAAAATCAGGTCGTTTAGCAATAGATAATTTTGATGTCTCCGCAATACATTTTGGGCGCAGTGATCCCAGAACTTTCCCACACAGAAATTGAGGATCAATGTAAGGCACACCTCCCTGGACTCCCACGTCTGTCTAGTTTTCAGAAAACCCTGGACCAAAAATATAGGTGCTCACCTATCTATCACAAAAAACCTGGTTTTTATGGGGTCACCTGTGTTTTTGGTCCAAGGCTCAGTGGCCATTCGGGGAAACCTACCAAACTGAGACATTTCTGAAAACCTAACACCCAGAGGAGTGCAGGAAGGTGTGGCTTGTGTGGATTTCCCAACATTTTCCTACCCTTAATCCCCTGCAAACCTTACATTTAGCACATATAAATCACATTTTCCTCACTTTTCTGTGTGGGAAAGCTGTGGGATCACTGGGTCACCACAAATTTTCTATCACCTAGTGTTCCCCCAGGTCTCCTGATAAAACTGGTAACTTAGTTAGGATTTGAGATTTTACAAGTAAGTTGGTGTTGTTTGTTTGGGGCATTGCAGTTGCTGCAACTACAATTTTAAAACTTTTTCACAACTTTAAAAAAAATATATTGTGGGTAGCCACAGTATCCAGTAGTCCCAGGGTTAGTCATGAGTGCATGATACAACTGTTTCTGTGAGTTTTGTTGAACTTAAATCTTATTTAAGTCATTGAGTTTTAGCTCACTATATGTGGATTTTTCTTTTTTCTTTTGGGGTGCCTGTAAAGCCACACTAGCCAGTAGGCCCAGGGGTAGTGATTGGTGCATGGACCAAGTCTTTCTGTGGGGTGTCTTGAATTTAAACATCATTGAGGGCATGGATTGCATTGGATTGTGGTGATTTTTGAGTGTTTTTTTACTTTTTGGGGTGGTGTTGGGGCCTGGCCATGTTGGTGGGGGCCATTTTGAGGCCTGGTCCAGGCAGGGCCTGGCCATGTGGTGGGGGTCAAGGGGCCATTTTCAAGCCGGGCAGTGTGCTCAGGCCTGCACCCAGGTTGCCTTGCTTTCATCCATTAGGCCCAGGGGTACTCAGTGGTGCATGAACCAAGTCTTTCTGTGCGGTGTCTTGAATTTAAACATCATTGAGGGCATGGATGGCATTGGATTGTGGTGATTTGTGTGTGTTTTTCGACTTTTTGGGGTGCTGTTGGGGCCTGGCCATGTGGGTGGGGGCCATTTTGAGGCCTGGTCCAGGTAGGGCCTGGCCATGTGGTGGGGGTCAAGGCTCAAGGGGCCATTTTGAAGCCAGGCAGTGTACTCAGGCCTGTACCCAGTTTGCCTTGCTTTCATCCATTAGGCCCAGGGGTACTCAGTTGTGCATGGACCAAGTCTTTCTTATGGGGTGTCTTGAATTTAAACATCATTGAGGGCATGGATGGCATTGGATTTTGGTGTTCTTTGTGTGGTTTTCGACTTTTTGGGGTGGTGTTGGGGTGAGTGGGGGCCATTTTGAGGCCGGGTCCAAGCAGGGCCTTTCCATGTGGTGGGGGTCAAGGGGCCATTTTGAAGCCAGGCAGTGTGCTCAGGCCTGCACCCAGGTTGCCTTGCTTTCTTCCATTAGGCCCAGGGGTAGTGAGTGGTGCATGGACCAAGACTTTCTTGAATTTAAACATGTAAATGTAAATGTAAATGTACAGGAATTTATATAGCGCAAATCACCGAGCGGTTTCTAAGCGCTTGCTTAGGGAACACGTCCTGGTATTCCCCTGTGAGATAACCCCGGCAGGGTATCCGCAAGGTGAAAGCCAGGCATCCCGCCGCGAGGGGCCGTTGTGGAGATTAAGCAAGCTATTGCCCAGAGTCGCAGAGTGTGAACCCGTGAATCGAGTAGGCACCGGAGCGAGAATTGTCGAGTCCATGGACAATTTAGGACTCAAGACCCCGCCGAGCCGGGAATTGAACCCTGGTCCCGGGCTGACATCTGCTTCCAGGTCTGCCTCCTCTAACCAGTGAGCCACACTTCTCCACATCATTGAGGGCAACAGAGGGCAACAGATCTGGCTTTAATCCATCACCGTTCTTTAGCCCACTCTGCCACCCCAGTTCAGCCATGGCCATATGCAATCAGTCTGACCCTGTACCTCATGGGAACAGTCCAGCCCGAACTGCCAAGCCATGCCTTCCCTGGACCGGAAACAAGCTTCCGAGGACCGGTTTCTGGCATTTCAGCCGTCTTCAGCCCGGCTTGCTTGAATCCAGTGGCAAAGTGAGCAAGGGACTCACGTCTGAGCATACCCTGCCAACTTTTGGTGAACAAAGTGGTACAAAAGGGAATGGTGATGGACGGAGCATCTGAACCAATCAAACACTCACACCCAGTCCACAGATCTGGTTATAATCCATCACCGTTCTTTAGCCCACTCTGCCACCCCAGTTCAGACATGGCCATATGCAAATCATTCTGACCCTGTGCCTCATGGGAACAATCCAGCCCGAACTGCCAAGCCATGCCTTCCCTGGACCGGAAACAAGCTTCAGAGGACCGGTTTCTGGCATTTCAGCCATCTTCAGCCCGGCTTGCTTGAATCCAGTGGCAAAGTGAGCAACGGACTCACGTGTGAGCATTCCCTGCCAACTTATGGCGAACAAAGTGGTACAAAAGGGGGTTGTGATGGACGGAGCATCTGAACCAATCAAACACTCACACCCAGTCAAGAGATCTGGCTTGTTCCATCACCATTCTTTAGTCCACTCTGCCACCCCAGTTCAGACATGGCCATATGCAAATCAGTCTGACCCTATGCCTCATGGGAACAGTCCAGCCCGAACTGCCAAGCCATGGCTTCCCTAGACCGGAAACAAGCTTCCGAGGAGCGGTTTCTGGCATTTCAGCCGTCTTCAGCCCGGCTTGCTTGAATCCAGTGGCAAAGTGAGCAACAGACTCACGTGTGAGCATACCCTGCCAACTTATGGTGAACAAAGTGGTACAAAAGGGGGTGGTGATGGATGGAGCATCTGAACCAATCAAACACTCACACCCAGTCAACAGATCTGGCTTTAATCCAACACCGTTCTTTAGCCAACTCTGCCACCCCAGTTCAGACATGGCCATATGCAAATCAGTCTGACCCTGTGCCTCATGGGAACAGTCCAACCCGAACTGCCAAGCCATGATTTTGATGGTGTCATCGTAATTTATGTTGGTCCAGGAGAGCAAGGGATCGGCGCAGATGGTGGCCCTGGGGCGGAGGTTTCAGTGGCTGTCTGGGCGGTCATGATGTTGAAGCTATCATGGATGTCTGTGATCTTGCGATGGAAGAAGGTGGCAAGGCAGTCGCACAGGTCTTGCGAGAGTAGGATGTTGTTGGTGTTGGAGCTGGGGTTGGAGAGTTCCTTCACGATGCTGTAGAGCTCTTTGCTGTTGTGTGCATTGTCGTGTAGGCGGTCTTTGAAGGAGGCATTTTTGGCGGATCTGCTAAGATGATGGTGTCTGCGGATGGCATTCTTGTGGGCTCCGTAGCTGTCCGGTATCGGTTCATGGTGCCATTTCTTTTCGAGTTTTCTGCAAGTTTGTTTGGAGGCCTGGAGGTCCTTGGTAAACCAGCTGGCTTTCTTGCTGGTGTTTCTGTTGGAGGGTTTCTTGATCGGGGCAAGGGTGTTGGCGCAGTCATCTATCCACTGTCTGAGGTTGCGGGCGGTGGTGTCGGAGTCAGTGGGTGGGCCCTGGGCGAGGGTGGTGATTAGCTGGTCTTCATGGACTTTACTCCAGCAGCAGCAAGGGATCTGTTGGGTGCGGTGGTGCGTGGTGGGTTTCCAGAAGATGAAGTGGGTGCACGATGGTCGGTCCAGTGGAGTTCGGTGGTGTGGATGAAGGAGACGTGGGAGCTTCTGGAGAAGATGAGGTTAAGCGTGTGACCAACAGACTGGGTGGGTATTGTGATGAGCTTGGCGAGGTTGTCGATCAAGGTGGTAGAGTTGGTGTTGTTGTTGTTCTCGAGGTGAAAGTTCAGGTCCCCGAGGAGGATGTAGTCTGTGGGGGCGAGGGCGTGTGTACTGACAAAGTCGGCAATGGACTTGTTAAACTGTGGCCTGGGTCGGAGGGTCAGTAGACGAGGGTTCCTCTAAGGGTGGTGTTGGGATCGGTGTGGATCTGGAAGTGCAGGAGTTCAGCGGTGCTGAGGGTGTTGTTGGTGTTCGTTGCTACTTTAAGAGTGTTCTTGTGGACGATGGCGATTCCTGTTCCATTGGTTCGGTCCTTGTGGGTGATCTTGTAGCCATCCGGGATGGCTATGGCGATGCTGGGTGCCGAGGAGGGGTTCATCCAGTTCTCTGTCAGGAAGGCGACATCTGGGGAGGTGGAGTCCAGTAGGTACCAGAGTTCAACGGCGTGCTTGAGGTGGAGCAGGTGTTGAGAAGAATGCATCTGAGTTGGTTGCGTTCTTTCACGGTGGGTGGGTTGGCGGATCGGATGCTGTTGAAGCTGCAGTTCTGGCAGGAGAAGGGTCCTTGGGAGCGCTTCGGGCAGCCATAAAGCAGGTGTGTGGGTATCTGGTGTTGAATGCATGGAGGGTGCTGGCATCGTAGCGTAGATGGGCGTTGTGGTGTTCGCAGGGGCCAGGGAATCTAGCACTGGGCGCGGTCCAGGCATGGACGGGCACAGACGGGCTTGCCTTAGTCGTGCCTTCGGCGCACCAGCGGCGTGGCTGCACAGCTTCCGCCATAAAAAGGGGAGGTGGGAGGGAGGAGCAGCTGGGAGGAGACAGTGAATGAAGGGGCGAGCGGGGGGCCGGAGCCGCAGGGGACACAGTGGCGGGAAAAAAATAGGGGGAGGAATGGCGAAGTGATACAGAAGGCAAAAAAGGGCACAGGGCACAGAATAATGCAAGAGGGAAAGGAGAAATGAAAATGAAACAAATAAACAATTGAACATAAAGCAATACAAATACTGCCAAAGCAGGCCTACGTCCTACCGCTGGCCACCAGGGATGAGGCACAGGTGGTAGCCTGCAGGAGGAGGAGGGGCTCGAACTCTATTCAGCAGCGGCAGCTGAGGCTCAAGGGCAGGGTCACACAGGTGGCGCGGTGTGGTGTGGGGAGCTACATGCCTATAAAAGGATCAAGGGTCTCTTGAAGTTTGCAAGGGATTCTGGATAACAGAACTTTGTGAAAGTCACTAAGCGTGGGCGTAAAATCCGCTTTGTTCGCAGAATTTGTGGATTTTTGGCGAATTCGCGGTCCGCGAATTGCGCAAATTTACCCAAAAATCTGCAAATTTGCAACCTGTGGATTTTTTTGCTTGGCCACGCTTGAAAAATACAATATCACGCGCGCAGTGTTGACTTACCGTGATTCTGATTCCACCGAGTTGTTTTTCTCCTGGTTTGCGTGTGCTGCGCCATTTTGGATCTTGCTGCGTGATCGCGCGTGAGTTTTTCAACCGCAATTACGTCATCGCGGTCCGCCATCTTGCACAGCGAGAATTACACAACGCGAGTACATCATAAGGGCCCACAATCACGCATCGAGGGAGTAAACAATGCCGAATACGTAGATGCGGCGCGCAGCTGACATCCGGAGGGGGATTTGAACAGCTCGCTTTCCCGAAATTGCAAAAATTCTTCATATTGAGATTTGGCTGCACTTTTTGTGGAAGAAGTCAATTTTTTGGGGGGGTGGGAGGAAGGAAGTGCCCCAGAGTCTCCAACTTCCTGTTCCTGTCCAGCAGGCTCCTCCCAGTGCTTTGTCCATCTCCTGGTCACTTTTCATTTGGATCTGGAGCTGGAAGGATTACTTTTTGTGGCTGCTGCTGGATATTTGTATTTGAGGACTTTTTGGACTTTGGAGTTTTTGGATCACTTTTGGATTTGAGATTTTACAAGTAAGTTGGTGTTGTTTGTTTGGGGCATTGCAGTTGCTGCAACTACAATTTTAAAACGTTTTCACAACTTTAAAAAAAATATATTGTGGGTAGCCACAGTATCCAGTAGGCCCAGGGTTAGTCATGGGTGCATGATACAACTGTTTCTGTGAGTTTTGTTGAACTTAAATCTCATTTATGTCATTGAGTTTTAGCTCACTATATGTGGATTTTTATTTTTTATTTTGGGGTGCCTGTAAAGCCACACTAGCCAGTAGGCCCAGGGGTAGTGAGTGGTGCATGGACCAAGTCTTTCTGCGGGGTGTCTTGAATTTAAACATCATTGAGGGCATGGATTGCATTGGATTGTGGTGATTTTTGAGTGTTTTTTAACTTTTTGGGGTGGTGTTGGGGCCTGGCCATGTTGGTGGGGGCCATTTTGAGGCCTGGTCCAGGCAGGGCCTGGCCATGTGGTGGGGGTCAAGGGGCCATTTTCAAGCCGAGCAGTGTGCTCAGGCCTGCACCCAGGTTGCCTTGCTTTCATCCATTAGGCCCAGGGGTACTCAGTGGTGCATGAACCAAGTCTTTCTGTGCGGTGTCTTGAATTTAAACATCATTGAGGGCATGGATGGCATTGGATTGTGGTGATTTGTGTGTGTTTTTCGACTTTTTGGGGTGCTGTTGGGGCCTGGCCATGTGGGTGGGGGCCATTTTGAGGCCTGGTCCAGGTAGGGCCTGGCCATGTGGTGGGGGTCAAGGCTCAAGGGGCCATTTTGAAGCCAGGCAGTGTGCTCAGGCCTGCACCCAGTTTGCCTTGCTTTCATCCATTAGGCCCAGGGGTATTCAGTTGTGCATGGACCAAGTCTTCTTATGGGGTGTCTTGAATTTAAACATCATTGAGGGTATGGATGGCATTGGATTGTGGTGATTTTTGTGTATTTCTTTACTTTTTGGGGTGGTGTTGGGGCCTGGCCATGTGGGTGGGGGCATTTTGAGGCCTGGTCCAAGCAGGGCCTTGCCATGTGGTGGGGGTCAAGGGGCCATTTTGAAGCCAGGCAGTGTGCTCAGGCCTGGATGGCATTGGATTTTGGTGTTCTTTGTGTGGTTTTTGACTTTTTGGGGTGGTGTTGGGGTGAGTGGGGGCCATTTTGAGGCCGGGTCCAGGCAGGGCCTAGCCATGTAGCTGGGGGTCAAGGGCCCATTTTGAAGCCAGGCAGTGTGCTCAGGCCTGCACCCAGTTTGCCTTGCTTTCATCCATTCGGCCCAGGGGTACTCAGTGGTGCATGGACCAAGTCTTCTTATGGGGTGTCGTGAATTTAAACATCATTGAGGGTATGGATGGCATTGGATTGTGGTGATTTTTGTGTATTTCTTTACTTTTTGGGGTGGTGTTGGGGCCTGGCCATATGGGTGGGGGCCATTTTGAGGCCTGGTCCAAGCAGGGCCTTGCCATGTGGTGGGGGTCAAGGGGCCATTTTGAAGCCAGGCAGTGTGCTCAGGCCTGCACCCAGGTTGCCTTGCTTTCTTCCATTAGGCCCAGGGGTAGTGAGTGGTGCATGGACCAAGACTTTCTTGAATTTAAACATCATTGAGGGCAACAGAGGGCAACAGATCTGGCTTTAATCCATCACCGTTCTTCAGCCCACTCTGCCACCCCAGTTCAGCCATGGCCATATGAAAATCAGTCTGACCCTGTGCCTCATGGGAACAGTCCAACCCGAACTGCCAAGCCATGATTTTGATGGTGTCATCGTAATTTATGTAGGTCCAGGGGAGCAAGGGATCGGCGCAGATGGTGGCCCTGGGGCTGAGGGTTCAGTGGCTGTCAGGGCGGTCATGATGTTGAAGTTGTCATGGTTGTCTGCGATCTTGCGATGGAAGAAGGTGGCAAGGCAGTCGCACAGGTCTTGCAAGAGTAGGATGTTGTTGGTGTTGGAGCTGGGGTTGGAGAGTTCCTTCACGATGTTGTAGAGCTCTTTGCTGTTGTGTGCATTGTCGTGTAGGCGGTCTTTGAAGGAGGCATTTTTGGCGGATCTGCTAAGATAATGGTGTCTGCGGATGGCATTCTTGTGGGCTCCGTAGCTGTCCGGTATCGGTTCATGGTGCCATTTCTTTTCGAGTTTTCTGCAAGTTTGTTTGGAGGCCTGGAGGTCCTTGGTAAGCCAGCTGGCTTTCTTGCTGGTGTTTCTGTTGGAGGGTTTCTTGATCGGGGCAAGGGTGTTGGCGCAGTCATCGATCCACTGTCTGAGGTTGCGGGCGGTGGTGTCGGAGTCAGTGGGTGGGCTCTGGGCGAGGGTGGTGGTTAGCTGGTCTTCATGGACTTTACTCCAGCAGCAGCAAGGGATCTTTTGGGTGCGGTGGTGCGTGGTGGGTTTCCAGAAGATGAAGTGGGTGCACGATGGTCGGTCCAGTGGAGTTCGGTGGTGTGGATGAAGGAGACGTGGGAGCTTCTGGAGAAGATGGGGTTAAGCGTGTGACCAACAGACTGGGTGGGTATTGTGATGAGCTTGGCGAGGTTGTCGATCAAGGTGGTAGAGTTGGTGTTGTTGTTGTTCTCGAGGTGGAAGTTCAGGTCCCCGAGGAGGATGTAGTCTGTGGGGGCGAGGGCGTGTGTACTGACAAAGTCGGCAATGGACTTGTTAAACTGTGGCCTAGGTCGGAGGGACTGTAGACGAGGGTTCCTCTGAGGGTGGTGTTGGGATCGGTGTGGATCTGGAAGTGCAGGTGTTCAGCGGTGCTGAGGGTGTTGTCGGTGTTTGTTGATACTCTAAGAGTGTTCTTGTGGACGATGGCGATTCCTGTTCCATTGGTTCGGTCCTTGTGGGTGATCTTGTAGCCATCCTGGATGGCTATGGCGATGTTGGGTGCCGAGGAGGGGTTCATCCAGTTCTCTGTCAGGAAGGCGACATCTGGGGAGGTGGAGTCCAGTAGGTACCAGAGTTCAACGGCGTGCTTGAGGTGGAGCGGGTGTTGAGAAGAATGCATCTGAGGTGGTTGCGTTCTTTCACGGTGGGTGGGTTGGCGGATCGGATGCTGTTGAAGCTGCAGTTCTGGCAGGAGAAGGGTCCTTGGGAGCGCTTCGGGCGGCCATGAAGCAGGTGTATGGGTATCTGGTGTTGAATGCATGGAGGGTGCTGGCATCGTAGCGTAGATGGGCGTTGTGGTGTTCGCAGGGGCCAGGGAATCTAGCACTGGGCGCGGTCCAGGCATGGACGGGCACAGACGGGCTTTCCTTAGTCGTGCCTTCGGCGCACCAGCGGCGTGGCTGCACAGCTTCCGCCATAAAAAGGGGAGGTGGGAGGGAGGAGCAGCTGGGAGGAGACAGTGAATGAATGGGCGAGCGGGGGGTCGGGGCCGCAGGGGACACAGTGGCGGGAAAAAAATAGGGGGAGGAATGGCGAAGGGATACAGAAGGCAAAAAAGGGCACAGGGCACAGAATAATGCAAGAGGGAAAGGAGAAATGAAAATGAAACAAATAAACAATTGAACATAAAGCAATACAAATACAGCCAAAGCAGGCCTACGTCCTACCGCTGGCCACCAGGGATGAGGCACAGGTAGTAGCCTGAAGGAGGAGGAGGGGCTCGAACTCTATTCAGCAGCGGCATCTGGGGCTCAAGGGCAGAGTCACACAGGTGGCGCGGTGTGGTGTGGGGAGCTACATGCCTATAAAAGGATCAAGGGTCTCTTGAAGTTTGCAAGGGATTCTGGATAACAGAACTTTGTGAAAGTCACTAAGCGTGGGCGTAAAATCCGCTTCGTTCGCAGAATTTGTGGATTTTTGGTGAATTCGCGTGTTATATATTCACAATTGATTATTAATCTTGGTTCTCTCGTGCTTGCAAGCACGAGAGACCTTCAATGTTTGTTCTAGAACCCCATGTCCAGCCTCGAGGATTCCCCTAATTTGGTTACACATGTCAGTAAAACGTCAGCTCTTCTTGATGACAGTGGATGGTGGAACAAACGAGCTCTTGTTAAGGTTTCTCCATTTCAAGCCCACGTCATCAGGGAACATGCCACTTCAGATTCCGAACATTGCGATTGGTTTGATTATTCACCCTCATCCAATCCAATTACTGAATCTTCTTCTAATCCACCTATTGAAATTTCAGATGCCATGCCTTCCACTTCCACCTTACCAACGACCTCCATTTCCACAGAGTTACCCGAGTCACATGATTCGACTTCACAGGAAACCTCTGAAGTGACAACAAAAAGAGCTTTCCGTTTAAAGCAGTTATCATGTAGATTGAGAGACTATGTCTTAGAATAACTCTGTTTTATTATTCAATTGCTCATGTTCACACTCATATGTTTTCATTGTTTCTCATTGTAGTGGGAAGGATGTTATATATTCACAATTGATTATTAATCTTGGTTCTCTCGTGCTTGCAAGCACGATAGACCTTCAATGTTTGTTCTAGAACCCCATGTCCAGCCTCGAGGATTCCTGGAACGTCACTTGAGACGTTGGCTTCCTCAAGACTGGACGGCTCTGGCAGTGGGTGCTTTCTTGTATATTTATTCTTAAAATAAATACTGAATTGAACCCATAATAGTCTCTAAGACTATTCTTAACATCGCGGTCCGCGAATCGCGCAAATTTGCCCAAAAATCCGCAAATTCGCAACCTGCGGATTTTTTTGCTTGCCCACGCTTGAAAAATACAATATCGCGCGCGCGGCGTTGACTTACCGTGATTCTGATTACACCGAGTTGTTTTTCTCCTGGTTTGCGTGTGCTGCGCCAATTTGGATCTTGCTGCGTGATCGCGCGTGAGTTTTTCAACCGCAATTACGTCATCGCGGTCCGCCATCTGGAACAGCGAGAATTTGACAACGCGAGTACGTCATAAGGGCCCACAATCACGCATCGAGGGAGTAAACAATGCCGAATACGTAGATGCGGCGCGCAGCTGACATCCGGAGGGGGATTTGAACAGCTCGCTTTCCCGAAATAGCAAAAATTCTTCATATTGAGATTTGGCTGCACTTTTTGTGGAAGAAGTCAATTTTTTGGGGGGGTGGGAGGAAGGGAGTGCCCCAGAGTCTCCAACTTCCTGTTCCTGTCCAGCAGGCTCCTCCCAGTGCTTTGTCCATCTCCTGGTCACTTTTCATTTGGATCTGGAGTTGGAAGGATTACTTTTTGTGGCTGCTGCTGGATATTTGTATTTGAGGACTTTTTGGACTTTGGAGTTTTTGGATCACTTTTGGATTTGAGATTTTACAAGTAAGTTGGTGTTGTTTGTTTGGGGCATTGCAGTTGCTGCAACTACAATTTTAAAACTTTTTCACAACTTTAAAAAAAATATATTGTTGGTAGCCACAGTATCCAGTAGGCCCAGGGTTAGTCATGGGTGCATGATACAACTGTTTCTGTGAGTTTTGTTGAACTTAAATCTCATTTATGTCATTGAGTTTTAGCTCACTATATGTGGATTTTTATTTTTTATTTTGGGGTGCCTGTAAAGCCACACTAGCCAGTAGGCCCAGGGGTAGTGAGTGGTGCATGGACCAAGTCTTTCTGTGGGGTGTCTTGAATTTAAACATCATTGAGGGCATGGATTGCATTGGATTGTGGTGATTTTTGAGTGTTTTTTTACTTTTTGGGGTGGTGTTGGGGCCTGGCCATGTTGGTGGGGGCCATTTTGAGGCCTGATCCAGGCAGGGCCTGGCCATGTGGTGGGGGTCAAGGGGCCATTTTCAAGCCGGGTAGTGTGCTCAGGCCTGCACCCAGGTTGCCTTGCTTTCATCCATTAGGCCCAGGGGTACTCAGTGGTGCATGAACCAAGTCTTTCTGTGCAGTGTCTTGAATTTAAACATCATTGAGGGCATGGATGGCATTGGATTGTGGTGATTTTTGTATGTTTTTCGACTTATTGGGGTGCTGTTGGGGCCTGGCCATGTGGGTGGGGGCCATTTTGAGGCCTAGTCCAGGCAGGGCCTGGCCATGTGGTGGGGGTCAAGGCTCAAGGGGCCATTTTGAAGCCAGGCAGTGTGCTCAGGCCTGCACCCAGTTTGCCTTGCTTTCATCCATTAGGCCCAGGGGTACTCAGTTGTGCATAGACCAAGTCTTCTTATGGGGTGTCTTGAATTTAAACATCATTGAGGGCATGGATGGAATTGGATTGTGGTGTTCTTTGTATGGTTTTCGACTTTTTGGGGTGGTGTTGGGGTGAGTGGGGGCCATTTTGAGGCCGGGTCCAGGCAGGGCCTGGCCATGTGGCTGGGGGTCAAGGGCCCATTTTGAAGCCAGGCAGTGTGCTCAGGCCTGCACCCAGTTGGCCTTGCTTTCATCCATTCGGCCCAGGGGTACTCAGTGGTGCATGGACCAAGTCTTCTTATGGGGTGTCGTGAATTTAAACATCATTGAGGGTATGGATGGGATTGGATTGTGGTGATTTTTGTGTATTTTTTTACTTTTTGGGGTGGTGTTGGGGCCTGGCCATGTGGGTGGGGGCCATTTTGAGGCCTGGTCCAAGCAGGGCCTTGCCATGTGGTGGGGGTCAAGGGGCCATTTTGAAGCCAGGCAGGGTGCTCAGGCCTGCACCCAGGTTGCCTTGCTTTCTTCCATTAGGCCCAGGGGTAGTGAGTGGTGCATGGACCAAGACTTTCTTGAATTTAAACATCATTGAGGGCATGGATGGCATTGGATGGTGGTGTTTTTTGTGTGTATTTCGACTTTTTGGGGTGTTTAACTGATGCTCCTCTGGCTTCCATTGCTTTTAGGTGCAAAAGAGAACCACCAGTGCCAGTAAGAAGTCCTGCAGCGGTGTGTGTAGCACAACGTCAAGTGACGTCACGTGTGGCAGAAGACAAGGCAACTCTGCAACTCGTGCAACTGCGGCCTGCTGTTCTGACATCTGAAGAAGATGGGCCCAAAGAAAGGTGGCCGTAGCGCCTCAGTGAAAAAAGTTGCCAGTGCCACTGCCAGTAAGATGGAGCAGAAGAAGCAAGTGGCACCACCTACCAAGGAGACTGGTGTGCCCACAGACACCTTTTTTGGGAAGAAAAAAAACTACGCCTGCAGCAGCAGCGGTGTCCGCCGGGGACCAAGCTGGAAGCAGCACCCCCGCTTCATTGGGCTTAGTGCCACCAGGCCAAGTTAGGTCCAAGACCATGAGTGCTGCTGAGGCAGCCACTTTACTTTCTCAATCACCATCGACCAGTGATGTTGGCTCATCACAAAAAAGTACCATCCAATCCACACCAGGTGTAACTCAGCTGATGAGTGTTCAACAACCACAGCTGCAAGGACAACCATAGGTGCAACTATTACAGGCGCAAGTACCTGGGCAAGGAGAGGCGCAGTAGAGGCGCAAGTAGAGGCGCAAGGAGAGGCGCAAGGAGAGGCGCAAGGAGAGGCGCAACTAGAGGTTCATGGAGGGGCACAACTGCCTACAACGCTTGTTCCTCCAGAAGTAGGATTCCATAAGTGGGGAGAGCAACATTCACACTCCACACCCTGGTGCACTGCATTTATTTCGATGCTAGATCCATCATATATTTGTCCGTTTGTCTCATTCATGTTTATCCATATTTAATCCTTTACTTTGTCATATTATCTTCTGTGATTCCGTCTGTTCCACATCATCACCAAATTGCTTTTGAAACTTTACGCATCAACATGTGCCCATCCAGGCCTCCTTGTAAATACGATCCATACACGAAAAGTAGTTGTCAGCAGCATTCTTTTATTCGTGACCCAATGCATTTCGAGCAATTGCTTGCTCTTCGTCAGGGGTAACTGAAATTTCACACAACAAATGTTTCCATTAGATTTAGTCTGAACGGACCCACATTCAAATCTAAAATCTATCTCGTGCATATGTACTATTCAAAACGATGTTATGGCATTACAGACGGAATCACAGAAGATAATATGATAAAGTAAAGGATTAAATATGGATAAACATGAATGAGACAAACGGACAAATATATGATGGATCTAGCATCGAAAGAAACGCAGTGCACCAGGGTGTGGAGTGTGAATGTTGCTCTCCCCACTTATGGAATTTTTAAAATTGTGCGATGGCAAGGCGAAACCCAAGTTGCATGCAAAAGGTCAAATATGTTAAAGAAATTTCGATTGGATTCATTTGGTATATATGGTGTGCACACCACCACATTCATTATGAACACTAACTGCCACATTGGTGTTGCACTTAAAGATGAAATGTTTAGAGAAAAGGCATCACCGTCTGAAAGGCGCCACATTATTAGAACAGCGAGTTCTTGGCAGTTAGTACGGAGGCATTCTGAAAGGACATGGACACTTGTGCAATGTAAACACATTTGAATAACATGAGGGTTTGATGTTTATGATGCATTTTTTTAGCGTGAGTTCACAAAGGCACACCTGCGGTTAACCTTTCACCTTGACTGTTTGCGCAGGAAAGGGAGGGGTCAAATTTGCTTATAAGTTGGGCGGGAAGAAGGAGAGAGTAATTAGGAGTTCATGACGAACTGGGACTTGTGATTAGGATAATGTAAAAGCAGGTACGCATTGCGCGCGATAGGTATTAGTGAGGTTCAGTAGTAAATTGTGTGATCAGAACTTAAGCATTTAAACTGATAAAGCCACAGGCATGCGTAAATATTAAATATAGCAATTGTGTGAATGTTACTAATAAATAGCGCAAGACCATGTGCGATAAGAGACTGGGTGTTCACAAAAATATGCATGAACAAATAGCTAGAGAGCATAATTTTTGAGCCTTTTGACCTCGAAAACTGTTAGTTTTGATCATTTCTGGTTTAAGCATCAGGGGTGATTTTATGAGAATGATTGTCTAATTTTATAATGCCATAACATCGTTTTGAATAGTTCATATGCACGAGATAGATTTTTGATTTGAATGTGGGTCCGTTCAGACTAAATCTAATGGAAAAATTTGTTGTATGAAATTTCAGATACCCCTGACGAAGAGCAAGCAATTGCTCGAAATGCATTGGGTCACGAATAAAAAAATGCTGCTGACAACTACTTTTTGTGTATGGATCGTATTTACAAGGAGGCCTGGATGGGCACATGTTGATGCATAAAGTTTCAAAAGCAATTTGGTGATGATGTGGAACAGACGGAATCACAGAAGATAATATGACAAAGTAAAGGATTAAATATGGAAAACATGAATGAGACAAACGGACAAATATATGATGGATCTAGCATCCGAAATAAATGCAGTGCACCAGGGTGTGGAGTGTGAATGTTGCTCTTCCCACTTATTGAATTTTTCAACCTCCAGAAGTTGGGGCACATCAGGGAATTGATATTCAAGTGGAGGTATCATCCGAGGAAGCCACTCCTTATGAGGATAATCCATTGTCTTCCAGATCCTGAGGAAGAAAAAGGTCAAGGAGGCTGCTACTACTACTACTACAAGTTCTTCTTCAAGCTCCCTTCATTCTGATGACCTTGATCTTGATTGGAACCCAGCAAGGCAGTCTGACAGTGAGGCACACCATGAGCCGAAAAAGGTAGCTAAGCCTAAAAGGAAGGTTCACGCAAGGCTTTGACTTATGGGTGATGACGACGAACAAGAAGTGGTGTCTTCTGCTGCTGATGAACAGTCTGAAGACGACCCAGTCATCACAGACGTCACTCCAGCCCCAGCGGGCATGCAGCAGACTGACATTTTCACCCTATCCCGAATGGCTGCTGAGCGGGATGTGGGCGGCGTGGCACTGGTACCACCACCAACGCAGTTAACTACAACACCAACACGACCTAGAGCTTCCATCTTTTTTAGTCAGAAGCAGAAACAAATTCAGCCACGCCGATTCTCCACTTCATCTGGCATTAAAAGTCAAAGTAGCACCTCCACCACCAGCAGACATCTCCAGTCCCCAGTTTGGGACTTCTTTACTGTTAGCCAAAAGGTGGAAAACATGGTCGTTTGTTGGATTTGTAAAGTATCAGTTAGTCGGGGTAAGCTTGGTACCAACTATGGTACCGGTGGCCAGAGAGGTCATCTCAAAAAACACCACCCTATCCAGTGGTATGCGCACCTAAGTAAGATCCAGGAGGTCCAAAGTAGAACTGATCCAAATGTATCCATTCACATTGTATGCATCTGTTGCTGATGACGAGGGGCTAATTGTGCAGGGGGGAAGTCAAGAACCGAGCGACATTTTTTCTGGTACACCCAGTACCCCTGGCAGCAGCACTGCAGTGGTAGCACCCACACCCTCTACCCCTGCAACATGTATGAGTCACACTAAGAGTCTGGGAGAGACACCAATGCGAAAAACTACATCAATGGGCCTAACTGGTTTGAAGTCTGCATCATCATCATCATCATCACGTAAAACGGCCCTGCCCACCATTAGAAGCATGTTTTGGTCGGATGCGCCATTTGAACACAACCACCCAACGGTACGTCTGTATAACGCAAAGCTGGCTAAAATGCTAGGGCTGACCTTCTCCCTTTTTCTTTCGTGGAAGGGGTGGGTTTTCTAGAATTTGTGGCAACAGTCTGCCCTAAACGGAAGGTTCCTAGCCGGTCCTATTTTGCCAGAGTTGCTGTTCCAGCACTACATCAAGATGTGCTGGAGGTGATTGGGGCAGCTTTGCAGAAGAATGCTGTTCATACTATCCACTTGACAACAGACATGTGGACCAGTTGCCAAGCCCTTGATTACATGGGCATCACTGCACACTGGTTCTCTTTTGCAGGGGTTAGAGACAAGACAAATGTAGGTGTTGACCCGGACACACTTTTTCAAGCTACTCGGAAACATGCAACATTAGCCATGTTTGCCATGGAGAAAACTCATACTGCACCTAACCTTTTGAATAAGTTTGATAGGAAGGTCTCTGAATGGCTGCATCCAAGAAATCGCATGGTTGGTTATGTTTCCACGGATAATAGCAGTAATATAGTTAAGGCCATGCAGGATGGTGGCTATTTCAGAGTGCCGTGTTTGGCGCACAGTATTAACATTGTGGTGCAAGATTTCTTAAAAAATGAAAACACAGTCATCAAGTTACTGACCACCTGCCGAAGAATCTGCACATATTTCAGCCATTCTTTTAAGGCCCAGAAGCAGCTGAGGAGCATTCAACATGAACGTAAACTGCCAGTCAAAGGACTAATCCAGGAGGTGGCAACACATTGGAACTCAACCTTTTACATACTTGAGCGTCTGTCTGAGCAGTGGGGGGTAATAAATGAGTATGTCTATAAACTGGGTTCTACTATGAAAGACATGAGGCTAGAGTTGGAGGAATGGAACCTAGTTGCAAGCCTGACAGACATGCTTAGTCCTTTTGAGGTCTTCACACGTGAAGTCAGCAGGGAGGACTGTTCTTTGGGCAAAGCTATCCCATTGTTGCGCATGCTAGAGCACCAACTGAAGGAGTTGTCTTCAACGTTCCGAGATGATGCTGAAAAGCAAGACGCATATCATTTGGCGGAGATGTTATTAAGCCGCCTAGTTGACAATCAAAGGCTTAAAAACATACATACAGAACTGCATTACATTTGTGCCACTATTCTGGATCCACGGTATAAAAAGGCAGTGGCCAGCAAAGCATTCATTCCTTTTGATGAAGCAGATGTTTGAAAGTACAAACATTGGCTAGCTGTGTCAGCCAGTCTGTTAAAAAAAGAGCGGCAGAAAATTCAAGGAGACGGCAGAAGTACATCTGAATCAGCAGGCCATCCGGCATCAAGTTCCACTTCTGAATCTGTGGCCGAAGGGAGTCACTTTCCCTCACAGCTGTTAACGACACCAGCAGCAACCGTATCATCGCCCTCACCTGCACCAGGCCGAGCCATAAAATTGTCAGAAGAGGATTGCCTAACTCATCAAGGGTTTGCTCGTTACAGTGCTGCAAAGGCCACAGATGGTACGCAAAGTGGAGCAACTGTGGAGAACCTTGAGTTGATGGTGCAGGCCTATCTGGATGACCCAACAGAGTTCTTTTTTAATAAGAACCTTGCTGTATTGGTACAGGAAAATGCCTCTATGGCCACTGATCACCAACCTGACTATACATTATTTGTCTTGCCCACTCGCAAGCGTGCCTTCTGAACGTGTTTTCAGTGCTGCTGGTGCCATTGTAACTTCAAAAAGGACCCGCCTCTCGCCCAAAAATGTGGAGAGTTTAACACTGATCAAGATGAATCAGCACTTCATACCACCAGATTACAAAATACATGAATGCATGCAGGAAGAAGAGGACACCGACTTAGGTGACGGAAGTTCTCCTCTGTTAGCTGACCTACTCCCATCTCAATTCATAGAGTTTGAGGACGAGCTCTAATTACCTGACACTGAGGCCTGAAAATGACTTCCTTTTTTCCGTCCTTATTCACTTTTATTCCTGTGTGTCTTTCTTTGTTTTGCAACTTTTACCACAACAAAACTCTAATCACCTAATCACAACAAGTCCATCAGCAGCACTATCTTCATCTTATTTTCCTTATAGATTTGAAGGTGCCGCAGTCTGCATTCCTGAGGTTCACAAGTTCACAACTCAATCATGCTCCTCTATACTTCTCCCCCAGCCTCCCCCTATCCATGTCCCTCAAGGCAGATGGATGGATTACGACGAGTCCCCTCAAGTGGGACTGAAATTACTGACTGACTACATGCTTGCTGATTGCTGACAGAGTTACTTCTGATATTGACAGGAGAGTCTGCCCTGTGGGCCCTCACTTTCCGAAGAAGATGCAGACAAAAAGTAGAACAGGTAATGAATAATTGAGAAGATGGCATGCAGTGGACAGCAATGGCTGTCTGGCACTGATAAAACCAATTGCTGTTTGTTTTTTGTGCATTAAATAATGAATCATATGTCTTGTCTTAGTTATTATTTAATCTTTTACACAGTAATTGTAACTCATGTCAACTACTCCTTTTTTTTACCTTGTTTAATTCAAATTGTACTTCAAATTCAGGGCCCACTATGTTGCATTTTACAATATGCAAAATGTCCTTGGAGTGGACTCTCGTGCCAATATACCATGATGATTGATTAAATAATATATCTTTTTTCTTTACAGTCACTCATTGGGATGATTGGATCATCAGCGTTGGTTTACGGAAGAACTATGGCCAATTCGTGAGTGGAAAACAGGTAAACCAGTCTACAACAACTACTACAGCAGAACTACATGTCTGTCTATTTGTGGTATGTAGTGGTCGAGGGCGAGGCAGTGTACTGTTGTTGTTATGCCAGGCAGAGTCCACTCCAGACAGCAGTTCATGTAAAATTGGGGCTATGTGGCTTGCTGCATACAATTAGATATGCTTTGTCTGTCTGACAAAGAGCCTAGGTATGCTACATCAAGTTGCTTCACTCAGTGGTGCCTGCCTTGACCGTCTGCATGGCACTGCCTCAAGCTTTGGCCAAACATCCGTTATGTTTGCGAAATTTGCTGTTTTTTGGTTTTTCGCAACTCGCGCGAAATTACCGAAAAATCGCAAATTCTAGAGCGGAACGGATTTTTGGCCCATGCTTGCGGCAGGGCCATGCAGACGGTCAAGGCAGGCACCACTGAGTGAAGCATCCTCCTGATGTAGCATACCTAGGCTCTTTGACACAGACAGACAAAGCATATCTAGGGTTTAGGGTTCAGTGCGATTTACTAGAGTTTTTGGGTTTAAGTTGGTGTGGTTCCCGCTGAGTCTAGGGCTCAGGGCCCGATGCAGGCTCGTTCATATTGATGTTGGCAAGGTTTTAGGGGGTTTGGTGTTCTTTGGTCCTGAATTGGCAGAATTTTGGCCTTTTTTGGTGTTTTGCGGGTGGGTGTGTTTGGGTGAAAACTAAGTGAAAACTAGTCGTAGACCTTCTTATCTTCTTCTTCTTCAAAGAGCGCAGTGGTTCGATTTTGTTCTACCTTGCTGATATTCTTGGGAATCGCTGGAACAAGTGTCCAGGTAAGTTTCAAGAGGATCGAAGTATTGGAAGTGCTGAAAACAGCAATTTTTTGTGAACAGCGCAATTTGCCATGTTTTGAATATACCAGTATTGCATGTTTTTGGGGGGCTGTTTGGGGGTGTTCTAGATTTGTGGGGGTGGGTCGGGGGGTCTGGGAGCACTGCTGGGATAGTCTAATTTTGATTGCAAGTGGTTTGAAGAAAATCCATGGTGGAAAAGGGGGGTTTAGGCCTAGTTGCAGACAGCATTTTGGCACAATTTAAACTAAGGCCTAGCAGTATTGCGTGTTTTTGGGGGACTGTTTGGGGGTGTTCTAGATTTGTGGTGGGTCAGGGGGTCTGGGAGCACTGCTGGGCTAGCATAATTTTGATTGCAAGTGGTTTGAAGAAAATCCATGGTTGGAAAGGGGAGTTAGGGCCTAGCATCATAACGCACATGGAGTGATCTGGGAACTAGGCCTAAATTTTTCTAAGTATGAGTTTTTGCATTTTTACTTTTTGCCTGTTTGGAGGAGTTCTGCTTTTTTGCGGGTGGGTTCACGGGTCTGGGGGCATAGCTGGGAAGGTCTAATATCGGGCGCAAGTGGTTTGGACAAAACCCATGGTGAAAAAGGGGGGTTAGGGCCTAGGTTTAGAGTTAGGGTTAGGGTCTAATATCGGGCGCAATTGGTTTGGACAAAATCCATGGTGAAAAAGTTTTTCAGTTTTTGCTCACTTCCTTGTTTTTGGGGGGCTGTTTGGTAGCGTTCTAGGTTTTTGGGGGTGGGTTTTGGGTTCTGGGAGCACTGCTGGCACAGTATAATTTTGATTTTATTTGTATTTAAGGAAATCCATGGTGGAAAAGGGGAGTTATGGCCTAGCTGCAGAGCGTGTTTGGACTGAATAGAAGGAAGGCCGAAAATATTCTAAGTGTGAGATTTTGCATTTTTGCTTTTTGCCTGTTTGGGGGGGTTCTACTTTTTTGCGGGTGGGTTGGCGGGTCAGGGGGCATTGCTGGAAAAGTCCAATATCGGGCGCAAGTGGTTTGGACAAAATCCATGGTGAAAAAGGGGGGTTAGAGCCTATGGTTAGAGTTAGGGTTAGGGTTCTAAAATCGCTGTTTACACTTTACACATAGCTTGAGGGTAAAGATCCGCAAATTTCGCACACACTTACTTATCCTTGAAAAAGAGACTCAGAGTACGGACTTTCGAAATGATGCTTGTATGTTTTGTAATGCTGTCGACTCTGAAACTGAAAGTGTTATTTTGCACTACACAGCGTACCTTATATTTTTTTCTCCGTGGTGTTTTAATATCACTTCCTGTTTTTCCTGTGCAATGACAAAAATGATGACCTCTGGCTTAGCGACCAGCAATTCAGCATCCGCCAGGCAGGCAGTGGACAAGGTGTCTTCTGGTCCCCAACATTGATCGGCGGAGCGTCAGATGGAATTGAGGAGTACCGCGAAAGAGGAATGCTGGATGCATGCAAATTCAACAGGACAACTACAACAACATACAGTTACAGTATCCATCTTCATTTCGACTTATCTTTTAAGTAATGTTATTGCTGTGAACTTCTGTGAGTGTGACACTGTGCATTTGTTTGCTCTCTGCTTCAATTCATCCCTCCAGTCCTTGTATACTTTTTTTTTCTTTGCTATTTTTTAAACTAATTTAATGTACTAAGTGGTTCTTCTCTCTGAGGGCAGATAGGCAAGTGGAATTGCTCAATTACTGCAGCCCTGTACTGTCACATTGTTGTTTCTTCATAGTACATTGTAGAAAGTACTACTTACTTTACAGTAACCTATCCATTTAGCAAACAACTTCATGCATGCAGTAGTGCATGCACTTCCTTTATGTCCCTTAAAAGATTTATGAATAGCTTCATATCCAAAGATTTGTTTATCATCATTTGTTGTTTGTCCATGCTGTGTTTTTTTTTCCTCTATCCACTAAACTTTCCCCACAAACCCCATTCCCATCCGAGTTTCAAACCCTAACCCTCTTCCCCCGGGCTGTGCGGTTTTCATTGACGTGTGAGTAAATTACATCAATAATTCCACACACTTGCTGTGGAGGATAAGGTCTAAGCAACAGAAAATCTGGTTGAAAGAATCCGAGGAGATATTCTTACTCAGCTTTACACAGACCCAGGACTATTTGAAAATCAAATCTGATTTTCATGGCCGCCATCAACTGTATTGATCATCAAGAACATCCTCCTCCTACACGTGGCAAATGATTACGCTGCTGTTTCCTTCACCTTCAGTACTATTTCTTGTAGTAGCCTAAGCCAAACTCCACGCAACTAGTATACTTAGGAAACTAGCATTTGTTAGGCTAAATTATGGCACTGTTCTTGTGTACTATGCTATCTATCGTACTGTTGTAATGATCCGCTCAGGCCACTCAAGGTTTAATTTTCTTTTTTTCATATGCTGCTAAGTACTGCCACTGTGTACCACCACTACTACCACCACAACAATACCATTTTATCCGCCCAGGATTGCCAACCTTCATCGCCAGTTGCCATGCAGCCAGCCCTGTGCCTAGCCCTATTCTGAAACATGAATCACAGGTAAGATAAGCATTTGGGGGGGAGGAAGAATAGCGGAGAGAGAGGAGAGACTGACGGTAGTACTACTAAAGTAGTAGGACAATTGATTGAATTCACTAACTCTGTGAGTGGCACTTACTTTTGTAAACATTTGGCCGAATAATTAGACTATTTGAATCAAGCAGCCAGTTAAGTTTCAGGTAAACAAACAAACCGGTAAACCCCCCGCCTCCCCGCAAAACAGTAAAAACTCGTATGCAATGTTTAAGTTGCAAGTAAATAATTATTTAAATCCATAACAAAAATAAACTATCCCGAAAGGCCCGACCCACCCCCCTCCCTAACCCCAAAGAATGTCTGTGAAAAAGTCCCCGTAGTCCAAGAAAAAACCCAACTCCCAATTCCCATCCCCCCAAAAGTCTTTAAAAAAGGGCAAGGGACAGTCTCTCCTCTACTTTCGCCGGCGGTGTCCTTTGGCCAGGTTGGCCTGTTGCTCCCTGCGGAGGTTCTTGAGCAGGCTCTTCATTCTCTCCATCTCCTGCTCAAGGTTGGACACCCTGAGGGTTAGGCGGTGGTTGCGGGACTTGCACCTGCTGTGGGGGGGCAGCTGATTTTTTGGCTGCTTGGCGGTGGCGGGTGGCTGTGGTACCACGGCTCCGTACCACTGGAGGCTTGCGCTGACTGGCTGACCCAGGGAGCGCGGAGGAGGATGCAGCTGTTGTGGACTGCGACTGCGTGTCCTCCTCCTCCTGGGCCACCAGCTACCGATATTCGGCGACAATCGCCTCCAGCTTCCTTTGCCGGGCCCGTCTAGCCAGCTCCTTCCGAGTCAGTTTGGAAGGAGAATCTGTATGAAGAAAGAAAAACATACTGTAACCAATGCTCTTTAAGATTCACACAAAATAATTCTGCAGAAAGTTGTGTCTCAGTAGAACTAGCAACTTGCAAGCACAGTACATAACATTTGTGGCCTGTATCTATCTAACCTCCCACTTCGTCAGCCTCTGCTCTAACATTAGTGGGAGTTTCAGGAATCAATTCTACGAGCACTATGTGGACTCACTACATTCGACTATGAGAGTACACCAGTCTTCTTCTTCTTCTTCTCTCTTGTTTAGCGAAATTGGTACGTAAACTCCTGGAAGCCGGCATAATGCCAGCACAGTCAACTTGCACCAGAGAAAAACAGACGCAAGCCATGATGACACAGACATGCGTTACTGTACCAGTCCAGTACATGCAGGTGGTGAAGCTCTTACTTTTCTATTACGGGTGGAACTGAGAATACTCTGTTACAAGGGCTACTGCTTAATGAATTTAACTATCACCCTACAGTACCAATGATTACTAGAAAAGGAAGATGACGAAGATAAATAATATGATTATCTATCCCTTCACAGGATATTTGCTTACACATGGGAGACCTTTAGGTGCTTTGTTTTTTATTGAGTGAACACTGATAGGCCACACATGAATGACAGAGTAGTACTAAAATTATTAACAGAGGTAGTGAGTGGCCCACGTAATCCCTGGATATATAATGTGCTTGCAATACAAATTACTGCTACTATTCATGGTAGGATTTGGAAAAATTAGAACTACTTTTCCTTGCCTTTGCTACACTGGAACGGACGAGCGGGTGCGGTGTTACATGCTCTTCAAAGTAACACTTACTTCTTCAAGTGAACGTCTACTCTGTCTACATCCACATATGCTATCTATGAGTCAGATAGTACCATGATCCAGCCATCCATCCATTCAAAGAAAATGTCAATCATTCTTCTTAATGTCTCAACTGGACAAACCTTAGTTTTTCTCACGGAAAACAACATTTTCATTTTATTTTGGAAACCGCAAGCCATGCATCCGTGCTTGACTTGCATTTGAATTTGAACCAAAGGATATATTGTGCACACATACAGTTTCTGTTTCACCCACCCAGGCAGTCCTCTTCCCTTTCTCCTTCCACCCATCCTTGCTTCATCCTTCAACCGGCCATGCATCATATTCCCAGCCACCTCGGGCAGCATTCAAAAACACGTATCATTCTTTGCCAGTCATCATTACTTGTAACTCTCTCGTCCTTCCACATTTACTTACACCCTTCTTTCCCTTTTCGTTCATTCCATCCATCAAGTTCATCTCTGATCTGACTTGGCTTCTCGATAAAACTTTCACAGATGAGTTGAAGTCAATATAGAGGAGGCTACTACCTGGTTGATAAAAACGTAGTTCTAAATTTGTAACTCTTCTTAACAGTAAAGTGTACTTGTACTGTACAACATATACACCCGTGCAGAGAGCACACTCTGCAGTCTGCAATCTCAATAAGTAAGGAATATAATAGCTTACCACTGCCCGCCACTACCTTGGCATCCCCCACAGCAGTTCCAGATGGCTGTTCCACCACCTCTGCCCCAGGAGTGCCCACCTGTCAGGACCCGAATCATATGGTCAGCCCTCTCTGATCCGATTCCAATGAATATGGAGCGAAAGGTTTGGACCAGAAGGGTGCGCTCCTGGAGACTCAAGATGGCTGCCGCTGTGGCCATGGGGGAGCTCCAGTAGGCGCGCTAGTCTTTCTGACCTCGAGCTCCGTGAAGACAATGTGAAGCACGAGCTCCGGTGGAAATGCGCACTTCATCGAGAATATTATCCTGAGAGGTTCGTCTTGGTGTCCAGGATACTTTCGTCAGAAGAAAACGGAAGTCGCTATAGACTCTGAAATTCCCTCGAGTTTCTTAAAGTAATTAATTACTCTTCGGCACCCCGGCGTGTAAGTCAAACGCGGGTTTTCTGAGGAGTTTCAAGAGAGCGTCAGTGTGAGGATTCCCGTTAGCCTTGACACCCGGTGTGTAAGTCAAACGCGGGTTGCTGAGGCTTTTTCATGAGAGCGTCAGTGTGCGGAATCCCGTTAGCTTCGGCACCCGGCGTGTAAGCCAAACGCGGGTTGCTGAGGCATTTTCAAGAGAGCGCCAGTGTGAGGAATCTTGTGAGCTTCGGTACCCGGCCTAAGAGAAGGCACGGGTTGCCGACGCACCTTTCAGACAAAAGACTAGAGGAAGGAGGAGTATCGAGCGCTTGACTTCTGAAGAGTCCACAGAGCCAGAGTCAACTTCAAGACGCCAGCGCTGGAACACAGACCTGAAAAATGAGCTAAGTGAAAAAGAAAGATTAATGAAAGACCCCATATAAGTATAATCGCAGTATTCATCGTTTGAATTCTCAAGAGAGATAAGATACAGTTGTTGGTTAACCTTAATGAAAGAAAAGAGAGACAACAGCACTATTAAAGAAAAAATGACAATGTACCTGACATTCCAAGCAATGTAAATACAGTGTAAATATGTTCAGAGACTCACCTCGAGGTTCTGATTGTGAATAACTCAGCTATCTTGGAAGGGAAAAATGCAAGATTAGCATCCACAGGAAGTAAGGAAACAAAAGACCACACAAAGAAACAGAAACCCCAATAGAAGGCATTCTCTTTATTTAGTGAAGTAAGTGTACCTACCTATATAAACCATACAAGTCAGGCAGGAATCTTGATATAGGTCTAACTTAAACCACCCTTGTTCTTTCTATCCAAATAGTGACAACTAATAGAGGAGAACAGAAAAATACCGCACACACATGAAGAGGAGCTAGAGTCCGGCAGTACAGTGGTGGGTGAGAGAGAGAGATAATAGAATAGAATCCAATAGAGAGGATAAGAGGTTAGGTTTTTAACCATGTGTTATTGTTTTTAGGTTCCATCTACCAGACAGTACCGAGGGTAGCTGATTGAGGAACCAATTCCGGACCAGTCTCTTCTTGTTTATTATTTTATCCAATTCCCCCGTCCATATAATGGTGGAGGGTTCTCTGTAAAGACCCACCAGCATTGCCAAAAGGGTCGGTGGTTCTAGCATCTCTGTTCCTGTGCAGTAGCGGAGAAACAAGTAAGTTCTAGATCCTGACAGAGTGAAGTGCTCAAGTTGCATTCGCACCCGAACAGAGATGGCAGAAGGAATTGATGTCCAATCTTTAGGAACAATCCTAGACGCAATACAAAAAGAATTGGGAGCAGTTAGGGAGGAGAATCGAAACCTGAGACAAGAGGTAGTTAGTGCCAGAAAAGAAACAGCAGAATTGGCCCTAAGGTTACGTCAACCTAGTAGTCTGGAGAGGGAATCCATGAATCCGGTATTAGAGACCGCCAATAGGGCAACCACACAAGTAATCCACTCCCTTTCCCCAGTTATACCATTAGCGGCTCCAGAGAGATTTAGCGGGGACCCACAGAAGGCGCAAATATTCCTCTCCCAATGCTCATTACATTTCATGTGCCGCCCTTCAATCTTCCCAGACGCGCAGTCTAGAGTGGCTTTCATGCTCTCTTATCTAAGTGGGGATGCTGCTTCGTGGTCCATGCCATTAGTCACAAGGGATGATCCATTGTTAAGGAATTTTGAAGATTTCAAACGAGAATTCTTACGGATATTCGACCGACGGAGAATTTCTCAAGTGGTGGATAACGAATTGCTCGACTTGCGACAAGGAAATCGAGATTTGATCGCCTATCTGGCTCAGTTCAACAAGTTAGTGGTGGAGACAGACTGGCCAGAGAGCAAGAGAGCGGCGATATTCTACCGTGGATTGAGAGATGAGCTAAAAGACACCTTGGCGCAAATTCCTAATCGGCCCACTGAAGTATCGGCACTCATTGATTTGGTATTGGAGATAGATTTCCGCCAGGGGGAGAGACGAGGAGAAAAGAAAAAAGAATTCAAGGTAATGCCCCCGCGATTTGACCGGGCTCGGTCAGATGGAGCCAGAACCTCGGAGACTCACTCGGGAGCCGAACCAATGCAAATCGGAACGATACGAGGCCCATTGACCAAGGAAGAGAAGGAGAAAAGGAGAGCTAATAATCAATGCATGTACTGTGGGTCTGGGAATCATTTTGTTTGAGAGTGCCCAAAGAAGCCTAAGAGTACCTTCAAGCCGAAGGAAAACTAATGGCACCACCTGTGGAAGGAGTTGAACGGGTGGGTGCGATTCAAAAGATAACTCCGCATGAGTATCAAGTAGCAAACACACTGCAGTCAGCTGCTCCGCATTTAGTCATGACCATGGAAGTGAAGTTTGGGCAAACCACCCTAACGGAAGTATCGGTCATGATTGATTCGGGAGCTACGGGAAATTTCTGCGATTTGAGATTTGCCGCGAAGGTGGGAATACAGGCTATCCGAAAGTTGAAGAGCGAGCCTGTTCGCGCAGTGGATGGAACGAATCTTTCTTCGGGTCCAATCGTGAGTCACACAGAGGTAATCCAATTGACGGCCAACGATGGTCATCAGGAAAAGATCCAGTTTAATTTAATCGACGCCCCCCAGTTTCAGTTGATCCTTGGTCTTCCGTGGCTTACTGAGCACAATCCGACCATCAACTGGAGTTCCAGAACAGTAGTGATGGATTCGAGTTATTGTCAGGAGAATTGTTTTGATTCAAAAACCGAAGGAATAAGGAACAATCCAGCCTTGTCTTTGTGTTCCATCGAGCATGCGATGTGTGTGATAAACATTCAGGAGATTCCCGAGGAGTATAAAGAGTTTGCGGATGTGTTTGACGAGGTGGAAGCAGAACAGTTACCTCCACATCGAGTTTACGATTGCAAGATAGAACTGGAGCCAGGATCCAACTTACCATGTAGTCGTGTCTATGCCTTGACTGAGAAGGAGCACCAGCATCTTAGGGAGTATCTGGATAAATACCTTGCCAACGGTTTTATCCGACCGTCTCAGTCTCCAGTTTCTTCTCCTTTATTTTTCGTGCCGAAGAAGGAAGGAGAATTGCGGACGTGCATTGACTACAGAGCCATTAACAAGATAACTAAGAAGAACCGGTACCCCCTACCATTGATTTCGGTGCTCTTGGATCAAGTGAAGGGAGCGCAAATCTATACTAAGCTTGATTTAAGAGGGGCTTATCATCTAGTTCGTATGCGTGAAGGAGACGAGTGGAAGACGGCATTTCGGACTAGGTTTGGGCTTTTCGAATATCAAGTGATGCCCTATGGACTGTGTAACGCTCCTGCAGCCTTTCAGCACTTCATCAATCATGTCCTGAAGGAATTTTTAGACCAATGTGCGATAGTGTACATTGACGACATCCTCATTTATTCCTCGGACGTGAAGAAGCATCATGATCAGGTGAAGGAAGTTTTACGGAAACTGCAGGAAAACAAATTGTTTGTGAAACTAGAAAAATGCGCATTCGATGTATCACAGGTGGAGTTCCTGGGATTCGTACTGTCACCTTCCGGAGTTCTGATGGATCAACGTAAGGTGGAGGCGGTTAGGAGCTGGGAATCACCGAGAAGTGTAAAAGAAGTCCAAAGTTTCATAGGGTTCGCCAATTTCTACCGAAGATTTATCAGCGAGTTCTCCAGAAAAATTCTTCCTCTCACAAAGTTGTTAAGGAAAGGCATCAAGTTCGAGTGGTCAACGGAGGCGGAGGAGGCCTTTCAATTCCTAAAAGAGAATTTCACCACAGCGCCCGTCTTGTTGCATGCCGACCCATCAGAGCCTTTCTATGTCGAGACAGATGCATCTGATTTCGCTGTGGGAGGAGTGTTATCGCAGCGACATAAGACCACAGGCCAGCTACACCCAGTGGCTTATCGATCAAGGAAGTTGACTCAGGCGGAGGTAAATTACACGATCACCGAGAAAGAGCTGTTGGCAATTAAGGATGCCTTTAAGGAGTGGAGACACTACTTGATGGGAGCCCGGCACCAAGTAACGGTGTTTAACGACCATCGTAATCTAAAATTCCTGAAAACAGCCAGAACTCTCACCCCACGACAACTAAGATGGTCCTTGTATTTCGCCGACTACGATTTCGTGATCACATTTCGTCCTGGAGCTCAAAATGGAAAGGCAGATGCCTTGTCTAGGATTGGCACTGAATCCCAGAAGACTATTCCTGACATTCAACCAATCATTCCCAGTGATAAAATCGTAGGAGCCCTCACCTCCATCAAACTACAAGAATCAATTACCGACATCATGACCCCGGAGGCCATGGAAAATTGGGCAAAGGAAGATGCTAGCAGAAAAATCATTCAACAGATGCCGTACCATCAAGACGCCTTGTACATTGCGACCACGGAGTTGCAACAGCAAGTTATGCGGGAATGCCATGATGAAAAGTTGGCTGGCCACAAGGGAGAAGCTAAGACCTAAGAAATAATAAAAAGACATTACTGGTGGCCAAAAATGACAACAGATATAGAGAAGTATGTCAAGTCTTGTGAGATTTGCGCGCAGGGGAAGTCTGAACGGCAGGCTCCTAAGGGGCTATTGCAACCCCTACCCACACCTCCCCACCCATTGCACACAGTTACTCTAGACCTTATCACAGATCTACCAAGTAGTCAAGGGTACGACACCATCCTAGTGGTGGTGGATGCCTTTTCAAAAATGGCCCACTTTACAGCCTTAAAAGGGGTTCCTTCAGCTAAACAATTAGCCGCCCATTTTAGTTCCCAAATTGTCAAGCTACATGGGATTCCTAAGGTTATCATTTCCGATAGGGGTACCCAATTTGTGTCCCATTTCTGGAGAGCCTTCATGGAGGGTTTAGGGTCGGAAGTCAGATTCTCCACTAGTTATCATCCAGAAACGGATGGGCAGACTGAAAGGGTGAACCAAGAACTGGAACAGTATTTGCGACTGGTTCTTTTGAAAGAGGAAGGTAATTGGTCGGATTATTTGTGGACAGCGGAGTTCGCCCACAATATTGCGAAGAATAACTCGACTGGTTACTCCCCTTTTTTCCTGAACTATGGAAGACACCCAAATGCTTCCATTCGACAAACAGAAACAGCAGTCCCAGCAGTCAAGGAGATTATTTCGCACATGCTTCAAGTTCAACAACGAGCTGTAGACAATCTACGAGTAGCCAAGGAAACGTACAAGAAATACGCGGATCGGAAAAGACGCAAGGGGCCATCATTGACTAAGGGAGACCAGGTTTGGCTGAGCACCAAGAATTTGAGATTGAAGGGAAACAGGAAGTTTCAACCTCGATTCATCGGCCCTTAGCTTGTCGAGGAACAAATCAATCCAGTAACCTATCGACTGAAGTTGCCACCAAGGTTCAAGATACATCCAGTCTTCCATGTTTCTTTATTGAAGAAGGCCCCTGCAAGCCTGCGACACAATTCACCCCCGATGCCAATTCAACTAGAAACAGGAAATGAGTACGAAGTGAAAGAAATCCTGGATTCCAAAAGATCCAGAGGAAGACTGTACTATTTAATAGACTGGAAGGGTTATGGTCCAGAGGAACGATCCTGGGAAAGAGTGGACGATGTACATGCACCCAGGCTAATTAGATCCTTTCATCAACGATTTCCCTCCAAGCCAGGAGGGGAGGGATCTGCCTTGTTGGGGGGTCCTGTCAGGACCCAAATCATAGGGTCAGCCCTCTCTGATCCGATTCCAATGAATATGGAGCGAAAGGTTTGGACCAGAAGGGTGCGCTCCTGGAGACTCAAGATGGCTGCCGCTGTGGCCATGGGGGAGCTCCAGTAGGCGCGCTAGTCTTTCTGACCTCGAGCTCCGTGAAGACAATGTGAAGCGTGAGCTCCGGTGGAAATGCGCACTTCATCGAGAATATTATCCTGAGAGGTTCGTCTTGGTGTCCAGGATACTTTCGTCAGAAGAAAACGGAAGTCGCTATAGACTCAAAGACTTAAAGTAATTAATTACTATTCGGCACCCCGGCGTGTAAGTCAAACGCGGGTTTTCTGAGGAGTTTCAAGAGAGCGTCAGTGTGAGGATTCCCGTTAGCCTTGACACCCGGCGTGTAAGTCAAACGCGGGTTGCTGAGGCTTTTTCATGAGAGCGTCAGTGTGCGGAATCCCGTTAGCTTCGGCACCCGGCGTGTAAGCCAAACGCGGGTTGCTGAGGCGTTTTCAAGAGAGCGCCAGTGTGAGGAATCTTGTGAGCTTCGGTACCCGGCCTAAGAGAAGGCACGGGTTGCCGACGCACCTTTCAGACAAAAGACTAGAGGAAGGAGGAGTACCGAGCGCTTGACTTCTGAAGAGTCCACAGAGCCAGAGTCAACTTCAAGACGCCAGCGCTGGAACACAGACCTGAAAAATGAGCTAAGTGAAAAAGAAAGATTAATGAAAGACCCCATATAAGTATAATCGCAGTATTCATCGTGTGAATTCTCAAGAGAGATAAGATACAGTTGTTGGTTAACCTTAATGAAAGAAAAGAGAGACAACAGCACTATTACAGACAAAATGACAATGTACCTGACATTCCAAGCAATGTAAATACAGTGTAAATATGTTCAGAGACTCACCTCGAGGTTCTGAGTGTGAATAACTCAGCTATCTTGGAAGGGAAAAATGCAAGATTAGCATCCACAGCAAGTAAGGAAACAAAAGACCACACAAAGAAACAGAAACCCCAATAGAAGGCATTCTCTTTATTTAGTGAAGTAAGTGTACCTACCTATATAAACCATACAAGTCAGGCAGGAATCTTGATATAGGTCTAACTTAAACCACCCTTGTTCTTTCTATCCAAATAGTGACAACTAATAGAGGAGAACAGAAAAATACCGCACACACATGAAGAGGAGCTAGAGTCCGGCAGTACAGTGGTGGGTGAGAGAGAGAGATAATAGAATAGAATCCAATAGAGAGGATAGGAGGTTAGGTTTTTAACCATGTGTTATTGTTTTTAGGTTCCATCTACCAGACAGTACCGAGGGTAGCTGATTGAGGAACCAATTCCGGACCAGTCTCTTCTTGTTTATTATTTTATCCAATTCCCCCGTCCCTTGAGATAATGGTGGAGGGTTCTCTGTAAAGACCCACCAGCATTGCCAAAAGGGTCGGTGGTTCTAGCATCTCTGTTCCTGTGCAGTAGCGGAGAAACAAGTAAGTTCTAGATCCTGACACCACCCCACGCTGGCCCCGGCACCGGTGGATGGCTGTGCCGATGCTCCGCCTAGAAAATACATTTCAGATTCTCAGATGCCATACACACAACTCTCTAGTATTTGTCTAGGAATGAAAAAATGTTAATACGAAACCACAAACAAATTTAATAATTTGTGACTCTCTAGTCTAAACTACAAATTGCCCTTTTATCAGGGAAGGGTGTTTTTTAGTTATGCTTAGCCGTAACATGTCTTGCTACACTTTTTGGCACAACTGATGAATGCTTGCTTTTTAACACGCACTATTTTTCTCATAACAGACAGAAGCTTCCCTTCTAAGAACAAGAGCAAGATCGGATCCTCATCACTTGGACGGAGTCAGCAACGATTCAGCACCACAAAGAAGACTTGAAGTTCCAACCTGGTGAGGGCTCGCCCACAATTAATGTGTGAAATCACTAAGCACTTTTCATTTTTTAATCCACCGTTTATGTTGTATGATGAACTTGATTTTAATAAATGTTTTTACTTTTAATAAAGATTTAAAAGTTACATTGACTCTGTGGTTTTTGGTCATGAGTGAGTGAGTGAAAGGGTTTGAAATTTTCAAGCATGAGTCCGTGGCTCTGAGAGGTCGGGACTCTGACTCTGTACTCTTATGTCCTGGGTTGTATAATCATTGGGGATCAACCATCGATGAATTCGGGAGCTAAATGACTCTGACGCACTAGCTAGTCAGTAAGGAGATTGGGGGTTTAAATTCTGTTATGACTGAGGTATGTAGAAAGTCTAACTGCGCCTATTATAATTGATAAACAATGCACTATTTCGTGTCCATAGTTCGGTTTGTGCAGAATAGTCCCTGCAACAGTAGTAGAATGGATTGCCCTCCTATCCAATCAAAAAGTTAACTAGTATCTTATTCTTTCTTGGTGGCCATTAACATTTTATTGTTGGGAATTGTCAAAGCATAAACATTTAGAAGACTTCCAAAGACATTATGGACAACCCAAAGGACTGCACTCAGTGCATAGAGCTATTGCTGAATAGAATGGGTGTTTGGGTTAACACCTTTTGCCAACTGTGTAAGCTTAGTTAGCTACACAGACAGACTAATAATAATCTAGTAGTACCATAGGGAGTCATAGTAGAGGCAGGATAAGAATTTAGAAACAGTCTACAAGAAGATCAAAGACGATTTAGAAAAAAATCGAATGAGGAACGTTAGGAAAAAATAGGTGCTGTAAAAGATAAGGAAATATAATTATTAATATTAACAGGAAAACTTACTGGGGCCAGCAGAGGAGCCCTCGCCGGACGGATCCTGGCCTTCCTGATCTTGTCCCTTCTCCACCGGCGCCGCTTCCTCCTCCTGTGTCCCCGTTCCCCTGGGGGGTGCTGATGTACAACATGAAAGAAAGACACAAACATGGATGATTGTTGTCAACCAAATCAAATATTTAAAAAAAACAATAACAAATTATTTCGGGGAAATAGACAACAATTGCATTACATTTATTGACCTATCTGATGTGGTCTACTAGGATATTAATATTGCTGGATTCGCGTACCGTCTACTTGGAAAGTTATGTAACTCACTAAACCAACTACAAAAAGGTTCGACTAGGACTGGCAGGCAGCACTCCGTAGCACGCGAAGTGACAGACACAGTCCATCGTGATTGCAGACCAGTGAGAACACTAAAAAGTTTCCTACTAAATAACCAGTCATAATATACTCAAACTTTCAATCCACCACCACTATCTTTTTGTTAGTGGCAGGAGTACAAAGGAAGGAATGGACTTGAGTCTCTAGGGGCAGATTTACAAGCCTCTTGCGGCTCTTTTGCTCCATCGTTAAGTGACTTTTGTGACGCAGCGGCAGCGCAAAAGAGGCGCCATGGTGCTGGGTATATTAACAAAGTGACGCATCTGGGATATGCATCACGTTGTAAGGCCCTGCGCCATCAGGGGGCGTTCCGGCGCAAGGGAGGGCGCCTCCTAAAAGTGGCTGAGTGAAATCTACAAAATTTCACTCAGTCACTTTTAGGCCAATGCTGCGCCAAAAGCCTGCGCCTGCTTGGAGCAGATATACGGCTTGACGCAGCATTGGGGAGATAGGGCACCCCAGAGCTTTGCTGGAGCTGCGTTGTGCTTGCGACGCAACACCAGCAATGCGCCGCCTTTACGGCACAGATGCGTGACGCATCTGTGTAGTTTTTACCCCATGGTGCGCCTTATTGTAAATGCGGCGCACCATGGGTGGTGGAGGCGTGGCGCCAAATTACTGGTGCATCCCTGCTAATTTGCAGGGATGCGCCAGTAATTGTAAATCTGCCCTTTAGTGGCTAGCATTATGCAGTTCTGTAAAGTACACTCATACATAATCACTCAGGCCAATGAAGTGAGCACAAAATCGAAAACAAGTAAGCATAGTAGCACCGCCACTGAGCAGGTGAGCAGTGCACCTGCAATGCAATCACAGAAGATTTTGAAACATAATTTACCTACAATGTAATCGGCATCATTATTGCTCTTCGGAAAAAACAAACATTTGCAATATGATAACATAGAGCAGGAGAAAACAGATTAGTGATTAAATAGCTACTACTACTCACCAAGCCCAGGGATCTCAAAGCCTAGCAGGTCGAGCAGGCCGGTGCGTGGCCTGGCTGTAGGTGCACCGGACCCGAGACTCCCGATACATGGCCCGGCACACCTTCCCCCACAGCTGCCGACGCTCCCGGAGCCCGTACCCGCCAGTGATCCTGCCGCCTGCCGCGATGGTCTTGGGGAGGTGGCGCTGGACATAAAAAATCAGTGCGGCCACCTCCTCCACGCTAAAGATCTCCCGGGCCACGACTTGCTCCCCCCTCAATCGCCCACATTGGAGCCGGGTGCGGGGTGTGGGACCCTTCCCCTTGCTATTCCCGGCTCCCTTTGGCATGGTCTGGACAGCTGAAGAAAAAAAAATAGAAAAGGGAAAAAGTAAAGAAAAGAAATGAGTTTAAAAAAGTAGCTTTAAAAGTAATGAAAAGTTGAAAAAAACACAAAATATAGATGTAGAAAAATAGAGGGATAGATAATGAGTAAAAAAAATCAAAAACAAGTTCAAAGAAACAAAGGATTGGAGAGATTAGGAGAGGATAGGAAAAGCATGCCCAGAACCATACCAATGAATGAAAAACAAGATGGCCGCGCCCATTGAGGACGGCGTGGGTAAGTTTGCGCGATATTTCCCCCACGAGCACGCACAAACACACGCGAACTCGTAATAGTGCGCCGCACACAATGCGAGATTGCCAATAGCGCCCAGAAACGGAAATACACAACGCGCACAAGATGGCCGCGCCCATGTAGGACCGCATGGGTAACTTCACGGTCGGTGCGCTGCAAGCAGCCCGCGAATATGCGAAAAACCCCGTGAACTTGCAAAAAAAAATCTGCAAATTCGCACGAATTCGTGAATTTAGCGGATCGCAATTTCGATATCGCACGAGTTCACGGACCGCAAATTCGTAAATTTCGCCCATACTTAAAAGTCACACAAGTCACTCCTCCTGGATTTCCCTGGGTGTCTAGTTTTTTTAAAATGTATAGGTCTGTTAGGTTTCATTAGGTGCCGGCAGAGCTAGGGTTCAAAATCTACAGCTAGGCACTTTGCAAAAAAAGGGTCAGTTTTCACTGTAAAAAAGTGGTGTGTCCACGTTGTGTTTTGGACCACTTCCTGTCACGGGCACTGGGCCTACCCAAACATGTGAGGTACCATTTTTATTGTAAGACATTGGGGAATGCAGGGTGGTTTGAAATTGTGGGCAACCATGCAGATTCCACAACTTTCCATCTCAGAAATTTGAGAAAAATTATGTTTTTTTTCTTTCAAAGTTTGAGGTTTGCAAGGGATACTGGGTAACAGAACTTGGTGAGAGCCACAGAAGTCACCCCCTAATGGATTCCCCTGGGCGTCTATTTTTTAAAAATGTATAGGTTTACTAGGTTTTCCTAGCTGTTGACAGAACTAGGGTTCAAAATTTACAGCTATGCACTTTGCAAAAAAAGGGACAGTTTTCACTGTAAAAATGTGATGTGTCCACGTTGCATTTTGGGCTGTTTCCTGTCCTGGGCACTAGGCCTACCCACACAAGTGAAGTACGATTTTGTATCACAAGGCTTTGGGAAATGTTGGGTGGGTTGAATTACGTGGATCCACAGAGATTCCAAAACTTTCCATTACAGAAATGTGAGAAAAATGTGTTTCTTTTTTACAAAGTTTGAGGTTTGCGATAGATTCTGGGTAACACACCCTGGTGAAAGCCACACAAGTCACCCCCGACTGGATTGCCCGGGATTTCTAGTTTTAAAAAATGTATAAGTTTGCTAGGTTTTCCTAGGTGCCGGAAGAGCTAGTGATCTAGCAGGATACCAACAACAGATACTCTACTACCATATATTCACCTGGTCCCATAAACACACACACAGTTTAAGTAAACTGCTGGACTGGTTTATAAGATACTTTTCAATGTTTAGGATTAGTCTAAGATATATTTTCTAACCATTCACAGATAAAAAGGTCGTTCCTCTGGTCGATGGACCATTAGTTGAACTAATTGATGGTGATGATGAACATAATACTAGCTTTTCTATACTTTGATGTAAATAACCACAGGTTGCGAGAGCTGTGCCTGGTTTTGGTCTTCACCTGTCCCTGAGAATGCTGGAATCCCTCTTCACCTGCTCTGGGTCCCCGCTGCATGCCTCTTGCCTCCCGCTGCTACACCCGAATTACAGCACCGAGTGGCCGCCGAGTGGAGGGGGGGCCTCTGCAGCGAGGGGACTTCACCTACCAACAGCCTTTGCGGGCGGAGCCGCACCTGGGGAGCATCGCGCCAAGCGGCGCATAAATTACCGCACTACCTCCGGTGGAGTGGGCGACCTTCGTTTGTTGCAAGAGCTGTGCCTGGTTTTGGTCTTCACCTGTCCCTGAGAACGCTGGAATCCCTCTTTACCTGCTCTGGGTCCCCGCTGCATGCCTCTTGCCTCCCGCTGCTACACTCGAATTACAGCACCGAGTGGCCGCCGAGTGGAGGGGGGGCCTCTGCAGCGAGGGGACTTCACCTACCAACAGCCTTTGCGGGCGGAGCTGCACCTGGGGAGCATCGCGCCAAGCGGCGCATAAATTACCGCACTACCTCCGGTGGAGTGGGCGACCTTCGTTTGTTGCGAGAGCTGTGCCTGGTTTTGGTCTTCACCTGTCCCTGAGAACGCTGGAATCCCTCTTCACCTGCTCTGGGTCCCCGCTGCATGCCTCTTGCCTCCCGCTGCTACACTCGAATTACAGCACCGAGTGGTCGCCGAGTGGAGGGTGGGCCTCTGCAGCGAGGGGACTTCACCTACCAACAGCCTTTGCGGGCGGAGCCGCACCTGGGGAGCATCGCGCCAAGCGGCGCATAAATTACCGCACTTCTTCCCGCGTCGCGGGATCGCGCGCGGGATTAGCCGGGCTAAGCCCGGGCAAAGGGCGGGCCCTCTGTGGCCCTCAGAGGCACGAGAAGGCCAGGCTAGGCCACCCCCCTGACAACAGCTGTTCGGAGACATAAAGGTACTGTACTCGTTGTTCTGTACTCTTGCACATACCAAAGTGCTGATTTGAACTGATTGAAAAAGTGTTACCGTTGCATGACAGCCACATCTCATCGTCCTGCTAATATTTTCCGAATCCATTGGAGTTAAAACCCTGAAAACTGCTCAGCTATCTGATAGCCTTTAAAAGACTGCAGTAAATATGGGGAAGAAACTGGTACCTGCAGCCACTGAGCCACTTAATACTTTAGACTCTTATTTAGTACAAGTGGTCAGTAAGATTAACAACGAGAGAAGACAATCTCTAGGCTTGAGCCAATCGCCAATCTTGCCCCCAGAAAGCCCATCCACAAGTGCCTTAAGCATAGTGATGCCTGACATACCGCTCGAAAACCCTTCTATAAATATATCAGATCCTAATTTACAAGATGATGGCAATGAGGAGGAAGACTCAGATCCACCAGCAGATTTGTCCGTTAACGTCATCTCTGATCCCAACCATCAGATTGATATAGTGGATGAAGTCCTATCACCCCTGCTGCCTGAACCACGGGCTGTGAGAACTTGTAGGAAATTTCAGGCAAAGCGGGGGGGGGAAACAGCAAGGTAGGAAAAAGTTGGCTACACCACCACTAAGTCGTGAAGGGAAAAATGTGGAGCTCGATGTCGACGCGGAGTGAAGACGCATTATTGACGATGACCTATTTAATAGGATACAAGATATGATAGACATTAAAATCAGGACAATTATTAAGCCTCCGATCGGGAAACTGGACAAATTAACTTCTGAGGTTAAAAAGTTGGGCGGGGTTCATAGCAAGCTGACTGAAGAGGTGGAGAATCTATCTACTCTTGTCACAAAATTGGCGGCCACGGTTGTGGAGGTCACCCCAACGGAAAGCTTATCACAGTCCATCCCACAAGGGCAGCCACTACCATCTTCATTACTACCCGCACCTAGCCAGGAAGTAGTAGGAGATCTCTCCACCATCCCAACTGCTGTCACAGCAGGACTGCAACAAGAGGATGATTCTGCCCAATTCATTTTGGAAGCCTCACCAGTTGTACTCGTATTGGCAAATGTCCCTGCTCTATCACAAGGTAAAACAGAGTCCAATCAGGATCTAAAGGATAAAGCGCTACATTGGCTCACCAATAATATGCATATGGCATATCAAGGGTCTGATAAACTAGCAGGGGATATCGTCATGACCAGGAGGGTATCATGGATTGGGAACAAGCCCAAAAAGTTTAAGGGGGACTGTGTAATCTTAAACTTTGCCAATTAATTAATTATATTAATTAATTGCGGGTTTATATAGCGCTAGGAATCGACTCCCGGAGGAGTATCTCCACGCTTCGACCGCTGGGGAACCCGTCCTGGCTCACCCTGATAGATGGTCCCTGATGGGTATCTCTAAGGTGCGACCAAGCATCCCCGGCGGTCTGGGGGGGCCGTTGTGAAGATGAGGCAAGCTGATGCCCAGAGTTGCCGAGTGTGGTTTCTGACTAGAGTAGGCACCGAGGCGAGAATTATCGAGTCCGCTGACCCTGGCCCACGACCAATGCGGAGGTTCTCCCAAACATCCTGTCCAATATCTTCCCACCCCAACGACGAAGCGGTTCTATAATCCCCCTCACCCTTAAATTCTTTTACAGCGAGATCCAGCTTGCCACCTTCCCCAACATCCCCAGATCTAAGAGATCCATAAACACTATTAGTTGGGGAGGGGTTTTTAGACCACGATATACTAATGACCGTTCCCAGCCCATGTCCAATTTCGAGACAGGAAGATTCAACTACCCGATTGAGCCAAATGCCAGGTCAGCTATGATACATGAGCCTACCATTAATGGATGGGGTTCTGGTTTCTCGGGATATGATCATAGCGGCCGGGGCAATAGGTTTATACCCCGGATGGGAAACGACCAGTCTTTGATACGCCCAAATACCCCACAACCTATGTGGAATACAACAGCCAGTGGATGGGGCCAGGTAGCTACCCCCTTTGATTGGGGATTTGGAATGGGGAACAGGTATGGCCCCTTATCCGACCTAAATAACTGTGATTGACTTAAGGACGGGATTGATTCAGCAAGTGACGCTTTGAATATGCCATTACCTATGAGTGGCCAACATAGTATTGCCCAAGACCCCAGTGAGCCCATCCATAAGGAAGTATTAGAGAGCCAAGTGTCCTTAAATTGTAACCATCTTTCTATACCAAATCGGTTGGAGGCTTGTGCAAATCAGAGCCTGGTCAGTGATAATACACAGGGTCTTTCTGAAGCGGGAATAAATGAGGGGACACAATCGCCACGAATAGTTGAAGGGGATTTGGCGGGGGTCCAAGAATTTAGGAAACCCACTGATTCCTGTAGGATCATAAGCTGGAATGTAGCAGGCTTAAATGCAAAACGACAGGATAAGGCTTGGTCGAGCTTTGTTTTAAACCATCACTTTATTGCTATGCAAGAAACCTGGGACACATCCGCCAATCTTTGGTGGGATGGGTTCACTAGTTTCACTAAACCTGTTGTCCCTAGTCGCATGGGAAGAGCCAAAGGTGGCCTGATAATCTTGTTTTCCTTAGACTTAAAAGGAAGTTACAGGCAGATCAGCACTGATTCACACAACATTCTAATGGTTGAAAGGGTGATTAATAACACTAGCAGGACCATTTACGTAAACTTCTATAATTCAGGGAATAGTGAATATAGAGGTTGCAACGTTGCTAACCTAGATAGTATTTTAAATACAGTATGCCAGAATATCAAGTTTGCTTTTGAGTTTATTTTATTAGGCGATTTTAATATTCATTTATGTAACCTAGCCTGTAAGGGAAGTAGTGACAATGAGGATGGTGATGCGGGTCCACAGGGACCCCACTTTGAACATTCCACAGAGGGGCAGGAGTTAGAAGAATTACTCGCTAACTATGACCTGCATGAACCTGACTGGGGCCTGAGAATGCCAACTTTTATTGGCGCCCAACATGGAACAGTAATAGATTACATCTTTGTTTCACAAGGCATTCTAAACCGGACTATGGATTATCGCACAGTTTTAACACATCTTAGTGACCATAATCCGGTAGTACTTGAAGTGGCCTGGGGAGCCCAGATGGGAGTATCCCCAATAACAGTAAAACTTGCACAACCCCTGAGGACCACTGATCAAGACAGACGAGTGAAATGGGCTAAAGTGACCCCGGAAAAATTTTACGCAAAAAACTTTCCTAAAATTAAAGATAAGGTAGAGATCTGTAAAAAATCTTGCGCTCAAAGCAAAGAAATAGTAGAGGCATACGAGGCAATATGCGGCCAGGTGTCAAAGGATATTTTAGTCAAGCCAAAAAAGGGAACCCCTGGAATTAGGCGTTGGTTTGACTCTGCATGCTCAAATGCCCACAGATCACTGCTGGTAGCCCTAAAAAACATTCCTAGGGTAAAAGATGATATTTCCAGATTAAGGAAAAACTACAAGGCAGCCATAAAGAATCGCAAGGACACCATCAAACGCGGAACATGGGAAAATCTCCTTTCAGCGGCAGTGCTGAAGGACAGTAGGAGATTTTGGGAGATTATTAAACAGCCTTTATTCTCAGAAGATAAAAATGAACCCATGGACTGCGTGATTACCGACGAAAAATGGCTGTCTCATTTTAAAAATGTCTACGGGGCTGAGGACGAAGAAATCAAAGATGTCCCGCTGCTCATTGCAGCCGTTCACCCTATCATCTTTAATCCCCAAGAAGTGGAAAAAGCTCTATTGGCTACTACAAAGCACAAGGCACCCGGCCCTGATGGCGTCCCTGCTGACTTTTTCATGTACTCACCAAAACTGTGGGCGGAGGTTTTGACAAATGTGTTTAATGCAGTTAATGGTAACCTAGCCCCTGCATCATGGGCCACATCCACCAATGTTCCTATTTTCAAAAACAAAGGCCAGCGGGATGACCCCGCCTGTTATAGGCCTATATCCCTTTTGGACTCAACCATAAAAATCTTGGGTAGAGTCCTTCTATTTAGATTGAGGGAGAATGTTGAGAGTTGTGGCGGGCTGTCTGAATTACAATACGGCTTTAGAGAAAGAAAAGGGACCATTGAACAGTGCATTAACTTGCATTTGCTTATTTCCAAATACATTGTGGCCAAGGAGGGGTCCGTGTTTCTTGCATTCATGGATCTCTCCTCGGCTTTTGACTTGGTCAACAGGTCAAAACTGTGGTTGATCTTGTTGGAGATGGGCATTGATGAAGCCTTGGTTGCGTTCATGGCCACTCTGCACCAGGAGCTCTTTGCAGCTGTGCGCGTAACAAATGATGGTAGACGTACCCCACTGTTTAAATCCTTAAAGGGGGTACGGCAAGGCTGTATACTAGCCCCCTTGCTCTTTACCATCTACATCAATGGTCTGGGCGCACACCTGCGGGGCCAGGAAGCGGACGTCCCGTATGCAGGCGGTGCCCAAATCCCGGCACTCCTGTATGCGGATGACGCCGTGCTGATTGCTCGTACTGGTGTCGGCCTTCAGCATCTTTTGAACGCATTCGGTTCATTTAGGGAAAATTTGGACCTTAAGGTAAATGTCTCTAAGTCACATACGATGGTAATGGGGCGTGAGTGCTACAAAAAAAGATACAAAACATTTTTTTGCAGGGGGGTCCCTGTCTCAAAGGTATCTACATTTCCCTATTTAGGTGTATTGTTTGACCAGAAAGGATCTTGGGGCCCACAGATAAGAGCAAAGAGGCTTGCCGTAATTAGATCGTCATCAGCCCTCTTGGGTTTTGCTGGTAAGTTAGGGGCCAGGCCTATGGAAGCCCTCTTAAAAATCTATAAGTGCAAACCTGTGGCCATTGCGCTATATGGTTCCCCTTTGTGGGGGTATGTAAATCTAGACCCAATACAGAGAGCAGAGAATAGATTTATCAGAACCCTGCTTTCTGTACCACAGTCAACCCCAACCTACTCGATTCACCAAGAGGTGGGCTTACCCTATCTGTCAGACACACTAAGTTTGTCCCCTCTGATTCTGTGGCTGAAAATGTGGTTGAACGAAGATCTCCCCTTGAAACATTAAATTCTGCATGATGTCTTATCTCTGGACAAATATAGTAATATTCCATGGCTGGCCTATTTAGCTAAAACATTCACAGATCTGGGCCGCCCGGAGCTTTTTTCATCCCCAGAGAAAATTAAGGCACATGATATTGACTTCATAAAAAAGTCATTTAGGGAAAGGAAGGAGGCATGCCGTGAGGAATATGAATTGCTGAAACCAGCGGTAAGGGAACATAGCCTTCTGGTTAGCTCATCTTCACTTGCATCTTATCTTAGCTTTGTTACACTCCCTTATCACAGGTTTTTATTAACTAAGTTTAGATTTAATTTGTTACATTTTCACCTAGGTTCTTTTAAGAGTTGGCAGAAGCCAGATTTAGCCCCTCCCTGCAGTTGTGACCTGTTTTCTGTGCAGGATACAATGCATTTTGTCATGTTTTGCAGTTTGTACTTAGAGCAGAGGAAAAAATATTTGTTTCCTATCTTGAAAGAGGTCGGCTTCACACAGGTGCGACCGGCTCTGCTCTTCTTACAATTAATGTCTAATCCCCGCATCACTTTCTGCATTGCTAATTTTCTGGTAGCCGCTGCAAGGGTGAAAGCTGTCGGCCAAAGCTCGCCTTAAAGCAAATGTTTTTATTACGTACATTTACATTTGAAATGAAATGAAATATCCTTTTTAACTATGTATAATACTGTTTAAATCGTATATTTATATCGCTGTTCTTTAGGAAAATGTAGGAAAAAGCTTCGCATGTAATGTTTTATTGTTTTTGTTTCTTTGTATGACTTGGAATAAGTCGAATAAAGATATTCTGACTGACACAGACTCGGGAACATTTTTAAATCTTTATCTAAATTAAATGCATGTGAACCACTTCAAAAACACAGTACAGACACCATTATTCGTAGGAGAGAAAATTCAATTAATTAATCATCAAAACACATACTTTGGACTCATTCAATGATTTATGCTCAGAAATGGAGAGGACAGAGAGTAAAGAACATCTGCAAATACACTAAATTATAGTTACCAAGAATGGTGTGAAGACCAACCCCCGGGCCAAAGGGCTGGTAAGGGTTCCCCGGGATAGTTCAGGTGACAAAGACTTCAGAACAGGATTCAGGACCGGATAGTTGACCTCTCTAGAACACCGACGAATGACCGCACCCGTTTCTGACACTCTCTTCCTCCTCGAGATTCTTCCGCGATCTTCTTATCTAACCCAATTTAATTAGGATAGAAATTTCTGTATACAGCTTCTTCACCAGCATTTCACAGCATCTCTCCCAGTTTTAGCATCTCCCTCTACACCAACAGCATCTCCGTCTCATCACCTCTCGTGCTCTTGTGATAACTAACTAACTAAAGCTATCTTAATTATACCTTCTGTTCTTCATGTTTCACCCACTAAAGTTTCAATTTCGCAAAAATATGAACTATGATTGGTCAGGCAAGGGGGAAAGATCACCACACCATGCTTACATGTCATTTAATTCAGTTAAACCATTGTTTGCAAACCCATCCCCTTAATTTTTACCCAAAATGTTATTCCCATCCATTACATGTATCCATTTTGAAACATTAATGACACTGTGATGAATAGAACATCTCTTTGCTGAACTCTGCACCATCCGTTCCAAGGCTATGGCACTCAGATTGGCTTCCGTTCAAGTGTTCCTTCGTTAACCTTCATGGCTATTTAAAATCAATATGCACAGTCTTTCTCTGATTCAGCTTACTTTAGTTATACATGAGAGGCCAAATACACACTGGTAATAAAGTCAAAAAGACAAATGTTAGTTTAACAAATAAATTATTGCACTATTTACCACCCATCTCTACTCTATTCCCCTTTACTTATTAATACTTTCCCCGCATTATCATTAGTAAAATAGCTTTTTTTATTTCAGCTAAGCAGGTGTCATGCACGCGAGTCTCCAAGACTCGATTTTAGGGTCTTCTGCTCATGCACAAGCATTTCCCTTTAAGCGTTAACTCGTCATAATGCGTAGATGCAGTTGACGCATGCACAGTAAAGATTCCCCATTTAAAGCGTCTTCAGCCTTTCGTTCAAATTATTCACATTAGTAAACACATAAGCAAGCTTCACAAACCTGCGGGTTTGGGAGGTGTGCATTAGTTTTACACGAAATAATTTTAGTAACTTGTTAGTAAGTTAAAGGAACGGATTGCTTCTGAGCAAGTCTCTTTTCCATGAGTCCTTGCTCTATCAATCCCTCTCTGATGGCATTTATAAGCCATCACAAAATTACCCATCCCTAACCACCAGATGCCAACTTTCAGTATTTCTCATTTTCATTCTCCTCTTTTGTTTTCTCATCTTCATCTTTTATTTTCAGAATGTCTAGGCACAATCTATTCTTCTTCTTCCGAATCCCTCTCTACCTGTTCCTGTTCACGTCTTGTTTCATCCGCCTGAACCTGTTCTTCCTCTATCTGGTCCTGTTCGGGTCCTATTTCAAATGTATCTTCTTCTTCTGCCCAAACTTGTTCTTCTTCTTCTAACTGGTCCTGTTTAGGTCTTACTATAATTTGTTCTTCTGCTGCCTGAACATGTTCTTATTTCCCTTTCTGTCCATGTTCTGGCCTTTGTATATTTCAGTTCACCTCTGCCAGAGTATTTTCTTCTTTCCCTGTCTGATCCTGCTCAGGGTGTCGGATAGCTTTGTTCACTTCTACCTGAGCGTGTTCTTCTTCACCTATCTGATCCTCACCACGTTACTTTCTCTCTAATCTGGTTCTCCTTCTTCTTTGAATAAGAACTTCAGGAATGTCAATCACTGGTATCCATTCCCACTGACTTGTGCTCAGTTGTTCCTCGTCTAATACTTCACAATCTATCACTCTAGATTCTCCGACTTCACAACTTCCAGCTGTCTCAACTGGTTCAATTAGTTGCTGTTCTTCTTCAGTGGGGCCTGGAACTCTTTTAATATGGCTCGCATGAATCCAATTCGGTAAACCTGCACACTCCACTGCTGTAGTAGTGACCAGTATGACTTGACGTGGTTTATTCCATCTGGGTGCTAGGCATAACTTTCTGGTGTGTTTCATCGCTACCACCCAGTCTTCTGGATTCAAATTATGTGCCTGCATTTGCGGCCTGACAACAGGGGCGTAACACAGGACCCCGCAGCCCCGCGCGGTGCGGGGGGCCTCGACCCCGGGGGACCCAGCCGCACGTTCCTGGCCAGGGGCCCCCTGGCCTTACTAGTCTCAGCAGAGGAAGAAGACGGCTGCAAGCAAGGCAGCATTGCAAGGCTAGCAGTAGCAAGCTTAAATTAAACAGTGCACACATGCCACGCACGGACGCACGGTGAGTGTGACACTGGGGCGTAGTAACACAGCCTCACCCCCCCCAGGCAGGCCCAGGGCCCCCACGCTCCAAGGGCCCCCTCACGTCTCTCTCGGCAGAAGCAGTCCTGGGCAGAAGATGACTGCAAGCAGGCCAGCCAGCCAGCACACCACAGACGGTGCCGGCCTGTATTTAAACATTAGGGCCATATTGACACAGGGGGCCCCACGCTCCAGACAGGGGCCCCCTCACTCTCAGAATCAGCACAGTCAGGAACTAAGACGCAGAACAGCATGGCAAGCCAGGCCAAAGAGTGCGTGCACCGACTGTGACATACCTCTATTTTTTTTTTAAATCTAATGATAGTGCCGTGCCTGCGCACGCCCTGCCGGTGTAATTAATTAAATAGTTGGTGTGCGCGCACTGCGCAGGCAGGATGGCTCTTTAGTCTTCACAACAACATAATTTAAAATGGTTCATGCTCGTGGGAGTGGCAGCGCACAGTTGTCTATGTGCGTCTGCGCTGCGCGATTCCGCGGTCTTTAGGGTAGGGGCGGTACTCGCCTCGTGACTAATAAGTGCAGGCCAATTTTGTCATGCGCATTGTAAAAGTGCGTGTGACTTTAGAAGAAGCCAGAAGAACCAGAAGAAGGGTGCAGCTGCCGTGGTACTAAAAGAGTAGTTTCATCAGAGGTGGGACTGTATCCAGTCCCCAGAAATGCACGGCTAAACGCCACTTTGGGCTGTACCTATATACGAACATTATTATTTTGCTTATTCCACATTCATCCATGATAGTCCAACTCATTTATCATCAATGTTCCAATTTTTCTCAGACGAGAGGGCGCACTTCGTGTGCACGTTAATTTTCAAATTTCTACTATTCTCCTGGTGTCACGAGGACTTTGACCAAGAATATGACAAAGACGAGAATTCATTTTAGGCAGTATTTATTGTATAACCCAATGCATTTCGGGCATCCAGCCCTTCTTCGGGGGTCACTGTAAATTATAAAAATATGACAAGATTACCGAACTGATTCACCCCTATAAATACATTTTTCACTATCTGTGCATATCCGACCACATTTAACTGTTACTTTTCATTAAAAAGACATCTCAATAAACATTAAATTAATCTACACATGTTAACCAAAAAGTACCACCTCAGATTCGAACCCCTGTTGTATGCACATTGCATCATGCTGCATTATCGCGCTAAGCCACCCGTTATCCTACTGATCTATGCCCTTCTTTTCTTAACTCAGCAAACAATTTCTACAATGCATTCAAAAAAATACGTGGAAGTCATGTTTCTCGAACGGTGTAGCCTCTGTGTTAAATGCCAAAGCCTCAAGTTCAACAAAGCAGTAAATATTTTCATTAACACATTTTTAACTAACGGTATTTGACCTAGATACCATCGTCTAGGAGCCCTTTCGAAAAAAAACCATCCCCATTCTATGCTTAAAAAACATGTTCACCTAGCTTACACGTACCTGCCGTCCCAGCGTTAACAGCTACATTGTATCTCTGGTAAAAAGAGAGAGTTACCAAACCACCCATCCTCCCTCTTTTTAAACAACATATATTGTGCTCTGGTTGGTCCGAATTGTACAAAAAGTTCCCACCCTTTCTCATAACAAAATGATTACACCTGAGGTCTGTGCTGCCACAAAACTACAAGTCCCATCTTTCTATGTTCCCATGTGTATTCAGCTCAACTAAAAGACATCTTTAGTCACAGAATTGAAAGTCACATTAGTCCGACAGTAATTTATAGGAATCATGCTGTTTTTTTATCATTTCCAAAACCGTCCGGTATTTCAATCCAGTTCTCTTGCTGCCATCTCCATGAACCACGATGTTGGTTTTGGTGCGCGATCTCGTGTAGTCACACAAATTTCCAATCTTGTCTTTATGGGTGCAGTCCTGTAGTTTGGGCCAAAGTTATAATGTTTTTTCATGAAGGCAGGACGCACACCTTTTCTTCCAATGTTATTAAACCTAATTTTAATACTATGTATCCTTTTTTTAATCCTTAAGTGCGTGCAGTTTCCTGTAGTGCTATGCCCTAAGCACAGGGGTACTAACTTCATCAGAGGTGGGACTGTCTCCAGTCCCCAGAAATGCACAGCTAAACGCCACTTTGGGCTGTACCTATATACGAACATTATTCTTTTGCTTATTCCACATTTATCCATGATAGTCCAACTCATTTATCATCAATGTTCCAATTTTTCTCAGACGAGAGGGCGCACTTCGTGTGCACGTTAATTTTCAAATTTCTACTATTCTCCTGGTGTCACGAGGACTTTGACCAAGAATATGACAAAGACGAGAATTCATTTTAGGCTGTATTTATTGTATAACCCAATGCATTTCGGGCATCCAGCCCTTCTTCGGGGGTCACTGTAGATTATAAAAATATGACAAGATTACCGAACTGATTCACCCCTATAAATCCATTTTTCACTATCTGTGCATATCCGACCACATTTAACTGTTACTTTTCATTAAAAAGACATCTCAATAAACATTAAATTATTCTACACATGTTAACCAAAAAGTACCACCTCAGATTCGAACCCCTGTTGTATGCACATTGCATCATGCTGCATTATCGCGCTAAGCCACCCTTTATCCTACTGATCTATGCCCTTCTTTTCTTAACTCAGCAAACAATTTCTACAATGCATTCAAAAAAATACGTGGAAGTCATGTTTCTCGAACGGTGTAGCCTCTGTGTTAAATGCCAAAGCCTCAAGTTCAACAAAGCAGTAAATCTTTTCATTAACACATTTTTAACTAACGGTATTTAACCTAGATACCATCGTCTAGGAGCCCTTTCGAAAAAAAAACATCCCCATTCTATGCTTAAAAAACATGTTCACCTAGCTTACACGTACCTGCCGTCCCAGCGTTAACAGCTACATTGTATCTCTGGTAAAAAGAGAGAGTTACCAAACCACCCGTCCTCCCTCTTTTTAAACAACATATATTGTGCTCTGGTTGGTCCGAATTGTACAAAAAGTTCCCACCCTTTCTCATAACAAAATGATTACACCTGAGGTCTGTGCTGCCACAAAACTACAAGTCCCATCTTTCTATGTTCCCATGTGTATTCAGCTCAACTAAAAGACATCTTTAGTCACAGAAATTAAAGTCACATTAGTCCGACAGTAATTTATAGGAATCATGCTGTTTTTTTATCATTTCCAAAACCGTCCGGTATTTCAATCCAGTTCTCTTGCTGCCATCTCCATGAACCACGATGTTGGTTTTGGTGCGCGATCTCGTGTAGTCACACAAATTTCCAATCTTGTCTTTATGGGTGCAGTCCTGTAGTTTGGGCCAAAGTTATAATGTTTTTTCATGAAGGCAGGACGCACACCTTTTCTTCCAATGTTATTAAACCTAATTTTAATACTATGTATCCTTTTTTTAATCCTTAAGTGCGTGCAGTTTCCTTTAGTGCTATGCCCTAAGCACAGGGGTACTAACTTCATCAGAGGTGGGACTGTCTCCAGTCCCCAGAAATTTGAAAATTAACGTGCACACGAAGTGCGCCCTCTCGTCTGAGAAAAATTGGAACATTGATGATAAATGAGTTGCACTATCATGGATAAATGTGGAATAAGCAAAAGAATAATGTTCGTATATAGGTACAGCCCAAAGTGGCGTTTAGCTGTGCATTTCTGGGGACTGGAGACAGTCCCACCTCTGATGAAGTTAGTACCCCTGTGCTTAGGGCATAGCACTACAGGAAACTGCACGCACTTAAGGATTAAAAAAAGGATACATAGTATTAAAATTAGGTTTAATAACATTGGAAGAAAAGGTGTGCGTCCTGCCTTCATGAAAAAACGAATAGAGTAGTACCAGTACCACTAGTACTACTAGCCCATGCCAGGCCCTGGTCTGGTGGCTAGCCCCTCGCCCAGTCAGTCGGCAGTCACCCCCTGTCTTCTGCTGCCCAGTGTGCCCGCTCTGCTCGCCTTAGCTGCAGGCCAGCCAGCCGCCAGCCAGGCCTAAGGTGAGCAACTATGTCATCGTGTTTGTCCTGCTCAAGACTCGGAGTCAGACGGAGCGGAGGATCAATGATAAAGTGCCCTGCCCGTCACGTCAGTGCCCACAATGCACTTAGACTCAGGGAAGGGCGCAGGCAGCATTGGTGGTATAGAAATATCCCTCGTCTTAGTACTGGCAGGGCTGAGCTGTAGTGGAGAGCCTGGATTTCGATGAGAGATGGGGGGAGGGGGAGGCGGGGCGGGGAGGGAGGGGGGCGAACGAGTACCGATCTGGTAGTAGTGTGGTGCTGAGCCTGAGTGAAAGCAGTGGAGTAGGTGGCGGACCTTGGAGGGGCGGGGTGTGGAAAATAACAATGTATATGTACATAAGCGGCGTTCATTTGTGTTCACCATACCCCTCGCTGTAAGCAGAACGAATACCGCGAAGCATTGACTGCATCATCCTGCTAGCATAGGCCCACGCACGCACGTACACGACAGCCATTTTAGGCACCAAGGCCTCTCTGCCCGTTTGTTAAAATCCCCAGCACCCCCTACCGTTAAACACCCCCGCTCTCCCATGCATAGGCCATAAAACCCTCTCCCTCTGCGAGACCCTGCTCTAAAAATGACACCCCTGCCTGACCGACACCCCCTGCATTCCTCCCAGGAACACCCTTCCCCTCTTCTGATGACACCCCGGCTACACCTGGCCTCTCGACCCGGTCCCAAGTCATAAACCAAAGCCTCATGGATGTACCCCCCTGGCCCTGCATAGCAAAGCATGATACACCAACTGAAGTGCCCGATCTTATCGCCTGCCCAACCTTAGATCTGACCACTCCCCCTTGCCCTCGTGTCCTGTTGGAATGTCCGGCTGCTAGATTACAATCACATGTTACATTTGGGAGGGGAAACGACATCCGAGCTACGGGTGTGGGAATAGGCCTGAAGCTGGGATTCCAAACGTGCCTTTTCGTACTTCAAAGTTTCTTTATTGCAATAAGGAATGTTTGTGCACCATAAACCTGTGTATAAAAGACGGAGCCTCAGAGAAACTTGTTAGAGCACCTCTTGAAGACATTGTGCGTATGTCCGAAATGACAGGCTCTCCTCATGAGAAATAAAACTCTGTTCATGCACTCCCGCTTCCAGCGCCCGTCTCTTTATTTGGTAACTGATCAAAATGGGAACTAAGAGGTGTCTTGTGCCAGCAGCCTGGGCATCGGTTGTAATTTGGTCTGTTTTTCCTCAATTGGCGTCCCAACGCAGGGCCCATCAGCGACATAAGGTCCGGTAAGAGAGGTCCAGACGATGGGGTGAACATCTGAACGATTGGAGTATACCTGCCTTGAGAGGGCCCTCGTCCGGCTGCCGATTGAATGAACTTCACCGATTCCGAACGGACCTCTCTCAGGTGACCTACTGTCCTGACTGGGATCCCACAGGAAAGCTGCGGTAAAAACATGGAGTAAGAGAACGATCGGTCGCTGGAAAGGGAAGGCGAAGAACTGTCCACACGGTCCGGTCCGGGTAAGGTTAAGTAGGAAGTCCTTGCGTCTGATTGGTAGGATGGTTTTATCCATCTGATTGATTGATTGTTTATATTGGAATCGGTATTCAAATACTGGTATTGTTCATTGATTGGTTCATTTAGCCTTGGTTGCTACTTGAAGTATTGGTTCTCTTTGAGACATTCTCTGTTTGCAAACAGCGACGAATAGGAACGTTCCTCTCTCTTTGCAAATAGTGAAGGATAGGTAATGCAGACTTTTGTCCCCATTGTAATCCGTCATGCCTATTTTTCTCCCCACTGATTGATTGGTTGCTCTGTTGCTCTTTGAGACATTCGCTGTCTACAAACGGGGAAGAATAGGAATATTCTGTCTCCCTTTGCAGATAGTGAAGGGTAGGTAATGCAGACTTTTGTCCCCATTGTAATCCGTCATGCCTATTTTTCTCCCCACTGATTGTTTGTTATCGATTTTTATCGATTATCACTCTTGAGATATTCCCTGTCTACAAACAGAGAAGAATAGGAATATTCTGTCTCCCTTTGCAGATAGCGAAGGATAGGTAATGCGGACTTTTGTCCCCCGTTGTAATCCGTCATGCCTGTTTTTCTCCCCACTGATTGATTGATTGTCTGGACATTTATTGTTCAAGGAATAGTTCTTTTGAGGTATTCTCTGTTTGCAAATAACGTGGAATAGAAATATTCTGTCTAGTCTTTGCAAGTAGTGAAGGGTAGGTAATGCGGACCTTTGTCCCCCGTTGTAATCTGTCATGCCTATCCACTCCCCACTGATTGATAAACCAGTTCCACCCGGACCATTTATTAGAGGTAGATCATCTGGCTCAACCGGAGGGCGCCCCTAATAAAAAGGACATATGTAAAATACGAAGTGATCACCGTATCCTGTTAACAGAAACTTTAGCACGAAACGCACTAGAAAAGGAAGGAAAAAGAAATCGAGCAAAATCAGTAGGCCACTGATGAGTTTTTTTTGACTTCGCTAGAAACAAGAAACGTTAGAAATAGCCCGCAATAAGAAACATGAGAGTGGTGAGAGAAGCCAAGCTTGACATCACGGCAGCCTCGAGGTGGCTAGGCTCCACCGCCCCTCACTGCTCCAAACATGTCTGTCCCACCGCCCGCCACGCCCAATAGCGGTAACATAAAATAGATACAAGTCAGCAGATACCTACCCCCATTCCAAAAGCTCCCGAAGTGCAACAGGTCCACGGTTACGCCCATCCGGAAGACGAAGCCTCGACACGTGCAGGGCGGGGCCCGACTGGCCGCCATCGGCCGGAGAGGTCGTGGGGTGGATGGCCCGGGATGTAATGGTCCTCCCATCCTCTTCTTCTGGCGCCTTGCAGGCCACGGGGGGGGATGTCTTGCTTATGCCTCCGACCCCCCCCCTCTCTCATCGCCTGGTCCGGCCATCACGAATGTCAGCGCCAGGAGAAGGCGTGGGGTGCACTGGGAGGGAGAGGCGGCGCGGACGAGCCTCTCCCACCTCCCCAGGTGGAGGCCCCTCAGCTGCACCCCCAACGCTCCACTCACCCGACAAGGGTTCGTCCACTCTTGCGGTGCAGCAACGCTCCACTCACCCGACAAGGGTTCGTCCACTGTTGCGGTGCAACGCCACGCCCGACAGGCTGGAGTCCATCTGCCCTTGCGATCCAACGACTGCCGGTTGCCGCAGAACTCGTAAAATGACGGTCGACTCTGCAAGATTGGACCTGGCGTGCAAGGATGGCCTGGTCGCTTGTCAGCTAGACAATGAGCCCCCCCGTCCAGAAGCGTTCTCCTCAGCTTTGAAGATTCTATGAGAGCCGCAGGGGTCCCCGACTCCCGCGGGCCCCCGATGGGGAATGACTGCCATGATTGCCCGCGGAACGACCAAGACGTAGCCACGAGATGTCGGCGCTCTCATGCTGGCGCCAGCCTCAGTTTGAATGACCAAAATCCTGCAGACTACCAATTTGATCAGTTCCGGTGGAACACCAGTATGACCTGGTAGGAAAGATTGTTGCCTCCCTCCCCCCTTTTTGACTGATGGTTCTTATCGACGGCCCCTTCTGTTGCCCTTTAACGAAACTTTGGGACTGCCGAAAGAGGCTCGGGTCCAACCACGAGTTGGTGGAGACATTTTGACTATACTTGGACCTGCCTGACCTCACCCAAAATGGCGCCGGTACAAATGAAACTCGCAACTCCCTGTTGTGTTCCGGTTGCTCAGCCTTGAGATCATGAGATATGTATGCAGTTTTTGAAGCACATGGCGGGAGGGGATGGGTACTGATTGAACATTCGGACAATGAATTGATATTAAGTTCTGGCGCGTCATTAATTACCGTATTATTGAAAGTTTGAATTTTCGACACTTATGGTACTTGCCCACAATGAATTTTCGATATGATTTTATTGCACTTTTCGCTCCTTTAGGAAATCAACGGTCACCGACTCCGTTCTAATAAATATCCCCTCATGTACAGTTCCAGTCTGCTCCGTGGCCGGCCCACGTGGTTGTAGACCCGTATTTGTGCTATAACATTTTTGAATAAAGGTTTTTGAAAAGCGAACATAGTTGTAGCGCTTAGATTGGTAAGTTTTGAATAAATGACCACTGTTTCCGATATAAGTAAAATACAGGTGAAATGAAGCAACTCGATTACTTAAAGGTTAAAAAGCAAAGTACGCAGAAATATTGCAAATGTGAATGGTCCAGGTTTGTTGTATGTGTGTTTTTTTATATATATTTATTTTTGTGCAACGTAAAGCAATGGATAACAGTCCCGGTATTTAGCCTTTACTTTATGTGCCACATGTATCAGGAAAGTTGTTTCAGATGCCCCTAAGCCACTCCGAAGGAATGCCACCTAGACCCTCTAGTCTCCGTGCCTGATGAACAAAAACGACCCTGTACCACTGTAGACCTTCCCTCCTCCTCGAAGGAGAGCACGAGTTTGCCCCACTTTACACTGACTGCCCTTTGTTTTGACCCTTCCCTACACACGATCCGTAATACAACACTTGGGCGATCTATGCAATACCCAGTTCATCAATGATTATCTCTCCCGCACTACTGGCCCCCCTGGGCTTAAACGCCGAGATGAAAGGGACTGCATCCCGCGGAAATAGGTCGAGTATGTGGTAAGTAAAAGCATTTTCGGGTTTATGCGCGCTGATGTGTTTTAAAACACTGCCCCCTCCCCTTCTTTTTCCCTTCTTTTCTGCAGGTCACGTCGGAACGTCGACTAAAGTATGGAGAAGACCTAAGCAACACTCCATGGTTCCGCACGGAAAAATTGGATATTGTCTATGGGGACTGCCCCTGAGAACGTGACGAATTTGTGTGATATGAATGCACGCGTGTATGCCCTGATGTGTATAGCTCGACTGAATATACGTTGCACACGTTTGGATTGATGAGAGAAATGTTTTATGTGTGACTTGAGTGATGATCAAACGGCCGATGGAATGGGAAAAAGGGGTCTGAACATGGTACCTATACATGACGAACAAATAAAGATATAGCTCTCCCTTACTTAGAAACGACTGTCTCTCTCTCTCAGAACCCAGCGACTGGGAGGGTGGCCTGAAGCAGAAACTTGGCGGGTTATTGCAGTATGACAAAATATGACTCCAACCGGCACCCCAAATAATGCAACCAACAATGACGTGCACCCATGAGTAAATTCATACGGTAACTAAATAGGGAAAGGTTCAGGAATATTCCGGGGTGAGGTTTACCCAAGTACCCTCCTCCTGGAAGACTAGGAATATTGTCAATGTTTAAGATTTACCACCTCCTAATTGCACCCTCATAGAAATGAAACTCAAAGCTGCCCCATTGTTCTCCCGACTGACACCCTCCGTTGCCTCAGCCCGGATACCCATTCGCTAAAAAAAAAATTGATTCGAAGATCCCACCGTGAGTATTAGCCCGACCAGGTTAGTTCCCGAACAATTGACAAAGGTGTAAGTATTTGCAACCGAGGCCACCAGCAAAGGCAGCCAGATGAATTAAGTAGGATACTAAGGATGCGCAGCATGCAGGAAGAAATCTTTTTGGCCAAGTACTGTTCTATGTTTGTCTTGGATTTTTGTATATAATATATGTACTATCCCCCCGCCTGAATTCATGTGTACGTAATGTATGGATCTACGTCGTCCCTCAGCCTGTGTTTCTATATAACTTGACCCCTGCTGTTCTGTGTGATGTGCGCATTAAATGGCCTATTATTGTACACTTTTCTCTCTCTCTCTCTCTCTCCATGTCGTACGTGTACCGGATAGTTCGTTTAAAATGCGGACGACTCTCTCTCTCTCTGAGGGTCCCCCTGTTCTCTCTTCCTTTGTGTGGTAACGTTGTGCCCCGCCGGCACAAGCCTAATTGGTTTTTGAACACAAAGGTGTTCGGCAAAATTGACAGAAACTAAAACAATTGTAAATTGCCATATTACTACCTCTCCTTTCTGTAAAATGATGAAACTTGAATTGGCTAAGAAGGAAAGGACAGGTAAGACGACTGATGTCCCCTAATCTGGCCCTTCTTTATAGGGGGACTATATGTCAGTGGCCTTCTGTTCTCAATTCGTTAGAAACACAATCCCCAATGCCCAGATCTCCCCACCTCTCTGCACCCAAGTACGGATGTCCAAAGCATCCTCGTTTCTCCCGATTGACCCCAGCTCCATATCCCGAAGTATAACTGATGACCCTGATTAACTGTTGCTCCCCGAGAAAAGAATGTTTAGCCTCTGTCCCTCTCTCATGATAATAGAAGATTGCCAGGGCTTGGGTTAGAAAGACGAGTCTCTACCGTAGGATCCGATTTCGAGTTTGATGAAATACGCAGTTGATAAGAGTCTGATTTCTCTCCATATACATCATGAATGAATGCCAAAATAGACTTAGTACAAACTCAGTAGAAATGCCCACGTACATACTCCATAGTGATAACTTCTGACCGTGACCGATGAACGTATCCCCAACTACTTAAGATTGGGGGCGGAATTGAAATGTATAAATGTCTTCTCCTGCCAGTTCTCTAAAGCTTGTTTTGTACCCATTCAAAGATACACAATCACCGGAGGAGAGGGGCCTAGCCGCAGATCATGAAGCACATGTGACCTCGACCAAAGGTGGAGCCGCAGAGCAACGAGATGCGGGACGAGGCACCACTCTCAAACACGGAAAATGAAAGGATGGAGGGCTGCCTTGAAGCCCCCTGCTTGTTGACCCACGCGTGCTAGAAGTCCCCGCCCCTTTGAGCCCGATTGATGGGCCTGCCTGCTCGTTATACTTTGCTCCCTTGGTTTGTTTCAAAGATCTGATCCCACTCCGCCCTCTCTTCCCTCGATTATCCGACAACACCCCCTTTTCTTTCACATGGATTTTGACTCAGAGAAATAGAACAGCATTTAGGTAGAATAGGGTTTGCCACGAAAGGAGAAAGAAAGGCAGGTGCCCAGCATGAGGCACCCTTAAAAAGATTAGTTAGGAAACAGGACTGTGGTCTAACAGCAGAGGACAGATCGCACCCTGCAACGTGTAAGAATGGATCCGAGCTGGACCTATAGCTCCACCGCCGGTGCTCAACAGCGCCAACGGAAGAAAACAAACTACTAGAGCTTACCAGTGATGGCTCGCTGCTAAAAAGACACTGTGGCGAAGACCCCCCCCTCCCCTTTCTGAACTTTCTACCCCCCCCTGACTACTTGCTTGTATCGAACTGAATTCCTCCCTCAACCACTTTGTATTGTTTTCAAAATGTTTCATCGGTCACTTTTAACTGTACATTGATACCGCCGGAAAGAGAGTCAGAACATGGTCCCATAATGTGTCGGAACATTTCCCTGATTGACTCCGACTGAGTTGTATACCGATCTCTAGACTCATATATATAACACGACAAATGTAAATTCATATGTATTGCACCTCGTCTATCGCATCGACTGCACATGGTTATATGCAATGCGCCAGTATTGACAAACGCTATTTCATTGACCACACATGGCTATATGTACACCCCGTCAGTTATGATAAACACGGAAATGAACTAACTTATGTTAAAAAGCGGCGACTGTGGAAAATAACAATGTATATGTACATAAGCGGCGTTCATTTGTGTTCACCATACCCCTCGCTGTAAGCAGAACGAATACCGCGAAGCATTGACCGCATCATCCCGCTAGCATAGGCCCACGCACGCACGTACACGACAGCCATTTTAGGCACCAAGGCCTCTCTGCCCATTTGTTGAAATCCCCAGCACCCCCTCCCGTTGAACACCCCCGCTCTCCCATGCATAGGCCATAAAACCCTCTCCCTCTGCGCGACCCTGCTCTAAAAATGACACCCCTGCCTGACCGACACCCCCTGCATTCCTCCCAGGAACACCCTTCCCCTCTTCTGATGACCCCCCGGCTACACCTGGCCTCTCGACCCGGTCCCAAGTCATAAACCAAAGCCTCATGGATGTACCCCACCTGGCCCTGAATAGCAAAGCGTGATACACCAACTGAAGTGCCCGATCTTATCGCCTGCCCAACCTTAGATCTGATCACTCCCCCTTGCCCTCGTGTCCTGTTGGAATGTCCGGCTGCTAGATTACAATCACATGTTACATTTGGGAGGGGAAACGACATCCGAGCTACGGGTGTGGGAATAGGCCTGAAGCTGGGATTCCAAACGTGCCTTTTCGTACTTCAAAGTTTCTTTATTGCAATAAGGAATGTTTGTGCACCATAAACCTGTGTATAAAAGACGGAGCCTCAGAGAAACTTGTTAGAGCACCTCTTGAAGACATTGTGCGTATGTCCCAAATGACAGGCTCTCCTCATGAGAAATAAAACTCTGTTCTTGCACTCCCGCTTCCAGCGCCCGTCACTTTATTTGGTAACTGATCAAAATGGGAACTAAGAGGCGTCTTGTGCCAGCAGCCTGAGCATCGGTTGTAATTTGGGCTGTTTTTCCTCAGGGGGGCCAGCTAAGCTTCAAAAGTGTTTTCTTGTACAGAAGGGCCCTTGACCTCTGTCCTTCCGGTCCTTCCCTTGATGTCTTTTATTCCAGGAGTGGGAGAGGGTGAAAGGAGGTGAACAGGGGTGCACATGGAATGCCAATGCTGTGACAGACCCAGAGTAATGAGGGGAGTCGTGGCGTTCTATGTGTGACTAGACAAATCTTTCTACCATTAACTTTAAATGCAGCGAGGGAAAGGAAAACTCTTACATAGGCCCCATTATAACATGATTAAAAGTCTGTGTTAGCTTAGTTTTGTTTCACTATAATTTGGCCACCGGAGTCTATGAACTGTTCGCTGGTGACTATATAGACAAACATCCTTGTTCACATTTACAGGCTCATTGTGTTTAAAATATGTGATTTTATTAGGCAAATAATTCAATGTGATTTAAAAAATGTTTGGGGCCTGGGAAAGACTGAATGCATCCACTCCAGAGATCTGTTTGACCTCATTGTCAAAGGTTGGAATCCCCTTCATGTTCACTCAGCTTTATATCCTTCTCGTGTAGATAAAATAAGTACTAATGAGTTGGGTATCGATAACGATCTGTTATGTCAACATCAAGAGACCCCAGGGTGAACGAGCATTCTACAAATACACATGTTGTGTAATGTTATCTTAGAGTTTCTGGGATGCCCAGATGTTATGAGTTTAGTGGAATGTTGGAAAAAGATGGAGGGCATGATGAAGTGGTCAGACTATTCTACAGGGTACAGAAGGTCAATCTTACTATTCCCCTCGTTTGTAATGAGCAGGTATAGAATGGAGACTTTTGTTTGATTGGTAGTTGTACCTAATTGAGTAAGACTGAGGAAAAGGTATTGCTTGCACTTTTGTTCTGACTGTGAAGGTTTGGACTCAGCAAGGAACATGTTATTGATAAGAGTGCGCTTAATCAGTTGTTCCACAAATACTTTGTTGTCACAAAATTATTAGGAGATTAAGGGCCCGATGTAGGTAATCCCATATTACCGATCCTTAAATACCGAATTATACCGATTCGGTATTTAAGAACTGGCAATCGGGATGTAGGTATTTTTACCGGGGTCAATTACCGAATCGGTAAAAATCGGTAATTACCGAATCGGTATTTACAGATTCGGTAATTGCCATTGATTCCTATGGGCCTTGAGGCCCATTGGAATCAATGGCAATTACCGAATCGGTAAATACCGATTCTGTAAAATTACCGAATGTACAAGGGGGACAGGGTGTCACTTTGACACCCTGTTGCACCCCAGATTCTGGCTTGTGTGCAATGTGACACACATACATGCCCTTAGGACATGTATGTGTGCCACATGGCACCTGTGTACATGCACAGATGTGCATGTACACAGAAATTCATAATTTACCACCAAATATTATTTGGTGCTAAATTATGAATCGGTAATGGCCTGTGGCACTGTTTAAAGTGCCACCTACATCTTGATTTACCGATTCGGTAACTTTACCGATTCGGTATTTAGTTATGTACAACAAAACCAATACTGATTATGTGAATTGTAAAAGGGAAGAGCAGACTTCCATCACGTGCTGCCGAGCTTGTCAGTAAACTTCTGTATGTCAACACTGTGGTTAAAGGCATTAAGATGCAAGCATACATGCCTGAAAGAGCAGAGGAAAGGTTTAATGAAGGCACATGAAAGATTGAAACATGAAACATTCTCATGAAACATTGTACATCTGCATTTACTAGAACTTACAGAAAGACAGCCAGGCACAATATAGAGGCATTTCATTTACATGTTGGAGGTTTCAAAGCAAAATATGCTAGATTTCTGGGTGGTAGGACAAAGTGGTACATGGTGGGCCGCTCCGCCGGGGGGGGGGCCTCCATGTGCTTTGCAGGGGGGCCCCCTCAAGTTTCGTTACGCCACTGCCTGACAACTGCGTCTTCCCCAACCTGGTGAGAGACAGAACGCACTAGGTCAGCCAATCCTTTGCAATAGTCTAATACCAGATCATCAGTTATATTTATCATTTTATGTCCAGGAATAAATGTTTGTCTCATTGCCCTTCCCATGAGTATTTCATGTGGACTCCCTCCTGTTTTTCTGTCAGGAATATTTTAGAGGCCCATCAACATAAGAGGCAATGCATCTGGCCATTTCAGTGCTGAGGAGGCACACATTTTTCCTAACCTTGACTTGATTGTGCCATTGAATTGCTCAACCACTGGCCTATAGGCGGTATGCACAGTGCAGTTTTGAATGCTTCACGGATTAATCAAATTATTTCATTATTAAAAAGAGGTCCTCTATCTGATTCCAAAGTGACTGGAAAACCAAAACGAGGTATCAACTCCCTCAACAGTAATTCAGCAACTGTAAGGCTGTCATTTCTTCTTGTGGGATATGCCCATCTCAAGAAGAGGCACACTATGATAAGTACATATTTCAATCCCTGGCACGGAGGCAACTCAATGAAATCTAATTGCAATCTTGTGAATGGTCCTGCGGGACTGCGGGACACGAAGACGCGAGGAAGGAACAGCCGGGAGGCTGCAATGCGTGGAAGGAACAGCCGGGAGGCTGCAACGCGAGGAAGGAACAGCCGGGAGGCTGCAATGGCAGTATTTGTCTTGCGTCTGGTGGGGGAAATAGGGCAAAATTAAAGGAGCGCCCCCCACCCGCATAGAGAATTTTAAAAATATTCAGAAAAGTGGGCACATGGTCAGGTAAAGCCCCTGGAGGGGGGAAAAGGAAGCACCCAATCACTGGTAGGGGGAAAGGAAAGAGCCAGCATGAAGGAGGCTTGAGGTATAGGAGCTAAGACCGGAGACAAGTACAAGTACGGATAGCAAGGAATAACCCCTGAAAGTTAGTAACACGGCATGCCGGACTGACTCATTACAACAGAGGTAAGTGATTTTGGAGTGAAATACAAACCCCACTAACCTGATTCTGTGAATAATGAGCTAATTACTGGTGAACTGTTCCGGTTTATGATATAGTGGAGGGTTTAATCTGTCCTCATAATTATTGGAGGAACTAAGGACTTACGGTGAACAAAGTGGTAGGGTACTAGTAGCTCAGACCTAATTTCAGTTATACTTATATATTTACCCCGCTCACTACCATTGTTTGATTCACTTAATTACACCCGATCTTTCTTCCACGACGGTGTATATAACTTGAAATAGTAAAAGGATACACCAGATGGCTCCAAAGAAGTCAAAAACAAGTAAATTAAGAAAAGACATCCCTATTCCGAATAACGAATTAATGGAGCAAAACATGTCGCTTGTAGGAAGTATGGACTGCCGGGAAGACTACTAAGAAGAAATCGACACTCGACAAGTTGCAAGGTAGTGGAAAATGGGGAAGTCTTGTGACAAAATCGATCAAAGACTTTGTAGGTAAACATTTTAAGAAGATACCTACACCCAGAAAATCCAAGCCCAGGATAAGGATCAACCTATAACGCAAGACGTTAGTGTTCACTGTGTTTCAAGTTTAGAAAATTCCCGGGTGGAACACAGCATTAGTAGCCAAATTGACATTAATCTGGAACCAAGGCTTTTCTCGTCATCAAGGATATTTACTATGACCGGTGCCGTTGAAGAAGAGTATGAGGGCAATGCCTCAAGAGTCCTGCAAGCCTAGAAAGATATAATGGACTTGGAAATGAGGTCTAGACTAGAGGAAACCTTGGGACAATCAATAGTCCAAGGTCCCAAGGGCACAGAAGAATTAGAGCGTAACAGTATGCTGGGCCTGGACATTTCACCAACTTCTTTAGCTTCAGTGTTGGATATAATGTTATTGATGCAAAAAACCCTGCAAGGTCTGCTAGAAGTGACATTGTCTAATAATAAAACACTAAACTCCCATGAAATGTACTTAAAACAAACTGTAGGAGAATTACAAGGCATCAGAGGTTTAATGCCATCGGTGGTTAGACCTGTACTTGACAGACCTTCTCAAGGTGGAGATGGGAAACCTGGGCAAATTAATAACTGGCATGATGTCTATATCTCCAGATGTCCATTGTTAATCAGGAGACGGGGGAACGGGGGAAACACCCTTGGTATAGGGGAACTAGCTCAAGGTTTCATCTAAAAAGACAAACCTACCAAAAGGGGAAATAAAGGGCCTAAAGAAAGGTGGGGAGAAGGGAACGAATCCCTGTGAATTAGATTATGAAAGAGATACTCCCCTTCTGAATAAGAGGTTAATTAGGGTGATAGATAGTCCCCAAACTAATATACAAGTGGCAAACCGGGGGAAAAGAACCCATCAAAAATGTCCTCCTAAAGTGGAATGTGAAGTGGTGGCAAAGTGGGTAAAATTGCAGGAGGAGAAGAAATGCCCCAAGAGATCAGGAAGGGATGAAAAAACCCTGGAAAACCCTTTAAATCCTACCTTAAAGAAAGATATAAGGGAAAAGAAAAATATGGGTGCAAGAGTAATAGATTCAGGTGATAAAAAATGGATATACTTTGAACCCTCTGAAGTAGAGAAGGGGATGAAAAAGTTAAGAATGATTATCCCACTTAATCATTCAAAACTCCTTTTTTCTTTCTGAAGGAAATTGAGACAAAAGACTTGAGACAGGTAAGATTCAATTTGAATAATAAAGGCACAGAAGTTACAAAAGTTGAAGTTTACTCGAGGTTGGTAAAAACAGCAATTCTTAAAGCCGAAAAAGAAATGTTGAAGGAAGGAATAAGATTAATAATAGAAATTGAAGTGGACAGAGAAAACCAACCAGATAGTGCCTCTCTGAATTGCCATGCGGGTTTGGGAAAAGGGCAGACAAGAATGATAGCAGGGGCACGTGGGGAAAGAGCTAATATTAACATAGTTGTAGAGAACCCCGGGCTACAAAATAACTGGGGACATTGGAGTTTAGTAGAAAACCCCACAAGTACACCCTTATGGGGCATGAACGAGTCTGGTAGCCTTAGTGAGAATGATTAGGGAAGTGGATTGTCGCATAGCACAAAAGTTATTTCATGGAATATAAATGGGCTGATAGGGCAAGTGAAGATTGAGAGCATAAAATCTGCCTCCCAGCATGCAGATATTATTTGTCTGCAGGAAACTTAGCTATGCCACAACAACTAGGTATTCGAAGGATTTGTGCAACATCATAAACCTGCTAGTAAAAAAAGATTTGGTCATCCTTTTGGGGGGATTATGACACTTATGTCTACTAGAATGGTAAAAAAAGTGAAGTCTATAACTACAACTTGTAAATGGGTGTTGGTTAGTGAGGCAAGCCTGCGTGCCTCTGAAATGCCAAATGAACGATTGATTCTGGTGACTACATACATATAATGGGGCTCTCAAGAGGAGTATGAAAAGGAAATGGCTCTGTTTAGGGAGAAAATGAATTTGGTGTGTGATACATATGGGAATGATCTGCTAATTATTACTGGGGATTTCAACCACAAAATTAAACCCTAAAACACTAGATCCCTGACTAAAAGAAATTGTAAACGCATTTGAGGTAATGCCAGCACTATTCCCCACTTGTACTACGACTAAACAATATGAGCTCTAGGGAAATTCTTGGGTTCAAAGGAGTTAATCAGTTTAAATGGTAGGGTAGACTCTGATCGTAAGGCAAAGCAGACATTTATAAAAGGTAACCAACACTGCCACATAGACTATATGTTCGTGAACGCATGGAACTTTGATAGGGTAAAAAAATTTGTGGTAACCCAGTGAGAGGAAAGTGATCATAATGCCCTATATTACGAATTAACGATTGGGGCCTTAAAATGTAGTGAAAGAGTTCTTCCACAGACTATGTCATATACGAAACGTCTGACTACAAAATTAACAGATGAATGTCTAGCTACATTAGCAAGCTTCCAACAAAATGTAATCTTGAAGGAAGTTACTGATCGGAAGGTGTCATGGTTTGAGGATAACATTAAACAGATTGTACAATGTCTTAGAGTTGATCTGAAAAGGAAGGAAACGGAAGTTAAAAACAAAAGAGCACCTCTTATTCAATTCAATTCAGGGACATTTGTATCGCGCACATATCACATCCGAAGAGTCTCATGGTGCTAGCAGACGGCTCTGACATAGGAAATAGAAAGGTAGGCATCTTAATTATCAAAAAGCTAGGTCTTTAACCTTTTTCGAAAGAGACTGTGTTCAGAAATGACGCGGAGATGGAGGGGCATTTTAATCAAAGAGGCGAGGGCAAGAAAACAGAAAGCACGACCGCCATTTCTCGAGGTTTGTATTCTCAGAGGTGTCAGCCGGAACTCATTGCAGGATCTAAGTTCCCTTTGAGGCTTATACCATCTAAGGGGCATATTATCAAGCCTGGGCGATAAAATTATCACCGCTTTATCGATAAAGCGGCGATAATGGGCTTGATAATATGCTCTAGGAATTCCAATCGAAGCCCATGTTAGATGTGAAGACATCTAACATGGGCTTCGATTGTAATTCCATAGAGCATATTATCAAGCCCATTATCGCCGCTTTATCGGCCGTTTTCGTCCGATAAAGCGGCGATAATTTTATTGCCCAGGCTTGATAATATGCCCCTCAGTTTCTTGGACCAATACCTGGGACCACTTTTATACATATGTTTGTGCACCAAGCATAAGATTTTAATGAGAATTTGCTTCCTTACCGGAAGCCAATGAAGGCTTTTCAGACAGATGGTAGGTGAGGATCGTTGCGGGAGGCCTAGTACCAACCGCGCCGCGGTGTTCTGAAGAACTTGAATTCTGTTCAGGTGATGCTCGTTTATAGAAAGTAGAAGCGCATTCCCATAGTCCATTCTGTTAACAATTAGACCTTGAACTAGGGGTTTCCTAGCCTCAGCGGGAGTCCACTTAAAAATCTTTCTCAAACTACGCATTTGCCCAAAACAGGTGGCCACAATATGGTTGACTTGACTTTCCATGGACAGTTTATTATCCATGTGGAAGCCCAAATTTCGGACTGACTCCTTCGGTGTTGGACAGCTGCCTAATTCGTTTGGCCACCAATAATGAGTCAAATGTTCAGCTGCCTTGCGGAAAAGAAGATCTTCTGATTTACCACCATTTAGCTGCAAATGATTGACATTCATCCATGACTCAACATGGATCAGGCAGTTTTTGAACCGTTGTTTTGTTTCATTTACATCCGGACCCAGTGTGACTAGGATCTGGGTATCATCGGCATAAGACCTCTTAGAAAGCAAGCTAGTTGGTTTGACCCTGTGTGCAGGGGGAAAAAAAGGATAATAAGGAGAGTAGAAAGGTCCCTACCTTGGAGGATCAGATTGAGTAACAAGGAATAGAGATTTAAGTCTTATTCTTTTAATATTTCAAAACAGGTTTTAGTGAAGCCGATCTACCCTTAGGATGTTGGAATATATTTTATGGCTGCAGGAAATTGTTTTTAATATAACTATGATGGAGGTTATGGAACTTCATAGTACTTATGGAAACCATATGCGGTTTTTAGTAATTATTTTAAGAATTTTAAAATAAATGTGTATTCTTTGTGGTTTAAAGATCAAACTTAAATTTTGACTTGACTTGACTTGAATGGTCCTTCTGCCTTCCCAATGTTTCCGCAACTGACCACTGTCTTCCAGCCTGGATTTAGCTGTTGACAAAGAAAGCATCTCAGGCAAAGACTTTCTGCGACTACCCTAAACTTTGGATTGTACACATTTTGTCTGGATAGTCTACTCATGGCATCCCTACCAACATGTGTGTCCCCATGATACATTCTTGCCATTTGAGAGAGTAGGCAATATAGCATGACTGGTCTGCCATCAGAGTACACCCATACATCATCTTCTGTCCTTCTTTCACAACCTGCCTCTATCCAGATTTTCTTTTCTTTTACCTCTACTTCATCCTGCAACTTTCTAAACTCATCCCATGTTTCGAGAACTGAGAAAAACATAAGTTGGCAGCTGATTTCAGTTGGTTCAATCTTTCTGTTAAGTGCCATGTTATTTCTTGCACAGTATTGAGCAATTCGGTCTGCATTTCAGTTACCTGCCACTATATAGTAATTTCCTGACTGGTGAGCAGCACACTTTACCACTGCTATTTCTTTTGGCAATTGTATTGCTTCCAACAACCGTTTTACATTTTTGCCATTTCTTATTGGAGATACTGAAGAAGTCAGACATTTCCTCTGCATCCAGAGCTGGCCAAAGTTCACAACCCGAAACCATATTGACTATAAGTAAATATGGTTATTCTCCAATTTTTCCCAATTTTCATACCTTTGTTAAGGCCTCCAATTCGGCTACTTGTGCAGACTTGACTTCCGGTAAACAGGATGCTTCAGTGACCCCCTATACTTTACATACAGCGTAAGCTGCAATGAGTCCTCCTCTTTCTGTTCCCAAGCATGACCTATCTACAAATAGTTCATGATCTGACTCTTTTAAAGGCACTTACTTTATGTCAGGTCGGGGCTTGGTACACATCTCAGTCACATCCAGACAATCATGATCCACTTCATCTTTCACTTCTTCACAACATGGGTCTGGCAATAATGCAGCAAGATTCATTATTGTACATCTTATTAGTGTCACATTTTCTGCTCCCAGAATCACTCTTTCATATTTAGTCATTCGACTAGGGGTAAGGTGCTGAGTTTGAGTTCTTGTCAAAAGAGTTTCAACTGAATGTGGGACATAAACTTTAACTGGATGTCCCATCACAATCGACTCATTTTGCTGAAGACTCATACAAGTAGCAGCTACTGCTTTTAAGCAGCCGGATAATGCTGAAGCCACAGAATTCAAGTAGCAGAAGAATATGCTACTGGACGTCAGCTTAATTGATGTCTTTGAGTCAAAACCGAAAGTGCATAACCTTCTCTCTCACAACAAAACAGTGCAAATTCTTTTGTATAATCAGGTATGCCTAAGGCAAGGGTCTCGCATAGACAATTTCGCAACTTGACAAATGCTTCCACGCACTCATCATCCCAGACAATCTAATCTTTTCCTCTTTTCCGAGTCAACTGAATCAATGGTTTTGCCAGCAAGGAAAATCCTATAATCCACTGCCTACAGTACCCAACCACTCCGAGAAACATTCTCATTTCCTTTTGTGTCTCTGGTAGTTGTATTTGCTTGATTATCTTTGTTCTCTCTGGGGGGTCACTTTTCTAACTCCTCTTTCTATTTTGTGGACTAAATATTTGACTTCGTGCTGACAAAACTGCAATTTCTCTGGAGACACCTTGTGTCCTCCTTCGGCCAAATGGTGCAGTTATGCAATTGTATCAGTGACACAATCTTCTCGTGATTTTGATTCCACCAGTAAGTCATCAATATTCTGAACCTGAACTGAATTCCTGGGCATGACCAATGTTTCTAGACACTGTTTCAAGATTTGATTTGATTACAAATTGAGGGACTCTCTGTATACCTTTGAGGAACTCGGCACCATGCCAAGACACTGTCTTTGAATTTAAATGTGAATAAATTGTCTGTCTGGGTGCAAAGGAATAGAAAAGAAGGCTTGGCATAAATCAATTACTGTAAACCAGCCTGCATTCCAGGGTATCTGATAAAGGATCACTGCTGGATTTGGCACTACTGGACAACAAGACACTTCAATTTTGTTAATCTTTCTCAAATCCAGTACTATCCTGTATTTTCCGCTAGGCTTTCTAAGTCCTATTATTGGCGAATTACAAGGACTACTCATTATTTCTTTTAGGATGCCTTGTTTAATCATTCGGTCAATTTCTGGAGCAATTCCTGCTTTCACTTCTGGAATCATTTTGTATTGTCGGGTGTTTGGATAAACTGCACCTTCCTTCACCGTCACTTTCACTGAATCTACATTTGCCATTAGCCCAATATCTTTTCCTGTAAAATCCCACACTTCTGGATATACTGTTGTTCTCAACTCTTCTGGCAGTTCTCTTTCTGTTATTAATGAAAACATCTCATCTACCTAAGTACCTTGCTTAACCATCATCATCTTATATACAACGTCTTCATCAGAGGTTCGGAAAGCAACACCATTGGGTGTACAGTAGATTGTGCAGTTCATCTTGCACAATAGATCTCTTCCCAACAGAGTTACTGGACTGAAACCGCAAACTACAAACCGATGCATGTCTTTAAAATTTCCAATATGCACTTCCATTGGTTTTGTGATTGGTGTTCAAATCTGTTGATTCAACACTCCTACAACTTAGATAGAATCTCCAGAGAGGGGTAGGTTTAGGATTTCTGCTGTTCTTACAGTAGACCGGGTAGGACCAGTCTCCAACAGAAAAGTGATATCACTACCTTTCACTTTCCCATCAATAAAAAGACCTGACTGATCTACCGACAAGGATGTGCCAAGCATGCACTCCTCTTCCTTCCCCCCGAGGTGCAGTCATTGCACATAGTCCATGTCATCATCATTATTCTGTAAAAAATATTCTGAAACCACAGAATTTTTCTTACCACTTTCTCCATGAAATCTGGCGTTCACACTGTATTTTTGTTGGTTCACAAAGTTTGGCATAGGAGCTGGTGGCACCTGATACTGTGGAATAACAACCTGCTGCGGGTGATTCATAATCACTTCATTCTGCGTCTCCTGATTTAAATTTTGGTTTGGCCCATTATTATTATGAATATTCTTACACTCGTTCTTCCAATGTCCAAGCTTTCCGCACACATTACAAGGAAACTTCTTCTTCGCTTCCTCTCTATTCATTCGTCCTCATACTTTACCACCATTCGCCGCTTGATCATTCTGATTCTGCACTTTCACCTGACTATCAGTCCGGTTATTTAATTTATTTTCCTGCTGTTCTGCCAATTTCACTTGTGCCCACATCATTTTCTCTTTTAACTTTCTACGCCTTGCCTCAATATCATCTCTGCAGTACTTTGCATATTTCAAAATCTCCTCTATCGACTTACTCTGCCAACACAACATGTGCTGTTAAATCATCTGACTAATCTCTGGTTTTAAACCAAACACAAACCGATACACAAAATGTATCCTTATCACCAATGTTCTCAATGCCACTATACTGCTTAAACACCTGCAGCAGCCGCTCATAATATGCATGTACAGACTCATTTGGCTCTTGAGTTATTCTATCTATCTTTACCCAATCTGTTTCTTTTGGAGGGATTTTTCCTTTCAGAAAAGTAATCACTTGGTGATATTTCTTCATCACCTCATCTGAGGGTGCTCCTGTTTTCGAGTCTCTAGCATACTCCTCACTTGGCCAATCAACTGTGATCTTACATTCTGTCCATAACTCAGCAGGTTCCACTATATCAAACAGACCATCCAGATCCTTCAACATAACCTTCAAACTTTCACAAATCTTTCAACTGGTTTGTACCCTTCAACGGGTTTCTCTCTTATCCTCGGGACATCTTTGGTAAATGACAAAATATCCTGTCTGCTCTAAGGAACATGAACATATCCACCACCAGGAACTTCTCTCATGGGACACAATCTTTCTTTTTTTTCTAATTCTTTTAACAAGAATGCAGATGACGCTTCCTTTGCTTGTGATTCCTCCTTCTTTCTTGTCCACCTAGTTCTCCACTTGTCAATGTCTCCCCACTTCTGCAAAATGTTCATTAACTTTTTTATCTGTAGTTTTCTCCCAGACACATTCATATTCTCCAATTCCTTATCAGTAAACTCCACTCTGTATGGTTTCTGTAACAATTTTGATCTCCCTAAATCCACTCCAATTTCTGAAGCAAGCTCTGTCAATTACTAATGAAATAATTTTGCATTTCTGGTTATGCTCCTACATATAAACAACAACTCCTCCTCACTGTAACGATTCAACCTGTCTATTCCCACATTTCCAGATATTATTTCTTCCAACTCCACTTTCAATTTGTAATTATCTAAAATCTTTGGTGTTGAGCTTTGTTTTTCTATTCCCTGTGCCCATCTCTCCAAATCTTCTGGAGTGACCGCTGTTGAGCTTCTAGCTCCTAAAGGTACATTAGACCGTCTTTCTTTTCAATTTCTGGATATGACTCTTTTCAGGGTTTCAGTTATAGGTTACCTTATTTGAAGGTCCATTAATGAAATTACTGAATCATATTCACTGGCCTGATCATCAGATATTACTACCTCTTTTCTGGGATTACTCAAAGTAATCGTTAGAGCTTGGTGTTTTGGGCAACTCATTTTATCTCCATATAATGGGATAACAGGACCTATAGTCACTGCTACTGTCAAAGCTTCTGTATTTAAATTCAATTGACCTATTTTCTGTACTATTTCCTCTTTAGTTTTATTCATGGCTTCTCTCTCATTATCTTGAAGCACCCTATTAACTGATGTATCATGTAAAATATGAGGAATTAAGGGTGTTCCCATTACTGTGTACTTGGGGTGACTCCACTGGGTCCTTCCTAGTACAGTGGGGGATTTTTAGTTCAAATATCCTCTAATAATTCATCATCTGACTCACCATATCCTGTCACATTCATGTGTTTTCTTTTCTCCTTACACTTGCCTCCCAACTGTTCCTCAGCCATTACCACTGAGTATAAACCTTTTATACCATAGCTCTTCTCCATTGCTTCATCTGACCATCGCGTGACTCATGCAAATATCTGGGGAAAAAATCCTCTATATCTCTTACCACCTCTGCATTTCTCTCATTCATATGACTAAGTCTCCCATTCTTCAAAGCCTCATACTGAGTTAACCTTCGTCTTGGTTCTAAATCATTAATTCTCATTCTCAGATTCTGAAGAATTCTCCCATTAAACGTACCAAGTTCTGGAAAAGCTAAAACACCATCACCTTTTGTATTTTCTATCCAATTCTCCAACCATATACAAGTATGATATCCTCTTTCCATCATCATAAAGGAAGCAGGTGTTTTCGGTGGCTGAATAGGAATTCCCTCTCTAGTCAATACAGGCTTATCTTTCTTAAAGAAATTCTTAATTTTCTTTATTAACAACATTTTTTTCTTTTCTCCATACATTCTGGAAGAACGATAAATGAAAGAATATTCCGCAAACTCTTGAACACTTCTATCAATGCGACTCACACAATTAGTCAAATCAGAATCCAACATACAAATCTTTCCAACCAATCCTAGCGCAGCTTCTATCAATCAACCAATCAGACTCAGTCTCACGCTTGTGGGATGGCCAATCCCAGCGCGGCTCTCTGTGACATCAGTACAACTCCAGTGACTGACCCTTCCTTCACAAGGTAATACGAAAACGTATTTCCTAATACTTTTCTTTAAATTCTTCGTTAATAACAACATAAAAACAGTCACTACTCTTCCTGTTCCACTAAGCAAAGGATAGATTTCGAGTTATTCTGGAGTTTCGGAATTACTCCTCTTCTACTGCGAGTAAAACCTCTGTTTACCCTTCATTCAAGTCCGGAAGAGCCTGTTACTCCTTCAGAGTAACTCCTATTGGGAAATAAGACCAAAGTTTCACCAGCTAACTCTTTGCTATCACTCACACTCTACTTTTAAATGAAAATAGTCTCTATTTTAACACTGCCAGCCCTGCGTAGCTTCTCAGTGCCATTCCAACATACGAGTAAACTCATTGCAGTATGGCTTCAATCACCACCTGCTATTTATTCCCCGGGATTTTGGACAACATAAAACAAGACGCTAACTCTTTTGTTAAACATAAATCAATAATCAATAATCAATATTTATTATCAAAGTAGTCAATAATAACCATAACTCTGTTACCAGAAAACGGATCCAGATGAGTACCAACAACGGATACTCTACTACCATATACTCACTGTGCCCATAAACACACACACACAGTTTAAGTAAACCGCTGGACTGGTTTATAAGTTTCTTCATAACGTTTAGGGTTAGTCTAAGATATCTTTACTAGCCCTTCACAGATCAACAATTTATTTCCTCTGGATGATGGACCGTTAGTTGGACTAATTGATGGTGATAATGAACATATTACTAGCTTTTCTATACTTCAAAGTAAATAACCACAGACTCTAGACTTTTTTCAAATCTTTATCTAAATTAAATGCATGTGAACCACTTCAAAAACACAGTACAGACACCATCATTCGTAGCAGAGAAGATTCGATTAATTAATCATCAAAACGCATACTATGGACACATGCAATAATTTATGCTCGGAAAGGGAGAGGACAGAGAGAAAGAAACACCTGCAAATACACAAAATAATAGTTTCCAAGAATTGTTTGAAGACCAACCACCTGGCGAAAGGGCTGGTAAGGGTCCCCCGGGATATTTCAGGTGACAAAGACTTCAGAACAGCATTCAGGACAGGATAGTTGACCTCTCTAGAACACCCATGAATGCGCCGCACGCCTCTCCGACACTCTCTTTCTCCTCAAGATTCTTCTGTGATCTTATTATCTAACCCAATTTAATAAGGATAGACATTCTGCATTCGGCTACTTCACCAGCATCTCACAGCATCTCTCCCAGTATCAGCATCTCCCACTACACCAACAGCATCTCTGTCTCATCATCTCTCGTGCTCTTGTGCTAACTAACTAAAGCTATCTTAATTATACCTTCCGTTCTTCATGTTCCACCCACTAAAGTTTTAATTTGGTAAAAAATATGCATTATGATTGGTCAGGCATGGGGGGATGATCATTACAACATGCTCACATGTCATTTAATTCAGTTAAACCATTGTTCACAAACCCATTCCCTTAATTTTTATTCAAATCGTTATTCCCATCCACTACATGTATCCATTTTGAAACATTAATGACACTATGATGAATAGACAATCTCTTTGCTGAACTCTGGACCATCCGTTCCCAGGCTATGGCACTCAGATTGGCTTCCGGTCAAGTGTTCCGTCATTGACCTTCATGGCTTCTTTCAAATAGACATGCGCAGTCTTTCTCTGATTCAGCTTACTTCAATTATACATGAGAGGCCCAAATGTGTACTAGTAATGAAGTCAAAAAGACAAATGTTACTTTCACAAATGAATGATCGCACTGTTTACCACCCACCTCTACTCTATGATGTGCAGTAAAGATTCCCCATATAAAGCGGTAGTCCTTCGTTTATGTTATTCACATTATTAAACACATAGGCAAGCTTCACTAACCCGCGTGTATGTGTGGCGCGCATTAGTTTTACACAAAATACTTTTAGTAATTTGTTAGTAAGTTAACCCCTTAACTGCTGGGCCTACCCCCCCCCCCCAGTGCTGAGCTTTTTCTTAGCTATTTGTAGTAGTTTGCGTTTAGACCTCCGTAACTTTTTGACCACATAAGGTATCCACACCAAATTTGCGTCCTTTTCTTCCAACATCATGGGGATTCTAAAAGCACCCAGGGTTTGTGGATTCCCCTGGAGGGGTCCCAGATTGTAGCCAAAATACAGCTAAATTTTGTTTTTTTGGTGAAAATTGGGAAAAAAAGTCCTGCATATGAAAGTGTCTGGGTTTATCCATGCAAATGGTATCAAGAAAGGGTTTGTGGGGATGAAATTTCCATTTTCCCAGCTTTTAAGGAATGACAGACTTTTGTCAGAAAACCAAAAATGTTTACACAGTTTTGGCATTTTTCTGGGATATGGCCTATTTTTTCTATTTTTTGTGCTTTCAACCTCCTTCCAGTTAATGGTGGAAATGGGTATGAAATCAATAAGTGATCCTGGAAATCTATAAATTTTAGAAAATTAGACAAAGTGCTGAATTCAGCAAGGGGTCATTTGTGTAAATCCATAAAGGTTTCTTAAATAAACTAACAGTTAAATACAGGAAAAATTTTAAATTAGTTGAAAAAAACAGCCTTTCACTTGTAACTTCTTATGACGGCTCTTTGAAAGCAATATAACGTTACATCCAATGGGCCTTACTGGTTGTGGGGATATATAGGACTTGTAGGTTTGCCAAGAACCCGACAAACCCACACCCAAAAACTGAGCAGCGTCTTGCAATCGTTTTTTATTATGTACCGGGTATATAGCAAGTAATCTGGGCAAATGTTAACATGGAAAATTTGGTATGAAAGACTCCAATGTATTTCTGAAATGGGAACAAAATATAGGGTTTAGAAACAGTAGATATCTGCACATTTCCGAAATTGGGAAGACTCGTACTAGCATGAGAATTTTCAGTCATTTTTCAAAATGACTTTTTTTTACACATTGTCTTTCATTTGGAAGGCAGAAGTGCATCGAAATTCAATAGGTAAAACCACTGCTTTACAAATCTGAATTACCCTAAGTCTCCCGATAAAATGGTACCTCACTTGTGTGAGTAGGCGTAGTGCGCACGACAAGAAACGGGTGAAAATGCAACACATCACATTTTCACAATGAAAAATGTTCCTTTTTTTGCAAAGTGCCTAGCTGTAGTTTTTGAACACTTGCTCTGCCGGCACCCAGGGAAACCTAGGAAACCTAAACATTTCTGAAAACTAGATACCGAGGGAAATCCAGGATGGGGTGACTTGACTGGCTCTAACCAGTTTCTGTTATCTAGAATCCCTGGCAAACCTAAACAAATTCCAAAAACACATTTTCCTCACATTTCTGTGGTGGAAAGTTCTGGAGTCTGCATGGATCCACACATTTCCACCCACACCGCATTCCTCAAAGTCTTCTGAGTAAAATGGTATCTCACTTGTGTGGGTCGGTGTAGTCCCCGCAACAGGAAATGGCGCAAAACGCAACGTGGACACACCACAATTTCACAGTGAAAAACGACCCTTTTTTGGCAAAGTGCTTGGCTGTAGTTTTTTTAACGCTAGCTCTGCCGGCACCTAGGGAAACCTAGAAAACCTATACATTTTTGAAAACTAGACACCCAAGGAAATCCAGGATGGGGTGACCTGACTTCCTCTCACCAGGGTCTGTTCCCCAGAATCCATTGCAAACCTAAAAAAAGTCCCCAAAAAATGTTCCTCACATTTCTGTGGTGGAAAGTTCTGGATTCTGCGTGGATCCACACAATTCCTCAAACCCTGTGTTCCCCAAAGTCTTCTGATAAAAATGGTACCTCATTTGTGTGGAAGGCCCAAGTACTCGTGACAGAAAACGGCCCAAATCGCAACATGTACACACCACATTTTCGAAGTGAAAACCGACCCTTTTTCAACAAAGTGCCTAGATGTAGATTTTGACCCCTAGCTCTGCCGGCACCTTGGGAAACCTATAAAACCTATACATTTTTTAAATCTAGACACCCAGGGGAAACCAGGATAGGGTGACTTAACTGCCTCTCACCAGGTTCTGTTGCCCAGAATCCCTTGCAAACCTACAAAAATATTTTTAAAAACCCATTTTCCTCACATTTCTGTGGTGCAAAGTTATGGAATCTGCGTGGATCCACAAAATTCCACCCACCCCATGTTCCCAGAAGTATTCTGATAAAAATGGTACTGCACTTGTGTGGGGGGCCCAAGTACCCGCAACAGGAAACGGCCCAAAACGCAACGTGGACACACCACATTTTCACAGTGAAAACGTACCCATTTTCAACAAAGTGCCTAGCTGTAGATTTAGAACACTAGCTCTGCCGGCACCTTGGGAAACCTATCAATCCTATACATTTCTCAAAACTAGACACCCAGGGGAATCCAGGATGGGGTGACTTGACTGCCTCTCACCAAGTGCTGGTACCCAGAATCCCTTGCAAACCTAAATAAATGAAAAGAAACATTTTAATCACATTTCTGTGGTGGAAAGTTCTCGAATCTGTGTGGATCCACAAAATATCACCCACCCTGTGTTCCCCAAAATTGTCCGATAAAAATGGTACCTCACATGTGTGGGAGGCCCAAGTACCTGCGACAGGAAACGTCCCAAAGCGCAACGTGTACACACCACATTTTCGCAGTGAAAACGGACCCTTTTTCAACAAAGTGCCTAGCTGTAGATTTCGAACCGTAGCGCTGCCGGTACCTTGGGACACCTATCAAACCTATACATTTTAGAAAACTATGCACCCAGGGAAATCCAGGATGGGGTAACTTGACTGCCTCTCACCAGGTTCTGTTACCCAGAATCCCTTGCTAACTTAAAAAAATTTCCCCAAAAAACATTTTCCTCATATTTCTGTGGTGGAAAGTTCTGGAATCTGTGTGGAGCTACAAGATTCCACACACCCCATGTTTCCCAAACTCTTCCAATAAAAATGGTACCTCACTTGTGTGGGTGGCTCAGGTACCCGCAACAGGAAACGTCCCAAAACGCAACGTGGGCACAGTAAATTTTTGTAGTGAAAACTGACACTTTTTCAACAAAGTGCCTAGCTGTAGAGATTAAACCCTAGCTCTGCCGACACCTTGGGAAACCTATGAAACCTATACATGTTTTAAAACAAGACACCCAGGGGAATCCAGGATGTGGTGACTTGACTGTCTCTCACCTGGTTGTGTTACCAAGAATCCCTTGCAAATCTAAAAACGTTAAAAAAACACATTTTCCTCATATTTCTGTGGTGAAAAGTTCTGGAATCTGCGTGGATCCTCAAAATTCCACCTACCCCGTGTACCCCAAAAGTTTCCGATAAAAATGGTACCTCACGTGTGTGCGAGGCCCAAGGACCTGCGACAGGAAACAGCCCAAAACGCAACGTGTACTCACCACATTTTCGCAGTGAAAACTAACCCATTTTCAACAAAGTGCCTAGCTGTAGATTTTGAACCGTAGCTCTGCCGGTACCTTGGGAAACCTATCAAACCTATACATTTTTGAAAACTATACACCCAGGGGAATCCAGGATGGGGTAACTTGACTGCCTCTCAGCAGGTTCTGTTACCCAGAATCCCTGGCAAACTTTAAAAAAGTCTAAAAAACCATTTTCCTCATATTTCTGTGGTGGAAAGTTCGGGAATCTGTGTGGATCCACAAAATTCCACACACCCCGTGTTCCCCAAACTCTACTGATAAAAATGGTAGCTCACTTGTGTGGGAGGCCCAAGTACCCGCGACAGGAAATGGCCAAAAACGCAACGTGGACACACCACATTTTTGAAGTTAAAACTGACACTTTTTCAACAAAGTGCCTAGCTGTAGATTTTGAACCCTAGCTCTGCCGGCACCTTGGGAAACCTATCAAACCTACACATTTTTAAAAACTAGACACCCAGGGAAATCTAGCATGGGGTGACTTGACTGCCTCTCACCAGGTTTTGTTACCCAGAATCCCTTTCAAACCTAAAAATAGTAAGAAAAAAACAAATTTTCCTCACATTTCTGTGGTGGAAAGTTCTCGAATCTGCGTGGATCCATAACATTTCACCCACCCCGTGTTCCCCAAAGTTGTCCGATAAAAATGGTACCTCACATGTGTGGGAGGCCCAAGTACCTGCGACAGGAAACGGCCCAAAACGCAACGTTTACACACCATATTTTCGCAGTGAAAACTGACCCTTTTTCAACAAAGTGCCTAGCTGTAGATTTTGAACCGTAGCTCTGCCGGTACCTTGGGAAACCTATCAAACCTATACATTTTTGAAAACTATACACCCAGGGAAATACAGGATGGGGTAACTTGACTGCCTCTCACCAGGTTCTGTTACCCAGAATCCATTTCAAACCTAAAAATAGTAAGAAAAAAACACATTTTCCTCACATTTCTGTGGTGGAAAGTTCTCCAACCTGCGTGGATCCACAAAATTTCACCAACCCCGTGTTCCCCAAAGTTGTCCGATAAAAATGGTACCTCACTTGTGTGGGAGGCCCAAGTACCTGCGACAGGAAATGGCCCATAACGCAACATGGACACAGCAAATGTTTCCAGTGAAAACTGACACTTTTTCAACAAAGTGCCTAGCTGTAGAGTTTGAACCCTAGCTCTGCCGACACCTTGGGAAACCTATGAAACCTATACATTTCTTAAAACAAGACATCCAGGGGAATCCAGGATGTAGTGACTTAACTGTCTCTCACCTGGTTGTGTTACCAAGAATCCCTTGCAAATCTAAAAAAGTTTTAAAAAAAACATTTTCCTCATATTTCTGTGGTGGAAAGTTATGGAATCTGCGTGGATCCACAAAATTCCACCTATCCCATGTACCCCAAAGTTTTCCAATAAAAATGGTACCTCACTTGTGTGGGAGGCCCAAGTACCCGCAACAGGAAACAGGCCAAAACGCAACGTGGACACTCCACATTTTTGCAGAGAAAACTGACACTTTTTCAACAAAGTGCCTAGCTGTAGATTTTGAACCCTAGCTTTGCCGGCACCTAGGGAAATGTTAGATTTGGGAAATAGGGACCCTCGCCTCTAGTCAGGATAAGGGTATTACACTCCTAAAATAACCCCTGCTCACCCCCTTGGTAGCTTGGCACAAGCAGTCAGGCTTTTCTCAGAGGCGTTGTGTTTTAAGCATTTGTGACCACATACAGTAACCGAGTGACAACACTACAGATGGACACCACACATTAAAAATATCACCACATATCAAAAATAAGTAGACTTTATATAGAGTGACCACAAGACCATGAACGACAAAAATACACAATACTATTACTTTAAGATGGTAGATTTAAGCTTAGTTCAGTTGAGTTCTTAGATGCGACACTTTGCGTCAATGTACCTTAGGTTGCGTTGAGCTTCCACAACAAGCAATGTCGCAGCAAGGGAAATGCGGTAAAGTTCAGGTGCAAAGAAATAAAGACGTGAAGATCTTCCAGATGAGGCACGCTTCCCAGGGATGCGAGAAGTTATCGGTTCAATGCGTGGACTGCAGCGGCAACACCCTTGCGATGCGACGCCAACAGCTCCAGCGGTGACACTCTTCTCCCACGATGCGTGAAGCTTCCGCACGATGCGACAACAACAGCGGCGACATCCAAGATGCGACGGCAGCAGCTCTGACGGCGGCGCGCTTCTCGGGGATGCGAGGTGCTCTTCTTCGATGCGGTGCAGGGCGACAGTTCCAGTGGCGACACCCTCCTTTAGATTTGCGATGGCAGGCAGAGCGACGGCGACACGCTCTGACCTCATTGCGAGATTCTTCTCCTGATGCGGTGCAGTGCGACAGCTCCAGCGGCGACACCCTCCTTCGGAGTTGCGACGGCAGCAGCAGTGACGGAGATATGCTTCCTCTTCGTTGCGGCACGCTTCTCTCCGATGTGGTGCACTGCGACAGGTCCAGCGGCGACACCTTCCTTCGGAGTTGCAACGGCAGGCCCAGCGACGGCGACACGCTTCTTCTCGTTGAGTGGCGCTTCCAGCTCGTTGCGATACGAAATCCTCAGAAGGCCCAAAACAGCAGCAGGCACTTCCAAAGAACTCTGTGGAGCTGGGGGGTGAAGTCTGTTGTACCTGAGACTTCAGCAGGAGGCAAGCTCTTTTCCAACCCCTTGGAGATCCTTCACAAGTTGAAAGCAAAGTACACAAAGTTCCTTTCTCCTTCCTTTGGCAGTAAGGCAACCACTGCAGGCCAATCCCCCAAGGAGCACTTCAGCTTGGGAATAGTCTCGCCTCAGTTTCTTCATGTTCCTCTCCTCAGTAAAGGTTTCTACTTGAAGTCCTAAAGTGATCTAATTTCATGGGATCAGGGTCCCAATATTTATACCCCAAAATCCTTTGTTCTCTGAGGGGAGAGGGGCCTTTGCCCAGTCCAAACCAGTTCTGAAGCACTCAGTTTACCAGACTTCTCCTTTCCTTTCACAGTGCAAGGCAGGCACTTCAGACGCCCCACAAGAGGTGGAGCCAGCATTGTGGAAGGCAAGTACAGTCCTGGAGCACTTTGTTTACAGGACTCCTTCTCTTCTTTCAGTGTGCAGGGCAGAGACATCAGCCGCTCCCCAGGGGGTGGAGCCAGCATTGTGGAAGGCAGGCACGGCCCTATTCAAGGTTCAGGTGCAACTCCTCCCTCCCATCTAGATGCAGATCTCTCTATTCACCACTGGGTGAATCAGCCAGTCTCTTTGAACCCCCCAGCCCTGTCACTCACAAAACCAGACAAAGGAATGCACAACCTAGCAGAGGCAGTTTGAATGGTTAGACAAGCTAATACCTGTTTTCTATAAGTGGTATTTGCAAACACAGAATATTAAAGTCAACTTCACTAAAAGATGTATTTTATTATTCTCAGTTCAGGCATACTAAACTCGAATTTCTACCATGTTCTCTGAGTCTGTTAGGATTCTAAACATGTAATAATCTAACAGCCCATCTGGCCTACGGAGAACAGGAAGCCTTGCAATAGTGAAAAATGAAAATGGCTGTACTTCACTATTAGGCTATGCCACACACAACAGGGCTTGTCCTACCTTATACTAACAATGCTAACTGCCCTTGGGCCTACCATAGGGGAGACTGTTTTGAAGAAAAGGGAAGGTTTAGGGACTGGCAAGTGGGTGCACTTGCCTAGTCAGCAAGACAGTACCAGACTGCATGCAGACTCTGCATGGCAGATCCTAGACACATTTTACAAGGCTGCTTCTGTGGGTGGCACAACCAGTGCTGCAGGCCCACCAGCAGCATTTGGATTTACATGTCCTGGGGACACTTAGTGCAGTGTACTAGGTACTGACAAGTAAACCAAATCAGTAAATTATGGAATCACCAATTCATACATCAATTTACAATAGGGAGAGCATATGCACTTTAGCACTGATCCGCAGTGGCAAAGTGCCCAGAGTCATAAAATAGCCAACAACAGGTTAGAGAAAATATAGGAGGAAGGCAAAAAGTTCAGGGATGACCCTGCAAAAAGTGCCAAGTCCAACAGGAAACCTATCAAGCCTATACATTTCTGAAAACGAGACACCAAGGGGAATCCAGGATGGGGTGACAAGACTGCCTCTCACCAGGTGCCATTACCCAGAATCCCATGCAAACCTAAAAAAATGTAAAAAAAAACATTTTCCTCACTTTTCTGTGGCGGAAAGTTCTGGAATCTGCGTCGATCCACATATTTCCACCCACCCATGTTCCCCAAAGTCTTATGAGAAAAATGGTTACTCACTTGTGAGGGAGGCCCAAGTACTATGCAGCAAGTACCCCTTCCTACTTCTGTTTCTTTGCCTTTGTCCACTACTGTTTTTCCACACCAGTTTTATACACTCCCAGAACATGAACAGATTATGAGAACAGAATACTTTAACAATTCATTTATCCAGCTGTTGCATCAGCATCAACTGGCAGTCAATACTACTGACTATTGGGTTTGTGGACTCATGCCTCATAACACAGAGAAAGGGATGCCATATCTAGTCCTTCCGTTTTCTTATGAAGGTTCCGCTTGGGCTTATCTGGCCATGTTTTCCAATGCATATCAGAATCAACTTCGACGTCCTCTTGGTAGTCCATACGGTGTAAAAGCTGATTTTAGTCACAGTTCCGTAATAAAGGGAATAGTGGCTATGGCTAGAGTTGCCAAAAGTGGTGAGATTCCCGTTGATGAGAAACGAGCGTATGATGGTTGGAAGGTGATTTGTTACGTAGCTAGCCTCACAGATAAGGCTAGACTAAGAAGATCACCACCAATTTGGACCATACCTCATCTAGGAAATTTGTGTTTACAGATAAATGGTCAGAATACCAAAAACCAACAGGAAAAGAGTGTTTGTTCTCGAACATACATCTATTCATCCGAGATTTCCTCACCATTAGTACCATCTCAGGGTACATACTTTGTTTGCCATGATAAAGCCTATACATGGCTCCCCTCCAACTTTTCAGGAACATGTTATGTGGCTTTTCTTCTCCCCCCGACATACACTGCTCCTTCAGGTCATCATAGAAATAGATATGGCAGAGGGGTTATCGATATTAAAGACACACCAGGACAAGAGGGAGGAGACTTTCTCAAAGGGTTCCTTCCCTTCTGGGGCCCGATGGCCAATAGCAGAAACATTAGACAGTTAGTTTGTGTTGTTGAGGCTACCATTAACGTGACTTCTGGAGCCTTGAGTAATCTAACAGCCGAACTCCAGGCGGACCACCTTATGACTTTACAGAACCGGATGGTTCTAGATATTGTTCTTGCAGATCGCGGAGGAGTCTGTAAATTGATCGGGTCTAGTTGCTACATTTATATTCCTGATGAGGCCCCTACAGTATACCAAGCCATCTCTAAGTTGCACGTAATTTTTGAGTTGATTCACCAGAATGCAGGAGATTGGTCTATGATGGGATGGTTTTGGGGACTACTGTCCACATGGGGATGGAAGATATTAACCTTCCTTGGAATGGTTTTGACCATCATTTTTTTTGTTGCCTTTGTGTACAGTGTGGCCCTGCCATCTGCGGCCTTTGTACCACTATGTGTGTCCCAAGACCTGTGTCACAGAGAACAGACCACATTAAAATGATGTTTTAGCAACAGCTCGACGACCTCATGGCCATTGACATTGACTCAGACTAACTTGAGTCTTTTGTGTTTTGCCTGAGTAATAGCAAAAGGAGGGTTTGAGGTTCTTTGATTTTCGACTTCATTCCGTATTCAGCCGCCATTTTGTGTCCTGTCGCCATTTTGTATTGCCTTCACTCAGGCAGCACGGCGACCGGAGTGTTTTTGCCGTTTCCAGCTGCTACGTGTCTCTTCTGTTAAAAAGTAACCTCCTGCCCTTGCTTATGAAACCGATGTCAGGGTCTGGCCGAGTCCACTAATCCATGTCTGGACTGATTGATCCCTGTCTCGACTGACTGTTTGGTTTTCTATATTCTTTCCTTATTCTATCTTATCCGACTGGCCTTTGCTATTCTTCTCTTGTATTCTCTTGTTACACAACTATCCTTTGAGGCACACAAATATGTCCTGCCACCCACAAATTAGATTACCGGCACTAGTACTGAATAACTTGTGGGGAGAGTTGACACACGGGGTCTGAAAGAAGGGCGTATTTGAGACATTCGATAGCTTGTTTTCCAACTTTTTCTATTGGTTAGCCTTGTATGTATTGGGAGTATACGTTGTAAATATGTGTGCTATAAAAGATTGTGCGCCACGGAATTGAAGTGGCAGTCTCCTGAGAACCTACTCTGTACTTCTGGGACAACTGTGCTTAGCTGCAGCTAATAAACCTGATTTTCTATGCCTAACAGAGTGTCTCGTGTCTCTGTACGACAAGGCAGGTGAACTCGGTGATTTAAGGCGTGCCCTGCGCCGTCATGCCCATAAGGCCCGGTTCTTTAACAGGAGAGAGTCCGCGATCAGCGTCGCATCATAGAGGAAACTGAACAGCATTGGCAGGCTTTGTGTGCTGCCATCGAGGCAGGTTGGGCGAGGGTGCCCGGGGGCATGGTGCCCCTGGTGCCTGGGGTGGTACCAGGTGTAGGCAGGGGTCAGAGGACAGGGGCGGCTGGGGCCAGTGGTGTGTGGATCTGGGTAGAGGGGCCAGGGACAGTTTTGACGACATTGAGACCTGACGGCGCTGGGGCACCCTCTGGCAAAGACGGCCCGGGGGGAGATACAAGCAAGCGGTTGAGGCTGGAAGAGGCAAGGATGGGCTGGCGGGGCGCAAGACGGCCTCCAAACGCCTGGGCAAAGCAGCAGGGGGGACCGCGGCGGCCTGCCCTCCACCGTGGGATCGGGCAGGAGCTGTTCTGGAGTGCAAGTTTGTTCCTGGGGTGAGAGGAAAACGTGCGAAGAGAGTGGTGAGTGAGGTGCAGAGAGCTGTGGTGGAGGTTGTGGATGATGAACAACTGGACTATGGCGAGGATGAGTCAGAAGAGGGATAATTGCATGAGGAAGGATGCTTGGGGAAGAAGGCGGCGGCAACAGAGAAACTTTGAGTGTTACAGGGGACGCAGAGCAGCACCAGTCGGGGCTCGCAGGTGGGACTAAAGATGGCAGATGCCAGGCGTAAAGATCGGGAGGTGCCCATCAAACTTTCAGGTGAGGGGGCTTGGTGGTATGCGTGGGATGATGGTGCCAAAGGGGGTCGTAAGAAGACCTGCAGGTCGGTAGGGGTAGGCGATGTGTCTGGGAAGGAGGGGCGCAGGGGGACTCCGGGGGTCCATGGGAGACTGGAAAGCGCAGGTGGTGGTGGCCAGTGTGCAAACTGACAAACCGGAGGAACCAGACAAACACCGGAAAAAGTTACCTTATATGGGCTTGGCGATGCCGCTTGGGTCTCATTTGTCGGAAAAAAAGAGAGCGAGGATATAGAAACATGAATACGTAGATGTTTTCAAATTGTTGCACAGAGAGATTCAGGCAAAGGAAGGGTCCAAGGAGGAAGAATGGGAGTTGACTAGGCGGTTGATGGTGCCGGTTACAATGGAAAATTGGACATCAGCGTTCTTGATTTATGCCAGTATTTATTGTGAAAAGCATGGGGACAGGGCAATAGCTCTTTTCAAATATATGGATGTCATCAGAAAGGCACAGTTGCATTTTGGAGGGGTTGCTTGGCTCAGCTATGATGAGGAGTTTAGGGCCAGGATTAGCGTTAATCCGGACAAGGCTTGGGGAGATATTGAATGGGAACTTTGGATTCAATGGATGTCTTCTACGCAGGCGGCGGCATCTACGCACACGGCTAGTGGCCTTCCGGTCGCCTATCGGTCCTTTCAGTCGCATCCCGCCCAGTCTGGGATGGGTGGTCAGGGATCTTCTGCGGGAGCAGGGGGTCAGGGTACCTACACGGGGACTGCTGATCGGCAGCCCAAGTCAGGGGGACCCACCATTGGAGCATGCTGGAACTTTAATAAAGGCTTCTGCACGCGACACCCCTGTAAATTCAAGCATGAGTATTCCAAGTGTGGGGGACGACACCCAGTTACGCAATGCTTTACGTTGGCCACACCTTCCGAGCAGTGGAGGATTACAAAGGGCAGGGGACAGTCTGGGCAAAAGGGCCCCTACACTGGTTGATGTGGTGGCCATGGGTCCATGGTTCTCTCGGTAACCTGATAGAGAGGCGGTTTTGAAGTTGCATTGGGGGTTTACGGAAGGGTTTCGGGTAGGGTTTTAGGGTCCTCGGGAGAGACGGTGGGTGGAGAATTTGTGGTCTGCGAAGGAACTACCGGAGGTGGTGGCGGAAAAATTACAGAAGGAAGTGGTGGAAGGCAGGATCGTGGGCCCGTTTGATACGTGGCCGATGCCGGACCTCATTATTTTACCTCTGGGTGTGATCCCTGAGAAGGAGTAGGGGGAGTTCAGGCTGATTCATCATCTGTCATTGCCGGAAGGGAGTTCGGTGAATGATTTAATTGCGGAAGAGGACTCCAGGGTGTTGTATGCGTCGGTCAATGATGCCATTGGTCTGGTGAGGATGTGTGGTCGGGGTCGGAATTGGCTAAATGTGACATCAAGTCGGCCTTTCGCCTCCTTCCCATCCACCCGTCGGATTTCTCTTTGCTAGGAATGCAGTTTAGGGGTGTTTGCGTTTCAATGTGCTGTTTCGCGCGCAACATGTCCCAGGTGCAAGCAATGACATTGCGGATGCGTTGTCTCGTTCGCAGTGGCAGCGTTTCAGGAGGCTGGTGCCGGGAGCGGAAGCTTGCAAGACCAAGGTGCCAGAGGGTATCTAGGCCTGGGGGAGTGAGAGTTGTGGGGTTGGTTGAAAGATCCATCGCGGACTCCACCCGGCGCTCCTACAGATTGGCGTGGTCTGAATTTGGTGTGTTTTTGGGTTGGACCAGGAGCACATGGCGTATGCCCGAAAGTGAATGTGAGCAAGGTGTGGTTCGTTTTGTGTTGCATTGCATAGATAAGGGGCTTTCTCAGACGATGATTTCAGGCAAACTGGCAGGGATTTCCTTTTACAGCATGGTTTATTTGGGTTTTGATCCGGCTCGGTCTCCTTTACTGAGCAGAATGCTGAAAGGTTTGGGATGTGTAAGGGGGTGGATGGGGGGAGGGGCCACGGGAGGCCATTACGTTTGAGTTGCTGCAGGGCCTTTTGGCGGAGTTGCCCCATTGTTATGATGATCAGGAAGTGGCGTTGTTTCGTTTGTGCATGATTTGGATGTTCTTTGGGGCTTTTCGAGCGTCTGAGTTGCTTGGAGCGAGGGGTGCATCTGGGCGGTAGTTTGAGGACGTGAGGTTGGATGGGTTGCGTGTGGGAATCTGGTTGGGTCATTCAAAGACAGACCAAGGTGGACGGGGCAAGTGGGTTTGGTTGGGGGAGAGTGGTTGTGTGGAGGTGTGCCCGGTGCGCGAGTGGAGAGTGTTTTGCAGCACGGTGCAGTGGTTGTCGGGAGAGATATTTTAGCGTGCCTCTCAGATGAGGGTGACTGCTTTCCCGTTGTTGGCGGTTTTGCGGATGGCGCTGCGACACGTAGGCAGGGATCCTTCCCGGTACGGGGCTCGTTCTTTTCGGATCAGTGCAGCCACGGCAGTGGTGCATTTGGGGTGGTCCTGGGATGCCATTGGGAGTATCGGGCACTTCTCCGGGAAGGTGGCGGTGTCGAAGGAGGGGTTGATGATGTCCCGCAGGTGGGGTGCGATGACCACGTCGGCCTTGTTGAAGACGTGATGAGGGCAGGGGTTGGTTGGAGATCCGGAGTGGATGGAGTTCATAGTGCGGATGGTGTCTTCGGTGCTGATCGGAGTCCAGGCGCGGAGGGTGGTGTGGGTGGCGTTGTTGTGGTCGTGGCGTGCGTCGGTTGGATGCTGAAGCTGTTGTGTATGTCCGCGATCTTGTTGTGGAAGAATGAGGCGAGGGAGTTGCAGAGGTCTTGCGACGGGGTGATGTCGTTGTTTCCGGCGTTGGGGTTGGAGAGCTCTTTTACGATGTTGAAGAGTTCCTTGCAGTTGTGTGCGTTGTTGTCTAGCTGGTCCTTGTAGGCATTTTTCTTGGTGGCGCGGATCAGTTGGTGGTGTTTCCGTGTGGCGAGCTTGAGGTTGGTCATGTTGTCCATTGTTGGTTCCCTTCTCCACACTTTCTCGAGGGCTCGGCAGTTCTTCTTGGAGCTCTTGAGTTCGTCGGTGAACCATGGGGCTTTTCTGCTGCCAGGTCTGCTGGGCGGGGTCCTCAGAGGGGCGAGTTCGTCCGCGCAGTTGCTGATCCACTTAGTGAGGTTGTCGGCGGCCTGGCTGGGGTTCGCTGAGCCGGCGGGGGGGTGCTGGCTCAGGGAGGCGGTGAGCTGGTCGGCTGTGATCTTGTTCCAGCTTCTTCGGGCAACCTGTTGCTGGTGGTGGTGGATCGTCGTTCTTTTGAAGGTGAAGTGGACGCAGCTGTGGTCCGTCCAGCGGAGTCCTGTGGCGTGGCTGAAGGCGATGTCTTTGCTGGATGAGAAGACGGCGTCGAGTGTGTGTCCGGCGAGGTGGGTGGGGGTGGTCACCAGCTGCTTGAGTCCGAGGTTGGCGAGGTTGTCGAGCAGGGTGATGGTGTTGCGGCCGCTGTTGTTCTCCAGGTGGAAGTTGAGGTCCCCCAGGAGGATGTAGTCGGCGGAGGGGAGGGCATGCGGGCTGATGAAGTCGGCGATGTCCTCGCTGAATCGCGTGCGTGGTCCTGGGGGTCGGTAGATCAGGGTGCCTCTGAGGGTTGTTCTGGGGTCCGTGTGGATCTGGAAGTGCAGGTGTTCGGCGGTGGTTAGGGTGTCGTCGGTGTTGGTCGTGATGCGGATGGTGTCTCTGTGGATGATGGCGATGCCTCCTCCCGTCTGGTTGGCGGTGCGGTCCCTCCGTGTGATCTTGTAGCCCTCTGGGATGGCGATGGCGATGTCGGGCGCTGAGGAGGCTTTCATCCAGGTCTCAGTGAGGAAGGCGACGTCAGGGGCTGTGGTGTCGAGGAGGTTCCAGAGTTCGATGGCGTGTCTGTGTACGGAGCGGGTGTTGAGCAGGATGCATTTGAGGTGGTTGCTGCTGGCGTTCGGCTTGGCGGGTGCTGGTGCAGGGTCGGTCCGGATGCAGGTGAACTTGCAGGCGTGGCAGCTGAAGGGTCCGTGGGTGTGCTTGGGGGTGGCTCGGTGACATCCCGGGATGCCGCCGGTGTTGAGTGCGAGGAGGTCGGCGGCGTTGTAGGTTCGTCGGGTCGGCTTCCGTCGGTGGGGGCCAGGGGTCCTGGCACTGGGCACGGTCCAGGCGCGGACGGGCGCAGACGGGCTTACCTTTGGCGCGCCTTCGGCGCACAAACGGCGCACCCGCTGCGCGTCAACGCTGCGCGTTCGCACGGTCGCCATATATGGCGAAGTGCGCGGGGGGGCGGAGCAGCTGGGAGGCGGGAGCGGGGAGGGTACAGAATGCAAAAGGGGCGGGGCAATCGGCGGTGGCGGGAAGCGGGGAGGGGGGACGAAGGGCAGAAGCAACACCAGGAGGCAATTACAAAAACGGGTGAAAAAGATACAGGCAATACAGATTGGCAAAACAAACTTACAAAACAAAGAGCAGAATGCAGAAAGGCAAATACAACCGGGGCCAGTCAGGCGAGCACGGACCACGCCGCGCGAAGGCAGGGGGGCGTGGTCACGCGGAGCGGTCACACGGAGCGGTCACACGTATTTATTGCCCTTTTCGTGTTGTACTTGATAATACTGGAGCTGCAGTTTGAATTTAAAGTTTAGCGCATGCATCTTAACGGTTTGTTGAGCTCGCGCACCCTCTGTGATGATGTCATCTTGCCTGGCTGTCGAGGAACTCTCTGCTGCTTTGACATGCAGTGAGCCTTCCGGCGCTGCGTCACCTGTGGTGCCACCATTTTGTGGTTGGAGCTGCACTACAATTTTGTCACGCAGTCGCTTGCCAACCACGTTTTTCTTATGTGCGTTTCATTAAACTTTATTGGCATGTCATCGTTTTGCGGCACCACCCAGCTCCATGTTGTTCTACCTGCCGCCATCCTCTTCCTCCCAGCTGGTATCCTGCAACTACAAGACGATTTCCTCTTTGTCTTCTGGGTCGGCGTTTGGGATGCTTCAGGGAGTCTCAGCACCAGCTTTGAGGGGCCGATTCACAGAACTAACTTAAGACAAAATCCTAAACTTACTACTTTTGGTATTCACAGAAGTTAGGATTTTGTCTTAAGTTTGTCTTAAGACAGACTTAAGACAGACTTAAGTTAGGATTTTGTCTTAAGTCTGTCTTAAGATAAAACTTAAGACAAAATCCTAACTTCTGTGAATACCAAAAGTAGTAAGTTTAGGATTTTGTCTTAAGTTAGTTCTGTGAATCGGGCCCTGTATTTTTCCGATGTTCATTTTTCTGTGGCTGTTGAAACTTATGATTCTTGCTCGGTGTCTATGGTTTGGTACAACAATGCCATCTAGTGGTTATCTGGCACAACTGCTCCTGGACAAGGAAAAGGAAGCGTGATTCGTTAGTGACTTGGTTAAGATTGCCCATCCTAGGCCTGTAGTGTTACAATGGAAAGTTTGTGGGATTAATCCGGTAAGACTTTTCCTGTGTTTTCATACACATGTTGAAGCAACTGTTGATGCAACAGTCAGTGGACATGAATATCTTTATCTTTAAGATACGGTTTGGATAGTGGTCTTGGGTGAGAAATCGCTCTCCAGTTGTTGTGACTATTTTGCTAACTCTAATGTCACATCTAAGTTTTTGCTATGATGTTAATGTCATTCTTTTAAGTTGCGTAATGTCTTTGATTTTGCTATTTTATGGAATGGAGGGGGCGAGTGTGTAGTGTTCCTGGTTACCTTAGTGTGTGTAGTTGTCAATATACTGTGTGAGCCGGCTCTGCCGGGTTCTGCCGGCTCTGTTGTTAGCGAGGACACTCTCTGCCCTGAAGGACGTACCGAGGACTTGCCGTTCCCTGGAGGGAACCAACGCCTGCTATCCTTTGTGTTGCCGCCTGCGGGGACCGGGACGGGACTGCGAGACCCAGCATTCTCAGCGCGGTTTCCATCGCAGCGCAGCTGGTGTCTCTTCCCGCCCCCAACACTCTCTACTTAACCCCGCCCTTCCCCGCGGACCGCGGGACAAGACTGGGCAAAGAGCGGGCCCTCTGTGGCCCTCAGAGGCCGGAAAAGGCTGGGCTGGGCCAGAACCTCTGGCCGGACATTGGCCCGTGTAGGACTATCGGAGTAAGCCCACTGGGGTATTATTTTCCTGCTTAAAATGTCTATTGAAGCCCTAACTCCGGAACTTGTTGGTTCAGATAAGCCAGTGAGCTTGATCAATGGGACATTAGACAACTATTTTAAGAAAACTGTTGTGGACACCCCCAGTATTCCTACCCTAGCGGAGCGACGGGCTGAGCGTCGACGCTCGGTGGAAAGCATGAAAAATAGGTCACTACCTGACTCACCCGTATTGATCATCTCCACCTTGGAGGGGACTTTAACTGAGAATGATTGTACCTTTTTCTCAGGATAGTGTTCCATTAATATTTAGAGAGCGTACGCCCATGAATGATATTGGGTCCCAGGATATTGTGAATGCCCCTATTAATCCTATTAATCCCAGTGTAAATAAGGCCACAATTATAACTGAGGCACTGATAACCCCTATCCCTAGGCAAAGTAAACCCGCTAGGAGCAGGGCTAAGAAATTTATGCCTACTAAAACTTATGGCCCCCACCTAATAAAAAAAGGCGGAAAAGGGCCGACTTACCGAAGCGCAAAATAAATCATGCTGATTTTGGGATTAAAGCTAATACTAATACAGGGGGAGAGCGGGTACTAGCATCGGAACAGGGAACTATGGCTACATCACTTATATATACAAACCCCACGTCTAAAGTAGTGGAGGCCAGTTCTGATAAATCATCCGTTGGTGTGGTACCACAGGAATCCCCAAGCCATGTCTTACTCGATAGTATAGAGTGCATAATAAGGACATACACTCTTGCTATCGTAGAAAGACTTAATAAAATGGATGATAGGCTCGGGAAGATAGAGCGGGATATGGGTAGCAAGTTAGCAACCACTAAGGTTCTTTCTAACCCTGTTTTACAAACTACCCTCAAACCAACTCCTTCAAGTACCCCAGTTGTAACCCCTACACCTGCCCCTGCCCAGACTATGGTCATGTCACAAGCATCACACACCCCTAGAGAAACTATACCTAAAGCTACCTCTGTACTGTCCAAAAGTAAACTGCTGCTGTATCTGCTAGTGGGCCGACGAGGAGCATAGGACAAGCCCCTGGGAATCAGAAGAGGGACAGGGGGGGTGGGAGGCCTACACGGGGGAACTATAGTAAGGGCCCCCTTCCAGAACTTCCACCGGAAGCAGTGCCTTTCGTGGTGGTCCTTACCGGGGTGCCAGAGCTAGAGGCGAACAAACGCGAGGCTTTTGCTCAATTGAAGAATAAAATAACGCATTGGTTGAGCATGTATAGACCCATTGCAAATAACATCAATGGCGATATTGTCCATGTTCGCCGCCTCCCCTGGCTGGGGGGAAGACCCAAGGACATTGAGGGCGACGTGGTGGTCATAAATTTCAGAGACCAGAATGCTGTCCACTTTATACTTAACTGGTCATCTGATCAAGATAGTAACCATATCACCCCTCGCCCACTCACATACTTCTATCCACGTCCAGTGGTGTTCCCTCCCCACCACCAATTCCCGCCAGCCCCTCCACCACCTTTACCCAGGCAAATGTATTCAAATCCATACTGTCCACACGTGTACAATAATGGGTATCCATTAATTGGTCATTATCCTGCAGTGGCAGCCGACCCATATGGGTGGAACATTGTGGCTCCAAGGCATAATTCCTCCTCTCACAGGAGAATGGACCATCTCAAACCTTTCACGCCCCTGGAGACCACCAATAGGTTTGACCTGTTCAGCGGCCTGGAGGATTGTGATTGAAGCCAGCTGGCTTCTGGGGAGGTGGGTGAGGAAACACGTGGAGACGGTGGGGGGGATGTGGACAGAGACATGGTGGAGAGAGGCTCTATTACGGATAATTTGTCTACTGGGTTTAATGCTACTCGTACCACCAGCTGCTATGAAGAGAGTACTGGGCAGCCTCAATGCAACCTGGATCCCTTTAATTTGGTAGATGTCATTGTAACACCTATGGTCTCATCGACGAGTGGTATTATCCCCCGGCTATCTGATGACCCCCTGACCAGGGACGTATCCTCCCCCTACTTGGGCCCTCCGCCCATTGAGGCTGCAAGACCATCAGTGGGAGGGTATAAGCTGGGGAGTTGGAATATTGCCGGGTGGAATAATAAGGCGGATCGTTTAGGGTGCTTAGAATTTGTAACCCAATTCGATATTTTATGCCTCCAGGAGACCTGGGCAACTGAAGACGTTTGCCTTGATGGCTACGTTGCCTATAACTGCCCTGCCCAGCCCTCCAATATGGGTAGAGCTAGTGGAGGGTTGGTGATACTGCTGTCCGTAAGGCTGCCGGTGCGAGTGAAAACTCATCTGACCGTTGGCCTGCACTCGCAGTTGTTATGGTTGCAACATAGGGATGGGCGGAATGTTCTAGTAATTAATCATTATAACAATGTTTTCAACCATTCAAATACTGTTATAGTCGATGAACTTGATGTGGAGGTTGATAAGTTGTGTGGTCGAAATAGGGTGTCTTTTGAAATTCTGGGGAGAGGTGATTTCAACATTCATATGTGTCCCTTTGTTGGCATGAGGGTATGTGGTTATGGTGGGGAGGACGGGGAAGATCAGGCCCATTTTCTACACTCGGCCTATGGTGATTCTCTCAACACCCTCATGCTTAAATTGGATCTTCGTATTATGTTACCTGGGGAAGACAAAGAGGGTAATCCGGTACCAACCTTTATAGGTAGGAACTGTGCGACGGTTATTGAGTACCTCATTGTCTCCACCAGTATTACTGTTTTGTGCACCACCCCCGAAATAGTAGACTTAGCCCTTAGCGACCACAACTGCTTAACTATGTACCTATCCCTGTGGGGGGATAAGATAAAGGCGTCGCACGATATAGTGTCAGACGTAATTCCACACAGACCAAACGGCCCTAGAATCAAATGGGGTAGGCACAATGAGGAACGTCTATTAAGTAACATAGTGTCAGCTTGTCTAGATGAGGTAGAGTATTGTCTTGAGCCTGATATAGGTAGTGCTGGCATATTAGCTAGCTTTGACACTATCAATAAAAATATTGCTAAAATTTTAACTGGTACAAAGCCCAAAGGCACCGGGACCACCTGCGGGTGGTTCAATAGGGAATGTACTAAATCCCTACAAAAATTAAAATCTGCTCTCAATTGTAAACCTAGGGATAGGGAAGTAGTTAGGGCCCTAAGGAGGAACTATACAATTCACCTGAAGGCCAGGAAACAGGAATTAAGGGAAGAAGCCTGGGACAACCTGACTAAGGCCGTGGATCTCAGGGATACTAAGTTATTCTGGTCCACGGTCAATAGTCCATTTCTCCAGAAGGATGAATTCCCGGTACTGTCCTCCCAGGTGAGCGAGGAACAGTGGGTGGCTCATTTTTCTAGCATCTTTAACCCCGATGGATTAGATGCAGGGAGCGATAAGGATGCTGTGGCTGACATCCCCTTACCTCTTAATATCACAGTCTCCGAGGTGGACGTGGCCATTCGGTGTAGTAAGGGGGGGGAGGCACCGGGCCCTGACGGGGTACCCGTGGACCTTTATAAAGCCGAGGTATCCCTTAGGAGCCCATTGCTGACCAAGGTGTTTAATGCAGCAGCAACGACCTCGGCCCAACAGGTCTGGTGGGAGTCCATTATTATCCCTATCTACAAAAAAGGAGAGAGAGGAGAGGCAAAAAACTATCGCCCTATTTCACTCCTTACTGCCTCCCTTAAAATCATGAGCAGGGTGTTATTGAGCCGTCTGGAGGACTGGGTTGAAGAAAAGGGTATCCGTGCGGACTCCCAGTTTGGATTCCGCAAGGGGTTAGGCACAATAGAACAGTGCATAAACCTGGACCTCATCATAGGCAAATATACATGCGCTAAGCAAGGCTCACTGTTCCTTTGTTTTGCGGACCTCTCCAGCGCCTTTGATCTGGTTGATCATGGTCTTCTGTGGACAACTCTACTGGATATGGGCGCCCCACGGGAAATCATTTATTTTCTGGCACAATTGTATAGGAAGTTATCGGCAAAGATACGTTATGGGCAACTGGGTGAGTGTTCCCCTAATATCCCTGTAGGATCTGGTATCAGGCAGGGATGTGTCCTTGCCCCCCTTCTTTTCTCCCTTTTTATTAATTCCATTGAGTCTGAACTACGTGCTGTCAGTGCTGATGCGCCGAATGCTGACGGCATATCTATCCCGGTACTGCTCTATGCTGACGACACAGTCCTACTCTCTAGAACCCCTGTCGGGCTGCAGAGACTCATGGATACATTTGTAGATTTTATCAATGGGAGAAAATTAAAAATTAACAATTCAAAAACTTTTATTATGACCTGTGGCAAGAAAGTCAAAAATGTAAGACCTTTTAAAGTTATGGATCAAATAATACAAGTGGTTGACAAATTTTGCTATTTAGGTATTACATTTAATAGTGGGGGCATATGGGCATCCGAAGTGACTAATGTAAGAGCTAAAATGGGCAAGTGTGCTTTTGGCATTTTTAAGTTTGCTTCCAAGTTAGGCTCCAGGCGTATATCCGACATGTTGTATTTATATCGGCATAAATGTGTTGCCTTGGCCCTCTATGGTTCAGGGGTATGGGGCCACTGTAATCATAATATCCTACAGGTGGAGGAAAATAAATTTGTCAAAAAGCTTCTTTGCTTACCACCCTCTGCCTCAACCAATCTGATCCACCAGGAGGTTGGTCTGGAATATCTTTCCGATCTAATAAGCCTTAGACCACTTTTGGTGTGGAGATCCATTTGGTTCAAGGAGCAGACAGGGTTTACAAGAAAGATTATTCTAGATTGTCTCCACATGGACAAGTGTTCCCGTATCCCCTGGCTTAATTACATCATCTGTGTATTTAAGGATGTCTTTAAATTACATGTTTGTGATAATCCATCTAGAGTTATAGACATCCCTAAGAAAGAACTTAAACATGTCTTCATGAGGGCTAGGACCCTAAAGCGTAATGTTGCCATTTCTCAGTACCCTACACATGTCTTTTATGATAAGTATAACATGTTGGAACCGGGTTTCGCAGGATACCTTAAAATGGTTACCATTCGCTCTCACCAATATGTACTGACAAGACTGCGGATGGGGACCGTTCATACGCTTGTGGCGTGCCCGTATATTAAGACTCACACTATTGCCCCTTGCCCATGCGATGGGACTTCAAAGCAAAGCCCGGAGCATTTCTTATTGATATGCCCATTTTATCTTCATCTTCGTAAAACCTATCTGAAACCACTTTTCAAAAGATATAATGTATCCACTACTAAATCTGCCATGAGGCTTTTATTTGCACTTGATTCGCAGGACATTTGTTTTTTCACCGCTGTATTTATTTTAAAGTCGGTACACTTGAGGAAAAATATGTCCTTTGTTACATGAGTATTTTTAAATCAATTGCATTTTATATGTATTTTATTGTATCATGTATGTATGTACTTTTATGATTATTGTCAACAAATGATCGAATAAAGTTTTTGAATTTGAATTTGATACTGTGTGAGTGAAAGGTTTCCCTCACCGTTTGGACTACATTAAGAGAAGACACCTTTTTGTGAAGATTCTCTGTGTTACCACTGATTGTGGTTATTGGTTGACATTAGTGTGTCACCTGTGTGAGTGTAAGGTCTCCCTCAATATTTGGACCTTGAGTTTAGGGATAGAAACCCACCCCTAGTATTCCCGTAGCCCTTGGTTTACCAACCACTGATTTGTGGTTATTTGGTTGACATGATTGTGTTGTTTTCCCCCACTGTTTGGATTGTGTGGGTGAAAGGCTTTTCCCTGTTTGGACTGCGGTAGGAGAAGACACCTTCCTATGAAGCTTCTCTGTGTGTACCTTGATATTAGTTTGTCACCTGTATGGGTGAAAGGTTTTTCCCTGTTTGGATTGCGTTAAAAGAAAACACCTTCTTACGAAGCTTCTCTGGTTTTACCTTGAAGTGTTCTATGAGATTCTTTAAGATTGTAGTATTGTTAAAGCTTTATTCTTTTCTTGAAACTCTTTCATTACTGATTTTTGGTATGTGAATTTGTTTGCTTAATAAAGTGTCATGCATTTCATTCATTTGATTCATTCTGGAATCATTTGCTCAATGTTTCTTTCATGCATTTTTCTAATCTAATGTATTTTCTATTTTGATTGTTTTATGTACTTTCAATTGCATTTATTTGTGTTTTGGTGTCCTTAGGAAGGAGGATGTGTTATGATCTACTGTTTATCTTTCCCCATGCCTATGTATCTCTTCCCTACTGCTCAGCCACAATGAGTGTTCGACTGCTTGGAGATGTCTGGAATGTTGGATGATTGATGATGTCGTGGAATGCATGGGTGCCTGGTGAGGTTGAGAGTGTCAGTTGGAGTGGGCAGGCTGAGCAACAGGGAGGCTGCTCATGGTGAGGCATCACCTGGACTTTACATCTTCCTGTAACTTATCTGAAGCTGTCATCTTATGAATACATCTTTAATATACTTATACATCACTTGGCTACAGAAGATCTTTCATTTACAACACATCTACGTTTGAAACTAAGGCAAACATGCAGGAAAGTTCCAAAAGATAACACCATAATTCATATGCCACAAGACATAATGACTTTGACTATATTTAATCACCTGTCAAGTCTCCACCTCCTTCTTCCAGAACGTTACAAAACGCATGCCCAGTGAACCTATACTAATGGCTTCCATGACAGCCATATGAGGCTCAGAAAGACATGTCTTTCATGCACTTTTAGTGCACTCACTTGTGCTAAATCCAACTCCTTCCAGTTTGTGGATGCAAGTTGGGGGGTGCTCGAGTATGCCGCAAAGCCATTCCTCGAGCTGAGCAAGCATATCTACCTTTGAAACTAAGGCAAACATGCTGGAAATTTTCAAAAGATAACATCATAAACTATGAACGGAGGAATGTGAAACAAGGGGAGTCCTTGACAACATAGCATATGTCCAATCCACCGTTATGTGCAGTGACTGTAATGCACTTATCATACAGCAAACTGACCATCTACTAAGTTCAAACAGAGGATTAACAGGGCAAGCAGCATTGACCCATAAGTACTACAGTAAATTCAGTGTGAGTGTGGCAGCAATGCATTTCAATCCATGAGTGAAGAAGAAGTCAGGACTTGTATCTATACTACCTTTACTATCTGCCTTCAACCTTTGCAATATTCCTCAGAAAGCATACCTACCGTAAGCTGTTCTAGCCCATTCGTGTGTCTGTCATCAGAGTCCTGACTAACCCTGACCAATTGTTAAGCGACCCTATACTAATGCCTTCCATCTCTAGCTACTTGAAGCTTGAGTGAACATTTCTGTCACAAGCTATCAATGCTCTCACAATGTTCTATCCAACTCCTTCCAGTTTGTGGATGCAAGTTGGGGGGTGTCGAGTATGCCGCAAAAACATTTCTTGAGCTGAGCAAGCATATCTACCTTTGAAACTAAGGCAGACATGCTGGAAAATTTCAAAAACTTCCTAAAGAGAACATCATAAACTACGAAGAACGGTTGAATGTGAAACACGGGTACTCCATTACAACTAGGCATATGTTCTATCCACCAGTATGTGCAGTGTGGGGACTATAATGCACTTGTCAATTGGCGAACAGAACAAGTACCATGTCTCAAAGCAGATAAAGGCGTTGAGAAGTCCATGATATCATGAAGTAGAGGAAGAAATATCCTGCAGCGGCTTACGTAGTGAAGGAGTGGCCCACAGACAGTAGGTATCCATTCACACCAATTGAAAGGTTAACCTATTGGCAGCTCCACCTCAGTCAATTTCTCAGTATTTTGCTTTAGTGTGATACAGCATAAAGCAAGTAGGAAAACAGAAGGCTGGTTTACTTGGGCACTGGGGACAGTAAACACGAGTCTCCTGCCTCTTTCCCTGCATCAGTGAGTGAAAGCAAAAAAGGCTTGGGTCTTATCTCTACCTGGCCTAGACCACTCTAACTTAATAAACAACAAAGTGGCCAGATAGGTTCTTTTGACAATCTTACACCACACCTAGCCTGATAATCCTAAGCGGCCAAAGTTTTCATTTCATCACTTTTACTTATTTGCATGTATTCTTTTCATAACATTTCTATATAATCGAAACAAAACACTGCTATCAAGAATTTACACCATCAATACAGAAACATTCAAGAAGACATAATACAGACAGTCAATGAAAAACATTAATATAGACACCATATACAAAGTGGGATGCCTCCAATTACTTCATTTATGGGGCACCAGTCCTAATATAGTATATACAAATAAGCGGACAATGAATAGTTTACACAAGCCTGCTTGTTTACTGTGCTGGAAACTATTTTTCTAAAGGGTCAGGTTTCAGGGGGGATTTTCATCCTATACTTCGTTCCCTGTAACACCCATTATGATTCTTACTCCAGCACAGGGTCAACGCGTTTCGAACCCCGAGTTTACTAAAGGGTTTTCCTCGGGCCGTGGACTGGAAGTGGCCTTCACTGTAAAACGTAAAACAATAAAGAATTGGTGTAAGTGACTAGGGACCTTAATATTATACTTATTCTCTCTCACACTCCACCTTGGCCACCTAATTGTACCTGTTGTCTTTTGTTCCTCCCAATACTGCTGTGTCTTATTCACAGGGATGCAAGAAAACTCTGTAGGTAAACAGGGAGATGGTGGGCAATCAATATACCTAGTTTGTACAAGTATATACTTTACTGATATGTCTCTAATGTAAAGAGCTTCCTACCTCGGGGTCGGGATAGCGCGGTGTGTTGTTTATTCAGTCGCTCTACAGCAATTAATGCGCTGCAGTGCAGTATTTCCAGCGTAGTGCTCAAGTGAAAAGTAGATTTTATTATAAATTTGTTTCAGCTCGGTATTAGGCTGCTCAAATGCTTGTTTTAGACCATAGAGGTACCGATCCTACCTCTATGTTGGTCAAACTTCGGCGAGTTCTGGTGCTGTGGGCTTCGGCGTGGCTGACTTTTGCTAGCGTGTTAGTGCTTCAATCCCATTCTCTACTGCGAGATATAAGGCGGCATTTATTTACTATTTACAATATGTATCCTCGCCAGTCATCAACTTTATAGAGCACACGCTTACAGTTGAAACTTACTTGCACGAAGCACACCTATCTCTGGATTACGAATCATCAGCTCCTTGTTTTCTGTGCCGGCGCGCGTCTTTTATTTCCGCCGTATGCGTGATTACGCATATTTAAAGTGACAGTTGATATTTAGACAGCAAATCGGATCTCAAAGGATGATGGTACTTGAAGTTTGATGAATTAAGTACAGCATTGATTTGTGTGTGCAATACAGACAATTTGGATGGTACAACAATTAGTGACCCCGATTCCTTTGAATAGTCATATCCAATTAGATATAACATATCAGAGATTGCTCAGTTCGGAAAGTTGGTTCAATCCTGTCATGGCTGTATCGCATTTCATAATCAAGAAGGCTTCTTTTTGAGACAACCTCCTCCTAAAGACATTTTGACCACTGCCAAAATTGTCCATTTGAAATTGTTTGGAGTATGGTTCATTTGTAGGAAGGGAGATACCAACGGTGCAGTCAAGACTATGTTCTTAGTCCTTGAACGATGTTGCATAATTCGTTGGCGCACTTCCTGTGTAGTTTTTCCAACATGGATTTTTTTTACATAGGCACAAGATGGCATAAATTGCATACTTGGACTTACAGTTAGTGAATTGTTCATGTCGCCAGAATTTTTTGCCATCAGTGAAGAGGGAGCCTTCAATTGTCGAGCTACAAACTGAGCAGGTGGCGCATTTGTGATGCTCTTTCACTGGGCCCAAGCCGAACAACGTACTTTGGGTGTCTTTTTTCACTGGAGGGCATGTGGAAGTAATCTGTTGTCCTATACTCCGGTTTTTCTTAAGAGCGAACAATGGTCGTCCAATATTGGGACGGCCATCTGACCCCAAACCGTGACAGGGGAAGTGCTCTCAGCATGAATTGTAGTGAGCACGTACACGTCACGCCTATCTGAGAACTTGACTGCGAGCAGTTCGTTGGAACGCAACGCAGAGCTCTGCGAATTCCTGACCTTCCTGCAAACAAACTCCTGCGAGAATCCTTTAGGGCAACAGCAAATTGTATCGCAAGCCACAGTGCCAGCTCTGTAGAGCTCACTGAACAGCTCTACTCCTATATAGAAATTGTCCACATAAAGGTTATAACCTTTGTGAAGAAGTGGCTGGACAAGCTCCCATACGATCTTTCCTGTTATCCCTAGCATGGGAGGGCAACCTACAGGGTTAAGAGTTGTGTCCTTCCCTGTATACACTCTCAAACTGTACACATAGCCAGTCGAGCTCTCACACAGCATGTACAGCTTGATGCCATAGCGAGCGCGTTTGCTCAGAATGTACTGCCTAAACAGCAGCTGCCCTTTATACAAGATCCAGGACTCCTCAATGGCTATATTCTTTCCAGGAGTATAAACCTATGGAAACCTGGCAGACAAATGATCCACGACAGACCAAATTTTGAACAAACTGTCATCGTCTGGATGGTCCGAGGGCAATGCAGCAGAATTGTCATTGAAATGCAGCTTGCGCTGCATTAGCAAAAAACAATCTCTGCTCATGTATGATGCAAAGATGGGGGTGAACAAAACCGTGAGAGTAGACCAGTAGGATAGCAAGGTTGGTTTATGCACTACCCCCATTTTAAGCGCGAGGCCTAAAAATATCTTCAACTCCCCTACAGAAGTGGGAGTCCACTTACGCGCCCTAAAATGAGGCCCAAGAGTGCTTCTTGCTCCTTCAGAAATTGTTTGGCACGCAAATTTGTTTGCTCCACAATTTCGTCTAGGAAGTCAACCCCCAAAAAAGATGGAAGAAGTCAATTGGCAGAAAAATTGCCGTATCTACTTTACATCCAGCATCACTAGTGAAAGGCGGAATTTGGGGCTGAACTAAATTGGGAGGCTGCCAAGACAGCACTCCATCTGTTCTTGCGGCCCAGCACGACTGACATTGTCGCTGGATGATGAGTCATCGGATGGAACTGCACCGACTGAAAAGTCAATCCCAGATTCAGCTCCATTGTCCTCTCCCTCAGATGCTGTCTCAGTATCTGCTGTCTCAGTCTCTGATTCTTCCTCAGAGCTGGACTCCAGAACCAGATTTAGGGCCCGGGCAGCATTCATCCAATGATATGCCATCTCTGCTAGTGCCTAAACTATCCTTTTAAAACACTATCCTATGTAGAAGGCAGATAGATTGTTGATTTAAAAGTGTAGGTGGGTGTGTGCGTGAATGAAGTGTTTAAATCAATAATGACAAAGTCACCTTACCTTTGCGAAATCCTTACGCTCTACAAAAAGACTAAGAAAGAGAGAAAAAAGACACAGCATTACTTTAGCTTGCCACATACCCATCATCGCAGCCTTTTAGCGCTGGTGGGAGCCAGTGTCACCATAAATTTGGCGCCAAGATGCCTACGGGTGAACGTGTGCTCTACAATTGCACACTATGACCTCCTTTCATGCGCCCACTACCATCCTTGCAAACGTGCCCATTATCTCTCCATAGCCCCTCTCTCACACACATTGAATCTGTTACAAAGTGTTTCTACTGTGTGGATTTACTAATCCACTTAGCAGCCTACATAATACAGCTCTGTTAGTTTCGGCATACCCTTCATGGCGTCAAAACTGCCACTAGACAAAAGTCGGTTATCTCTATCTAGCAGGAATTTTTATTTGTACTCTGCAGCAGTACTACTCTTTACTGCCTTTCATGTAACTTCAAAGCTCCGTTTCATTGTTTCCCAAAAAGAAAAAGAGCACTCGCAGAGGCAGTTGCGTTTGTAAAGCACCCGTCCGTGAGTGTGTGTGTATATATATATATATATATATATATATACTAGTTGCTATGTTAAAAGGGTAATAATGAGGTGAAACATTTTATAAGCAGTATTAATGTGTGATAACGTGAATAAAAAAAACAGAACAGAAATCCAAAACTCTTTGCCCGAGTGTCCCGTGCGGCTAAATCGCCAGCCTAAAGTTTAAAAAAACATCACAATGAGAACATTAGTCCTTTTCTACAGTTACCCCTTTGTCCACTTGATACTTCTTGCTCATGCTGTCACCTAGCTTCCCTCCATTTCTATCTTCACCCTTTTCCACTTCTTTTTCACCATTTCTCCATCCAATCCTTCCTTCACAGTCAACAAGCATCCACCCACTTTCAGCACATCTATCATACGTATCTATTCCAGAGGCCCGAGGAGCATATTATTAAGGACCGGTGTTAAAATTATCGCAATTTAATCGGCAGGAAACTGCCGATAAAACGGCGACAATGGCCTTGATAATACGCCCTTGTTAATTCCCATAGAAGCCTATGTTCTGATGTTAACATGAGCTTCTATAATTTTAACACCGGTGCTTGATAATATGCCCCCAAGTGCTTAAAAAAGTATGTGACTTGTGATCTTGAGCACACATTGGGGAGGAGGCAAAGTAAGATGCATAACTAAAAAGATAAAATATGTTGTTACTATATTGTTGGACTTTCACATAGAGGTAGCACGTAGAATATGATGCACACACATGTTCACAGCGCATGAGATCCCCTTCGGCCCCCTTGGCCATGATGAGCAGTGCCCTCCTGGTCGCCATGACAGATTTAGTGAAGGTCCCAGAGAACTTATTACCGCGGACAGAAGGAGCGGGTCCACTGCTGCTGCAGACCGCAACACGGACCAGGGAAGCAAGCCAGGTGCTGCTGTCGGGTTCACGCTGGCATCTTGTGAGCTGGCCAGAGAGCGGCCATTTTGGGCTGATGCCCTACTTACTTTTCCCCTCTCCTGTCCTGCTTTCAAATCACATATTTAACAAAATATAAATATTGATGCGCACCTTCATAATACAACAAATATAATGCACATTGACTTTCATATATAAAAGTACTAGCAGCCCGTCCCGACGTTGTCCGGGAGCAATTAGGCTTCAGGGCCTCCGCCCGCCCCGACGTTGTCCGTGGGTCCCCCGGAGCCTTTCTCCATATATTGCAGTATTAAACCTCTATGTTTACTTTGTACGCTTTTGTAACCTGCACACGTAACTTTTTCCTCCTGTAATGCACCGTTTGGCTCACTTTTGTAATGCTCTGTTTGCTTCCTCTTGCTCACGATGTACACTTTTGTAACCTGCACACGTAACTTTTTCCTCCTGTAATGCACCTTTTGGCTCACTTTTGTAATGCTCCGTTTGCTTCCTCTTGCTCACAATTGTCATTTTTGCTTCATTTTTCCGCCGCTCACCGCCCCTAAATAAATAAATAAATAACTTACCTAATCCGCCGCTCACCGCTCCTCCCCGCCTGTCCGCCGCTCCTCACCACCTGTCCGCCGCTCCTCACCGCCTGTCCGCCGCTACTCACCGCCTGTCCGCCGCTCCTCAGTGATGAAATATGTGACGTCATTAGCTGTGCATTGCAGGGGTGCGAGTTATAGTTAGCAGAAATAACTATAACGGAGAAATTTCTATGGTTTTGTATGAGTGAAATGTCCAGCTACCTACAACACCCCTGAAACCTATGTTTTTTTCAGTGAATTTCTAAGGTTTCTTTAAATGCTAATTTCTACCTATTACGTGCCTGAAACCTATGGTTTTTTCAGTGAATTTCAAAGGTTTTTTAAATTCTAATGTCTAACTATAACGTGCCTGAAACCTATGTTTTTTCAGTGAATTTGAAAGGTTTTTCAAATGTTAGTTTCTAGCGATATCTACAGAGGTAGGACATGTGAAGAAAGAAGAAAAAATGCACAGAAAGAAGCAAAAGAAATGCAGAAAGAAGCAACAGAAGTCCACAAAGATGACGAAAAGTTAAGGAAGAAGCAAGACATGTGCAGAAAGAACCAACAGAGGAGCAGAAAGAGGCCTTGTTACAAAATCATCCTGCGCCCACAACTTTTTCAGACGGGTACTGGTGGTAACTGACTCTGACTAACCAGGCCTAGAGCTAGTGGTATGCTAAAATACACTTAGAATACAGTGAAAATACCTACATACACTAGGGAACACTATGTGTTGGGGTACCCATGAGATTAGCAGGACCTCCCCTGTAAGGCCCAAGTACATAATAGGGCAGGGGGATTAAAACTACCTCTTAAAACGCGCTACAGGCCCGTTTGCACAGTGGTGAAGGGAGGGGGGGGCTGAGGTGACATGTGTGCAAACACGCCCTATGGCCGTTTTAAGTTGGGAGATTATGTCCCCCTGAATCCTGACAGTTCCTGGGGTCCAACTAGCCAACCAGGTGCCTCCAGTAAGCGCCACAGAGCTGCATTGCAGAGGTGTAAAAAGGGGCCTGGTCTGGAGCACCTCTCTGCAATGCAAGCCTCTGGCACTTACTGGAGGTACCTGGTGGGCTAGTTGACCCCCAGGGGCCATCAGGATTGAAGGGGAATTAATTCCCCAACTTAAAAGGTGCCACAGGGCGTGTTTGCGCACATCACCTCAGGCCCGCCTCCTCCCTTCACCACTGTGGAAACACGCCCCGTGGCACGTTTAAAGTTGGGGGATTAAGTCCCTTTGAATCCTGAGGGTCCCTGGGGTCCTACTAGCCCATCAGGTACCTCCAGTAAGCGCCACAGAGCTGCGTTGCAGAGAGGTGTAAAAAGGGGCATGGCCTGGACCACCTCTCTGCAACAAAGGCCTCTGGCGGTTACTGGAGGTACCTGGTGGGGCTAGTTGGCCCCCAGGGGCCTCAGGATTGAAGGGGAATTAATTCTCCAACTTAAAACGCACCACAGGGTGTGTTTGCTCACATGTCACTTCAGGCCCAGCCCCCTTCCTTCACCACTGTGCAAATGTGCCCGTGGCGCGTTTTAAGTTGAGGGATTAAGTCCCCTTGAATCTTCAGGGTCCCTGGGGTCCAACTAGCCCACCAGGTACCTCCAGTAAGCACCACAGAGCTGCATTGCAGAGACGTGCTCCAAGGCCACACCCCTTTTTACACCTGCCTTACCGTTTCAGTGGTGAGCAATCTATTAGAGTTCAACTGTGCTACTGCCTAGCATGTTCTAAATAATCTCTACATTTGCACAACCTGCCTGCAGAAATATCCGTGACAAACCTTTGAAAAAGGACTGAGGCACTTTCATAGGTCTGAATGGAGGGCTCAATTATGTGACATCGCTCTAGTGAAATACTTTTCCTCAGTCTAGAGGCACGGAAACAAACTATGCTAAAAGTGAAACTGTGAAACTTCAAACAGACATGTTTGTAAAGGAGGATAAGAAACGAGGCACTGCATAAATTGCTCATAATGTAGGGGGTCGAGCAGGGGTAGTGTTTTAGGGTTTAGGGTAGTGCAGTTGTATTTGTGTAGTGTAGGGGGTTGTTCTGGTGTAGTGTTTCAGGGTTTAGGGTAGCACAGTGGTGTTTGGGTAGTGTAGGGGGTCGTGCTGGGTAGTGTTTTAGGGTTTAGGTTGGCGCAGCGGTATTTGGGTAGGGTAGGGAGGTCATGCTGCGGGTAGTGTTTTAGGGTTTAGGGTAGTGCAGTGGTGTTTTTGTAGTGTAGGGGGTAGTGATGTAAGGTTTAGGGTAGTTCAGTGGTGTTTGGGTAGTGTAGGGGGTCATACTGGGGTAGATTTAAGGTTTAGGGTGGTGCAATGGTGCTTGTGTAGTGTAGGGGGTCGTGCTGGGGTAGGGTTTTAGGGTTTAGGGCAGTGCAGTGGTATTTGTGTAGTGTAGGGGGTTGTGTTTTAGGGTTTAGGGTAGTGCAATGGTGTTTGTGTAGTGTAGGGGGTTGTTCTGGGGGTAGATGTAGGGTTTAGGGTAGTACAGTGGTGTTTATGTAGTGTAGGGGGTCGTGCTGGGGTAGTGTTTTAGGGTAGTGCAGTGGTGTGTGGGTAGTGTAGGGGGTCGTGCTGGGCTAGATTTAAGGTATAGGGTAGTGAAATGGTGTTTGGGTAGTGTAGGGGGTCGTGCTGGCGGTAGATTTAGGGTTTAGGGTAGGGCAGTGGTGTTTGTGTAGTGTAGAGGGCTGTGCTGGGGGTAGTGTTTTAGGGTTTAGGGTAGTGCAGTGCTGTTTGTGTAATGGGTCATGCTGGGGCTGTGTTTTAGGGTTTAGGGTAATGCAATGGTGTTTGTGTAGTGTAGGGGTTGTGCTGGGGGTAGATTTAATGTTTAGGGTAGTGCCGTGGAGTTATGTAGTGTAGGGGGTCGTGCTGGGGGTAAATTTAGAGTTTATGGTAGTGCAGTGGTGTTTGTGTAGTGTAGGGGGTCTCGCTGGGGTAGTCTTTTAGAGGAGTACTGTGGTGTTTGGGTAGTGTAAGGGGTCGTGCTGGGGTAGATTTAAGGTTTGGGGTAGTGCAATGGTGTTTGTGTAGTGTAGGGGGTCATGCTGGGGTAGTGTTTTAGGGTTTAGGGTAGTGCAGGGTTGTTTGTGTAGAGTAGGGGGTCGTGCTGGGGGTAGTGTTTTAGGGTTTAGGGTAGTGCAGTGGTGTTTGTGTAGTGTATGGGGTAGTGTTTTGGGGTTTAGGGTAGTGCAGTGGTGTTTGGGTAGTGTAGGGGTCGTGCTGGGGGTAGATTTAGCTTTTAGGGTAGTGCAGTGGTGTTTGGGTAGTGTAAGGGGTCATGCTGGGGGTAGATTTATGGTATAGGGTAGTGCAGTGGTGTTTGTGTAGTGTTTGTGGGTTTGCGCTGGGGGTAGTAGTTTAGGGTTTAGGGTAGTACAGTGGTGTTTGTATAGTGTAGGGGGTCATGCTGGGTGTAGTGTTTTAGGGTTTAGGGTAGTGCAGTGGTAAATGTGTAGTGTAGGGGGTACTGTTTTAGGGTTTAGGATAGTACAGTGGTGTTTGTGTAGTGTAGGGGTCGTACTGGGGGTAGTGTTTTAGGGTAAAGAGTAGCGCAGTGGTGTTTGGATAGTGTAGGGGGTCATGCTGGAGTAGATTTAGGGTTTAGGGTAGTGCAGTGGTGTTTGGGTAGTGTAGGGGGTCATGCTGTGTTAGTGTATTAGGGTTTAGGGTAGTACAGATGTGTTTGGGTGCGTAGGGGGTCATGCTGGGGCAGTATTTTTCTGTTTAGGGTAGCGCAGTGGTGTTTGGGTAGTATAGGGGGTCATAATGGGGGTAGTGTTTTAGGGTTTAGGGAAGCGCAGGTGTGTTTGTGTACTGTAGGGGATAGTGTCTTAGGGTTTAGGGTAGTGCATTGGTGTTTGTGTAGTGGAGGGGCTCGAGCTGGGGGTAGGGTTTTAGGGTTTAGGGTAGTGCAGTGGTGTTTGGGTAGTGTAAGGGGTCATGCTGGGGGTAGATTTATGGTATAGGGTAGTACAGTGGTGTTTGTATAGTGTAGGGGGTCATGCTGGGTGTAGTGTTTTAGGGTTTAGGGTAGTGCAGTGGTAAATGTGTAGTGTAGGGGGGGTACTGTTTTAGGGTTTAGGATAGTACAGTGGTGTTTGTGTAGTGTATGGGTCGTACTGGGGGTAGTGTTTTAGGGTAAAGGGTAGCGCAGTGGTGTTTGGATAGTGTAGGAGGTCATGCTGGAGTAGATTTAGGGTTTAGGGTAGTGCAGTGGTGTTTGGGTAGTGTAGGGGTTCATGCTGTGTTAGTGTATTAGGGTTTAGGGTAGTACAGATGTGTTTGGGTGCGTAGGGGGTCATGCTGGGGTAGTCTTTTTCTGTTTAGGGTAGCGCAGTGGTGTTTGGGTAGTATAGGGGGTCATAATGGGGGTAGTGTTTTAGGGTTTAGGGAGGCGCAGGTGTGTTTGTGTACTGTAGGGGATAGTGTCTTAGGGTTTAGGGTAGTGCATTGGTGTTTGTGTAGTGGAGGGGCTCGAGCTGGGTGTAGGGTTTTAGGGTTTAGGGTAGTGCAGTGGCATTTGAGTAGTGTAGGGGATAGTGCTCACCAGGGAGTTAACTGGAAGTCTACTGCTGTATGAAAGTGATTGTTCAGTCTGCATGTCAGAATTTTCTAATTAAATAGAATATGACAAAATGAACCCCCTCATTTTGTTCCATTTTAAATTAAATGTTTTAAGTGTTACCAGTTTGCACTCTAGCTGTTATTAGAACACTGGGTAGCTGCAGTAGAACACACAGGAATCAACTGACAGGCTGCTCTATTGAAATATAACAGGAAGATATTTGAGATCTCATTTAAAACATGTCCTAATTTTTCTTTCTATAGCACTAACCATAATTTGTATGACAAAATAAATCCCACTTATTTTTTTCCTTTTTAAATAAATGTTTACCAGTTTATTCCAATCAAGATGGCTTCAGGTGTGCCATAATTTTGTCAATAGTAAGGCTGTTAGCGCTCTAGTGGTTCTTTAGAATACGCTGCGAAGCTGCAGTAGAACACAAAGGAATCAACTGACAGTCTCTGCCCTTGATGGATGTACATGTTTTACTGAGAATGTCAGACTTCATTATCACATGACTGAGAAAGATAATATGAATTTACAGAAAATATGCTCTCATTTTAGCTTCTGGAGCACCTTTCAAACCTCTATGGGACAAGCATGAGAAAACAGTTTTCTCTCAAACATGATTCATGATATCCCAGCAGAAGGCTTTTTCACATGGTAAAATCACCTTAGAACACACCACAATTCCTAAAATGAGTATGGTATCATCAACAAATGATTTATAATGTAACTAAAGTCTTAAAACCTTCTATTAACTACAACGCTTGTTAATGAGGTGCTATCGTGTATATTGGTCCCAAGATGGCTGCCAACATTTCTTGGATGAAGTGCTGACAGCCAATCAGATCTCACGATGAGATGTGTCGTTCGACTCTGCCCAAATATATATGTACTTTTTTCCTTTAATATCTAAAAAGCTACTGAACAGATTTACACCATTTAACCAAAAGGCATGAGTGTGAAACAAGTGCTACCTCTTTGCCAAATTTGGTGTAATTCCGTTCAACAGTTTGAGCTGTAGCTGCGGCTAAAGGTTCCTATGGAAAATTGCATGGGGAAAACACGTTTTGGGACCCCCTTTTTTCTCAGCCCCCGCTTCACGTATCACCCCGAGACTTTCAGGATAGGAGCGGAGCGGATCTGGCCATTAGTTTTGAAAGTTTCGTGAAGATTCGTCAACCAGCGACAAAGTTATTCCAAATAGAATGTTGCGGATTTCCTATAGAAAATCGGTCCTACTATATACTTATATTTATATTCACTGAAGAAACCATAAGTTTCACACACGTTATAGTTAAAAATTAGCATTTAAAAAACCTTAGAAATTCACTGAAAAAAAGCATAACTTTCACACACGTTATAGTTAACGGGACATTTCACTCAAACAAAACCATTGAAATTCCCCCGTTACAGTTAACTATAACTTGCGCGCCCGGAATGCACTGCAGATGACTTCACATATTACATCACTCATGACATGGTCAGTGACATCACTCATGACATCACTGATGACATCTCAAATGACATCACTGATGACATCATCCAGTGAATGTGTGTCTTTCTGAAAAATAAATATTTTTTATATATGTATATCTAAAGGTCGACGGTAGAATAAATGGGTAAATAAGTGTCTAAATTGATGTTTTTTTTGTTAAATTGATTGTATAACTGACTTAATGAGTGTATCTTAGTGAATACATGTATTAGTGAGTAATGTTTAAATATGTAAATATCTGTATCAGTGTCTCACTTTGTGTATAAGTGGCTGCATGGGTTGGTGAGTAGCTACATGAGTGTCTATATGGGTTATAAGTTGTTTTTTTGAGTATCAGAATGAGTGTCTGTATGGTTTGGTGGGGGATATTACTTAGCATATAGATGCATGAATGAGTGACTCACTGTTTGTATGTGTTTTGAAGACAGCATGTGTGCAGGACTGTATGGGTGGATGAGTGTGTGTATGGGTGTGTTAGTGCGTGAATGACTGTTTCAATAGTGTCTATATGAGTAACTACATATGTTTTAAACAAGTATATGTGAGTATTGATGTATATAAGTAATTATATGTGAGAGTGAGAGATTGGAAGAGTTCCTGTATAAATAAGTATGTGTTTCTATAAGTGATTGTTTAAGCGAATAAGTATGTATACGTTTCTGTAAAAGTAAGTGTAGTGGTGTGTGTATAGCTGTATATGCACATAAATGGATGGTTGATAGTTTATTTGCATGTGTGAGTATGTGTGTGAGTAACTCTATGGATGAGTGTTGGTGTGTAAAAGGATGCATAGGTGTATGAGTACATATGATGAGTGAGTACATGTATGAGTGACTATATAGAACTGTTGGTGAATGAGTGATTGTGTATGTATATTTTGGAATTACTGAATAGGTTGTTCTAACTGGTATTGGTATCTCCATTTTTTTGAAAATTTTAGTTTCTATTTTTGAATGTTTGTATTAAGGGTTATATTACGCTGAGAGGAGATCTGCCACTCTTTCACAAGGATGATATCATCAGTGATGTCATCAGTGATATCATTTGAGATGTCATCAGGAATGTCATGAGTGATGTCACTGACCATGTCATGTCATGAGTGATGTAATATGTGAAGTAATCAGCAGTGCATTGCGGGCGCGCGAGTTATAGTTAACTATAACGGGGGAACTTCAATGGTTTTGTATGTGTGAAATGTCCAGTTAACTATAATGTGTGTGAAACCTATGATTTTTTCAGTGAATTTCCAATCTTTTTATTACAATAAAAAACAGCTCCATTTCAGTGCACAATCATCAGCATCAGAAGTTCATTGGAGGACATAACAGTACAAGCAAATATACACCCCCACACATGACCCAACTCGGCTCTTCTCCCCAGGTCAAACTCGAGTGGGGGCTACTTCTACATGCAGAGGCCCTATAATACCCTGTGTAAGACCCCCCCACTCTACTGCCCTCTCCCCGTCCCCAGTCCCCACCCCCCTTCAGCTAGGTATCCATCAGCGACTCCGGTCGCATGCGGTGGGACCCCAGGCAATAGAACACATATCTTTGTTGTTTTCTTTGTTTTGTATCCTCAACATGTCTAGGCATGGGGAAGAAGCTGTGTGTACATATCTGTCTACCCTTACGCAGAGCCGGATTGGGTGTCCATCCACTCCCCTCTATATCGCCTCCATGCTGACCATATCTTCTCCCACTTCTTGGGGCATCCCCGACTGCTGTAGATGACTTTCTCCACCCTTTGGGACCAGTCCAAGTCCTGCTCCCATTCCTCCACCGTCGGCAGTAGGTCTCTCCCCCACAGCCTGGCTATGTTCCTCTTGGCCACCATACTTGCGAGGGCCAGCCATGTCTTGTCTCCCTTGGGCCACGCAATATCGCTAGTCACTCCTAGGATATGCCATCTGGCCTCCATCGGCACCTCGGCCTCTACTATTTCTCCCATAATGCCCACCAATGGGATCCAGTATGTACGAATTTTTGCACAGTCCCATAAGATGTGGAAGAAAGTACCTTCCTCCCCACACCCCCGCAGGCAGAACCGGGACAGCGCATACCCCATCCTATATTGCACCGTACGAGGGGCGTAGGACCTATGGAGGATGCGCAGCTGGACCAGCCTAAATCTAGCACGTATTGCCACCTATATGGGACACTGTAGTGCCTCAGTCCAATCGTCATCATCTAAGAGCCCCAGATCTGATTCCCATTTTTCCCTTATAGGTCCTAGCGGGTCTGGGAGGTTATTTACAAACTTTTTGTAGGTAAGGGATATAGCCTTATCAATCATGGGTTCTAATAACAGTCTGCCCTCAAGTGGGGCATACTCAGGCAGCTGGTCCTCCTGGTGTATGTGTGTGAATAGGGCGTGTTTGAGCTGTTGATAATGTAGAAACTCCCCAGTGCCCATGTCAAACTCAGCCTGCAAGATCGCAAAGTCCACCATCTCCCCTCTCTTCCATACATCCCCCAAGACATCCATACCAATCAGGCTCCACTGGCGGAGGTCTCGCAGTCGCACCACTTCTCGGAGGAAATTGCCAACCCACCGGGGCGTTTGTTCCGTGAGTTTTGCCTCCCAGCCCAACCGTCTCGTTGCCTGCCTCCAAACCCCCACTACCTCTGCTGTTTGGGGCAGCAGGGGCCGTTTGTACCGCCCTGTAGTGTAGAGTGCAGCTAAGTACGACACACCCGCCAGGGCCATACAATCCACCCTGTAGGCGGGTACCTCCTGCGGGGCAAACACCCAACCATTGATATTCATCAGCTGTGTCGCCCAGTAATACAGACGAATGTCTGGAAGGGCGAGGCCTCCCTCATACGGTCCCCGCTGCAGTTTGTTAAGGGCTATTCGCGTGCAACCTCCACACCATAGCAAGGAACGTTGCTCCGATTCCACCGTTTTAAAAACATGCTCAGGAATCGGAAAGGGCGAACTCTGCAGGACGTAAATTAGACGTGGGAGAGCCATCATTTTGAAGAGGACGGCGCCCCCCATCAAAGAGAGTGGGAGGGTCCTCCAATGCGCTACATCACTATGGAGCCTCTCCAACTGAGCCCGTACATTCAATCGATAAAATTCAGTGTCAGAAGGCGTTATCCATATTCCCAGATAGCGGAACGTGTCTCGCCATACCAGGCCTCTGCAGTCATCCATCACTGGCGGCTGTGGCCCCGTCAAGACATAGCCCAGGGTTTTACACCAATTGATGCGGTAGCCGGAGAATTCTCCAAATTTGCGCAACAGAGCCATTAGCCGTTGGATGGACGCTACCAGCTGTTGGACGTACAACAATATGTCGTCAGCATATAGAGATATGCGCTCCACCCATCCTCCCCCTATGCCACGCACCTCCGGGTCTGTCCTTCTCCAGTGGGCCAGCGGTTCCAGTGCTAAGGCAAAGTGGGTCGGGGAGAGGGGGCATCCCTGTCTCGTGCCGCGCCCCAATCAGAACTCTCTGGACATAGCGCCATTGACTCGGACCCGCGCAAGCGACTCCGTATACAGTAGTTTCACCCAAGATCGAAAATTTTCTCCAAACCCTAGCTTTTCCAACACCGGATAAATGAACTGCCACTCCATACTGTCGAAGGCCATATGGGCATCAAGAGATAGTAAGGCAGCCGGTACCTCTGAGCGCCCAGAAACTGTCTGCAGCTCTCCGAATAGGCGCTACAGGTTTAGCGGCGTACTCCTATGGGGCATGAAGCCCGATTGATCTGGGTGGACCAGGGATTGCACCACCGCGTCCAGCCGCATGGCCAAAATCTTCTCTAGGACCTTCGTCTCGTAGTTCAGGAGGGATATCGTTCTGTAGGAGCAACACTCTCTCTGCAGCTTTCCAGCCTTGTGGATCACAACGATCGTCACCAGTCGTAGATCTTTCTGAAGTTTCCCCACCTCCCTCGCTTCCAGGAACATGCTGCACAGGTGGGGGGCTGTCCTACTAGCCACACAGCCAAACACCTCTGCTGGGAACTCATTGGGTCCCGGGGCTGTTTCCCGTTTGCAGATCACCCATGGCTTCCTCCACTTCCTTAACCGTGATATCGGAGTCTAGAATATCTCTGTCAGCTGGTTCCAGTACGGGCAGCTGTGAGGGGGCCAGAAATTCACGACACTCCCACTCTTCCCGAGTCATCTGGGACCTGTAGACCGCTTCGTAGTAAAGCGCGAATTCCTCTGCTATCGCCGCGCTAGTGTCGCTCACTGTGCCATCCGCCCGTTCTATTCCCGGCACCCAGTTTCGGTCCCTGTCCCTCTTCTCCAGCCAGGATATCATTTTGTTGGACTTGTCCCCAAGTCGTACACCCATCGCTGGGTGGCAAATGTGCGCAATCGCGCCTGATCGGTAAGTACATCCCTAAGTTCCTTCCCTAGGAGGCGTGCCCTGTGCTGTCTATCCTGGTCTGGGCTCTGGGTACTGCCCCCCTCATTCTCCAGAGCGTGAAGCTCCTGCTCTAATTTATCAATTTGGGCATACTTTTCTTTGTGTCTCCGTCCGACCTCAGCCTGTACAAAATCCCTAGCCACAGTCTTGTATGCCTCCCAGACTATTCGGGGAGTCCACTGAGCCTACGTTATCCATGAAGTACTGGTCTACCCTTTCTCTAAATTTCTCCTGGAACTCCTGGTCTATGAACAAGAAGGTGTCTAGCCGTGGAGTAACACGGCAGTCTCGCCTAGGGCCCGTCAACTGCACCCCGACCGGTGAATGATCGGACATGCCTCTCGCTTTGTGATGGCCATCCTGGAAGAGGCCCATGCAGCCAGTCTGGGTAAATAGGTAATCGATCCGAGATCCAGAGCAATGGGCCGCAGAGACATGTGTGTACTGCCTAAGCTGTGAGTTATGCACCCTCCATAGGTCCACTAAGCCCATCGCCTGGACGAAGTCTCCTAGGTGACTCGCCCCCTCCTGGTCATCGGGCCCTGCGACCTATCAAGGCCTTTGTCCATGACATCATTCATGTCCCCCCCAAGGACCAGTATCCCAGCAGGCATTTCCAAGAGCAATTTTCCTACATCTGGGAAAGTGGAGTTGTGTAGTGTTGGAGGAATGTAGAGTGAGCACAAATGTAATATTCTACCCTCCCATTGCACCGATAGCGCCGCATATCTTCCCAGGGGATCTAGCCATTTTCGCCCCATGACCAGCGGTAGGGAGTTCCTGACAAGGATTCCCACCCCTCTGGAGCCCGTGGTAAAGCCAGCGTGTGCACGTAGAGTGTAGCCAAACCTATCAAGTGCCCTACAATAGTTCCCCAACAGATGTGTCTCCTGTAGGAGGACCACGTCAGGGGCATGCCTGAGAATGTACTGGAGTCCCACTGTGCGTTTGATCTTATTTTGCAGGCCATTTACGTTCCAGGATATTACATTAATGTGTTGTGACTGTGACATAGCGGTTCTTGCCATTTAATTCATCAAGTGTAGTGGCAGTCCTCCACCCCTCCCTGCCTCCCAACTCCCCCCCTAGCTGATAGCACCCTTGGAGCAAGAACAAATACACAATAAGTATCAAACCTGTAGAACTGAAACAGGGGCCCTCCCCCCCCTCCGTCCCCAACCATCCCCCCTCCCTGCTACCCTGCTACGCCGGCCAACAGAGCCAGCCATCCCCAACAAGCAGAGCACCTGTAGCCCTAGTAACCAAAAACTCAGGGGGTGAGTGGAACCACCAAGTCCAACATCCGAGGCCCATGCCTGACCCCCAATCGCAGTGATGTCAGCTACTGCACCATGTGTCACAGCCTTAAGCAGTGGCTTGAAGAGAGAAGCACAACAAGGCCGTCTAGCATTCTAAGGTTTTTTAAATGCTAATTTTTAACTATAACGTGTGTGAAACCTATGTTTTTTTCTGTGAATTTCTAAGGTTTTTTAAATGCTAATTTATAACTATAACGTGTGTGAAACCTATGGTTTTTTCAGTGAATTTCTAAGGTTTTTTAAATGCTAATTTTTAATTATAACGCGGATTAAACCTATGGGTTTTTCTATGAATTTGAAATGCTTTGTAAATGATAATTTTTAAATGTATTATTTATTTTAAAAAAATCTGTTTTCATTAAATTTCCTCATTTTTATAATAAATATTTACATATTATTTTGTTTTATTTATATTTCATATTATAATGTAACATAATTACAAAATTAAATAAATTTTTTTATGAATTATTTTTTTTTACAAATATAAAAATTACATTTTATATTATTCCTATTTTTATAGTCGCACCATACGCATACCGTAAACGCACCATCATTTGTACTGTAAATTGTATTCAGCGCGCAGGCACACGTCACAAGTGCGTTTTGACGTTACGCTTCAGAAAAGGGGGTGGTGATGAACAGAGTGTCTGAATTAAGCAGACCACTCTTACCCAGTCCAAAGATCAGGGCTTGATCCATCACCGTTATTTAGCTCACTGCCCCATCCCAGCTCAGAACCTGGCTATATGCAAATTAGTCTGTCCCAGTGCATCATGGGAACAGGGCAGACCAAACTACCAAGCCAATTGTTCACCAGAAAGGATACAAGCTACCGGGGACCGGTTTCTGGCATTTCAGCCTCGTCGGCCCGGCTTGCTTGAATCCTGATGGAGCAGTGAGCAAGGGACTCATGTCTGAGTATACCCTGCCACACCTATAGTGGCCAAAAACGATTCAGAAAAGGGGGTGGTGATGAACAGAGTGTCTGAATTAAGCAGACCACTCTTACCCAGTCCAAAGATCAGGGCTTGATCCATCACCGTTATTTAGCTCACTGCCCCATCCCAGCTCAGAACCTGGCTATATGCAAATTAGTCTGTCCCTGGCCCAGTGCATCATGGGAACAGGGCAGACCAAACTACCAAGCCAATTCTTCACCAGAAAGGATACAAGCTACCGGGGACCGGTTTCTGGCATTTCAGCCTCGTCGGCCCGGCTTGCTTGAATCCTGATGGAGCAGTGAGCAAGGGACTCATGTCTGAGTATACCCTGCCACACCTATAGTGGCCAAAAACGATTCAGAAAAGGGGGTGGTGATGAACAGAGTGTCTGAATTAAGCAGACCACTCTTACCCAGTCCAAAGATCATCTACGTTTGTACGACCCCCCGTACGCGCACCTTCGAAAGTTTTGTAATGTTAAAAACAATATATTTATGTATTTCTTGTAAATTTTAAAGGTTGACATTATCTGGGATAATCAAGAAAATGTTTTTTGTTAACTCTTAAGAACCATATATTACTTTTTAAATTACGAACATCGCGATCGTACGTACAGCGTACACACACCGTAAGAGTATCGTAAGTGGAACATAAGAGCTCCGTAAGCGCACCGTAAGAGCACGTACAGTCATATGACAATAAAAGAAGAGATTTCATTGGTTCATAATACATCCAAGTGCAATTGTTGAAAGACCCCTCCCATTTTGTTCATTCTACTTGGACTTTCAGACAAGCAGGATCTTTTCTTTGAAGGTGAACTTTTGTGCAACTGTTCCTTATTATCATGGCTGCTCGGTCTTCATCTCCATCGGATCACTCGTCAGATGAAAACACTAATCTTCCAGAGCTTCCTCAGAAGAAAAAGAAGGAGGCTTTTATTTGGAAATGTTTCACTTTTCTAGAGGGGGAGAAGAAAGTAAATGCTCCAAAGGTCACTTATAACATCTGCCAAGTGACAATGTCCCAAGGTGACCTTACCAAAAAGTATTCTTTTGGGACTGCAAGCATGGATCGGCATGTAAAAACACTTGCATCCCACTAACTATGCAAGAGAAGCCACACGCAGCCGACAAGATGATGTACCGCCTGCAGTAGCGAGCACCTCCACTGCATCACCTTCAGGAACCACTCCTACACATGTGATTGTTCCCCAGTTTGCCAACATCAAGTTCCTATGCAAATACTTCAGTGGACCTCATTGTAAGGAGGCAGGAACACCACCAATGCCCCAAAAAGTATTTTTCTTTTTTTATAGAGGTCCACAGTTTTTTGTTTGGAGTAGTTCTATTTTTCTAGTTTTTGTTTAGGAAAAAAAAAAGAAAAAAAATGTTCAAAAAACTACAAAAAAAGACGAAAAAACAAAGAAAAAAACTGTTCTTTTTAGAACTACCTCTACTGGTCAAAAAAATAACTATATTTCTATGTTTGTCTGTAAAAGTTTGTCAGAAATAATGTGAAGTTCATAATAGAATTAATGAATATGAAAGTGCATGTAGGAGAGTAGGGTCTGCTATCCTATGGTCACCCCAAATTTTTGCTTTTTGCTTCACTGGTTTATGACTTAATGTGGCTGTGGGCCTGCTAATCAGAACCACAGCCTGCTGTTCTCTCTCTAAATTATTGCCAACGTACTTTAGGTGCATTACGAAATTGGAACTGGTTCACCTTATTGGCCCCTGTAACAGTGTACCCAGGTACCTAGGGCATAGGTGCTTCCAAGGCCTACCATGGGCTGCAGCACGTTTTGTGCCACCCCTGGCCTGGCCTCCATATTTGACACAACTGGCTGATCACTCAGCTGGGGTAAGTCGGTGTAACCACCCCTTACTTAGGTGTAGTATGCCTATGCCTAACCTAAAATGGACACATATGTTCCTATCAGCCACTCCTATGGAAGGCCTCATCAATCCTGGACGCAGAGTGCTTGGACATATGTGAGATGGTGCTCTGGCATGAGCTGAGCCTGTCTACAGCTTTCGGAACCATGTCTTTTAGCTGTTTCATGATACTGCCATACCATATACTCTTAAGTGCATTATGAATCTCGCGGTTAAATGCTATCTTTGGTTTGGCTTTATCAAAACATATCGAGTAAGGTGTCATACACATTGGAATACTACCCCCTCACCAGTTCTGGCGACGGGGGTAGCATTCCACCCTTCTAGAGGGTCACGACATGTACCTAACCTGAACCCCGGTTAAAGTTAAACAGAGCCTCAGCATCACAAAATGGATGCTGCCACCACAGACACAAGTCTGACCTCCTGCTGCTGGGAGTCCACCAGCGAGGGCAGCTTGGACAAAGGGTTTCCTGCCTTGGGATGTGCTAGCACCACCCCAGACAGGATTTTGTGTATTGGGTAGGACAGGGCTGAATAGAATCAGACATGCCTGGGGCACAAAAGGTGTCCCTGTGCATAGGCCAGTTCAAACCGGTGCTGGGGCTTTCCAGCCCCAGTCTTGGCGCAAAGCTGGACAAAGGAAAAGGGGTGTAGCCACCCCCCTTCCTGGTCCCACCCAGAGGAGGGACCTAGTAGGTGATCTGGCCCCCAGATTTGGAAAAAGAGTAGGAGCTGTGTCCTGAGACTTCAGATCATCCTGAACTCGACTTGAAATACAGAAGAAACATGGACTTCGACATTCTGCTGCACAGAAGACTGAAGAGAATCTCCCTTGTGGCCAAGGAGTGACCACCCTGTGAATACAGGCACCAACCAGCAACTTCACGTCTGCTTTGCCGCCGCCTCCCGCTGGAGCCCGAGCCCAGAGCCTGACAAGACCCAGACTCCCAGACATCGCAGAGCCCGATCCACAGTCCCTGAAAAGAAGAGACCCGTGGAGGCACCGAGAGACGTGGGACCGGACATCTTGGAAGACCCCCGAAGAGCAGACTGCGCAGCACCCTCGACGCTGTGCTTTAGGGTTTGAGAAGCCCCAACACGAACAGCATTTGCACCGAAGATCAGCCCCCAGCATCTCCACGATCTGCATGGGGCCCTTTTGCACGCACCATCCCGGTCACTTGCCACGCGGCTAGTGGCCATCTTGGCGATGAAAACTACGACTTACACCACTGGTCTGGTTGCTCCAGACTGGCCCTTGCTTCCCTGAAAAGGAGCACCCGCTCTGACCTTGCTGGTCCGAGTGAGAAGCTTGCATCGATTCCTGCGTGACTTGCTTTTGCCAAGGCCTGTTTGCACCAATCAAGTTGCCGACACCGCCATCAGCGAGAGCCATCGTGGGACAGCTCGTGATCGACTCCCGGACGTCCCTGACCTCTTCGTGTCCTTGTGGCTGCAGGGACAATCGTCACTTCATCACCTGTTTGCACCCGACATCGCCTGGTTCCATCCTGTTTCCACGGTAGTCACTGGCTAGTGACTTTGAACATTGTCCCCTCTGCTTTCAGGTCTTCACCTCTTCAGATCCACCCTTGGATCCACCGGAACTCTCCTTGACGACCCGCCTGCAGCATCTTCAACTCCAAGCACCATCGACCTGCGTGACGAAACCCGACACTACTTCGCACCTGTGCACCCGCTTCCTGTGGGTGAGGTAACTCAGCAACGCCGGTGTTCCCACACTGGTGTACACCTCTAGTGTCTGTGTCTAATGTTTTATCCTTGTAGGTCCATCGGAAGGTTCCTTAAACACTAACTTTGTAACTTTTACGCACCATTGACTTAACATTGGTGCATGCGTGCACTTTGAGCACTGCACCCGAGTCCCGCGGGCCTTTCCCGACTTTATCACTGCTAGTCTCGAACAGCTCCAGCGATTCCCCAGGCCCTAGGCCTCTTCACTTTCCCCATAGTGGTTCTTATAGCACTATTTTAGTATATGGTTTAGGTGGCCCCTAGGGCTCATCCATATTTGTGCAACTTTTGTATATTTAAACTGTGTTTTGTTTTAACGCATTTGCTTCTGTGCTCAAAAAGAGTATAGGGGATATTTGTAGAAATAAATCTATATATACTTTCAATATATATCTGTGTGGTGTCCTTTCATTTGGTATTCAAGGGGATTGTGTATGGTAAAACAGCTTGCTTCACATGCCTTTACAGAGTTTAGCCTAAGACTGCTTAGTCCATGCTACCCCTAGGATAGCTTGTCTATAAGGTTGACTTTACAACCTCCACCATAAGGGTTGCTTGGCATGATACAAGGTGATCACTAGAACTAGTGAGCATCATATATCAGGCCAACTTCTCACATCGGTGAGCAGCGGATTGGGATTTGAGCTTGCTGTTGTTTTACCATTACAATATTTGAGAGTATCATTTGAAAGATCATACAGGTACCTGATAGGTACATTAAAACAAGACTACTATACTTAAGTTCTACTGAACTTAGTTGTTGTAGAGGATAGGGAGTAGCACACCCTGACTACAACTACTAGATAGGTTTAGTAGGAAAACACCAGTGTAGGTAGATTGCAACATATCCACCCACACTAGAGCAATGTCTGGAGCAGAGGGATCCACTGGACCTATCTCTGTTGAGAGTGACCCTCCAAGGGCACCATCCAAATTTGCTATCTTTACTTTTAAAGAACTGAGGCAGCTGTGTTCCTTAAGAGGAATCAAAACGGGTCCTACCCCTACAGCAAGTCACCTCAGAGAGCTCTTAGACCAGTCTGAAGCTCTAAAGACCTCCAAACCAGGCCCCTCAGGGACTGGAGAGGGAGGCTCTCCCATAGAAGATGACAACACTGATACCCCTACCCCTGTCATCCAGATAGATGAGGAAGACCAGGTCACTGGAGATACTCAGCCAGAGGATGAGGAAGAAGAGGGGGAGGAGGAGGAAAGTGGGTCTGATGATGAGAGAAATAGTCAGGTGCTAGTCAGCAGGCTTAACCTTGCTAACTTAAGCACATTTGGGACTGAAAGTGGGTCCAACCCATTCAGACCCCCAAGTGGACTTAACCAGGAACAAAAGAGGAGAAGGAATCACTCAGGTGAGTCCAATGCCTCCCAAGCTTCTAGAGGTTCTCATGGACACTCCAGAAGGGAGCTGTCTAGCCCTCAGAGAAGGGAACATGAGGCCAAAATGAGAGAGGCTGAATTTAGGATCCAGAAGCAAGAATTAGAAGTTGTCCTGGCCAAAGAGAAGCTTGCTAGAGCAAGACAGCCTAGAGAGAGTGGATTAGGATCCACTGGTGGCAGCAATATCCAAAAGGATAAATACAGGTCCTATGACAATAGAAACCTGAGTAAGATTGTGCCCCCTTGGATCCACAAATGGATGACTGCCCTTGAGAGAGCCTGCAGAGTACAGCAGATCCCTCAGGAGCAGTGGGCGGCAATCTTGTGGCTCTCCTTTGAAGGTAGAGGCCGAGACAGACTCCTCACAGTTAGTGATGGGGATTCTAGAAACTGCCTGGTCCTGAAGAGTGCTCTGATTGATGGGTTAGGCTTAACCACTGAACAGTACAGGTTAATGTTCAGAGATACCCAGAAGACACAGACTCAGGACTGGTCTGAATTTGTTGAATGTGCCACTAAGGCTCTGGAGGGCTGGTTGCTGGGAAGTAAGGTTACAGACTATGAAGGATTGTACAATTTGCTTATGAGAGAACAGATTTTAAATAACTGTCAGAACCAGCAGTTGCATCAACATTTGGTTGACTCAGATCTAACCTCTCCCCAAGAATTGGGAAAGAGGCCAGACAAATGGGTTAGAACCAGAGTTAAGCAAAAGAACCAGAACCAGGGTGGTGACCAGAAGAAAACAGACCAGAAGGGTGGGGAGTAGAAAGCTAAAGACCAGAAGTCTTCAACAGGGCCCCAAACTAATACTGAGGGTGGGTCCCAAACTTCCAAGAAGAAGAAGAAAGAAGGTCAAAGAAAACCCTGGTGTAGTTTTTGTAAAAACACCTCTCACTGGACAAGTGAGTGTAAAAAGGGTGGAGCCCCCAACACTGCAGCCCCTACGGCACCTGCACCCACTAGTACAGTTGGCAGTGTTGGTCCACAGACTAAGGGGGTAGTTGGTATCACCTTGGGAACTGAGGGAGATTCTGGCCTAGTCAGAACCCCTACACAGTCTGTTCTGATCTGTGATGTGGAGATTGATTTGTCCACTACTGTCAGTCCCAGTAATCTGGGCAAGTACAGGCAGACGCCTTTGATTAATGACAAAGTGGATCAAGCATACAGGGACACATGTGCCAGTGTCACCATGGTGACACCTAGCTTTGTGGATCCTGGACAATACCTGCCAGGTGATAATTACCTGGTGACCAATGCCAGCAATGTCACTACTACACATAGTGTGGCGCTTGTTAACTTTTCCTGGGGAGGGGTAACTGGCCTAAACAGAGTTGTGGTTAGTGCTGATCTCCCAGTAGAATGTTTGTTGGGCAATGACCTGGAGAACTCTCTATGGTCTGAAGTTGAGTACAGGACTCATGCAGAGATGTTAGGGATATCATCACATGTCCTTGCTGTGACCAGGTCACAGGCCAAAAAGTGCCTCTCTGAACCTCAGGTCTTGGATCCTGGAACAATGGACCAAGTACCTTCCAAGAAGAAGAACAGGAGGGTAAAGGCTGTGCTTCCCAACTGCCTACAAGTGAGGATCAGCCTTCACAGGAAGATGATCTTGAGACCCCTGAAGGAACTGTCCCTGAAGAACTTGAACCTGATCAGGTCGAGTTTTTGGGTACAGGGGGACCTTCTAGGGCAGACCTGGGACAGGCTCAGTTAACCTGTCCTTCTCTTGAACCCCTCAGACAGCAGGCTGCTGCTGAGGCTGCTGAGAATGCTCAAGGTACCCATGAAGTTTATTGGGATGATGGCCTCCTTCATTCAGAGGGTAGAGACCCCAAGCCTGGTACAACCAGGAGGTTAGTCATACCTCTGCAATTTAGGGGCTTCCTTCTTACCTTGGCACATGATATTCCCTTAGCAGGACACCTAGGCCAGAACAAAACTTGGGACAGACTTGTCTGTCACTTTTACTGGCCTCACATGTCAGACGATTCCAAGGAGTTTTGTCGCTCCTGTGTAACCTGCCAAGCAAGTGGCAAAGCAGGTGGTACCACAAAGGCCCCCCTGATACCACTACCTGTGGTGGGGGTGCCCTTTGAAAGAGTGAGGATTGACATTGTTGGTCCAATGGATCCCCCTACAGCAACTGGGCACAGATTCATACTGGTGGTGGTGGACCATGCCACCAGGTACCCAGAGGCAATTCCACTTAGGGCCACAACAGCTCATGTTGTGGCCAGGGCCTTACTTGGAGTTTTCTCCAGAGTGGGGTTTCCTAAGGAGGTAGTATCTGATAGAGGTGCCAACTTAATGTCAGGATACTTAACAGCTATGTGGAAGGAATGCGGTGTAAACTACAAGTTCACCACTCCCTATCATCCACAATGCAATGGGCTTGTTGAAAGATTCAACAAGACCCTAAAGGGCATGATCAAAGGATTACCTGAAAAGCTCAGGCGAAGATGGGATATCCTTCTGCCCTGCCTTCTGTTTGCTTACAGAGAGGTCCCACAAAAGGGGGTTGGCTTCAGCCCCTTTGAATTGTTGTTTGGGCACCCTGTAAGAGGACCCCTGTGTTTAGTGATGGAAGGATGGGAGTTACCTCTCAAAAAGCCCAAGCAAGACATAGTGGACTATGTACTTGGTCTCCGCTCCAGGATGGCTAAGTATATGAAGAAGGCATCCAAAAACCTTGAGGCTAGCCAAGAATTACAAAAAGCTTGGCATGACCAAAAGGCTGTCCTGACTGAGTACCTGCCTGGACAGAAGGTATGGGTGTTGGAGCCAGTGGCCCCAGCAGCACTCCAAGACAAATATTCTGGACCCCATACAATCATTGAGAAAAAGGGAGAGGTTACCTACTTGGTGGACCTTGGAACTCCCAGGAGCCCCCACAGGGTGCTCCATGTTAACAGGCTGAAAGCATATGTTGACAGGGCAGACATGGGCTTGCTCATGGCTACAGATGAGGGGCAGGAGGAAGAGAGTGACCCTCTCCCAGACCTGCTGACCCAGAACCCTGAGGATGGCTCAGTTGATGGTGTGGCCTTAGATGGCAGCCTCACTGACCAGCAGCAAAATGACTGTAGACAAGTGTTGCAGTCATACCGACATATGTTCTCCCTGACACCCAGTCAGACTAACTGGTGTACCCATGTGGTGGACACTGGTGATAGTCTTCCTGTAAAGAACAACATTTACAGGCAACCTGACCATGTCAGAGATTGTATCAAGACTGAGGTGCAAAAGATGCTGGAATTAGGTGTCATTGAGCCTTCAGAGAGCCCCTTGGCTAGCCCAGTGGTTCTGGTCCCCAAACCTCACACCAAAGATGGAAAGAGAGAGATGAGGTTCTGTGTGGATTACAGAGGACTCAATGCTGTCACCAGGACAGATGCACACCCTATTCCAAGGGTAGATGAGCTCATTGACAAATTGGCTTCTGCCAAGTATTTGAGCACATTTGACTTGACAGCTGGCTACTGGCAAATCAGGTTAGCTGAGGAGTCTAAAGCCAAGACAGCATTTTCTACCCCAGGTGGGCATTATCAATTTGTGGTGATGCCCTTTGGTTTGAAAAATGCACCTGCCACCTTCCAAAGGTTGGTGAATCAAGTCCTTACTGAGTTGGATGACTTTTGCGCAGCATATCTGGATGATATTGCTGTCTTTAGTTCCACCTGGGAGGATCACCTGGTCCACCTGAAGGAAGTGCTAGAGGCTCTGCAAAATGCAGGCCTCACTATCGAGGCAACCAAGTGCCAGATAGGGCAGAGTAAAGTTGTATACTTGGGCCACCTTGTAGGTGGAGGCCAAGTTCAACCACTAGAGAGTAAGATCCAGACCATAAAGGGCTGGTCCCCTCCAACTACCCAGACTCAGGTCAGAGCTTTCTTGGGCCTGACTGGGTACTACAGGAAGTTTGTTAAGAACTATGGGTCCATTGTGACTCCTCTTAATGATCTGACATCTAAGAAGATGCCCAAAAAGGTTCAGTGGACAGAATACTGTCAAAAGGCATTTGATGACCTGAAGAAGGCCATGTGCTCGGCACCTATCCTGAAGAGTCCTGACTACTCAAGAGAGTTCATTGTCCAAACATATGCTTCTGAGTTGGGAGTGGGAGCTGTGCTTTCACAACTGGTCAAGACCAGCCCATTGCTTTTATTAGCAGAAGGCTGACCCCCAGAGAGAAACCTTGGTCAGCCATTGAGAGGGAGGCCTTTGCTGTGGTGTGGGCCCTGAAGAAGTTGAGACCATACTTGTTTGGCACTCACTTCAAGATTCAGACCGACCATAAGCCCCTCTTATGGCTTAATCAGATGAAGGGTGAAAACCCCAAACTGCTCAGGTGGTCCATTTCCCTACAGGGGATGGACTTTACAGTGGAGCACCGCCCAGGGACTGACCATGGTAATGCAGATGGTCTCTCCAGGTACTTCCACTTAGAACATGAAGACATAACTGGTCAAGGTTAGTCTAATGTCCCTGCGTTTGGGGGGGTGTAGCAGAGTAGGGTCTGCTATCCTATGGTCACCCCAAATTTTTGCTTTTTGCTTCACTAGTTTATGACTTAATGTGGCTGTGGGCCTGCTAATCAGACCCACAGCCTGCTGTTCTCTCTCTAACTTATTGCCAATGTACTTTAGGTGCATTACGAAATTGGAACTGGTTCACCTTATTAGGCCCCTGTAACAGTGTACCTAGGTACCCAGGGCATAGGTGCTTACAAGGCCTACCAGGGGCTGCAGCACGTATTGTGCCACCCCTGGCCTGGCCTCCATATTTGACACAACTGGCTGATCACTCAGCTGGGGTAAGTCGGTGTAACCACCCCTTACTTAGGTGTAGTATGCCTATGCCTAACCTAAAATGGACACATATGTTCCTATCAGGCACTCCTATGGAAGGCCTCATCAATCCTGGAGGCAGAGTGCTTGGAAATATGTGAGATGGTGCTCTGGCATGAGCTGAGCCTGTCTACAGCTTTCGGAACCATGTCCTTTAGCTGTTTCATGATAGTGCCATACCATATACTCTTAAGTGCATTATGAACCTCGCGGTTAAATGCTATCTTTGGTTAGGCTTTACCAAAACATGTCGAGTAAGGTGTCATACGAATTGGAATACTACCCCTCGCCAGTTCTGGCGACGGGGGTAGCATTCCACCCTTCTAGAGGGTCACGACATGTACCTAACCTGAACCCCGATTAAAGTTAAACAGGACCTCAGCATCACAAAATGTATGCTGCCACCACAGACACAAGTCTGACCTCCTGCTGCTGGGAGTCCTTCCAGCGAGGGCAGCTTGGACAAAGGGTTTCCTGCCTTGGGAGGTGCTAGCACCACCCCAGACAGGATTTTGTGTATTGGGTAGGACAGGGCTGAATAGAATCAGACATGCCTGGGGCACACAAGGTGTCCCTGTGCATAGGCCAGTTCAAACCGGTTTGTGGGGCTTTCCAGCCCCAGTCTTTGCGCGAAGCTGGACAAAGGAAAGGGGGTGTAGCCACCCCCCTTCCTGGTCCCACCCAGAGGAGGGACCTAGTATGTGATCCGGCCCCCAGATTTGGAATAAGAGGAGGAGCTGTGTCCTGAGACTTCAGATCATCCTGAACTCGACTTGAAATACAGAAGAAACTTGGACTTCAACATTCTGCTGCACAGAAGACTGAAGAGAATCTCCCTTGCGGCCAAGGAGTGACCACCCTGTGAATACAGGCACCAACCAGCAACTCGACGTCTGTTTTGCCGCCGCCTCCCGCTGGAGCCCGAGCCCAGAGCCTGACAAGACCCAGACTCCCAGATATCGCAGAGCCCGATCCACAGTCCCTGAAAAGAAGAGACCCGTGGAGGCACCGAGAGACGTGGGACCGGACATCTTGGAAGACCCCCGAAGAGCTGACTGCGCAGCACCCGAGGCACCCTCGATGCTGTGCTTTAGGGTTTGAGAAGCCCCAACACCGAGCAGCATTTGCACCGAAGATCAGCCCCCCAGCATCTCCACGATCTGCGTGGGACCCTTTTGCACTTTGCCACTCAACGCGCCATCCCGGTCACTTGCCACGCAGCTAGTGGCCATCTTGGTGACGAAAACTACAACTTACACTGCTGGTCTCGTTGCTCCAGACTGGCCCTTGCTCCCCTGAAAAGGAGCACCCGCTCTGACTTTGCTGGTCCGAGTGAGAAGCTTGCATCGATTCCTGCGTGACTTGCTTTTGCCAAGGCCTGTTTGCTCCAATCAAGTTGCCGACACCGCCATCAGCGAGAGCCATCGTGGCAAAGCTCGTGATCGAGTCCTGGATGTCCCTGACCTCTTTGTGTCCACGTGGCTGCAGAGACAATCTTCAATTCATCACCTGTTTGCACCCGACATCGCCTGGTTCCATCCTTGTTCCACGGTAGTCACTGGCTAGTGACTTTGAACATTGTCCCTTCTGCTTTCAGGTCTTCACCTCTTCAGATCAACCCTTGGATCCACCGGAACTCTCCTCGACGACCCGCCTGCAGCATCTTCAGCTCCAAGCACCATTGACCTGCGTGACGAAACCCGACACTACTTCGCACCTGTGCACCCGCTTCCTGTGGGTGAGGTAACTCAGCAACGCCGGTGTTCCCACACTGGTGTACACCTCTAGTGCCTGTGTCTAAAGTTTTATCCTTGTAGGTCCATCGGAAGGTTCCTTAAACACTAACTTTGTAACTTTTACGCACCATTGACTTAACATTGGTGCATGCGTGCACTTTGAGCACTGCACCCGAGTCCCGCGGGCCTTTCCCGACTTCATCACTGCTAGTCTCGAACAGCTCCAGCGATTCCCCAGGCCCTAGGCCTCTTCACTTTCCCCATAGTGGTTCTTATAGCACTATTTTAGTATATGGTTTAGGTGGCCCCTAGGGCTCATCCATATTTGTGCAACTTTTGTATATTTAAACTGTGTTTTGTTTTAACGCATTTGCTTCTGTGCTCAAAAAGAGTATAGGGGAAATTTGTAGAAATAAATCTATATATACTTTCAATATATATCTGTGTGGTGTCCTTTCATTTGGTATTCAAGGGGATTGTGTATGGTAAAACAGCTTGCTTCACATGCCTTTACAGAGTTTAGCCTAAGACTGCTTAGTCCATGCTACCCCTAGGATAGCTTGTCTATAAGGTTGACTTTACAACCTCCAATATAAGGGTTGCTTGGCATGATACAAGGTGATCACTAGAACTAGTGAGCATCATATATCAGGCCAACTTCTCACAGTGCAAAACTATAAGGATGTGCTACAGCATAAATCTATAGGGTGTTTACCTATAGTATACTGTCGTAACTCCGAAGCTCTTGAATATGTGTATATAAATATGTTACAAATCTATGCTTCAATTTGCACTACTGGTGAAAGTGTGTGGATGAATTTGTATGTATTACGGGCGTTTTTACAACCCCCTTTTGCCTCTTTTACACAACCGTTGCATCACATTTCTCATGCAGCGGTGCTGTAAAATATGTACCATGATATATGGCATTTATAATGAGACGTAATTGGAAGGTGCGTCACATTGTAAAGCCGTGCGCCAAAAGGAGGCTTTCTTGCGTAGATAGGTCCACCTCCTAAAAGTAACTAAGTGAAATGTATAAGATTTTATTCAATCACTTTTGGGCTTATACTGCGTCAAAACCCTGCACTTATTTCAAGCAGGTATAAGGATTGTTACAGCATTATGAGCATAGGGCCCAAACAACATTGCTGCAGATGCATTTTGCTTTTAATGCAAATGAAGTAATGCAACATCTTCACAGCACAGATACATCACATATCTGCGCCACTTTTGCCTCATAGTGCACTACAGTGTAAATATAATGCTTCCATGGTGGTGATGTCAGAGTAAACAATAACTGTCATATTTTTGGGGATCTACCACTTATTCTACATCTACTAATTACTGTTTTAATGTAGTGAATGCCTTACTACATACTCTTCAATGACTCAATGGAAAGTATACCAAGAGTAACTGAGTGTTTACTGCAAGTGAAAAGAGAGACACAGCAAAATTAAACATAAAAAGGAAAATTTACAGGTGCATACAAACATGTATGCACAGTCTGTAGGAGTTTGAAGCACTCTATACCCTTAGGCCTACTTTGCACCATCAGTAATCCTACTTTGCACCATCAGTAATTCACTACTCACATAGGCCTCATTTATGAGATTTTGCCATAGTAAAGTGCAGCAGGCCTTCCTGCGATACTCCCCTATGGCAAAAGAAAAAGACAGGAATGTACCATATCTATAAGATGCAGCATATTTCTATCCTTTTCCTTTGCGCTAGTGCACAATGATTTGCCTGCACCAATGAACAAAGCCTAGCACAATGGAGCAAAGATGTCTACGTTGCAAGGATGAATATTTTGGTAGAGATAGGCAAACCTTTCTCTACAAAAAAATCTCAAGAGACCTTTCCTTTTTCTACATATGATGCAGAAAGCAGCACACGTAGAGAAAAGAAAAAACGGGAGAAATAAGACTATTTTTCCCCATTGCACCTTCTTTATGCCTCTCCTGGGGAGGCATGAGTTTTTTGCAGTGCCTCAGATTTACAATTTCTTGTAAATGTAGAGAAGTCTCAAAAGGCCATGGGTGTTGCTGAAAACACCACCAGCAACACCCATTGTACACCCTTTTTACACAGAATACTACATTAAAAGGTCTCATATTTAACAAGCAACAGTACTCCAAAAAAAGTGCATTAGTGCTGCCTGATAAATATTACGCTGACAGTTGTGCCACAGAACATCACAAAAAGTGACTAGAAACTTTCCTCAGAAAATAATAAGTAAAATCATACATATATCTATACAAGCATACCGTACTCTATACTGTACTCTGTACAGTATGCATACACTACACGTGCCTTCCCGAGAACAAGCAGCATGCTGATTGAATGTCAACTGTCTGGTTGAATATATAGCATCTTCACTTTTACAATATAGCCTTATAGCTCACCATAAAGGGCTATACCGGCTATTAACCGCATGCGCGCTAGCGGTTTTCCCGTTGTGCGCTGCATTTTTTTAAAAGCCGCGTTACATGACGTGCTCAGCTCGTCATGAGCGTGCGAGCGTCGTCACTCATGACGAGCTGAGCTCGTCATGAGCGCCGAAATGGTTAAAGACTTTCTCCAGCATTAAAGGCCCGAGTGGAAGGTGAGGGCCTTTAACAAGGGAGAGGAACTTTTATAGACAATATAGCCCAGCTACAAAAGGGCTATAAGAGTATTAGAACATTCTACCATTAGAAGACAGAATGTTCTAACAAAAAAGAACAAAGCCTTCAGGGAGTGCAGGAGGATTTGATTCCCCTCAGACTCCCTGAATCCTTTATTCACAGCCAGAGCAGTGAACAAAGTAATATTGGAATGTTGGAGCTCCAACCTTATACCAGTCATTATAAGCCAAGAGCACTCCATTGTTATCATCTGAGCTCCCAACATTCCAATGTTGTAATAGTTTATAGATAAGCACATAGTGCTGTATGGCTCAATACAATACTGAAACAGTAGAGTGAGAGTGATTGATGAAAATGTAATAATACAGACTGGAGAATTCAATATAGAAGACACTCGTTTGTAGGTACATAGAAGACTGTAAGGATAGTCTATGGAGGTTTAACCGCATGCGTGCGGTCGATATTCTGCTGCTGCGCTGGGATTTACAAAAACCCATTATTCATGACGAGCTGGGCTCGTCATGAGCGTGCGAGGAGGCTACCTCATGACGAGCCCAGCTCGTCATGAGCGTCGAAGGGGTTAAAGCAGTCCACAGCCTAAGACATAATGTCCTCCATGAATATTTGGATACTGACTAGATGATTACAGTTCTGCAAGCAGACTGCCTACTGAATTTTAAATAACTTCATTTTTAGCACAGTGCATACTGAAGGATATTCTGTTGAATAGCTCTGTACAATACGGAATCACCAATCAAAGATACTTTGCTCTAAGTCAAAGGATATACACCTGGAAATAAAAATTATAAAACACAAGTTTGCTGGCGCATAGAACAGTACATACATAATCTATAAAGGTAAGAAGCAGTCAATGCCCTAAGACCCCGTTTGTACCATGAGAACTTAAATACTAGCTACAATTCTGCAAGAAGAGTCTCTCACACCATTTTTATTTTTTAATCATAAATTTATTCTTGTAACATTTTATAATTTAATAGAACTTCCAGCATGATTTCATCAGAAATTTTGTTTTCTTCTTCATGAATTTCAAAAGTCATTTCATGAAACTCAATGTCGTTTAGCGCTTCAAGAAAGTTCTCGTCTAAAGTTTCATCTGAAAAATCGCAGGTAATCTCTCCTGCACCAATACTTTCTTCTTCATTCACACTCTCCATGAAAGGTATATTTAACTCTTCCATCAGAGAGTTAGTAATTTCAAAACTCTGTTCCATATTCTTCTGCTCGTCTACCATAGTGAATTTTATTATGTTGTTGTTCCTTGCAGAAAAACAAAACACTTAATTTTATCATTTTCCCTAATACATAATACAAAAAATTAGCTTTATCAACTATTTTGCTCTTTAAAAAATATTATGGAAAACCATTCTCAACTACTTTATATGATTATATCTATAAAATTTGCTTATATGAATTTTTAGTTATAAAATCTCCTTACATTTTCAAACCAGTCACTCTTCATCAGGGCGACCGCGGCGGTAATAGATTAATATGGTGGCGGTTACAATGGCAATATGTAGAGGCCTTTCCGCGGCGGCAATGCCGCCACTGAAAGGCAGGCGGAGATTGGTGCCGGGGCCCCCTTCAGGGCCCCCAGGTTGCCACCACTGTCGGGGGGGCACATGGGGGGTACCTATTGTACCCCCCCACATTTGCATATGCAAAGCGGCAGGCACCGCACGGTGCCTGCCGCTTTGCATATGCAAATGCAAAAAAGCATTTTTCACATTGTGACGGGCGGTGCAGAGTGCACCGCCCGCCACAATGCTTAAACTACAGGATGTGCCCGCCACTGTGGCGGGCACATCCTAATTCCCCCCACGGGACCCCCGCCCTTATGGCGGGCGGTCCCGTTCTGCGATAGGGTGGCGGGCGGACAATGTCCGCCCGTCATCCTAATGGAGCCCTTTGTATTTTAGTTCTATCACTACTACGTTTCTCATAAATAGAATACAACAATGAAGAGAATCTTTTCTCCCAATTTTCAGCAATATGCTGTTGCAAACTTTGAAGAACAAAAACAACATTAACAACTACATTGGCATAGCAGTTGACCCCACAACTATTCTCAAACCGATATCCAACATTTTCTTCAACACTATCCTATTTCTCTATGCTTGCAGGCGCAACTTCATCTTGTTTTTTTCCTTCCTCTACAGTTTCACTACAGATATTCTCTAATATTCTTCTTTTTACCTACCACACGCTTTTCAAACACTGGATATTGACCTAAATTGGGTGCATATTCTCTTCTTAATCTATTATACTCTTTCACACAATTTTCATCTGCACTAACCTTTGTCTCATCAAAGACAATCAAATACAATCCAGATAAAGTTCTCACTCGGGACAAAGCAACATATGCCATACCCTCTTTAAACACGGTACTTCCAATATTCACTAAAGCACTATCTACACTTAAGCCTTGAGATTTATGAATGGTCACCGCATATGCCAAACAAATAGGAAACTGATTTCTGCGTACATACAAATCTTTTACAAGCAAAAAACGAGCTGGACAACGACTTAGTTGTTGTACTTAAGCAATTTCATCAAATTTGATTTTCAAAAATTCAATCCCATCTCTATTTACATAATTAACAAAATCAACAATTTTACCCATTGCTCCATTTACTAAATCTCTTTCCACATTGAAATTACGTCATAAAATTACCCTACAGTTTACACATGCATCTAATTTATTTTCTAAACCAGCAGTTTTACTTACCAATTTCTCTAAAGAATCCAATTTCCTCTTCAAATTTCCGGTCAAAATAATAGTGATTCCTTCATGTTCTATTCTAACAATAGCTTCCAATTTTATAATTTCTTCATTTTCCAACTTTAACATTTCTTCATTGAATATAGAACATTCACGCAGTGTTGGCATTAAGCAGATTACAGATTTGTTTTCTGCAATTCTCATATATATATTTTCTCTGGGACAATATTTTCATTTGGAAACAAACTGGAAAGTAATCGTCTCTGTAGAGCTTATTTGCCATGTATAGTCATTTTTCCAATTCTTATATCTTGAAGGATAGTTACATAATCAGCATAATTTGCTTGTCGCATATTTGTAATAAGTTCCCCATGCTCAAAATATGACCACATGTTTACATTTCCAATGCTCCCAAAAGACTTTCTGGTATCTTCATGCACCAGTGTTTTAAACACTGGTTGTCCTTTTACAGGAGTAAGTTGTAGTAGATCTCCAAAAACCATGACGTGTTTTCCTCCAAATAATACGTCATACTCTGTTTTAAGAATTTGCTGCATTCTTAAATGCACAAAGGCAAGCATTAAGTTTGATACCATGCTTACCTCATCAATAATGAGAAGTTTAATTTTCTTCAAGACTCTTGAAACTTCAAAACAAGCTTCTGCAGATAGCTTGTGGTATTCCAATTTGTTTTCATGCTCTACTGGTAGCATTAATAAACAATGTAAAGTAATTCCTTTAGTATTGTGTGCCGCCAACCCAGTTGGAGCAGTGACAACACAAGACAAATACGAGTCAGTTGTTTTGTGTAGATAAGTTGAAATTACTTTTATTAAAATACTTTTTCCTGTTCCAGCTTGTCCACTCACATACAATCTGATAGGTTCAAATGATGAGCAAGAGCACTCTTTCTTTTCATGAAGTAATCCATGGTTAATCTGTTATTTCACTTGCTCATATATTTCTTTCTGCTCAACATTTAGTTGTTCTTCCAAACTTCCATACAGCTAGATTCATCATTGAAAAATGGGCTTGCAAATGCCCAGATTCTGAGAATCTGGCCCTTTGCGAGCGCAATTTTTGCATTTGGGATTCATCATCCCAAATGCAAAAATCGCTAATTGCGAAATCGCATATTTTCGAGGAATTGCATTTAAGGAATCTCTATTTGAGATTCCTTAAATGCAATTCAATAACCATTTTTTATTTGCGAATTCGCTATTTCTGCCCGCTATTTACCGCGAAGTCTGACTTCGTGGTAAATAGCAAAAACGTAGAAAAATGCACTTTAGTGCATTTTTCTAAGTGGTATGTTACACACACACATGTCCTTTGGACATGTGTGTGCGCAACATCAGGCTAAATTTACATTTCAGGGGTGCTACAGGGTGTCCTTTGGACGCCCCTGGCACCCTTGAAATCGCATCCTTTGGGCCCATAGGAATGAATGGGGAGTCAATCCTTATTTGCGATTAGCAATTTGCTAATCACAAATAAGGAAGCTGTAGGATTCGCAAAATAAATTGCGATTTGTACATGATTCCCGTTTTGCGAGTCTGTAATAGCGATTCCTTAAGAATCTCTATTACAGACTCGCAAAACGGGACTTTGATGAATCTAGGTGTAAGTTTCTTACATCTTCTAGAGCTTGATACATTGCTGTTTCCACCTCTTCCATAGCAGTTGCTGCTTCATTTTGAATAATTGGTTCTCCTAATGGATCCTGACTTAATGAAACAGAAGTTTGACTATCCTGAGAACTGTCTCTAGCAATCTCAGCTGCAATTGCAGCTTCTTGGTCAATTTCATCATTCAACATCTTCACGTAATTAGCAAAAACAGGATATTCTATAGTGTCTTTAGTAGCATTGAGGGAATCTTCATAGCTCTCGAAATCTCAAAGTAATTCTAATTCTGAACGCCATGGCTTGAAAAGTTGCAAAAGAGCTAAATAGTAAAATTCCCTTTTGCCAGGTGTTTCGCAACTCAGTTTACGATGATTAATCAAATGTCCTTTTCTTTGTTTCACCAGACATCCTTCAGAACCAATCATGGCATATATACTATTATTGATGTTTTCTGTAATATTCCGTTTAAAAATATAGTTTTCCAACACTTCATACAGACAAATGTTCTCAAGATGATGACTTTGATTTGGATAATATGTATCCAACATATTTGTTTTCACAATATCTGTACTTTCTGGCTCCTTTTCAGCTAAATATTTAATTTCTTGTACAGATTTAAGTACTCGGTTTCGTGTTGCAGAAAGACCAAGACTCACCCAAATAATTCTTCTAGATTTGGAGTAAACACTTGCAGATGCTAAGCGATCCGAACATTCATACGCTCCAATTTCTTGATGAGATAACATCTTCAAACTGTAAGTATATAATTTCTTACTTAGACTCTTCTCGTGAGAAATCTCTTCCCAAATTTCCTTCAATTCTGTCTTTTCTGATTTGGGTATGTAAGATGTTACATATCGAGCAACAGCTATGGAATTGTCCGCAACGTATTGAATATCCATGTTAGCATTCCACATGGACAAAATTACTGGGTTGTAATCAATTATATATTTTGACTCTTCTTTTCTTCTTAAGTTGTAGGTATTTTTTGGAGACTTTCTTCTGATACTATGTCGCAGAGATGACATAAAGTTGTTCACTCTTCCTTTCGATATTACAGAACGTGGGAATGCAAAACGACATTTGGTATAGAATTTATCCTTTGAATTGTACTTTCGTCGACAGTATTTGCCAGAACGATGACTTTGAAATTTTAAGACTTTTCCTCTTAAATCCTTATCTTTTGTACTTTTCGGTATATCACATGTTGCATATTCTTCAATGAAAGACAATACAGTGTCATCTGCGTCTGTTCCAAATGTGGGAGCATCTTTAATCCATATTAACATATGAATGTGAGGAGCACATCTTGCTTGATACTCCTTTCTCCAAAAGAAATCCAAAACCTCTCCAAGAGGTGGATTTGCTTTATTTGTGATAAAAGACATCATAGCTTCAAATCTATGATTGAAATACCTGCATACATTAACTGGATCCAAAGAAAACAATTCTCCAGGTGTCTTGTTTTCAATATTTACTATATTTGCATTTGCCTCTCGAAGAAATTGAAGTAAATCATCCCAAGCATATTCAGCACAGCTTAGAGTAAGGAACCATGTAGGAGTTCCTAAGTTCCTTAGCATACATTTAAGTTCTCCATGACGACGGTACCAGTACTCATAAGTACCACGCTGACATGCCATGAGATTAATCAGATGAGATTCCAAAACATTATCTTTCAAGTGTACTTTATCCATAAATTCCTTTGCTGAAACATTTTGCAGATGTACACCTGTTTTCAATATATGATTTACTGCATAAGATAGTCCAGACAAGTCACTCTCAAATAACAGATGAAACAAATATGGAATACATTGTCGAAATCTTGGACCTTCAGCATACAATCTTGATGTCCGGTATTCAGATGTAGGAATCTGCACAGGTCGGTCATTATATCGTCCTCCTTTTCCTGTTGGAAACAACTGAGGAAAGCAGCGAGCTTCCAAGCTTTTTTCCCATACACTGATGGGATTTCCCTTTGCTTCTTTCATTTGGAACAACTCTATAGTATCCGCCATCACTTCTTTAGAATGAAGTGGATGAACACTATAATATTCGTAGATTTCTTCTGTTCTGGACACATCCATTTTTTAAATTTGTCCAGATGGCAAGTCACTGTCTTATTCTACAGTTATTTCTTCTTCTCTCAGAAACACATTTTCATAATATTGATTGTTTTTTATCAGATAAAAAGTTGCCTTTTTAACTTTCCTAACATCCACTAATTCCTGCCAGATTTTCTTACTCTTAGTAGGAACACCATTAACTAAAATAACTAAAGGTTCATTTTCTACATTTTCTACACCAATTGTTTCAACATTTTTCTTTAAATCTAGAGGCAAATATACAACTCTTCCCTTCTGTAAATCTGAAGGAGGCAATATCCCTATCTTAGGCTCCATACGAACAATAGCTTGAAATGGATGAACACATTGAATAAGAATAGACTCATAAGTATTTAAATCCATCAATTCACAAGGAATATTTACCAACTCAAGATTATTATACACAGCTCTAGCAGGCATCTTATTCTCATCTAATTTATTATTACAATATTTACAAATACGCTGATCAGAACCCAAATCAAAACAATTCTCTACCAACAAATAAGTTGCATAATCCTTCCACTGATTATTATTTTCTTTTTCACTTTTTACATACAGGTCAACAGTCCTAGTCTGATTTTTATAATGAGTACGTCGACAAAAGATACAAGAATATTTTGGCCTTTCACCAGAAAGTACCTCAAACTTAGTAATTTCTTGCTCAAATGTTTCTATACTACAATGCTGTACATTCTCTTCTATATTTCCATCTATTAATGGATCAATGTCTGCACAGTGTTCTTGAGGACCAAAATAACTAACCTCAATTTCATCACAAACCTGAATTACATCTGATACAGATAATTAGAAAAAAGGGGACCCCTATAAGTAATCGTAGCACCTGCTATACATAGGGAACAAACAGAGTTAAGAAAAGTCTATAGCTAAGTGACACATACCAATTGTACTTAAATTAATACAATCTAGATGTACGGTTGAAAATAGAAAGTCCAACTGTATAAAAATTATCTCCAAACACTGAAAAATTCTGTTATGATTTTAATAGTATTTATTTTACATATCAATCAATTTTTTGGGAGAAATTACATATTTTATATTGTTTTTTTGTGTATTTCTCTTTTGTTTTTGATTTTTTAGGATTATTTTTCAATACAACAAATAGTCAATTAAAACCATATTAGAAAAAGGACAAAACCAATAGACATAAAGCTGAATGCATTGTTGAAGGCAAAGCGGTAGATGTCACACAACGCGCGTTTCGGCTCTTGAGCCTTCCTCAGGTTACCGTCTACTGCTCTATGGATTATAAAAAACATATCTTAATATATTTACATCACAAAACCAAATTATTTACAGTGGACTTAAATATATACACATAATATATACATTCTTGTTCAGCTAGGTGTCTTCATATGAACAGCAAGGAAAAGACATGTATTGGATAGTATAACTTCATCTATGTGACAGAGGCAGAAGCATTATTTATCTGGCACATTTGACTCATGTATGCATCTATTGCACAAATTTTAAATAGTTATATCCTCAAGAATGTTGTTTCTCTTCTTAATTTTTCAAACAGTCTATATATCCGAAAAGAAAGGAGGTTACATATTTCATAACTATAACAGTTGCGTTAGGGTCTCAAGTTCTCATATATACAGGTAACATTCTGTGATTTAATTTTTGAAAAACCTTGTCATAGAAACTATAACAGTTGCGTTAGGGTCTCAATTTCTATTATGTAAAGGTAACATTCTATGATTTAATAATTGAAAAAACACTGTCATAGACACTCAAGAGATCCTCAAATATAATCTATTCCCTGACTAGATGTAGAATAAACTTTTAATACCCACTAATGTTACAGTGATGACATAGTTGCATAGTCATGGTATGTTATTTTTAATTGGGTATTTAATCAATATGTCATACTAAACTGTTGGTATCATATGCAAACCGCCGATCCAGATAAAGAGGCACTTATATGTTAATATCTAACTTCAGCATTCAAGTTGTTGAGAGATCTACACTGTAGCTATTTTTAACAAATCAATACTATGCTTATGGTTGTTGCTAATAATTTTGTTCATACTTACAGAATAAAGGCGAACTCAGACCTGGTTGTTAGCTCAGATGTAATTGGTGCATCTTTATTGAAAATCTCTGTTATCTATAAAGTTAGAGTTGTAACGTATTCATTAGTGTACTAATTTTAGACGTCCAAATTGATTTTACAATGTGCACATGGTGATTTAAGACAACCTAGTCTTCAAGAGGTTATATTGCCTATACTTAAATAGGAGAAACTGTTTAATTATAAAGAATTCCTTATACCTTGAGGGAGAAGTGGATGCCATAAAACTAGTCGATGGATAAAGATGATGACTAGAAGTCACTAGTATAGATCCTGTTCGTTTTATACAGTGTTTTTGGCACTCAATATAGTGTAGATATGAACTGCCTGAATAAAAGAGAATAAAAGTAAGGAATATTTAAGAAGACATTTACTTCAAAGCAGATGGTCGAAGTAGTGATAAATATACAGCGTGTCTGAATTGTAAATAACGCTTTCTTAAGGTTATATACCTTGATTGTAGGCTTATAGTAAAAGACGATAATGATGATACACAATAAAATCAGCAAACAAGACCAGTCAAAATCTGTAATTAAAGCATATACGTGAGAGTATATTTACAAGAGTGGTCAGACTAAGCGACATCTATGTCTTTGTTATACGATTTTATAATGTTGATCCAGACAGTAAAATTCTTCATTTACCTGGTTTTATATAGAAACTTGATTTCCAGGAGTAAGGATCTGTTTAGCTGATGACATTCATTTTGTCATATCTAAAAATGAAGATATATACATGGAGAGTTTAGTGAACTACCCGTTTTAGATAATTTTGTGAGGAAAAAGTATCTCACTATATGATGGACCGTCTAGTATAAAGAGGGCTTCTTAAAATTTAGTTGCATAATTTTCCATTTACGTAAGGTCCGGGGATTGTAATAGCTTAATCGATTTGGTATTCCCATTGTGTATTTAAGCACGATTATATTTGCGTATGCCCATAATAACATCAGGTTTAAAGTTATAAGGGGCACCTTGGCGGGTTCAGAACAACACAACGAGTGAGAAAGATATGAGACCGTGGATGTTATGTGTCTCCTAAGGCGAGGGGCTGGTAGTTTCTAACCCTCGATATATAGTCATATTTAAAGTCCTAAATTGAAAAAGGGAAGCGCACCGTGCCATGTCTAAACCGGCATAGCGAAAATGAGAAAACTTGGCCCCTTTGATGTAATTTCTCACCTGTAGTGAAACGCTGATAGTATGCAACTCCCGGTATTTGCACGAATCGGCCGTCTGTTCGTTAGATCGCTCAAAGTTAACAGCCGCTTCATCGGAGTTGGCTGCTTTATATAGTCCAGCTGGCTTCAATTGAAGGGCATAAACAGATGGATATAAAGATAGGACTAAAACTAAGTTGGAGAAATGGTAGATGCACTTCACTAGTATCTGGAGATGGAAATAGACATAGGACTCTAAAGAGTTAACATGACCCGAGGTAGCAGAAAAGGTAGACGCACTTCGCTGATATTTAGAGATATAACTGTTAAAACTATATATGACCACAGGTTGAAAATAGATTAAAAAACGAGAGTGAAATTTAAGTTAAAATTTCTAAGAGTGGGAAAGATGAAGAAAGTGAATAAATAAAAAATGAAAAATGAAACATTTATTACCTACTGGCGGTCGCCAGTAGGTATATATAGTTAGGATTTTTTCTCTATGGGTTTTTTGAAAATTCTATGTCTAATAACTTTGGCGTTTGTGGACGGAATTGGCTGAAATTTTCAGGAAAATGGCACATTTTGTTTCTGAGCAGCCCATGAAAATTTGGGGGGGGTTCGTCCAGTGGGGGCCGAGAAAAAAGGGGGGTCCCAAAACGTGTTTTTAACATTGAGTTTTCCATAGGGCGGTTGGCCTCACTTTTAGCCCGAACGGCTGAATGGATTTGCACGAAACTTGGCAAAATTGTAGGGACTGGTAGCCCGATGTGCCTTTTGTAGGTCTCAATATATGTGCTCCAGTGGATTTTGAGAAATTAACGTTTTAAAAAAGATATATATCTGTAACAGCGGACCGGTTAGCGCTCTGGTTCGCGGACTTTTCGCGCAACGGAGCTTTGTGAAGCGAAGCTGATTGGTTCTCCGGCGTCTGTCAACATTCCAAACAGTCCGTAGCGGCCGCCATCTTGTCTCTCGGTAGGATCGAGAGACAAGAGGAGGTCAAAACAAAGGGGGAAATAACTATAAGGGGGCATAGTAGATCCTCGCTGACCCCCTAGGTTTGATGTGGAGGTTTTAAAAGGGCCCCGCGGGGCAAAAAAAAATAATAAAAATAATAATTGAACGGCTGAATGGATTTGCACGAAACTTGGCAAAATATTAGGGACTGGTAGCCCGATGTGCCTTTGCTAGGTCTCAATATATGTGCTCCAGTGGATTTTGAGAAATTAACGTTCAAAAAAAGATATATATCTGTAACAGCGCTCCGCTTCGCGTAACGGAGGTTTGCGAAGCTGATTGGTCATTCTGTCACTGGGCTATAGTTGGGCTACATCTGGCTGATATTTGGGCTACATTTGTTTTTTTGTGTGTCTGGCGGCCATCTTTGGGCTACATTGGGCTACATTGGGCTTCATTGGGCTACATTCGGCTAATTAGCAAATAGCTCATCGCAAACTAGGAATGGTAAAGAATCGCTATTTATTCCTTAAAGTTCGCTATTTAGGAAATGCAAATAACTTTGATGATACATATGGCGGTTCATCTCTAACAAGATAAGAAGCATAGGGATAGATTTATGATGACTGGCGCATCACCAGGGATGTGTTAGTCATTCTGTGCCGCTGTTCCGTCACCTATGGTGTGCTGCATTTACAATGCGGCGCATCACGGGGCAAAAACAGCACAGATGCGTGATGTATCTGTGCCGTAAAGGTGGCGCATTGCTGGAGTTGTATCGCAAGTGTGATGAAGGTCCAGCAAGGGTCGGGGGTGCCCCTGTCGCAGGGTTTCTGTTCTCACACAGAACTGTGGACAGAGGATTGGAACCTCGGCGAATTAGGGTGTCCCAAAACTCACGTTAGTAATCAAAAACTATTTAGCAAGCTAGGTACAGTGTCACATTGGATATAACAAACTCTCAATGTTTAGACAATCCAGAATATGAACTTATAGTACCTCAGGATACGTGGAACTCATGAACAGTCGGTCGTTATATATTTCTTAGAAACCAGAACATGGAGTTAAGAAGAACACATGTGTATTTGAAATGTTTATTTACTAATGCCGTCTTCTCAGGCGTAGTACCTTAGATAATAAAAGTACACATATTATCAGTAGCAAAATTACCAGCATAGTTACTAGTACATAAAAAGTGAATGGTGATAGTATGTTAACATGCTGTAAATGAATAAGAGTTAGCAACACTTATAAGCAGCCGCGGGCCGTGGAGGGAGTTACGGTGAGGCAGGGAGGCGGGGAGGGGGAGAAGCAGGGTGGAGAATACAAGTACACATATTATCAGTAGCAAAATTACCAGCATAGTTACTAGTACATAAAAAGCGAATGGTGACAGTATGTTAACATGCTGTAAATGAATAAGAGTTAGCAACACTTATAAGCAGCCGCGGGCCGTGGAGGGAGTTACGGTGGGGCAGGGAGGCGGGGAGGGGGAGGGGCAAGGTAGAGAGGGCTCCACCCTGCTTCTCCCCCTCCCCGCCTCCCTGCCTCACCGTAACTCCCTCCACGGCCCGCGGCTGCTTATATCTCACCCTCCCTAATACACATATTATATTATTTGCTAAGAAGGTCTCTTTGTGTTGGTTTAGGGCGTGCCCATACTTTAGTGTCTTAGATTTGAAGGAATCACATCAGCATACACCAGCTCTCTCTTCATGTGAACCGCATCAACTGTTGTGTATGTGTGTTCGGCAAAGCAATATAAAACCCGCCTCATGCCCAGAATTGGCAGAAGTTGCACTTATGTTATGAGTATGAAGTCGTGGAGATCAGACCTCATAACAATTCTGTATCGTGTTGTTCTTGAAACTTTAGCACTCGCTGTACAGATATAGTTTAACAAGTAAAGCAGATAGTAGACCAATAACATATTATTCTCATGTAAACCACGATGAACTACTAGGTGGAAAGCTAAAGCAACAACTAAATGTCGTGTGCAGAAGTTGCAAAAAAGGAAAAATGGCGTTTAAACCGGTAATGAGCCCATGCTAACTTAACACGGTGTAAAGATATCCAGGACCTAGATGACACCTCCTCATGATCCGGAAACGAACTGAATAAGATAATAGAAGTGCCATCTCATGAGAGCAGATTGCAAGTTTATATGTGGACGGTCCGCAAGGTAAAGCATTAAAAACTAGGAAAATTCAATGCTAAAGAAAAATAAAACAGCCAAGTACTTTATCGAGTCTTAAGCCAATAGGCAAGGTAAATAATAAAAACTTGACAATTAAGTCAATGAATTGTCAATGAAATGCTAGTACTCAGCATATGAAACATGAAAAAGGTCTATGACATAACTGTGTATGCAAAATAAGCTGCAACAGCCTCCAACAGGAAGTCACCGTCTTCATCCGAAAACAGTTCAGCCATCCAATTTAAAAGCGGAAAAGAACATACGTGCTCTCCCAGCACCGGATCCTCTATCACCATCAGAGGACAGCTCGGTGGGTTTTCAAGAAAGCTGTGTTCCAAGAAAGACTGTGCTGCCGCCAGTAAATTCCAGGGACCAAGTAGTCCATGCATCAATGCCACAGCCATAATCCTTTCGCCAGGACAAATCAACTCGTGAGTAATGATAGGAGTCATCAGCTGATTAAAGTCGACGTCAGGAGAAACCGGTCCGCAGAGACACAAATCAATGGCCCAATCGAAATCACAGGTCAGGCAGTGAAATACAGGCTGGACACAGGTGAAGTAGGAGAACCGAAAAGATAATCCATATGCCGTGCTTAATATCGCCAACGGCATTGTGCCATAATATTCTAGCATGCGATTGCGGAACAGTGTCAGCAGCTGCAGGGTCGGAGGTTGCATAGGAGGGACATCCATATTTAAAAATGTAAAAAAGCACAAGAGCGTCCGCTGGTAATGCAAGTAAAAATGCAATCCACGAACCAGAGTGGAGAAAATGGAATGAAAGGGAGCAGGGATGACTCCAAAGATTTTCTCAAATGAAGTCACGAGACCACTGGTAACAACTTTAAAAAAGTGTGCCAGGGATTTTGTGGAGGATGCGTTAAAGATAGTCGGAAACATGTTGCTGAAATTGAAAGGCAAACCTGTGTACGGGTGTTCGCTATGTGAAGTACGAAAGTTTCACGGGCCGAACTCAAGGCCACCTCTCTCTGAGACAAAAGAGCTCTTATTCTTGTCATGCCGTTGAAACGTGTCCCAAGGTTGGTATTTGTGGCCAGATTGAAAACTCCCTATGTTCATGTGTGGGAGGAAATAGAACATTTCTGCAGCAAATAACCCGTTCACTTACTGTTACGATAAAAGGAATACTTTTAATTAACTCAGAACAATCTTCATTATTGAGCATCAAATAACTACCATTTTCCAACAACTTGAACGTGGGGATGATAGCAGGAACTGGCGTGCCTTGCAACACGCAAGCCATATTTGGTCGGTGTTTGTTGCATGAATCGTGTAACTGTATGTGCCTACACATTAGTGAATGATCTGGCGTCTCAGTGCATTCCTCTCCATTCAGATAAACTTCTTGATCATCTTTGAAACATCTGTATGTGTATGGAAGCGACCAGACCTCATGAACAAAAGCACTACCTAAAGGTTCATAAAGACCTATTGGTATATATTTCATACAATTTGAAAACTTATATAAAGCAAAAGTCAGCGTTATTAAACCGTGGATAAGGCATGTTGCCAAAAAACCCGCAATCCTCTGCTGATGATGTCACTGAGCATGTCATGAATGATGTAATATGTGACATCATCAGTAGTGGATTATGGGTAATAGTATCTCTAGTTTACTCCCCTATAGCTGTCTTTCTTTTAACATAAGTGTGTGTTTCCTTCCCTTATACTTACTGTTTTTGGTTCGCTTCCAGTTCGCGTACCAGCGAGCGAACTAGGAAGCGAACTAAGAGAAATAGAGGTTGGCACAGTTCCAAATATTGTACCAATTTTTTAATAACGGGGAGGTAGTTCTGAAAAGAACTTTTTTTTTTATTTTTCTGAACATTTTTTTAATGTTTTTGAATTTTTCGGAACAGTTTTATATTTTTTTGGGTTTTTCTTGGAGGGGGCAATGAAAACGATTCATTGTAAAGGGCTCAACAGGAGCAACAAAACAAAAAAAAGAAGTATTTATTATTTTGGGCGTTTCGGACAAACTTGCATATGATAGTCAATAGCTCTGTTGATCAGAGTGATGCTTCTTTCTCCGTAGGAAATGAATCCATCGCAAAATACGCAGGTGTGTTTTACTTCACCAAATCTCATTTGTATATTTGGCACCATCTCCCTGCCCTCTGGTCCCGTTACTTCCGGTACAACAGATCTTCTGGCCATAATAGGGAGATTATCTAGGTCGTTCCGAAACTGTGCAGCACTGTAGTTGTTAGGATGCCACCTAGTCATATGGCGATGCATTGTGTAGTTTCCGAAACTGTATTTTTTGTCGGTCCCTCTGGACAGTCTATCTTGACATATAAGGCAAGTTACGTATCTTGCATTTACTTTTTTCTGACCTTTGGGAATTTTAAAAAATTGCCAAATGAAGTTTTCTTTCCGGTGAGACGTCTTGGGCTGCTCAGGCAAAAACTGCCTCTCTTCGTGCTCGTCCTCCTGTTCCTCTTCTTCTTCTTCTTGTTGAATTACAACTTGAGCAGGTGGTCCTCTCTTCCTTGGAGGTGGTGGAGGTGGTGGGGAAGCACCAGCTGAAGCTACTAAAGAAGCCATTGCTCAGTGATCACAAAGGGTCTTTCTCTCACAATGATGAAAGTCAGAGTGAGGAAAGAAGGAGGGATTTTCATCATTTGGGAAAAACAAGAGTTCTCAACCAATCAAAAGTGTTCATTTTAGATTATATGACCTAGTCTTACATCATTAGGAAACCAAAAGTGAAATGAACCAATGAAAAGTGTTATTACCAAGTCACATGACTTGCTGTGTTTACGTTAAGCGCTTTGCAGGGCCTCCCGGTTTGCTTCCAGAAACCTGCGCTTTGGCACTCGCTTCGCGTACCAGTTCGCTAACGTAGCACGTCATATGACGTATCACGCGACAACGTGGAACGTCATGCGGACGGGAGGCGTCACGATGTTGTTTTCTAACGCGGCACTTGCGGTAAAGAAACGTTTACCGGCTCGCGGTCTATTTCGCGGCATCAAGGTCAGCTAACGGGAAGCTTCCCGATTCGCGAAGCGGGAACGAAGAAAAAAAAATATTTTAAAAAAAAATTATTCATAAACATATAAAATATATTTTTGGATTTAAAGAAGAATACATTTTACAGCTACAGATATTAGCTGTTAAAAAAACAATGAAATTCACAGAAAAAACCATAGGTTATAGACCATATATAGTTAGGAATTAGCATTTACAAAACCTTGAAAATTCACTGAAAAAACCATAGGTTATAGACCATATATAGTTAGGAATTAGCATTTAGAAAACCTTATTTTACTCACACAAAACCATTGAAATTCCATATATAGTTAGTTGCACTAACTATATATCGCGCACCCGCAATCCACTGCTGATGATGTCACATATTACATCATTCATGACATGGTCAGTGACATCACTGATGACATCACTGATGACAACATCCAGTGATTATGTGTTTCTGTAAAGTTTAAATATGTTTTACATATTGAAGAATGAGTGGATGTATAAGTGTCTGAATGAAGGTTTTAGTAGGTGCGTGATTGACTGTATGAGTGAGTGATTAAATGCGTCTTACTGAATGCACGGGTTAGTGACTAAACTGTCTTAATTTGTGCATCATTATGTCTGTTGTGATGTAAACTGCTGCATGTGTTGATCATTAGCTATACGAGAGGCTATATGTGTTATTAATTGGTTGCCCAAGTATTTCTATGGGAGATTGAGTTTGTGTGGGGGTGGCTGGAAGGTGTGTGACTCTGTGCATAGATGTGTGAGCAGTTTATTCACTAGGTGTATGAGTTCAAGAGTGCATGTGGAAACAGCTACATGGGCAGTTGACTGTGTGCATGAGTGTATTGATGAGTGAATGGATATCTCAATGCTACATGTCATAGTAAGTACATATGTCAAACACAGTACATGTGAGAGTTGGCATATATAAATAACTGTGCATGAGAGCCACTGAGTGAGTGGTTGTATCGATCATTGTGAACTTGTATCAGGGATTGTATAAGAGAGTAAATATGTGTTAGTATATGTTTCAATAAGTAAGGTGTGTATAACTGTATAGTTGAAGAAATGGAGGTGAGATTGTTTCTTTGCATGACTGACTGGGTGTGTGAGTAACTCCATGGATGAGTGGCAGTGTGTGAGTGTCTGTATACACTGAGTGTATCTAAGGTTATATTAGAGTCTGAAGAAGTTTATCGTATTAGCACAAGAATGATGCCAAATGAGACGTCATCAGTGATGTCATCAGTGATGTCATTTGAGATGTCATCAGTGATGTCATCAGTGATGTCACTGACCATGTCATGAATGATGTAATATGTGACATCATCAGCAGTGGATTGTGGGTGCGCGATATATAGTTAGTGCAACTAACTATATATGGAATTTCAATGGTTTTGTGTGAGTAAAATAAGGTTTTCTAAATGCTAATTCCTAACTATATATGGTCTATAACCTATGGTTTTTTCAGTGAATATATATATATTTACGATATTGTTGGTATGAGATATTAAGGAGTAATAGATATTCGATATTCGATATTACCTAAAGGAAACAGATATATATATTTTAAACAATAACATAACCGGAATATAGAAAAAATAATAAATAAATGGCACACATGAGAGTGTTATATAAGAATTGGTTAACAGATGATTAGATCGACCAGGAATAAGGTTAAAGATGTAAGGCAAGCAGAGGTATGATTTCGATGGAGATCGCTATTCTAGTATGTTTCTATTTATCACGAGTCCTACATTCCTAGTGTGCCTTGGTGATAATTGTGAGGTATAGTTTTTGATGTTTAGCTGAGCATATGCATTAATCTATTTATAGCACAGATAAAGATTTCTCAATATAGGGGCTATCATATTCAATGAATGAATGATCCATATCTGGAGTTCTATTTTATTATATGATCGCTTGATCCCAAGGGATCTCAGAGTTTAATCCATTATTCACAGTATTAAGCATGAATATATGGTAAACTTCTCGCTTTTTTCTTATTTTGTCACAGCAGAGCCCTTCTGTGGATGCAATTTTTTCCAATATATACCAACGTATATCATCTGGTGAGTGTCGTTTTTCTACATAATGACTTACCAATGGTGCAGTCATTTTTTGTGTGCGAATAGCTGATCTGTGCTCAGTTAATCTAGTATTCATACACCGAGAGGTTTCCCCTACATATGCCTTTTGGCATGGGCATAAGAGCACATAAATCAAATTTTTGGTTTTACAGTTTGTCATGCCCTTATTTGCAACAGTAATTCCATTGTAGCAGAAGGAACTGCTCTCTATAGCGAGTGGGCACGACTTGCACATTCCACATTTAAAATTTCCACTAACTGGCTGTGAGTCAGTAATGCTTCGTTGGAGGAATGGTTTGTCTTGTGGCATTCGAGATTTCACTACTATATCTTTAAGATTTCTGTTTTTGCGGTAGGCAAACATTGGTTTTTGTAAAGCTTCTGTAGTTTGTTTATTAATGTTTAGTAAGTACCAATTAGAGCAGATAATTTGTCTTATCCTCTCATTGAGGACAGAATGTCTTGTTACAAACACCATATTTTGATCAGTGGTATTTGAGTTTCCTGCAAGTAAATGCTGCCTATCGTAAAACCGTGCTCGTTTGTATGCATGTCGAATAATACGATGAGGGTATCCACGGTTTTTGAATTTGGTCTTCATATCTTCAGCTTGCCGATCATAATCTGAGATTTTTGTGCAATTTCTGCGCAATCTCAGAAATTGCCCAAAGGGGATTGCATTTTTTTGAGTGAGTGGGTGGAAGCTTGTATGATGGAGAATGGTGTTGCGCGCAGTAGGTTTTATGCATAAATCTACATACAAGTGTCTGTTCTCGTGTTTAATCATGATGTCCAAAAACTCAATCTCTACATTAGTGTGGCGAGATGTAAATTGCAGGTTATTATCGCAAAGATTGAGCCATTGTGTAAATTCTAATAGGACTGGTAGATCATCATTCCAAATAAAAATGATGTCATCGATGTACCGTGACCAAAATTGGACTGTTTCAAAGAAAGGGGCTTCCTCTTTGAAGATGTACATATGTTCAAAAAATGCTACATAAATGTTAGCAATAGTGGGAGCACAAGAGGCTCCCATGCTTACTCGTTTGGATTGTTTGTAAAGGGTCCCCCGAAATTCAAAAATGTTTTCTTTGAGTATAATAGATAAACAGTCAAGAATGAATCTGCTATCACAGTCCACTTGGTAGGTTTCTATGAACCACTCCACTGCACGGAGTGCTCCTTCATATGGTATATTGGAATATAGGCTTTCCACGTCCAGGGTAACTAGCCATTGTGTTTCTGCATTGTAGGGCTTGTCTTCTAAAAGGCTAATTATTTGACTAGTATCTTTGATGTAGCCTGGTATCAATAGTATATAGGGGCGTAAAATGGCATCCAGATATTTTGAGATTGGCTCGGTGACAGAGCCAATAGTATTAACAATGGGTCTTAGCGGAGGATTTAGCGCATCTTTATGAACCTTAGGGGTTCCATAGATGCATGCTAATTTTGGCGATTCCACATTAAGATATTCAAATTCTTTGCGGCAGATGATATCATCATTATATGCTTTAGTAGTGAGACGTCCAATTTTAGATTTAATAGCACCAGTTGTATTTCTGGTTATTTTGGTGTAATATCTTGTATCACTAAGCATACTTTCAATTTTGTCAATATAATTGTCAGTATCTAGGATCGCTATACCACCACCTTTATCACAACATTTCACAGTAACTTTGATGTTGTTTTTCAGTGTATCCATAGCTAAATGTTCATCATGTGTGATATTAAAAGGTGTTTTGGGAATATATTTAGTGGCCTTTACAAAGTTGTTATATACCACTTTTTCAAATATGCCCACTTCAGGTGGTACCTGATCTAGTGTAGGAGTAAAGACTGATCTTGGAGCTAGCCCTGATTTATTGTTTTCCTGATTAGTGGTATGGTTATCTTGAAAAAAGAACTTTAATCTCACTTTACGTAGAAATGTCATAAGGTCAGTAAAAAGTTCAAATGTATTTATACCGGCATGGGGAACAAAAGATAGTCCCCTTGATAGTAGAGATATAGTAGATGGATTCAGTATACTTTTACTTAAATTAAAGATGGGAATAGTCTCTATTGCCTCCAGTATTTTGCATTCCTTGTCTCCAGGAATTGATTGGAATTCCCTTGAGGTCCCTGGAATTGCTGGGGATATGATGCTTCTGGCGGATATTGGTTGGAGCTCCCTTGAGGTCCCTGAAATTGCTGAGGATACGCAATTTGCGGTTGGTATGATATTGGCTGTTGGAAGGGTTGCTGATACTGTTGTTGATTGTAACCCTGATATCGGGGCCTCCAATTGTTTCTGTAGTTGAAGCGTCTCCCTAAAAAAGGACGTCTGTTTTGTCTTCCTGTATATCCATGACCTCTAAGATCAGGAGTGAACAGTCCATCATCACTTCCAGAGCTAGATGTATTGGAGAATGTTGTGAATTTTCTATTGGGGTTAGAATTAGTTTGATTTGGAATAGGATCGTTATTTTCATCTGTTTGTGTATAAAACCCATCTGCAAGATAGGGATATACGCGTTCTTTGCTAAAATATCGGATATCTTTTTGTAGCTTGTCTGCTTTACGTTTGATCAGATAGTCGCTATATGAATTTAGTTCTTTTTCAATTTCATCCAGTGCTTTTTTGGCATCTGATAGCGCTGGAGAGGATTTAATTCTTGATTCTAGCTCTTCTATGTCTTGAAGTAACTCTAAAATAAGTTGTTTTGCCGTCTCTACAATTAGCATCATTAGGTCTCTTGAGCAACGGTTCGCGATGCGAGACCATTTCTCTAAGAAATCTTTAATATGGGCAAATAGGCCAGGTATGTTTTTTATTTGAAGACCCTGTGGAATAATGCCAGCTTTGAGATAATGTAGCATGTATTCGCCATGAAGCTCAATACGTTTAGTTTTTTTCTTCAAAGCAAGTAGTTTGATTAATTCCGAATTATTACCCATATCATTTGTTGTTCTTTTATCGAATGAGGCCGATGATCCTACCATGGACATAAAGTCCGCATCAGTGAAACCAAAGGTTTCTAGGGATGCCATATTTTAGTATTTAATAAGATGGTATCAGCTATATTTGACAATGAATGAATCTATGACAGTGCTTTGCTATATTCTAGACTATAGTAAGTGCAATACTTACATGTGCTGCCTGAAAATACCTTGCTGTAACATTAGACAAATCCCGGGAGTTGTATACTATCAGCGTTTCACTACAGGTGAGAAATTACATCAAAGGGGCCAAGTTTTCTCATTTTCGCTATGCCGGTTTAGACATGGCACGGTGCGCTTCCCTTTTTCAATTTAGGACTTTAAATATGACTATATATCGAGGGTTAGAAACTACCAGCCCCTCGCCTTAGGAGACACATAACATCCACGGTCTCATATCTTTCTCACTCGTTGTGTTGTTCTGAACCCGCCAAGGTGCCCCTTATAACTTTAAACCTGATGTTATTATGGGCATACGCAAATATAATCGTGCTTAAATACACAATGGGAATACCAAATCGATTAAGCTATTACAATCCCCGGACCTTATGTAAATGGAAAATTATGCAACTAAATTTTAAGAAGCCCTCTTTATACTAGACGGTCCATCATATAGTGAGATACTTTTTCTTCACAAAATTATCTAAAACGGGTAGTTCACTAAACTCTCCATGTATATATCTTCATTTTTAGATATGACAAAATGAATGTCATCAGCTAAACAGATCCTTACTCCTGGAAATCAAGTTTCTATATAAAACCAGGTAAATGAAGAATTTTACTGTCTGGATCAACATTATAAAATCGTATAACAAAGACATAGATGTCGCTTAGTCTGACCACTCTTGTAAATATACTCTCACGTATATGCTTTAATTACAGATTTTGACTGGTCTTGTTTGCTGATTTTATCGTGTATCATCATTATCGTCTTTTACTATAAGCCTACAATCAAGGTATATAACCTTAAGAAAGCGTTATTTACAATTCAGACAGGCTGTATATTTATCACTACTTCGACCATCTGCTTTGAAGTAAATGTCTTCTTAAATATTCCTTACTTTTATTCTCTTTTATTCAGGCAGTTCATATCTACACTATATTGAGTGCCAAAAACACTGTATAAAACGAACAGGATCTATACTAGTGACTTCTAGTCATCATCTTTATCCATCGACTAGTTTTATGGCATCCACTTCTCCCTCAAGGTATAAGGAATTCTTTATAATTAAACAGTTTCTCCTATTTAAGTATAGGCAATATAACCTCTTGAAGACTAGGTTGTCTTAAATCACCATGTGCACATTGTAAAATCAATTTGGACGTCTAAAATTAGTACACTAATGAATACGTTACAACTCTAACTTTATAGATAACAGAGATTTTCAATAAAGATGCACCAATTACATCTGAGCTAACAACCAGGTCTGAGTTCGCCTTTATTCTGTAAGTATGAACAAAATTATTAGCAACAACCATAAGCATAGTATTGATTTGTTAAAAATAGCTACAGTGTAGATCTCTCAACAACTTGAATGCTGAAGTTAGATATTAACATATAAGTGCCTCTTTATCTGGATCGGCGGTTTGCATATGATACCAACAGTTTAGTATGACATATTGATTAAATACCCAATTAAAAATAACATACCATGACTATGCAACTATGTCATCACTGTAACATTAGTGGGTATTAAAAGTTTATTCTACATCTAGTCAGGGAATAGATTATATTTGAGGATGTCTTGAGTGTCTATGACAGTGTTTTTTCAATTATTAAATCATAGAATGTTACCTTTACATAATAGAAATTGAGACCCTAACGCAACTGTTATAGTTTCTATGACAAGGTTTTTCAAAAATTAAATCACAGAATGTTACCTGTATATATGAGAACTTGAGACCCTAACGCAACTGTTATAGTTATGAAATATGTAACCTCCTTTCTTTTCGGATATATAGACTGTTTGAAAAATTAAGAAGAGAAACAACATTCTTGAGGATATAACTATTTTAAATTTGTGCAATAGATGCATACATGAGTCAAATGTGCCAGATAAATAATGCTTCTGCCTCTGTCACATAGATGAAGTTATACTATCCAATACATGTCTTGTCCTTGCTGTTCATATGAAGACACCTAGCTGAACAAGAATGTATATATTATGTGTATATATTTAAGTCCACTGTAAATAATTTGGTTTTGTGATGTAAATATATTAAGATATGTTTTTTATAATCCATAGAGCAGTAGACGGTAACCTGAGGAAGGCTCAAGAGCCGAAACGCGCGTTGTGTGACATCTACCGCTTTGCCTTCAACAATGCATTCAGCTTTATGTCTATTGGTTTTGTCCTTTTTCTAATATGGTTTTAATTGACTATTTGTTGTATTGAAAAATAATCCTAAAAAAACAAAAACAAAAGAGAAATACACAAAAAACAATATAAAATATGTAATTTCTCCCAAAAAATTGATTGATATGTAAAATAAATACTAATAAAATCATAACAGAATTTTTCAGTGTTTGGAGATAATTTTTATACAGTTGGACTTTCTATTTTCAACCGTACATCTAGATTGTATTAATTTAAGTACAATTGGTATGTGTCACTTAGCTATAGGCTTTTCTTAACTCTGTTTGTTCCCTATGTATAGCAGGTGCTACGATTACTTATAGGGGTCCCCTTTTTTCTAATTATTTGTAAACTCATAGCCTGGTCTTTGAGGGGATGTGTTAGTTGGTACTTTACAATATCTGTATTTTAACTTTATGTGTGTTTCATAATATATATAATCTTGTGTCTAATGTTACAGCAAGGTATTTTCAGGCAGCACATGTAAGTATTGCACTAACTATAGTCTAGACTATAGCAAAGCACTGTCATAGATTCATTCATTGTCAAATATAGCTGATACCATCTTATTACCTACTAAAATATGGCATCCCTAGAAACCTTTGGTTTCACTGATGCGGACTTTATGTCCATGGTAGGATCATCGGCCTCATTCGATAAAAGAACAACAAATGATATGGGTAATAATTCGGAATTAATCAAACTACTTGCTTTGAAGAAAAAAACTAAACGTATTGAGCTTCATGGCGAATACATGCTACATTATCTCAAAGCTGGCATTATTCCACAGGGTCTTCAAATAAAAAACATACCTGGCCTATTTGCCCATATTAAAGATTTCTTAGAGAAATGGTCTCGCATCGCGAACCGTTGCTCAAGAGACCTAATGATGCTAATTGTAGAGACGGCAAAACAACTTATTTTAGAGTTACTTCAAGACATAGAAGAGCTAGAATCAAGAATTAAATCCTCTCCAGCGCTATCAGATGCCAAAAAAGCACTGGATGAAATTGAAAAAGAACTAAATTCATATAGCGACTATCTGATCAAACGTAAAGCAGACAAGCTACAAAAAGATATCCGATATTTTAGCAAAGAACGCGTATATCCCTATCTTGCAGATGGGTTTTATACACAAACAGATGAAAATAACGATCCTATTCCAAATCAAACTAATTCTAACCCCAATAGAAAATTCACAACATTCTCCAATACATCTAGCTCTGGAAGTGATGATGGACTGTTCACTCCTGATCTTAGAGGTCATGGATATACAGGAAGACAAAACAGACGTCCTTTTTTAGGGAGACGCTTCAACTACAGAAACAATTGGAGGCCCCGATATCAGGGTTACAATCAACAACAGTATCAGCAACCCTTCCAACAGCCAATATCATACCAACCGCAAATTGCGTATCCTCAGCAATTTCAGGGACCTCAAGGGAGCTCCAACCAATATCCGCCAGAAGCATCATATCCCCAGCAATTCCAGGGACCTCAAGGGAATTCCAATCAATTCCTGGAGACAAGGAATGCAAAATACTGGAGGCAATAGAGACTATTCCCATCTTTAATTTAAGTAAAAGTATACTGAATCCATCTACTATATCTCTACTATCAAGGGGACTATCTTTTGTTCCCCATGCCGGTATAAATACATTTGAACTTTTTACTGACCTTATGACATTTCTACGTAAAGTGAGATTAAAGTTCTTTTTTCAAGATAACCATACCACTAAACAGGAAAACAATAAATCAGGGCTAGCTCCAAGATCAGTCTTTACTCCTACACTAGATCAGGTACCACCTGAAGTGGGCATATTTGAAAAAGTGGTATATAACAACTTTGTAAAGGCCACTAAATATATTCCCAAAACACCTTTTAATATCACACATGATGAACATTTAGCTATGGATACACTGAAAAACAACATCAAAGTTACTGTGAAATGTTGTGATAAAGGTGGTGGGATAGCGATCCTAGATACTGACAATTATATTGACAAAATTGAAAGTATGCTTAGTGATACAAGATATTACACCAAAATAACCAGAAATACAACTGGTGCTATTAAATCTAAAATTGGACGTCTCACTACTAAAGCATATAATGATGATATCATCTGCCGCAAAGAATTTGAATATCTTAATGTGGAATCGCCAAAATTAGCATGCATCTATGGAACCCCTAAGGTTCATAAAGATGCGCTAACCTCAGCTAAGACCCATTGTTAATACTATTGGCTCTGTCACCGAGCCAATCTCAAAATATCTGGATGCCATTTTACGCCCCTATATACTATTTATACCAGGCTACATCAAAGATACTAGTCAAATAATTAGCCTTTTAGAAGACAAGCCCTACAATGCAGAAACACAATGGCTAGTTACCCTGGACGTGGAAAGCCTATATTCCAATATACCATATGAAGGAGCACTCCGTGCAGTGGAGTGGTTCATAGAAACCTACCACTTGGACTGTGATAGCAGATTCATTCTTGACTGTTTATCTATTATACTCAAAGAAAACATTTTTGAATTTCGGGGGACCCTTTACAAACAATCCAAAGGAGTAAGCATGGGAGCCTCTTGTGCTCCCACTATTGCTAACATTTATGTAGCATTTTTTGAACATATGTACATCTTCAAAGAGGAAGCCCCTTTCTTTGAAACAGTCCAATTTTGGTCACGGTACATCGATGACATCATTTTTATTTGGAATGATGATCTACCAGTCCTATTAGAATTTACACAATGGCTCAATCTTTGCGATAATAACCTGCAATTTACATCTCGCCACAGTAATGTAGAGATTGAGTTTTTGGACATCATGATTAAACACGAGAACAGACACTTGTATGTAGATTTATACATAAAACCTACTGCGCGCAACACCATTCTCCATCATACAAGCTTCCACCCACTCACTCAAAAAAATGCAATCCCCTTTGGGCAATTTCTGAGATTGCGCAGAAATTGCACAAAAATCTCAGATTATGATCGGCAAGCTGAAGATATGAAGACCAAATTCAAAAACCGTGGATACCCTCATCGTATTATTCGACATGCATACAAACGAGCACGGTTTTACGATAGGCAGCATTTACTTGCAGGAAACTCAAATACCACTGATCAAAATATGGTGTTTGTAACAAGACATTCTGTCCTCAATGAGAGGATAAGACAAATTATCTGCTTTAATTGGTACTTACTAAACATTAATAAACAAACTACAGAAGCTTTACAAAAACCAATGTTTGCCTACCGCAAAAACAGAAATCTTAAAGATATAGTAGTGAAATCTCGAATGCCACAAGACAAACCATTCCTCCAACGAAGCATTACTGACTCACAGCCAGTTAGTGGAAATTTTAAATGTGGAATGTGCAAGTCGTGCCCACTCGCTATAGAGAGCAGTTCCTTCTGCTACAATGGAATTACTGTTGCAAATAAGGGCATGACAAACTGTAAAACCAAAAATTTGATTTATGTGCTCTTATGCCCATGCCAAAAGGCATATGTAGGGGAAACCTCTCGGTGTATGAATACTAGATTAACTGAGCACAGATCAGCTATTCGCACACAAAAAATGACTGCACCATTGGTAAGTCATTATGTAGAAAAACGACACTCACCAGATGATATACGTTGGTATATATTGGAAAAAATTGCATCCACAGCAGGGCTCTGCTGTGACAAAATAAGAAAAAAGCGAGAAGTTTACCATATATTCATGCTTAATACTGTGAATAATGGATTAAACTCTGAGATCCCTTGGGATCAAGCGATCATATAATAAAATAGAACTCCAGATATGGATCATTCATTCATTGAATATGATAGCCCCTATATTGAGAAATCTTTATCTGTGCTATAAATAGATTAATGCATATGCTCAGCTAAACATCAAAAACTATACCTCACAATTATCATCAAGGCACACTAGGAATGTATGACTCGTGATAAATAGAAACATACTAGAATAGCGATCTCCATCGAAATCATACCTCTGCTTGCCTTACATCTTTAACCTTATTCCTGGTCGATCTAATCATCTGTTAACCAATTCTTATATAACACTCTCATGTGTGCCATTTATTTATTATTTTTTCTATATTCCGGTTATGTTATTGTTTAAAATATATATATCTGTTTCCTTTAGGTAATATCGAATATCGAATATCTATTACTCCTTAATATCTCATACCAACAATATCGTAAATATATATATATACATTTTTCATTTTTCATTTTTTATTTATTCACTTTCTTCATCTTTCCCACTCTTAGAAATTTTAACTTAAATTTCACTCTCGTTTTTTTATCTATTTTCAACCTGTGGTCATATATAGTTTTAACAGTTATATCTCTAAATATCAGCGAAGTGCGTCTACCATTTCTGCTACCTCGGGTCATGTTAACTCTTTAGAGTCCTATGTCTATTTCCATCTCCAGATACTAGTGAAGTGCATCTACCATTTCTCCAACTTAGTTTTAGTCCTATCTTTATATCCATCTGTTTATGCCCTTCAATTGAAGCCAGCTGGACTATATAAAGCAGCCAACTCCGATGAAGCGGCTGTTAACTTTGAGCGATCTAACGAACAGACGGCCGATTCGTGCAACTACCGGGAGTTGGCGGAAGCCATCGCCGGCCCGGAGGATGCGGATTAACCGCTGCGGACAGAAAAAAGACCCCCCGCCAGATTAGGATGGCTGGGGGATCTTTTTTCCGTCTGCCGCTTTTCCGCCGCGGTCGCCTCCCGTCCGTGGCGGAAAAGCACTAACATGGCTGGCGGTGTCTATCAGACACCGCCAGCCATATTAGGATGTCAGCGGTGCTATGCCTTTACACGGCGGCATTTCCGCCGTGTAAAGGCATACGGACTTGTCTTTGGGGGCCCGTTGCGGGCCCCCAGGGGTGAAAGGGGGGTGGGGGCTGCACATGGGGGTACCTATGGTACCCCCCTGCCTTTGCATGCACGAAGCGGCAGGCACCATGTGGTGCCTGCAGCTTCGTGCAGGCAAAGGAAAACAAGTGTTTTTGACATTGCGGCGTGTGCTGCTTGAAGCAGCACCCGCCGCAATGTTAAATATATAGGATGTGACCGCCAGGGTGGTGGTCACATCCTAATTGGCACGGAGGCATCGCTGCTGCCCCTGCGGACGGTCCCTCCTCTTCTGGGGTGGCGGATGGACGAGAGTCAGTCCGCCATCCTAATGAGACCCTTTGTTTCCATTCACCCTGAAAAACCTCTGAAAAATTACTTTTGTTAATTAATCTTTTCCACTTACTTTTGGCCTTCATTAAATGGATTGTCATATCTAATGATCAAATTCTATTAATTACTAAAATATAAAGTCTTTTTTTTCAATTCAAAAGCTTTCTGAACTACATTTTCAATATATTTTTTTTGTAAAAAGCTCTTTTTCTTTTACAATTCTTTACAATCATAGTCAAATTTAATACAACTCGATTATAGTACATCTTCTTCCTTATCTCAGTGTATACATTTTTCCTCCTTGTATTACACTCATTTTTTTCAGAACATAATATTACACGGTTCTTGTCTTTTCTCTTGCTTGCAGAAACACTGATCTTTTTTTTCTTTGTACACACTACTCATACTGTTTACCAATCTTCGTATAAAACTTTTAGTTTTCTTACCAGGACATTTTTGCGTCTTATTAATACATTTTTCTTGAGGTAAATCTTGTAGATGACTTCTCTTTAAATAACTTGCTTTCTTTCGTTGTTTTGTCTTCTAGGCATGATTACTTTTTTTTTGTATTGATGAAAAGAATCTAGTATCTAGTATAAAAATTATATATCACTTTTGAAAAATAAATGTATAAAACACACTATTATATTACTCTTAAGAAGAGAGCAGAGATTAGACTACACTAAAACGTTTAAGAGACAGAACACAGGCCATGTATATGAGCACTACATTACAGTGCAGAAACCTGACTAATTTTCTAAATACATTTCCAATATGCAGCATTAGTTTTTTGCCAGCATTACATCCAAAAATTGAGACACAATACCAGAAGAAAGAGGCCCAAGGTGCTTGTAAAACTGCCCAAGAGGGTATGCAGCACTCTATCTATATTGAGTGGGGAATTAAGAGGGCAGAGGAGGGAGTATAAAAAGAAGGGAGAACATTAGGGGACAGGAATGACCATAAAGATAGGGGGAGACTGAGAACACAGGATGCAGTTTGAAAACAAACAGCACTATCAATAAAGACAAGTGAAAATAAGGAAAGAGTGGAAATATCAGAAAAGAGAGGACAGTATAAGCAGAGAGAGGTAGACTGTGAGGAGAGACGGGAGATTATAAAAAAGGTGCAAATATAATTCTTTCATTTACAGAGACACTAAGTGTGATCCTGGACAAAAATTTTAAAACCATACATTTTTCCAAAACACATTTACCACACTAAAACGTTTAAGAGACAGAACTCAGCCCATGTATATGAGCACTACATTACAGTGCAGAAACCTGACTCATTTTCCAAATACATTTCCAATATGCAGCATTAGTTTTTTGCCAGCATTACATCCAAAAATTGAGACACAATACAAGAAAAAAGAGGCCCAAGGTGCTTGTAAATCTGCCGAAGAGTGTATGCAGCTCTATATCTATATTGAGTGGGGCATTGCTAAGAGGAGGTATGATAAAACAGAGAGATTTAAGAGGGCAGAGGAGGGAGTATAAAAAGAAGGGGGAACATTAGGGGACAGGAAAGACTATAACGACAGAGGGAGACTAAGAACACAGGATGCAGTTTGAAAACAAACAGCACTATCAAGAAAGACAAGTGAAAATAAAGAAAGAGTGGAAATATCAGAAAAGAGAGGACAGTATAAGCAGAGAGAGGTAGACTGTGAGGAGAGACAGGGGACATTATAGAAAAAGGTGCAAATATTATTCTTTCATTTACACAGACACTCAGTGTGATCCTGGACAAAAATTTTAAAACCATACATTTTTCCAAAACACATTTACCACATGTTAGAAATGGGGATCTCTAGTTGGCAGGGGTAGGTACTACTGTCCAAATAGGGACCCTTGCTTCTAGTCAGGGTAAAAAGGAAACCCTCCGAGATAACCCCTGCTCACCCTCTAGGTAGCTTGGCACGAGCAGTCTAGGCTAACCAGAGGCAATGTGTAAAGTATTTGTACCAACACTCACAGTAACACAGTGAAAACACCACAAACTGGCTCCACAACAGTTTGGAAAAATAAAGGTATTTAACATAACTACACAAGACCAAAATGACCAAAAGCCAACATACACAGTTCAAGAATATGGTTTCAAAAGAGTTACTAAGGTTGCGATAAACATTCTTCAGGTTGCGATAAAATTCTGTAGGTTGCGATAAAATAATCCACAGTTACGCGAAAAGTTCACAGTTGCGTAACGTTTAGCTCACAGTACCTTTAGTTGCGACAAAGTTCCAAAAGCAGAAGCTGGTGTGGTGGAAAACAAGCAATGCCTTGCTCCTGAGACCCTGGGGAGGCGTTTGCGACAGCCCCGCTGCAGCAGCAGGCGTGTTGCGACGAATCCGGTCTGTATGGGGAGGAAGGCCACTTGTATGGATTCCAGTTCGTAGGTTCTGTAGGAAGTTTGTTCTCGCAAAGGCACGATGCGACGATTTTTGGAGGTGCGGTGATCTCAGTAGCGACGATGCGCAGACCAGGGGTGATCTTCTCTCTCGCAGCTCCTCGATGCGTTGGCTTCGGCGATGACTCTTGCGGTGACGTGATGCAGTCCGCAAGCAGGCGGTGTGGTGATCTCACCCAGCGACAACAGGCTCTGCGACGGCACTTGCTGCGATGTTAGGCTTCCCGCATCGATCGGGTGCATCCCGCAAATGAAGGATGCAACGGCTCTGACAGCGGCAACAGGCGCTGCGACGATCTCGACCTTCGTATCGGCGGGAATCTTCTTGCACTGTCGGGGATGCGCTTTGCAGCGAGCAATGCGATAACTTTTCTTTAGCAAAGTCTCTCAAGCTTAGTTTCCAGTTTCCTAACACAGGTACAACTTCCAGAGGCACTACACATGGGCCAAGCACTCCAGGAAGGACAGAACTCTCTCAGTAGAGCTCAGGGGAAGCTGGGGGTGAAGTCCTTTTGTTCCTGGGACTTCAGAACAGGGAGCCAGCTCTTCTCAGGTCCTTGGAGATTCCTTCAAGCAACGGGACACAGCACAAAGCAAAGTCCTTCCCCTCTCCTTGGCAGCAAAGCAACAGCAGGGCAATCCAGCAGAGCAACAGCTGGACAATCTTCCTTCTTCAGATTCAGCTTCCTCCTTGGCAGAGGGTCCTTCTTGATTCCAGGATGATCTGATTTCCTGTTGTCAGGGGTCCTGTAGTTATACCCCAAAAAATCTTTGATCCCTTTGTGCAGGACCAGTTCTGGGTGTTTCTTGAGCACTTTGTTTTCCTGGCTTCTCCTTTCCTTTCAGAGTGAGGGGCAGGGTCGTTAGCCGCCCAGCAGGAGGTGGAGCCAGCGGATCACTGACAGAATATCGACAGTCAAAATATCGACAGTCAAAATATTGAGGTAAAAATATAGAATGCCAGAATATCGACTTCCTATCTACAAACAGGTAAGTAAAAAAATATCGACTCCAAAATATCGATATGAAAAAATATTGACAGTCAAAATATCGATTTTTTAAAATATCTTAAAAGTAATTTTAAAGTACTATAATAATAAATATAACTAATTTAAACATACTTAAAATACTTAAATAAACGTAAAATTAATAAATAATTATTGTAACTTAATTTTTTTTTTAACATATATATATATATATATATATTCGATACTCCGCAGTTTTCGCCCCGCTCCAGAATAACTAGCCAAGGCACACCAGAAAAACTCACGGACACGGACCACAGAAGCCTTTTCTTCAATTTATTTCAGTGCGGTATGTCAAAGACGTTTCGGCTCCACGAGCCTTGTTCACCTGACAACGTTTAATGTGCGGGTGCAACCTTTTAAAGTGCCAGTAACAATACAATGATGTCACGTGTTAAAAAAATGTGTGTGTATGTAACAAGGACATAGAAAACATACTATCAAATGGTTCTCGCAATCTTCATGCTTTTGGCATTCCATTAAAATATAATAGTATAATACCACTTTATAAAAGTACAATACTTAAATGGGAGTTTATATAACACGGTATATTCTGTTGGTATCACATTCAATAAGCGAATGAACCTAGGTTGCCAATACCAAACATTTTGTACTCATGAATCAAATACGGATTAATCACAACATGGCAATATTTACAATAAAGTGCAAATGCATAAATCGGCAAAGCGGGTCATATTAATGCACCCAATTCACAGTGCAAATTACGCAAAAAATGTGCAAACAAGCAATTTAAATGTGCAAATAACGCTACAATGTGCAAAACTGCAGCTTCTCGCCATGCTGTGCAATCCGACAAATATATGAACATGATACCAATTCACTAATATTTCTGGAGGGAAAAGGTTATTTTAAGTGGCATGTTTCTAGGCAATCCGACCTCATTATATCAGAGGATATTCAAAGAAAAATGAAAGGAGGAGACTGTTTAAGTGTTCTACCTCCTGTGATCCTATGATACCATGCCTGCCCTCCACATCAACTTTGCGAGCAGTTTCAAAATCGTCCTTGTTATGCACCAGGCGTGCAAAATATTTGGTAATAGTGATATTGGGCTGACTAGGTTCAAGAACCCAGCACAGTCCAAAAAATATTAAATACACCAAACAAGTGATCAAAATCAACTACCTTACACCAACAGAAAACAGCACATTCCATAATGAACAGACCTTGTCAATGTTCATATAAATTTCTTGAAACAACATTAAAGTATGATAGTTTGTTTTACAGTAAAGGGTCCCCAGCCGGATGACCAATCATATCTTTAGGGTAAACACGTGTACAGGTCTTCTGTGACATTAAGACCGAATGGTGACTTAGTGTTAAGCAACAGGATGTACTTGGTTTCCAATCTTCTCAATTTAGAATCTCTGTCTCCCCCTCTTTTGCTATATGGAATGGAGTCAATTACCCAATATTTAAGGCCACTATTGTTGCTCTGGTGGCATTCTCTGAAGTGACGGGCCACCGGGTAGGTATTGTCCCCATGGGTAATGGCTCTAAGGTGCTGGAGAACACGTAAGTGGACAGCATTCTTTGTGCTGCCCACATATCTGAGATGACAAGGGCACTCCAAAATATATACAGCATATTCGGTCTTGCATGTTAGTATCTGAGATATGCTGTGTGCCTTATCAGTAAAACCATCCTTATAGGTTCGGGTGTTCTGACCATGGATGCAGGCCTTACAAATCCTACACTTGTAAAAACCCCTATTCTCTTGGCACCACGTCGATTTTGCAAATGGTTCTGGATTAGTGACTACCAATTGATCTCTTAATGAGGGTGCTCGACTGAACGTAAGGGAGACCTGATTGGGAAGATCCTTGCCAATAATGGAGTCGTGCGTGACCAAAGGCCAATGCTTGTTGAGTATCTTTCGTATCTGTTGATGTTGTCTATTATACCCAGTGATAACTCGAAAACAGTTTTCCACCCCTGGGGCATGTGCTGATAACTTGGCAGACTGTCTACTGCTGGCCCGGGTGAGGAGCTCGTCACGGGAGGGTACCATGGACTTGTCTTTTGCTTTTTGTAGCGCCTGGTTCGAATAACCGCGCTCCAAAAATCGCGCAATGCATTGATCTTGTGCAATTTTCAGGTCCATGGGATTGCTGCAAATGCGTTTCAATCGCAGCATCTCACCATATGGGATACTGGATATCAGGTGAGAAGGGTGTGCACTGGCTGCGTGCAGGATACTATTGCCCGCAGTTGATTTACGGAAGAGCCTGGACTCTAGATGGTTCCCTCTGATATAGAGTTCAGTGTCAAGAAAGGTGACACTTTCCTGACTAAGTATTGCCGTAAATTTGAGGTTAAGTTCATTGTTATTAATTTCCTCTATAAATTTGAGTGCCCCTTCATTGCTGCCACGCCATATTACCAAAAGGTCGTCGATAAAACGAAACCACGCAACCAAATTGTTGCGGATAATGTGGCGATATTCGTGGCCAAGGACCAGTTCCTCCCAAGCTCCCATGTGGAGACACGCGAAGCTTGGGGAGAAACTGGCCCCCATAGCTACGCCCTGTAACTGGCGGTACAATTGGTGATTAAAAAGAAACACATTATTGTTAAGCACAAATCTCAACATGTCAAGCAACATTGCATTATGGTCAGAAAATTCAGGTCCTCTTCTAGAGAGGTAATGGTCAACAGCTCTGATGCCATCCTCATGCATAATGCTGGTGTAGAGCGAGGATACATCTAAGGCGATTAGCCAATCGCCTGTGACCCATTCAACATCCCTGATTTTTAGTAAAAAGTCACCAGTATCCTGAACATAGGATCCAAGTTGTTGTACGTAACCCTGTAAGAAATGGTCAATAAATACAGATGTATGTTCCAATAGGCCTCCCCTACCAGAAATGATGGGCCTGCCAGGTGGATGGACAGGGTCCTTGTGTATCTTAGGAATAAAATACAACACTGGTGTCACAGGATTATCAGTTTTTAAGTATTTGTATTCAGATTCAGACAGTAAACCTAATGACTTCCACCTAGACAGCTTACGGTGGTAATCCAATTTCATAGTTGTTACTGAGTTACTTTGTATGCGCTCATAACACTTCCGGTCATTCAATTGGGCATAAGCTTCTTTGTCATATTCACCTTTAGTCATTAAAACAACATTACCTCCTTTATCGCTATTTCTAACAATAAGATCTTTTTCTTTTGTTAGTTTGGTGGTAAGCGCGATATATTGTTGCAGTCTGCTGTCAAATCTTCTTCTTTTGGTTTTTCCTATGCGTGTTTGTAATTCCTTCAGATCAGCTACCACATTTTCATGGAAAATGTCCAAATTGTCTCTTGGCAAGATTGGGCAAAACACCGATGCGGGTTTAAACTTAGTACTAGACGAAGATCTATTTCCATGTTCGTCAAAATCCTCTGAATTTGCTACCCCTAAGTTGGTGGAATCATATCCCGCTCCTTCTGTTAGCCACAATTCCGTTATAATTTTGGTGCCTTGTGAAGCATTTGTAATCTCACTCTGCTGTTCTGATGTCTGTGATCGGATATTTTTTGTTTTTTCTTTTAAGGCAAAGAACTTGCGAAGTTTAAGCTTTCTCACTGCCTTATATACGTCACATCTGGTCATTGGGTAATCAAAGTCACATGGTGCAGCATAAGTTAATCCTAGTTGTAAGATTTCTTCCTCCTTATTGGAAAGAACTAACGAAGTCAGATTAACTATGGTTTTGTTGGTGGTTGTATTTATTGTTGAGGGGCTACAGATCCCTGACCCCTTCCACCTCTTTTCCATTTCCTTTGATATCCTCCTCTTTGACGCCCACCGCCTCTGGCGCCTCTGGTAGTTGCGATATTTTCTCCTCTCCCGGCCCGTGAATGAGATCTCAAGGTTTTTAGTCTCTCTTGGCACAAAAAATCGATTTCCTGGCCTGGAGTTGGTCTGGAGGTACCAGTTGCCTGTTCCAATCTGTGACGTTCTGAATCAGATTCGGTATCAGGGTCAGAACTAATTGTCGTGAGTGAGGATTCACTGAGTGTGGCATTTTCCATCTGAAATTTATGATTTTTTGTTTTAGATATGGTTTTAGCTGTGCCCTTTCGCGCATCCTCATATTTACGCGCAAACGTAAAGATCTGGCCCATCTCATAGTCGTTGCGGTCACGCTGAAATTTGTAAGCTTTTCTATCCACGATCTTTACTTCTTCTTTCCTAAGGCGTTCGTTCATAGCCTTCAGTAATTTATCGCGCTCCTCGTCCTCACCTAACGCAGAGATCTCATCATGTATTGCGGCTATTTCACCCAGCAATACCGCTCTGTCAATATCTGCATATTTGACCAGGACCTGTACCTGCCGTCGTGAGGCATCGAGATTAATTTCAGCCCATTCTTTCATGAGGTTGGGGTTGGGCTCATCATAAGTAGGCGCCGTCAGAATCCGCAATCCACGCGGTATGCGGTTTACCTCCAAGTACCGCTGCAGGGACTTAGACTCCCACCACTTAGCTTGTTCTTGGCGGGACTTTTTTTCTAATACTTTAAATAAGTTCTTGATTTTGGATGTGGTTCCACTGTTGGTGTCAGTAGTAGCCCTCCCCCGGATGTCTGCAGGGAGGGGAACATCATCGGAAAACGTAGTAGCTGCCAAAGTTTCCCGGTCCCGAACATTGTCAGTTGACATTTTTCCGCAATACTGATCCTCCTTTGATTATAAGCGGCTCCTAAGCTTCCTGGTATAAATCACACAGGGGTTAAAGGACTCCGCTTGTTGACTTCTACCACTCGCAAAACTATAACCGGTCTCCCAGAGAAGCTTACTTGGTTTCGGTGCTGCTTTCTTCACCGGACTTCAATCTTCGCCGGCTCACCACTCGAGCCCGAGTTGCGATGCACACACCAAGCTAATCCGCTCGTCACTGGGTTACTTCTTCCGGTCAGTAAGGGTCAGGCGTCCTACTCCTTCCGGAGTTACAGCAAAACTCCCCGAACACGTCCGAGAGGCAAATTTGATTTGATCGCCGACCAAAGGTTGAGTGGGGTCCCGTGTGGAGCCGGTTCAAATCCAACACGGCTATAAATTCGATACTCCGCAGTTTTCGCCCCGCTCCAGAATAACTAGCCAAGGCACACCAGAAAAACTCACGGACACGGACCACAGAAGCCTTTTCTTCAATTTATTTCAGTGCGGTATGTCAAAGACGTTTCGGCTCCACGAGCCTTGTTCACCTGACAACGTTTAATGTGCGGGTGCAACCTTTTAAAGTGCCAGTAACAATACAATGATGTCACGTGTTAAAAAAATGTGTGTGTATGTAACAAGGACATAGAAAACATACTATCAAATGGTTCTCGCAATCTTCATGCTTTTGGCATTCCATTAAAATATAATAGTATAATACCACTTTATAAAAGTACAATACTTAAATGGGAGTTTATATAACACGGTATATTCTGTTGGTATCACATTCAATAAGCGAATGAACCTAGGTTGCCAATACCAAACATTTTGTACTCATGAATCAAATACGGATTAATCACAACATGGCAATATTTACAATAAAGTGCAAATGCATAAATCGGCAAAGCGGGTCATATTAATGCACCCAATTCACAGTGCAAATTACGCAAAAAATGTGCAAACAAGCAATTTAAATGTGCAAATAACGCTACAATGTGCAAAACTGCAGCTTCTCGCCATGCTGTGCAATCCGACAAATATATGAACATGATACCAATTCACTAATATTTCTGGAGGGAAAAGGTTATTTTAAGTGGCATGTTTCTAGGCAATCCGACCTCATTATATCAGAGGATATTCAAAGAAAAATGAAAGGAGGAGACTGTTTAAGTGTTCTACCTCCTGTGATCCTATGATACCATGCCTGCCCTCCACATCAACTTTGCGAGCAGTTTCAAAATCGTCCTTGTTATGCACCAGGCGTGCAAAATATTTGGTAATAGTGATATTGGGCTGACTAGGTTCAAGAACCCAGCACAGTCCAAAAAATATTAAATACACCAAACAAGTGATCAAAATCAACTACCTTACACCAACAGAAAACAGCACATTCCATAATGAACAGACCTTGTCAATGTTCATATAAATTTCTTGAAACAACATTAAAGTATGATAGTTTGTTTTACAGTAAAGGGTCCCCAGCCGGATGACCAATCATATCTTTAGGGTAAACACGTGTACAGGTCTTCTGTGACATTAAGACCGAATGGTGACTTAGTGTTAAGCAACAGGATGTACTTGGTTTCCAATCTTCTCAATTTAGAATCTCTGTCTCCCCCTCTTTTGCTATATGGAATGGAGTCAATTACCCAATATTTAAGGCCACTATTGTTGCTCTGGTGGCATTCTCTGAAGTGACGGGCCACCGGGTAGGTATTGTCCCCATGGGTAATGGCTCTAAGGTGCTGGAGAACACGTAAGTGGACAGCATTCTTTGTGCTGCCCACATATCTGAGATGACAAGGGCACTCCAAAATATATACAGCATATTCGGTCTTGCATGTTAGTATCTGAGATATGCTGTGTGCCTTATCAGTAAAACCATCCTTATAGGTTCGGGTGTTCTGACCATGGATGCAGGCCTTACAAATCCTACACTTGTAAAAACCCCTATTCTCTTGGCACCACGTCGATTTTGCAAATGGTTCTGGATTAGTGACTACCAATTGATCTCTTAATGAGGGTGCTCGACTGAACGTAAGGGAGACCTGATTGGGAAGATCCTTGCCAATAATGGAGTCGTGCGTGACCAGAGGCCAATGCTTGTTGAGTATCTTTCGTATCTGTTGATGTTGTCTATTATACCCAGTGATAACTCGAAAACAGTTTTCCACCCCTGGGGCATGTGCTGATAACTTGGCAGACTGTCTACTGCTGGCCCGGGTGAGGAGCTCGTCACGGGAGGGTACCATGGACTTGTCTTTTGCTTTTTGTAGCGCCTGGTTCGAATAACCGCGCTCCAAAAATCGCGCAATGCATTGATCTTGTGCAATTTTCAGGTCCATGGGATTGCTGCAAATGCGTTTCAATCGCAGCATCTCACCATATGGGATACTGGATATCAGGTGAGAAGGGTGTGCACTGGCTGCGTGCAGGATACTATTGCCCGCAGTTGATTTACGGAAGAGCCTGGACTCTAGATGGTTCCCTCTGATATAGAGTTCAGTGTCAAGAAAGGTGACACTTTCCTGACTAAGTATTGCCGTAAATTTGAGGTTAAGTTCATTGTTATTAATTTCCTCTATAAATTTGAGTGCAAAACATATACAATATTTTTTCTGTAGGATAGCGAGAGGTTTACATTTACTATTCCAACTCCAGTGAGTGCAACAGTAGAGAAAGCGTTGGATAGCGTAGGGGTAGCGTAGGGGTAAAAATTACTATTCCCACTCCAGAGAGTGCAATAGTAGGGAAAGCATTGGATAGCGTAGGGGTAAAAATTACTATTCCCACTCCAGAGAGTGCAACAGTAAGGAAAGCGTTGGACAGCATAGGGGTACATTTTAATATCCCCACTCTAGTGAAAATAAATTAATCTAAGTCACATAATTATAAATTAATCAATTAATACATTTTAATTACCAATTAATAATTAATTAATTACCAATTACAAATTAATTAACAATGTATTTAAAATAAATACCAATTCATTAATTATCATGTTTAATTAATTTTATTAAATTACTTCCCACCCTATTCCCACCCTATTCCCCTATAAACCCACAACCCACTGCTACAAATACAATATTATTATTCACATAATTATTAATTAATCATCAACAATCAATTTATTACCAATTAAAAATTCATTGACAATGTATTCAAAATAAATACCAATCAATTATTAATTAACATATTTAATTAATTAAAATTAAATTACTACCCACCCTATTCCACTATAAAGCCACAACCCACTACAGAAAATAAAATAATATTATGCACATAATTGTCAATTAAACAATTAATTAAAATTAATTATCAATTAAGAATTAATTATTTATCAATTAAAAATTAATTAACAATTAATTCAAAATAAATACCAATTAATTAATTAACATATTTAATTAATTATAATTAAATTACTTCCCACCCTATTCACTATAAACCCACAACCTGCTACAGAAAATAAATTACTAAAATAAAAATATTTATCAATTAATCAATTAAAATTAATTACCAATTATATTTTAATTAATTACCAATTATTAATTAATTAACAATTAATTCCAAATAAATACCAATTAAATAATTAACATATTTAATTAATTATAATTAAATTACTTCCCACCCTATTCCCCTATAAACCCACAACCCGCTACAGAAAATAAATTACTAAAATTAAAATATTGATCAATTAATCAATAAAAATTAATTACCAAAAATATTTTAATTAATTACCAATTAATAATTAATTAACAATTAATTCTAAATAAATTAACATATTTAATTAATTATAATTAAATTACTTCCCACCCTATTCCCCTATAAACCCACAACCCGCTACAGAATTATATTACACAAAAAAATAATAATAATAACTTACCTAAAATTCGATATTTTTGTTGTCTATATTATGTCTATTCGATATTATGTCCATTCTATATTTTTGATTCGATATTATGTCCATTTTATTCAATATTAAAATTTTCAAGTCGATATTTTGGTAGTCTATATTATGTCTAGTCGATATTATGTCCATTCTATATTTTTTACTCGATATTATGTCTACTCGATAATAAAAACTCGATATTTTGACTCTATACCGGAGCCAGCATTGTGGAAGGCAGGCACAGCCCTATTCAGGCCCAGGTGCTATCTCCTCCCACCACTTAAGTTGCAAATGCAGTCATTCAGCCTAGGTCTGACTTAGCCAGCCTCCTGGGGAATCCCCAGCCCCTGTCACTCTCAAACCAGACAGTCAATACAAAAACAGGCCAAGGCACACAGAAGGGTCAGACAAGAGAAGAGCAACTTTCTAAAAGTGCTGTTCTCAAACACAGGATTTAAAAACAACCTTTCCCAAAAGGTGTGTTATTAAATTCTGAGTTCAGGGATACTAGACTCTTATGTCCTATCATGTTCCTATGGGAAGAAATGCTGGTAGCCACTTTAGCCAGCATCCCCCATGTTAATCTATGGAGCAAGATAGCCTTCCAATAGTGAAAAACTAAAATGACAGTAATTCACTACCAGAGCATGTCACCTGCACCAGTACATGCTCAACCTTTCACATGCACTGCACCCTGCCCAGGGGGGTACCTAGGGCCTTCCGTAGGGGTGACCAATGTGCACTAAAAGGGAAGGGTTAGGCCTGGTCAGTAGGGACACTGACCAGAAGGACACGGCAGTTCACCGACTGCACACAGGCACTGCAGTGGCAGGCCTGAGACACCATTTTAGGGCTACTCATGTGGGTGGCACAATCAGTGCTGCAGGCCCACTAGTATCATTTGTCATCACCAGCCCTGGCACTCTTGCTGCACTTTCCTGGGGACTTGTTGGTAATACAAATATGCCAATCATGGATAACCAATTACAATACAATTTACACAGAGAGCCTATGCACTTTAGCACTGATCAGCAGTGGTGAAGTGCGCAGAGTCTTATTGCCAACAGCCACGGTTCAGGAAAAAGAAGGGAGGAAGAAGCAGAAAGTTTGAGGATGACCCTGCAAGAAGGGCCAGTTCCAACACCACACTAAAACGTTCGAGACAGAACACAGCCCATGTATATGAGCACTACATTACAGTGCAGAAACCTGACTCATTTTCAAAATACATTTCCAATATGCGGCATTAGTTTTTTGCCAGCATTACATCCAAAAATTGAGACACAATACAAGAAGAAAGAGGACCAAGGTGCTTGTAAATCTGCCCAAGAGTGTATGCAGCACTCTATATTGAGTGGGGCATTGCTAAGAGGAGGTATGATAAAACAGAGAGAATTAAGAGGGCAGAGGAGGGAGTATAAAAAGAAGGGGGAACATTAGGGGACAGGAAAGAGCATGACGACAGAGGGGGACTAAGAACCCAGGAGGCAGTTTGAAAACAAACAGCACTATCAAGAAAGACAAGTGAAAATAAGGAAAGAGTGGAAATATCAGAAAAGAGAGGACAGTATAAGCAGAGAGAGGTAGACTGTGAGGAGAGACAGGGGCGATTATAGAAAAAGGTGCAAATAAAATTCTTTCATTTAGACAGACACTCAGTGTGATCCTGGACAAAAAGTTTAAAACCATACATTTTTCCAAAACACATTTACCACACTAAAACGTTTAAGAGACACAACTCAGCCCATGTAGGAGCACGGCATTACAGTGCAGAAACCTGACTCATTTTCAAAATACATTTCCAATATGCAGCATTAGTTTTTTTGCCAGCATTACATCCAAAAATTGAGACTCAATACAAGAACAAAAATACCCAAGGTGCTTGTAAGTTTACCCAAGAGTGTATGCAGCACTCTATCTATATTGAGTGGGGCATTGCCAAGAGGAGGTATGATAACACATAGAGAATTAAGAGGGCAGAGGAGGGAGTATAAAAAGAAGGGGAAACACTAGGGGACAGGAAAGACCATGACTACAGAGGGAGACTAAGAACACAGGAGGCAGTTTGAAAAGAAACAGCACTATCAAGAAAGACAAGTGAAAATAAGGAAATATGGAAATATCAGAAAAGAGAGGACAGTATAAGCAGAGAGAGGTAGACTGTGAGGAGAGACAGGGGAGATTATAGAAAAAGGTGCAAATATAATTCTTTCATTTACACTGACACTCAGTGTGATCCTGGACAAAAAATGTAATACCATACATTTTTCCAAAACACATTTACCACACTAAAACGTTTAAGAGACAGAACACAGCCCATGTATATGAACACTACATTACAGTGCAGAAACCTGACTCATTTTCTAAATACATTTACAATATACAGCATTACTTTTTTGCCAGTATTACATCCAAACATGAGGCACAATATCAGAAGAAAGAGGACAGTATAAGCAGAGAGAGGTAGACTGTGAGGAGAGACAGGTGAGATTATAGAAAAAGGTGCAAATGTAATTCTTTCATTTACACAAGACTTTATGCAGCAGTCTATGTATACACTAAGGCATTATATAAGTGACTGCACATATTCTACATTTTTTAGTACTGCACTTTATTCCACATAGCTGACTAACTAAACACATTAACTTACCAAATGATTTTACCTCAATAGTTATCCAAAAGCAGACAAACTCAGAATATGATTATACACATTTTACAAGGATAAACACATTAATCTAACTAAAAATAAACTGCACCACATACAATCCCTTTGAAGTCATCAACTTACCTTTCAAATTGTTTGGAAGATTAAGAAGAATGCCACTCATACAGCAGAAAGTCTCACACAGAATCACTCCGCCTTAGTGCTTGCAGCAAGAACCAACAAATGGCACATTTTCCCTCTCAATTTACACAGATATACACATTATTAACAAATCAAATTCCGTCACACAATAATTCAAAACCAAACACACATTTCTATTGGTTCAAAAATTCAAACCTTTCCAAGTGACATAACTTTCCACCCTACCCCCAACAGATATTGCAAAAGTCAACTGTCAACAGAGGTCAAATGTTCAGCACACTGTAAAACACTGCTCCTCAAAAACATTAGACTATGGTTTAGTATTTACTTACAAGTATTAATAAACAGAAAGGTTTCATTACAACCAACCAACACATAAACATATAAAATTGAAACATATCTGTAAAATGTATTTTTGTAAATTGATTTTTACTTGCTGCTCTCTCTGACGAAAAGCAGTTTGCTATGGTAGGGTGGGAGCCGCGAGGCTCCAACCCTACCATAGCAAACAGCAGTGTCCCAGGGGTAGGTACCCCAGAACACTGCAGGAGCCGGCCCTGGGGGGTGCTGGTCCCCAGGGCCATCAAAGGCTCCAGGAGGGGGGCTGCGGGCCCCCCTCCCAACATAGAAAAGCCCCGGGGGATGGTGGTTCCCTGGGCCTGAGGGGTCCGTCATGGACCGCCCTTTTTTCAATATTAGAGCCCCGCGGGGTGGCTGTCCCCAGGGCTAAGGGGGGGGCATCAGTCCCCCAAACATAAAGTTTAAGCCCCAGGGGATGGGGTCCCCGGGGATTATTAAAAATGAGTAAAAGAGGCTATTTTTTTATGATAGATTTACCGTACGCGTACGGTGCAAATTCTGTAAGTCGTCCCGGAAGCTTACCTAAGCAAGAAAAAAAAAGAAAAAAAAAAGATTTTGACATTGAGGATCATTGAAAAACTCCCTAATCGACACTAGGAGATAAAAAAAAGTACTATACCAAACAGCAAACGTTTCCTATCAATCTACACACTCAATCTACACACATACACAAATTAATTACTAATCACATTTATTCCCACATTAAATTCAAAATGAAACACACTTTTCTATTGCTTGAACTTTTGAACCCTTTCCAACTGACAAAACTTTCAACCCTTCCCCCATTTCACATTCTGCCAGTTACCAAAGAAACACTTCAGGGAACACCTAACTGAGCACACAGGTGAAAAGTTCATGATACATTGTTGTAAATCAAAACAGCAAGTGTGCTTGACTTCTCAACAAACTAGCTTATCTAAAGTACTGTACTTTTCTATCACTTTCACTTAACCAATAAATAACAGGCTTTTAAAAAACACCAAATTGCACCCCAGTTTTGTAGCTAATATTTCAAACAACCAATCAGTTCATTGATTTTTCAAAAGTCCACTTATCCACCATTTTAGAAAAAAAAACTTCAAACTGCCCTTTCATTTACAGAGACCATCTGAGTGCATCCAGACCTCTCTTCAAGATGTTTAAAGTGTGGATTGTGGAACACAGCTATATTTTCTGGAGTGAAAGGTATGTACAACAGAAAGGAACTCACAAATACCTAGGTTTATCAAATGTAGACATTAAATGGATTCGACAGAGAGAGTTAAAGATGCCATTGGTGAAATCCTTTATGCATCTCCAACACCCTGACCTCATAATTGTGCACTGTGGTGGCAATGACCTAGGCACTTTGACTGGGGTAGGTCTGGAAATGTTTATAAAGGGCACCTTTCAACAAAACTGATGACACTTTCCCCCCAAACTGCCTTTGTCTATTCTAATATATGCCAAGAACCAGCCACCATTCTTCAAAGGTGGCCTGATAAATGCCCGGTCTATGTGCAAACATAGCCAAGACATTCATGACCTCATCATAGACCATGACTTTGACTGCCTCATGATCACTGAAACTTGGCTCACAGAAGACAGCAACCCTGACATAGCCGTAGCCCTCCCCCAGGGTTACTCCTTCCACAGACAGGACAGACTGAAAGGAAGAGGAGGAGGTGTTGCAATTATTCTGAAGAACACCTTCAACTGTCACACCTTCTGCCTTGACCCACTTACCGACTCAGAGGGAATGGGCTTTTCCATCAAACTTAGCCAATCCCTTTCCCTCTCAGGTGGTCTGATTTACCGCCCACCCGGCAATGCTTCTAAATTTCTCGACTCCCTCAACGATGCTCTGGGACACTTTTTACTTCGTTACCCACATTTTACCCTCCTAGGAGACTTTAATCTGCATCTTGAGTCCTCTTCCGACCCTCAAACGAGAAATTTTCTTCAAACACTTGAAATTTTCCAACTACAACAAAGTGTCACGTTGCCTACCCACTCACTAGGTCACACCTTGGATGGTGTTTGCTCTAATTTCCCTTCTCTCACCATCCTGCCCCCCCTGCCCCAGATATGGACTGATCACAGCCTGATCCCATTCCACATCTCTAGCAGCTGCCCTCTAACTATCAATAAATTCAATCCTCTTCGTGGTCACTCTGCCAACTGGAATGCCGTCCAAAAAAATCTCATTCTTAATCCCATTTCCCAAGCCCACTCCCCCTCTCTATCCGGAAACATCGAAAGAGATGCCGACCTCTTCCATAACTAGCTCTCACAAGAAATTATAAAACGGAGCCCCACTAATCATCATGATAGAATCCAGAATAAAACTAAAAACAACGCTCCCTGGTTCACACCTGACTTAGCCTCCGCACATCTAATCTGCAGGAAAGCCGAGCGTAAATGGCGTCGAACCTATGACAATGACGACCGCCGCGACTATATCCTTCAGAGGAAAAACTATCTCTCCGCCATCAAATCGGCCAAGAGAGCGTTCTACGTAAAAGCCTTCAAAGAAGCCAGCCAAAAACAAAAAACATTATTCACGATAGTAAAGACCTTCACTCATCCCAAAACTCTCCAACCCGAAATCCCCCCATCCCAAGAGCTATGCGACAAGATCTCAGAATACTTTGACGAAAAAATTACCTCCATCCAAAAGAACTTCCCCCCCCCCCCAAACCCCCTATGGACTTCCCCATCCCGATCAACCTTGCTCAACAGCTGGCAGTTTTAAAAACTTCACCCCGGTCACCCTGGCCCAAACCAGAGATGCCATTCTTTCTTGCAAATCCGGCTCCCCTTCCGACCCCTGCCCCCCAAGATTCTCCATCAAATCATTGATGAGATAAACCCTATCGTCAATGACATTATCAACCTGTCTCTCAGTTCTGGATCTGTTCCTCGCTTATGGAAAAAGGGTGTTGTCAAACCGCTTATGAAAAAAGCTAATAAATCCCCAGTGGACTTGACCAATCGCCGTCCTATCACCCTTCTCCCCGCTCTGGGAAAAATAACAGAACAGTTAGTCCATAAAGAACTTAAATCCTTTCTGGAAACCCACAACTTACTTCATCCTCAACAATCCGGGTTTCGGCCCAAACATTCAACCGAAACTGCCTTAATTGAACTGACCGACACCATCAAAACGCTGCAAGATCAAAGGAAGAAGGCCATTCTGATCCTTCTTGACCTCACGGCAGCGTTCGACACCATATCCCATTCCATTCTGATTAACAGATTAATGGACATCGGCATCTCTGACTCAGCCCTATCATGGATCAGATCTTTTCTCAGCGACAGGTCCCAAATTGTCGCCCTGGGCCCTTTTCAATCTAAAGAGAAAACGGTCTCCTCCGGAGTTCCCCAAGGGTCCATCCTAAGTCCCCTCTTTTTTAACATTTACCTCATCCCTCTCCTCACCCTGATTGAATCATTCGGCATAACTGTCACCTCATATGCCGATGATACTCAGTTGATCATCCCCCTAGACGACAACTCCAACAATGCAGAGCTCAATCTTAAATATTGCCTAACTGCTGTATTCCAATGGATGGACTCCAACCACCTCCGTTGTAACTCAAATAAAACAGAGATCCTCCCCATCGGAAAGAACACCTCTTTCTGTCCTGCCCTCTGGTGGCCTGATAATTCTGCTGCCCCCCCCCCAGACCGTCACTACCGCTAGAAACCTCGGGGTACTTTTTGACTCTGATCTTTCATTTGACCATCATGCCACGACCGTGGCCGGCAGATGCTTCGGCATAATCAAATCCCTCAGAAAGTTTTTTGACTTTCTTCCCCTAGATTCTAGAAAAACGGTAACAGTAGCCCTCATTCTTCGCGCGTGGACTACTGCAACGACTCCTGGCCACCCTCTCCAAACTTCAAAGTGTTCTACACACTGCCGCCCGCCTGGTCTTAAAATTACCTCACAAATCCTCAATCTCTGCAGCCCTAAAGACCTTACATTGGCTTCCCCTGCACAAGAGAATACTTTTCAAGATTCTCATCGTTGCCTTTCGGGCCTTTAACAAAACAGGTCCTGTTTACCTTACTAGACGCTTCCCACACTACAACCCGAGTCGTTCCCTCCGCTCTGCCCAAGAAAATTTCATGGCCTCTACCAGGTTTAACCTGAAGTCTAAAGGAGGTAAAACCCTAAGCTCCCTGGCTATCAAAGCCTGGAACAGCATGCCCAGACACCTAAGACATCAGACACTTGAGAAGCCTTTTAGAAAACTTCTCAAAACATGGATTTTCAATCTCCCCGACGAGTGGACCAAAGCTTCCATTTAGCCTCCCCCCTTCCACTCTGCGACCTGGCCTCAAGGACTACTCAGCGCCATGATGCTCCTTCCGGAGCGAACGCCGCGCTCTATAAATACCCCTCCAAATCCAAATATGCCAAAGGCAGAAAGGGAACTGGTCCAACCAATATTGTCCACAGATTGAGAAAGCTAGGAAACGTGAAAAAATCTGTTTCTGCCTTTCTCCGAGACTATAGAATGGGTTCCATTTACAATAATAATTTATGCTTCAATATGCATAACATCTACAGGAGAGATGGTATACATTTTACAGATGAGGGAAACAGAGTCTTCCTCATAAACTTAAGACTCTGCATCAGTACTTACTTGTAGGTACTAACATCTACCAATAAACACAACTGCTCTTTTTAGAGCCACACAACACATAAATACATACACTTCATAAATATCTAAAAAAAAAAAGCTTACGGAACGACTTACGAACTTTGCACCGTACGGCGTACGTAATTTGCACTGTACGCGCACGGTAAATCTATTGTAAAAAAAAAATAGCGTCTATTACAAATTTTTTATAACCCCCGGGGACCCCATCCCCCGGGGCTAAAAAATAATTGGTGGGGACCGTGGGGGGAGCCCCAAATCCCCCACGGTCCCAGCCGGCTCCCCACATCCATTGGGAGCCGGCTTTGCTTTTCGTCAGAGACTCTGTCCATCACCACCCCTTGTTGTTAATTATTTTGTCCACCCTAAGCGTGGAAGGGTATGCTCAGACATGAGTCCCTTGCTCACTGCACCATCAGGATTCAAGCAAGCCGGGCCGAAGAGGCTGAAATGCCAGAAACCGGTCCCCGGTAGCTTGTTTCCTTTCCAGTGTAAGAATTGGCTTTGTAGTTTGGTTTGCCATGTTCCCATCATGCACTGGGACAGGAACAGACTAATTTGCATACAGCCAGGTTCTGAAACTGGGATGATGCAGTGAGCTAAAAAACGGTGTTGGATCTAGCCCTGATCTCTTGACTGGGTGAGAGTTTTCTGCTTAATTCAGAGACTCTGTCCATCACCACCCCTTGTTGTTAATTATTTTGTCCACCCTAAGCGTGGAAGGGTATGCTCAGACATGAGTCCCTTGCTCACTGCACCATCAGGATTCAAGCAAGCCGGGCCGAAGAGGCTGAAATGCCAGAAACCGGTCCCCGGTAGCTTGTTTCCTTTCCAGTGTAAGAATTGGCTTTGTAGTTTGGTTTGCCCTGTTCCCATCATGCACTGGGACAGGAACAGACTAATTTGCATACAGCCAGGTTCTGAAACTGGGATGATGCAGTGAGCTAAAAAACGGTGTTGGATCTAGCCCTGATCTCTTGACTGGGTGAGAGTTTTCTGCTTAATTCAGAGACTCTGTCCATCACCACCCCTTGTTGTTAATTATTTTGTCCACCCTAAGCGTGGAAGGGTATGCTCAGACATGAGTCCCTTGCTCACTGCACCATCAGGATTCAAGCAAGCCGGGCCGAAGAGGCTGAAATGCCAGAAACCGGTCCCCGGTAGCTTGTTTCCTTTCCAGTGTAAGAATTGGCTTTGTAGTTTGGTTTGCCCTGTTCCCATCATGCACTGGGACAGGAACAGACTAATTTGCATACAGCCAGGTTCTGAAACTGGGATGATGCAGTGAGCTAAAAAACGGTGTTGGATCTAGCCCTGATCTCTTGACTGGGTGAGAGTTTTCTGCTTAATTCAGAGACTCTGTCCATCACCACCCCTTGTTGTTAATTATTTCGTCAGAGAGAGCAGCTAACATGCTGCTCTCTCTGATGAAAAACAGTTTGCTATGGTAGGGTGGGAGCCGCAAGGCTCTGCCCTACCACAGGAAATAGCAGTGTCCCGGGGGTAGGCACCCCAGGAAACTGCAGGAGCCAGCCCTGGGGAGGTGGTGGTCCCCAGGGCCATCAATGCCTCCAGGAGGGGGGCCGCGCAGCACCCTCCCAACATAGAAAAGCCCTGGGGGGTGGTGGTCCCCGGGGCTGGGGGGGTCCGTTATGGACCCCCCTATTTTCAATATTAGAGCCCCAGGGGGCGGCGGTCCCCGGGGCGAGTGGGGGGGCAAACAGCCCCCCCACAAGTTTTTTTTTTTTTTTTAAAAGGAAGCCAGGGGTGTGGCGGTCCCCGGGGCAGTGCGGGGGGGGGGGGTTTGAAACCCCCCCACACTTTCTTTCCAAATTTGGCCCCCGGGATTTGGTCCCCCCTGGGGCTAATTTTCACAAAAACAGACTGAGTATTTTTTTGCTTTTTACGGGGTACGCATTTGTACGCGTACCCCGTGATTTAAAAAAAAATAATAATGTTTTTTGGGCCTTGGGGGTCCTTGTGGGACCCCATGAGCAGGCCTAGGGGGTCAGGGTGTGCCTAACCTGCCCACTTTGCGTATTTTGCACATTTGTTTCTCTGTTTTCTTGTGCCTCGGCATAAGATGGCTGCCAACACTTCCTGATTTAGAGTGTTGACAGACAGTTAACATCCAATCAGCATGCAGATCGTGCTCGGGAAGGTAAGCGTACTGTCCGCGTACGGGTACGCGTACCGTAACACCTCCAATATATATGTATAATTTTACACCATTTAACAAAAAGGCCCATCTGCGAACAGAACTCTACCTTTTTGGAAAGTTTGGTGTGATTCCGTTTAGCCGTTCAAGCTGTAGCCCCGGCTAAAGGTCCTATGGGAAATTGCATGGGGAAAACACGTTTTGGGACCCCCTTTTTACTCAACCCCCGCTTCACAAATCACCCCCAAACTTTTAGGGAAGAAGCGGAGCGGAGCAGGCCATCTTCTTGGAGAAATTCGCGAAAATCCGTCCACCGGCGTCAAAGTTATTCCAAATAGAATGTTGCGGATTTCCTATGGATACTAAGATTTAACTATAACTACCTACTGGCGACCGCCAGTAGGTAATATATGGATATATATACATATATATATATATATATATATATATATATATATATATATATATATATATATATTCACTGAAAAAACCATAGGTTATAGACCATATATAGTTAGGAATTAGCATTTACAAAACCTTGAAAATTCACTGAAAAAACCATAGGTTATAGACCATATATAGTTAGGAATTAGCATTTAAAAAACCTTATTTTACTCACACAAAACCATTGAAATTCCATATATAGTTAGTTGCACTAACTATGTATCGCGCACCCGCAATCCACTGCTGATGATGTCACATATTACATCATTCATGACATGGTCAGTGACATCACTGATGACATCACTGATGACATCTCAAATGACATCACTGATGACATCACTGATGACATCTCATTTGACATCAATGACCACATCACTGATGATATCATTCATGTGACAATACAATGCATCTCCTCACATTTTAATATAACCTCTGTTTCACCCAGTGTTAAATACAGAGTATAATTTTTGAAACCATTGACACACCAATACTAGTTACTACATACGTACTCACTGATTCCTACGTCTACACACACATTCACTCATTCACCCATACAATCATTCATACATACAATCACTCATCTTTACAACACTATCATATGCACTCATACACCTATACAGACACTCACACTCTGCCACTCATCCATGGAGTTACTCACACACCTAGTCAGTCCTGTAAAGAATCAATCACACTTCCATTTTCTTGTCTATACAGTTAAACATAGAGCACCTTACATTTTCAAACATATAGTAACACATACTTACTTTCTTATACAATCATTGATACAAGTACACATTGATCTGCACAGAGTCACACACCTCCCAGCCAGCCACACACACACTCAGTCTCCCATACAAATACTTGGACAATCAATCAATAACCCATATAGTTAATCATATAGCTACTGATCAACACATGCAGTAGTTTACAGAACAACAGACATAATGATGCACAAATTAAGACAGTTTAGTCACTAACCCATGCACTCAGTGAGACACATTTAATCACTCACTCATACATTCAGTCATGCACCTACTAAATCCTTCGTCCAGACAGTTATACATCTACTCATTCTTCAATATCTAAAACATATTTAAACTTTACAGAAACACACAGTCACTGGATGATGTCATCAGTGATGTCATCAGTGATGTCATTTGAGATGTCATCAGTGATGTCATCAGTGATGTCACTGACCATGTCATGAATGATGTAATATGTGACATCATCAGCAGTGGATTGCGGGTGCGCGATACATAGTTAGTGCAACTAACTATATATGGAATTTCAATGGTTTTGTGTGAGTAAAATAAGGTTTTTTAAATGCTAATTCCTAACTATATATGGTCTATAACCTATGGTTTTTTCAGTGAATTTTCAAGGTTTTGTAAATGCTAATTCCTAACTATATATGGTCTATAACCTATGGTTTTTTCAGTGAATTTCATTGGTTTTTTAATAGCTAATATCAAAACCTTTACAATGTATTATTCTTTAAAAAGAAAAATATTTTTTACATGTTTTTTATACAATTTTTTTTGTATTTTTTTTGTTTCGCTCCCAGTACGCGTACCGGTTAGCTTCCCGTTAGCTCAATCCGGAGGCGCGACCCGGTACGCGAACTGGTAAACGTTCCTTTTGCGCACCTCTCGCGTTACAAAACAACATGGTGACGCTTCGCGTCAGCATGACGTTTCGCGTTCTCGCGTAATACGTCATATTACGTGCTACGTTTGCGTACCCGGAAGCGCACCGGTACGCGAACCGGAAGCGATCCGCGGCGCGGCGCCGACCGCGTAATGTAAACATAGCAGGTCATGTGACTCGATAATAACACTTTTCATTGGTTCATTTCACTTTTGGTTTCCTAATGATGTAATACAAGGTCATGTGATCTAAAATGGACACTTGTCATTGGTTTAGAACTTTTGTTTTTCCCAAATGATGAAAACCCCTCCTTCTTTCATCACTCTGACTTTCATCTTGCTGAGAGAAAGACCCTTTATTGAGACTTTGTGATGGCTTCATTAGTAGCTTCAGCTGGTGCTAGCCCACCACCTCCACCAAATCCAAGAAAGAGAGGACCACCTGCAGAAGTAATTCTGCAAGAAGAGGAAGAACAGGAAGAGGAGGAAGAGCATGAGTTTTTGCCAGAGGAGCCCAGGAGGTACAATCGACAGGAGAATTATATCTGGCAATTCTACAGAATTCCTAAGGGGCAAAAGAAAGTGAATGCTCGTTACGTGTTTTGCCGCATATGCGGTGACAGATTGTCAAGGGGCACCGATAAAAAATATAGTTATGGGAATCATACTATGCATCGGCATATGAGTAGGTGGCACCCAAATAACTATAGTGCTGCCCAGCTACGTGACCAACAACAACATCCCCTCCAAATGGCAAGAAGATCTGTGGTTCCAGAGGTGTCGGGACCAGAGGCGAGGGAGGTGATTGCAAACATCCAAATGTTGTTTGGTCACGTAAAACAAGTGTGCGTGGAATGTGGCGCTTTCATCTGCTACAGAGAAAGTAGCATCACTTTGATTTTGCGAGCAATTCAAAATCATATTAATGTTTGCACAAAACGCACCAAAAAATAAATTCATTTTTTTTTTTTGCTCCTGTTGAGCCCTTTATAATGGATCGTTTTTGTTTCCCCCCCCCCCAAAAAAACCAAAAAATTTTTAAAAACGTTCAGAAAATACAAAAAAAGTAAAAAAATGTTCAAAAAATACTAAAAAAAATATAAAACAACAAAAACATAAAAAAAAAAGTTCTTTTCAGAACTAACTCCCCATTATAAAAAAATTAGTAGAAAATTTGGAACTCTGCCAACCTGTATTTCTCTTAGTTCGCTCCCGGAGCGCTACCCGGTACGCGTACCGGAAGCTAACCAAAAAAATATTTTTTAAAAAAGAACAGTAACTATAAGGGAAGGAAATACACAGTTATGTTAAAAGAAAGACAGCTCTAGGGAGTAAAATAAGGATACTGTTACCTACAATCCACTGTTGATGATTTCACATATTACATCATTCATGACATGGTCAGTAACATCAACAGCAGTGGATTGTAGGTAACAGTATCGTTAGTTTACTCCCTTTAGCTGTCTTTCTTTTAACATAACTGTCTATTTCCTTCCCTTATAGTTACTGTTCTTTTTTAAAAAACATTTTTTTGATCAGTCATAAACAGTGACATTAATAGAAACAGAGAGAGTGAACAAGAGTGAAGAACTATGGTCCTCCTGAGCCACCCTCAGAAAACCAAGGGGGTCAAGATACATCTACCGTGCCCCCTTCTACCTATTCTGAACATTATTTGCCCTCCATCTTGTATCTTGATTCGAACGAAACACAAAATGGTGGACTGCCATAACGCTGCTGGTTTGCGAACCGGGCAACTTCCCAGGAAGCGGTCCCCAAAAAAAAAAAGTTGGGAAAGTAATTCACAGACACTAAGAGTAATAGAGATGGAGTGAGTGAACAAGACTGAGAAACTATGAGAACAGAGGGACTGAGAAAAAGAGTGGAAGGAGTTGAGTAAATAGGTAATAGAGAAAGGAATGAGGAAAGTAGCAAAGGCAGGAAACTGAGGATTAAAGAAGTGAAGCAGTGGATCTAATAGTAGGTGAATGTGATAGAAATGTAACGAAAAGAGTACAACTATTTACCTTGTAATTGCTGTTAAATTAATCACATTTTATTTCTATACTTTCAATCTGTGAAAGAGAGAACCAACATTTAAAAAAAAATTAAAATATGTATTTAAAAATTACAAAAGACAAGGGAAAATATTGAAGGACAAATAGTTTTTCAACAACTTTGACACTGACAGAAGCTTCTGCTTCTCCAGGTCCTCTACACAATGCTAAAGATATACATTTTAAACTAACAGTATCTTGATGCAGATGAAGTGAGGACTATCTTAAAACATGGTGCATCTTTTGCATTGCTCTTGTTTCAGAAAAGTGTCGCTTCAGTATGCCAATAACATGTCTCCTATCCAGAGATTTGTTTGAGGTGAGGCCTACTCAGAGTTCAAGATGAGATTTACACTTGTTGAAGTGTACAGAGGAGATAATATCTGTGAAAGTCTACTAATGAAGTGAGTCATGTCCACTGCACTCTTCAACAAAGTAGAAACCTCCTATGTTTCCCTGGACAGACCTAAACTTGATCTGCACAATGTGATTCGTAATGATAGGAAACTCAAGTGATGTAATTGAAATATGTGCAATTTATTTTGCTCATTTCACAATCACATCACTTGTGTTTCCTTTGCTTAGGTATCTCATTGTGCAGATGTAGTCCAGCATATGAAAGATTACGTAGAAGTGCAGCACTGCATACAATAAATTTAACACTTACAGAAAACTCACCTTCTCCATGCCTCCTACACAGTTCTACATATACATCATAAATGCAAACAGTACAGAATTAATTATACATGTTAAATGGTTTATTTTTGCTGTTCTCAGAATGTATCAAAATTCACTAAAAACAGTGACTTGAAGGTATTCATCATGTAACAGCGGGGAAAAAAAAACACAATCAAAATGATTGTGTTTAAAAAACCCATACAACATCAGAAAATAAAATTCAGAACTCCTTAAAGTTAACTTACTTTCCATGACGTCCAAGGATGTCCTATAAACAGCTTACACTCTTTTGTGCTGTTATTACTTTCAGCCCGCCACTTTCTGAAAGAAAAGCTCCATCGTTTTTAAAAACACGTTACATGCAATAAATGACTTCTTGCTCTCTACCACTATTTTCCACAAGGCCAAATCTAGTCAGAGATATTTATAACTCTTGGATTTCTTGTAAGCCAATCCCATCATTTGGCATTTCCGCAACTTTCAGAATTAAAATGTTGAAGATCATTTTCACAATCCTGGAATAATAATATCTTCCCCTTCTTGGTCAGTCATGTTCTACATTTCCTATGACACTGATACTGCTTAATATGAAGCAGACTTACACTACCTCTATGAGTACTACAATTATTTAATTCTCTACATCACTTTTAATCACAAAGCAATGTAAAACAGTAGACAGCATTGCAGACTTACATTCCCTCTACTCCATGTTTTGATTGGCTGCTTCAATTAGCTTATGAAAAGAAACAATTTTTCTGAACTCATTTAAAGTGCACATACATCTCCATAATGTCCAATCCTTTGATTAGAAGTTATGTCTCTGAACTACACTTATCCTCAAGGCCAAATTGTGTAGGAGCCATTAGAACTTCTTGAAATTCCACAGATCATATCCCGAGATTATTTTCCTAAAATTTTGGTTTTAAAAACACCAGGTAAGAGTTTTTAAGGTCATACGGCAATTTTTTTTTGAAAATTAAAACAGAATCATTGCAGAATGACCATCCATTTCTAGACTTTAAATAAGCTGTGTAATGTCCTGATGATATTGAAGGGCCGTCATGATATATAATTGCTGTAGTTACAAAAGTCCTTCCTGATATTGACAACTGCGAAGCTACAAATTTTTTTATTAAAGTTGTCAATTTTGTTCCATCAGGCCTACATCGTTGGAACATTAAAATGACGTACTGGCCATATTTTCGTATAAATAATGTGGACATCATTTCAGATTTACATTGGCTACACTCCATGCTGTGATTAGCAGCGTTTACTAGCTTATTAAAGGAGACTGATTTACTGTCTGGCAAAGTTAAATATATAAATCTTTCTGAGTCTACACTAGTAGTACTTGATACCATACAGTTCTCGCAGTCATGCTGCCATTGATAAGAAAGCCCAAACAGCTGATCTACATCTACACCTTCAGCATGTAATACATCAAGCATATACATTAAAAACTCCTGACAATCTTGCTGAATATTTTGAGAGAATTGTGTTTGCCCTGAACATCTGTCTAACAGGTTTCGAATTTCAGACACACTTTCTATTTTTGTTCTATCTGTGCTACATTTCTCTAACACAGAATTCAACAAACTGCAAAATCTTTGATCAGAATTGACCACAATCTCTTCTTTTACATTTTTTAGAGAAAACAAAACATTCATTACTACATTAGCATAGCAGTTGACACCAGAACTGTTTTCAAACTGAAAACCAACAACATCTTCAACAGAATCCTCTTTGTTTCTGCTTGTAATTTTAGGTTCATTCACTTTTTGTCTTTTTGCTACAACCTCCCCAGTATTGTTCTCATTTCTTCGTTTCCGGCCTACCAGACGTTTCTCAAACAAAGGAAACTGAGGCAAATGTGGCGCATACTCTCTTCTTAACCTATTGTATTCCTTAACACAATCTAGATCTGCACAAATGTTTCTGACATCACACTCAATCAAGTACAATCCCGATAAAGTTCTAACTCGTGACAATGCCACATATGCCATACCCTCCTTGAACACAGAACTGCCAATATTCACCAATGCAGTGTCTACACTTAAACCTTGCGATTTATGAATTGTCACCGCATATGCCAAGCAAACAGGGAACTGCTTACGGCGAACATATAAGTCTTTTACAAGCAAAAATCTAGCAGAACAACGAGCAATTAGCTGTACTTCCTCAATGCCATCAAATTTAATTTTTAAAAATTCAATTCCATCTCTATTTCTGTATTTCACAAAATCAACAACATTACCCATTGATCCATTTACCAGACCTCTTTCAACATGTAAATTCCTTCTTAAAATTATACGGCAGTTCAAGCACACATTCAGAGTCTTTTCAAAACCTGCAGTTTTAGATATAGTCTTCTCTAATGAATCCAATTTTGATTTCAGATTCTCAGACAAAATAATTGTTGATCCCATATGCTGTACTCTATCAATAGCTTCCACTTTCACAATCTCTTGCTTTTCTAAATGCAACATTTTGTTGTTAAATTTGGCACATTCTGCAAGAGTTGGCATCAAACATATTCCAGATTTCTTATCAGTAATTTTCTGAAAAATATTCTCAGGCACAACATCTTGTTCTGGATATAAATTTGACAGTAATCGTGCATGTAAAGCTTCTTTTCCATGCTCGGTCACTTTTCCAATTCTAACATCTTGTAGAATAGTCTTGTAAACTTCATCCTTTGCCTGACGCATATTTTCATGCAGTTCAGCATAATTGAAGTTTAACCATATATTGACGTTGCCAATGCTGCCTAGGCACTTCCTGGTATCTTCATGCGTGAGCATTTTGAACACAGGTTGCCCTTTCACTGGTGTCAGCTGCAGAAGATCTCCGAAAACAATGATGTGTTTGCCACCAAATAACACATCATACTCTGTTTTGAGAACTTCTTGCATCCTCAAATGCACAAAGGCAAGCATGACATTGGAAACCATGCTTACTTCGTCAATGATAAGAAGTTTCATTTTCCTCAAGATTCTTGAAACTTCAAAACAAGCATCTCCAGATAGCTTGTGATATTCTAATTTGTTGTCATGCTCCACTGGCAGCATCAGTAAACGATGTAAAGTAATCCCTTTAATATTATGTGCTGCCAGTCCAGTTGGAGCAGTGACAACACAAGACAGCGATGACTCTGTCCTTTCCTGCAAATAGCATGAAATTGCTTTAATGAGGAAACTTTTTCCAGTTCCCGCTTCTCCACTCACGTACAGTCGGACAGGCTTCAACGACGTACATGAGCACTCTTTCTTATCATGACTTAATCCATGATCAATTTGCATGGTAACTTCGTCATATATTTTCCTCTGCTCAACGTTGAGTTGCCTTTCCAACTCTTCTAAGTTAACCACATCCTCTTGAGCATGTGCCATGGCTCTTTCCACCTCATTCATAGCAGTGGCAGCTTCATTTTCAATAAGAGGTCCTCCTAGTGGATCCTGACTCAATGAAGCAGAACTCTGACTGTCCTGAGAACTGTCTCTGGCAATCTCGGCTGCAATTGTTGCTTCCTGCTCAATTTCCGCATTCAACATTTCTACATATTTGGGAAAAGCAGGACATTCTATGGTCTCCTTGGCGGCATTGAAAGAGTCTTCATAACAGAGGAAATCTCCAAGCAGTTCCTCTTCTGCACGCCAAGGCTTGAAAAGTTGCAAAAGTGCTAAATAGAAAAACTCCTTTTTTTCAGGAGATTCGCCACTCAATTTTCGATGGTTTATCAAGTGGCATTTTCTTTGCTTCACCAGACATCCCTCACTTCCTATTACAGCATACACTCCTTTCTCAGTATCTTCTTTGATGTTCCTCTTGAACATGTAATTTTGCAGAACCTCATACAGACAAACATTCTCGAGGTGACTGCTTCGATTTGGATAATATGTATCCAACATGTTGGTCTTCAAAATGTCGGTACTGTTTGGCTCCTTTTCCGCCAAATACTCAATTTCCCGCACAGGTTTGAGAACTCGATTACGCGTTGCAGCAAGACCAAGACTCGCCCAAACGATACTCCTGGACTTGGCATAGAGACTTGCTGAAGACAACCGGTCAGAACATTCGTACGCTCCGATTTCTCGATGCGACAACATCTTCAGACTGAAACTGTACAACTTCTTGCTGAGGCTCTTTTCATGGGAAATGTCCTCCCACATATCCTTCAATTCTGTCTTCTCTTTTTTGGTGATGTAAGACGTCACATACCGAGCCACAGCCATACAGTTATCAGCCACAAACTGTATATCCATGTTAGCATTCCACATGGACAAAATCACCGGGTTGTAGTCGTTGATGTACTTGGACTCTTCGTTCCTCTTCAAATTGTAAGTGTTTTTAGGTGATTTCTTCATGACATTGTGTCGCAGCGAAGACATCAAACTGTTTACTCTTCCTTTAGAAATCACCGGTCGTGGATAGCCGAAACGACATTTAGTGTAGAACTTGTCCTTGTTTCGGAATTTACGACGGCAGTACTTTCCACATCGATGGCTTTGGAAACGCAGAACTTTTTCTCTTAGGCTTTTCTTCTCCTTTGCGTTTGGAACAGCACACGTAGAATACTGTTGGATGAAACTCATCACTGAGTCATCTGGATCCGTTCCAAATTTAGGTGCATCCTTGATCCACAGCAACATATGTATATGAGGAGCACCTCTTGCTTGGTACTCCTTTCTCCAGAAGAAATCCAACACCTCTCCAAGAGGTGGATTCTTCTTATTCATGATGAAAGACATCATAGCTTCAAATCTATGATTGAAGTACCTACATACATTGACTGGATCCAAAGAGCACAGTTCTCCGGGTGTCTTGAATTCGATGTTTTCTACGTTAGCATTTGCCTCTCGTAGAAATTCAAGTAAGTCTTCCCAGCCATACTCGGCACAGCTCAGAGTGAGGAACCATGTGGGAGTACCTAAGTTCCTCAGCATACATTTTAAATCACCATGACGACGGTACCAGTACTCATTAGTACCACGCTGACACGCCATGAGATTAATCAGGTGAGAATCCAAAATACTATCTTGGACATTCACTTTATCCATAAAATCACTTGCCGAGATGTTTTGCATGTGTATACCACTTTTCAAGATGTGGTTCACTGCATATGACAGTCCAGACAGATCGCTTTCAAACAGGAGATGAAACAAATATGGAATGCATTGTCGAAACCTAGCATCTCCTGCATACAATCGCAAAGTCCGGTATTCAGAAGCAGGAATTTGATGAGGTCGCTCATCATATCTTCCTCCCTGACCTGTTGGAAAAAGCTGTGGGAAACACCGAGCTTCCAAACTTTGCTCCCAAACACTAATGGGACTCCCTTTGGCTTGTTTCATTTGAAACAACTCAATAGCATTCCCCATGACTTCCTTTGAATGCAAAGGATGAACACTATAATGTTCATATATTTCCTCACTAGTAGAGAGTTCTACTTTCTCAATTTGACCAGCACACAAATCGCTATCCTCTTCCTCACTTACTTCCTCTTCTTCAACATATACATTCTTATAGTATTTATTATTTTTTTTCAAATACAATGTTGCCTTTTTAACTTTCCTAACATCTACTAAATCTTGCCATATTTTCTTATTCTTTGTCGGAACCCCATTAACTAAGATAACCAGAGGTTCCTCTTCCACTTTTTCTACTCCAATTGTGTTAATGTTTTTCTTCAAATCTAGAGGCAAATAAACAACTCTTCCCTTTAATCCTCTCTGTAAATCTGATGGAGGCAATTTCCCTGTCTTTGGCTCCATTCTTACAATAGCCTGAAAGGGATGGATACTTTGAATCAAAATAGATTCATAAGTATTTAAGTCCTTCAATTCAGAAGGAATCTCAACCAATTCCAGATTATTATGAACTGCTCTAGCAGGCATCTGGTTTTGTTTTAATTTGTTACAACAATAAGTACACACACGTTGATCCAATCCCAAATCAAAACAATTTTCTACCATCAAGTATGTTGCAAAATCCTTCCATTCACTATTATTTTCCCTTTCACTTTTTGCATATAAATCCACTAACTTAGTCTGATTCTTATAATAAGTGCGTCGACAACACACACAAGTGAAATTAGGCCTCTCACTTGATTTCATGTCAAACGTCGCAATTTCCCTCTGGAAATTATCTGTACTGGAAACATGTACAGTATCTTCCAAATGACCCTCTATTTCTTGCTCAATTTCAACATTCTCCTCTTTACTTCCAAAGTAACAAAACTCAATTTCTTCACATATATTCCTCACATCTATTTCAGAACCATGCAGAAGAGCAGCACATAATTGTTTCAGCATAATTGCTGGACTCTTAGCATAATACAACAGTCTAACTAACTTCCTCACTTTGTTATGATGCACTGCTAGCATCCTGAAATGATGAAAAACACTCTGGCATACTCTCCTGGAAAGACAAGCCAGTGAATGACCATGCAAACCTGTCACTTCTCTCACTCTGCAAGGATCTAATTCTTGCAACAACCTCATTTTCTGCTTCAAACTTTTCTTGTTAAATGACCGTACAAAATCACAAAGCAAATTGATAGAATCCTGTCGCACACTGCAAATACTACTACACTTCCAGGTGTACACAGGACCCTTAGCACGTCTTCCTAAAACCTCATTACCTAACAACTCTTCTGCCTCTGTTGTCACAAGTTTTTCTTTTTCAACTGGACAACCATCTTTCACTTCATAAGCACGACCACTGATGTCAACTGCATGCACCAAATCATTATCCTGGAAATAACTCTCTTCATTAAAAAATGCCTCACAGCTTGAACTATGTATCCATTCTCCAGAAAAAACTTCACAAAAATTACTACGATTAACTATTCTCTTCCATCTACTATTTCTTTTGAAATCAAAAATTGCCTTGTTTAGCTTCCTAATTCTATTGATTATCAAAATAAATAACTTACGTTTAATTTCAAAAGCCTGATCAATAACTTTCTCAACTTTTTTTTTTCTCCTATAAAAAACTAATTTCTGTTGACCTTTCTTAATATTTTTTAACAAATTGCCAATTATCCTGTTACGGAACATTCGTTTACGAATCTCCGTAAACTGTTGTTTCCTTCTACTATCATGCACAGATTTATCTCTTGCTCTAGCAGTAACATTTTCATTTGTCCTTTTCTTTCCATTTGATTTACTTGTGTTGTTATGGATTGAAACATTTTCTGTACTAATATTTTTTTTATTTGAAATATTTTTTATGAAATATTTAGAGCTCTTACCCGGTGCTTTCTTCATCGCTTGAGAAATCTTTTTGTTAGAGGACTGCTGCATTTTTTTTTTCTCCTGCTGTCTTTGACGTTTTGCAGCCTTCATCTCTCTTATTTTTGTAGGCATAGTTGAATCTGAGGAAAAATATAATAAAAATGTTAATAAAAAAATATTATCAAACAGTAAATCAGTAATAGTGATCAAAAACATAACACACTACTTGACATTTTAAATAGAAGATTTTTTAGTCCTTGCAAATTTACAATACAGAAGTAGCAGAAAAGAAATGAGATTTATATTTATGTTACCTATGCTATTTTATATGTGAATCTGATCTAATTTTATGAGCATATTTTAATATTTTATTGAAGACACTACACATAACCTGTTTTTGAAGGTGTCTTTATTTTTAAATTAAACGGTTTACCTTTTTACTTTTTATTCATTATAAATTTTAAAAATAAATGTTTATAATTCCAAAGGCTCAAGCAGGTCATCTTCCCATCCTATATCATATAATTCGGACAAATCTGCATCCTCATCACGCTCTTCTTCATCCTCAGGATTTAAATCATCCAATGGATCAACATCCACTGATGTTTCAATTACAAGTTCAATGATGAGGTCAAAATCAACTGATTGCAGATTGTCGCTCATGTTGAGGTTGTCTTTATCTTTAAAGAAAGACAACAACAATGAGATGTTGCAGAGTAAGAGACAAATCTCACAGATTATAATAGTAAAATTATTTAACAAGAGTAACATTTTGCAGCTATTATTTAGCCATGTCCAGCGATGCTGAGCAGGTGAAGCCTATGTCTAATTTTTCACTGGACAGGACTCATCTGTTCTTAACCTTGGATAAGCCTCAACGACTCTGTGTCCCCTGCACATACTCAAATGTTAAAGTGCAGATTTATATTAAATGGCACATCCCCAGGCATGCACCAGTTAATGTGCACCACTGCTTTACCACCCATGGTGTGCCGCATTTACAATCAGATAGGAGAAAGCTGCTTCAAAACCCTGCACCTGCTTGAAGCTGGCATAGGTCTTGACGCAGCATTGTATAGATGGGGCACCCCTGATCCTTGCTGGAGCTGCATCGCACTTACGATACAACTCCAGCAATGCGCCACCTTTACAGCACAGATGCGTCACACATCTGTGCCTTTTTTGCCCCATGCTGCGCCGCATTGTAAATGCAGCACACCATGGGTGGCGGAACAGTGGCGCAGGATGACTGTCACATCCCTGGGGATGCGCCACTCATCATAAATCTATCCCTAAGCTTCTTATCTTGTTACAGATGAACTGCCATATGTATCATCAAAATATTTTACATATTATAAATAGCAAATTTTAAGGAATAAATAGCGATTCTTTACTATTCCTAATTTGCAATGAGCAAATTGCTAATTGCAAATTACCCATTCATTTCCATAGGCTAGGAGGCTCATAGGAATTAATGTTGCAAGTTGTGATTAGCAATTAGCTCATCACAAAATAGGATTTTTTTCAAGCGTGCAGGGGTATCTCAAGAACAACCTGCTGCACCCCTGAAAAAGAAATTTGGGAGCACATGGCACACCTACATGCCCTAATGGCATGTATGGGCGTCATATGGGACCTTTTTTTTTTTAAAAAAAAAATTCTTTTTGAAAAGAATTCGCAAATTACCACAAACTACAAGTTGGTGGTAGTTTCCAAATCCTTAATATCATTTTTTACATATTTTTTTTTTATACATTGCATTTAAGGAATCACAATTTTTGAATTATTGACATTTTAAGTAATTTCCACATGTGCACTGTTTTCTAAATATAATTTGAAAATCGTTTTTGGGGAAAAGTAATGGTTTGCAAATTTATGACAAGGACATAATGGTGTATGCTTCTCTATAAGGCATTTCAGTATCTCTAATGTCATTTTTCCCATATTACATTATAAGACCTTTCCCCATGAAGCACATTCCTTGTAAATATGCTCCCACCAGTGCATTGCAAATTTAGATTTTGACTGTTTCAGACACATACCCATGTTGAAAGTGACCCAAAAAAATTGCAAACGTTTAAAAAAAACACATTCATGTGTCTTAATGACATTTTAATTCATTTCCCCATGGACAATGTTTTCTAAGTGGCACAAAAGAGGTATACACCTATCATAAATCTGTCCCTAGAATTATAAATGATTAAATCAGGATGACAATAAGATGTGGCCTATCCAGAGGTTTGTTTAAGGTGAGGCCTACTCAGGATTGCAGATTAAAGTTATGCTTGATGAAGAATACAGAGGAGATAATTTATTGTAAAGGCCTACCAATGAAGTAAGTGATTTCTACTTCATTGCACCAGTCATCATAAATGTATCCATAAGCTTCTTATCTTGTTAGACATCAACCGCCATATGTATCATATAACTATTTTGCATTTCCAAAAAAGCGAATTTTAAGGAATAAATAGCGATTCTTTACCATTCCAAATTTGCGATGAGAAAATTGCTAATTGCAAATTACCCATTCATTTCCATGGGCTAGGAGGCTCATATAAATGAAGGTGCAATTTGCGATTAACAATTTGCTCATCACAAATTAGGAATTTATTCCAAAAGTGCAGGGGTGTCTCAAGAGCACCCTGCTGCAACCCTGAGAAAGAAATTTGGGGGCATATGGCGAACATAAATTTTAACAACATTCCTTTACCTCAAAAACGATTTTCAAATCATAACTTCAAAACACTACACATGGGAAAATTACTTAAATTGTCCTTAAGACACATAAAAGCGTATTTTGATTGGCTTTCCTGCATGGTAGGGTCACTTTAAACATGGCTATGTAACATAAACATTCAAAATCAAAATTTTCAATGTACAGGTGGGAGCATATTTACAAGCAATTTGCGCCACAAAGAAAGGTCTGACATTAAAATGGGAAAAATAACATCAGGGACAGTCAATTGCCTTATAAAGAACCATACACCATTATGTCCTTCTCTTGAATTTAAAAACAATTCCTTTTTCCCAAAAACGATTTTCAGATCATAATTTCAAAAAACTGCACATGAGAAAATGACTTAAAATGTCATTGAAACACATGAAAGCGTTTTTTTATTGGCTTTCCTGCATGGTTGGTTCACTTTTATCATGGCTATGTAACACAAACATTGATAATTAAAATTTTCATGCACATGTAAGAGCATATTTACAAGCAATTTGCGCCACAGAGAAAGGTCTTACACTAAAATGAGAAAAATAACATCAAGGACAGTCAATTGCCTTATAAATAACCATACACCATTATTTCCTTGTCATGATTTTAAAAACAATTCCTTTTCCACAAAAACGATTTTCAAATCATAATTTCTAAACACTGCACATCAGAAAATGACTTAAAATGTCATTAAAATACATGAAATCATTTTTTGATTGACTTTCCAGCATGGTTGAGTCACTTTTAACATGGCTATATAACAGAAACATTCAAAATCAAAAATTTCCATGCACATGTGAGAGCATATTTACTAGCAAATTGCGCCACATAAATCATAATTTTCTCCTTAAAGCACACTATTCTCTATCTAAAGTAAAGAAATATTTTCTCACCTTAGCAAATACTTTGAGTTTGAAAACAGTCTCAGAAACACACCAATTTGTCTTCAGCAGAGCAAAAGGTATGCACTCCAGAGTCTGCAGCTATCAAAAGCACAGAAATGGTGTAATTCTTCACACATATTTCTCATGTCACCCAATCAAAACTCTTCCCTCACTTTTTTTCAAATGAAAACCCTTCCCCCTCTGCCCTTTCTGCCTATTTTCCATAGCAACCACCTCTTGGAGAAACTCTGGTGTTTGCAAATTCACACAACAATGTTGCAATTGAACTCTGAACTCTCAGTGCACCTGCATATCCAGTGCTTTCTTTCATTTAATGATTTTTTATTGACCACTCAAAATACATCTTTCAAAGAACACATCTCTACACCCTAACTTTCTGTTTTCATCAATCAAAATCCACCAATCACTGTTACTACTTCATGAACACAGAAACTCCACAGTTTTTTTCATTTCAAACTCACATTTTTTCAACTGCCATTTCATTGCCACACTTCATCTGACTGCAGGAGAACCTTCTCTCACCATGTTTTCTGTCTGGATTGTTGGTCATAGTTATATTCACTGGGCTCAAAGGTACGTTGAAAGCAGAAATTTACCTAACCTCAATTTACAAGATGTGGAAATTAAGTGGTTTGGCCAGAGAGGATTAAAATGTCACCAATTGATACCATTGGTGAAAACCTTTATGCATTTGCCAAAACCTGACCTGTTAATTGTGCACTGTGGAGGTAATGACTTGGGCACTTTGACTGGTGTAGGTCTGGAAATGCTTTTAAAGGACACCTTTGAGCAATTAATGGCACTTTTTCCTCAGACTGCCTTGGTATATTCAAATATATGCCAAAGACAGAAATGGAGGTGGTCAAACCAATTTTGTCCACAAATTGAGAAGTCGAGGAAGCATGTAAACAAATCTGTTTCAGCTTACATGAGAGACCATGGAATGGGCTCCCTGTACAACAATAACTTGCGTTACTACATGCAAGATATCTACAGAGGAGATGGAGTTCACTTCTCAGATGAGGGCAACAGAGTTTTCACTCTGAATTTAAGAATGTGCATTGGTACCTACTTATAAGTACCTAAATGTACCATAAACCCAAAAGCTCTTCTCAGAGCTACCCTACATCTAATCACTCACAATTATTTTTTTACTCTAACTATTTTCACTAATTTTCAACAAAATACGCTCCCTGGTGCGCTACCCGGTACGCGTACCGGGAGCTAACCTCGCGAAATTTTTATAAAAAATGTTTTTTTTTCCGCACATATGGGCCTCCTCAGCCACCCTCACAAAACCTAGGGGGTCAAGATAAGTCTACCGTGCCCCCTTCTACCCATTCTGAACATTATTTGCCCTCCATCTTGTATCATAATTCGACCGAAACACAAAATGGTGGACTCCCGGAACGCTTAAGGTCCGCGAACCGAGGCGCTCAACGGTTCGCGTACCGGGTCGCTTCCTGGGAAGCACACCATCAAAAAAGGTGGGAAAGTAGTTCACAGAAAAGCCACTGGAGACAATTTCACCAAATATAGAATAGCTCATACTACATACCAATCCCTACCATTTTCACAAATTTGATTGGAATTCCATTTAGCCATTTAGCCTGTAGTCCTCTCTAAATACCGTGAGGTAAATTACTTCACAAAACACATCTGAAGTGTTGGAATTGACAACCAATTAAAATGTTACTTTCATTTTCTACTTTTTTTACATGATATTTGATTGGTTATGTACCCGAATATATATAAAGGAAGAGAAGGAAACACAGCCATTTTGACTACTACTTCCTGGTGTACATTTCATTTGGATTTTCATTAATAACTTCAACTTCTTTTTAAAGGTAAGTTGTTATTTTTAAAACTGAAGTATATTGTGCACTTTAAGTTAATATGGCAAACTTTTTCTGTTAGTTATATACTATCCCTCTGTAGTACTTATAAATTTAGATACACTTTTTTATATTCCTACTTCCACTCTGATACTATACACTGCCCAAAGATAAATTCTCTGATAAAAACTGCCTATCTAAAATTAATCCCAACAGTGCCCTACCTCTACTAATATATATTTTTTTTATGCAAATTTCAGGAAAAATGGAAAGTGAACAAAACATTTCATTTGAAATTGTCCTTCCAGAGTCCAACACAGAAATCATTGATCCAAATGAGATTGAATTTATGGATGAAACATGGGACCAAGAACTACTGCAATGTGTGCAAGCAGTAGATAACCTCCTTGCAAATGAGGACATTTTACAACCTCAGAGACTACAATCTATATTCCATGATTATGAAATTTCTGACAATGAAATGTTAGAAAGTTTAATAAATTATGAAACACAATAAAAAAAGTTTAAAAAAAAAAAAAAATAATCAACAAAACCAACAATCAATTAACATACAGCATTTGAAAAGTCTATCATTCATTTTTTATTGTGATACGCTCCCCAGTACGCTTCCCGGTTCGCGTACCGGGCGCTAACCACGAAAAAAAACAAAAAAAATTTTTTATTTTTTTTGCTTAGCGGGGCCCCTTTAAAGCCTCCACATCAAACCTAGGGGGTCAGGGAGTATCTACTATGCCCCCTTAAGGTCATTTGCCCCTTCGCTTTTGACCTCCTCTTGTCTCTCGATCCTACCGAGAGACAAGATGGCGGCCGCTCCGGACTGTTTAGAATGTTGACAGACACCGGAGAGCCAATCAACTTCGCTACGCGAAGTTCCGTTACGCGTCAAGTACGCGTACCGGGGCGCTGCCTGGTCCGCTGTTACAGATATATATCTTTTTTTGAACGTTAATTTCTCAAAATCCACTGAAGCACATATATTGAGACCTAGAAAAGGCACATCGGGCTACCAGTCCCTACAATTTTGCCAAGTTTCGTGCAAATCCATTCAGCCGTTCGGGCTAAAAGTGAGGCTAACCGCCCTATGGAAAACTCAAT